>NW_027132200.1:604807-1209614 GCF_026122565.2 Emydura macquarii macquarii
TGAGGGGGGTGGGGGGAGAGACGGAGAGGAGAGGAAAGGCATCGGTGTTTTAGCTGAGAGTTTTGAAAGAGAGGATTGCCCAAGGGCTGTCTGACCACCTCCGTTCAAGAACAGTTGCAAAAGTAAACAAACAAGCTGCACTAAAAATAATAGTCACTGATTTCTCCTACAATTGCAAACTGACCTCCATTGGCCCAAAATCTACTATTTGGCAAAGGGGCAACATTACTATAAGTACAACAGCATGAAACACATTGGAAGGAGAGGTCACCTCTCCTGGCACATTCTACCTTTTTCCTCCTGGCATCACCCACTATCCTCCTTTTCTAATCACTAAAATAATCTTTGCCACAACTTCAAGGTCTACACTCCTGACATAACTTTCATGGTGTGCGTCCCCTTGAGTACTTCACTTCTACTGTGTTCACCTTATACTCCATTCTTCTAGCAATCCCACCTCCACCCAGCACATACTGTTCCTGGTCCTTACACAACAGTAACTAAGTTCCATGGTCTTTCATTAATGTAACTAGTTAGTCAGTTTGGAAGTTCTAATGTCTCAAATTTGGTAGTGGGTCAAATTAGGGTGTCATATACATAGTGGCATTGGTTGAAACCTGGATAGTGATGAATAGAGCTGTGCAAATAAATTATTTTTTTGGTTCAGTAGCTAAACAAACAAAAAAATCATTTCAGGGCAAATCACATTTTTTTTTACTTGAAACAAAAGGATTTTTTGAGGGGGGGCTATTTTAAATGTATTTTTAATCAAAATTAACTGAATATCAAAAGAAAAGGTAATTTTGAATTACAAAGTTGAAATGTTTTGTTTCCAAAAGGTTGATGCTTTGATTTTTTTTTTTTTTTTTTTAAGAAATTTTTTGTTCTGTTTATTTTTTTTAAATTGAAACGCTTTGGTGAAGTTGACCCAAATTCATGGACTGTTTTGGTAGACCTGAATCTGCATTTTTCAGTGCAAACATGTTTCACACAGAAATTACACTCATGATGAATATAAGAAAGTGGTGTCTTTTTGTGTTAATTTAATAAAGCTGCAGCCTGTGATCTTTAGACCAAAACAACCACGTACATGGCTTCATCATACAGTAGCACCAACAATGTATCATCAATGATTTTTTTCCCCTGAAACTGAAATTGTGGTTATATACAAATAAATAGTTTATTATTGGCAGCTGCTGCCCATAACAGAATCTTTAAGACAATACTTAGAAATTTTCAACTAAAAAAGGATGTGTTAATATTTTTCAGTAAGACTATTGTACTATTTTAACGTTTTCCTCCACTTCCATGATTTCAATTTGATATAGAATTGCCTCCGTACCTTTTGATTTCTATCTACATTGTGCTACCAAACATCATCTATTGTGCAGTGGCAAAACTCCATTATTCTTCAAGTGGACAACACAGGTCTTATCCAGGAAATATTTTGTCTTATAATAGGAGTCATTGCACTCAACAGAAAAAGTTATTATATGCACTGGAAAATATTCTCGCAGGTTAGCAACTACATGTCTTATGTTGTGTGACCCTTTTCTTTCTTATACTTTATTAGATTTTTTTATGTCTATATTGTCTAGCATACTGCAGAAAAAGGACTTTATGATAGCTGGGAGATTTTAACTGATATAAAAGCAGTAGAATTATTTTTTATCCAATCCAGCCATTATTCTTCATTTTGAGAGTGGCAGAAGGTGACCTCTTTGATCAGAACTTTTAGCACATTATTATTCAAGCAGGGATGCAAATAACAAACAAAAGGTCTAGACCAAAGGTCTGTTCATTACCATCTTGTTCTGTACTGTAAATTACAGCAATTCAGTTTGTCAAATCACATTACACATTGTTCTCAAAATGTTAACTCTGTATGGTGTTTGCAGGAGAGTTTTCAAAATTTGCATTGTAAGAGGAAAGAGAAATCTGGATTAATCACTATTCATTATAGTTAATATTACGTATTTATATTGAGATATTGTCCAAACTTGGGCCCCTACTGTGCTAGAAGCAATACACACTTAAAACAAAAAGTTAGAGCCCGTTCCAAAGATCTTATCTGCACATATGATAAAATACAACAGATGGAAAGATACACAAAGAAACATGGAGAATACAAGGTAATAATAAGAAAAATACAATTAGTATAGTAAGCAGCAGTATAGTATAGTAATCAGTACACCAGTTGCCATAGCCAAAATCTGTCCAGCCTATATTAAATTCCTTTATAAAATTTCCTAAAAGCCAAAAGTCTGACTTGAAATCCAACACCTTCCAGAGAGGCTGTACATGTATAAAGATATGAAGTACTGATTGCTGTTGGAGCCATAAGTTTACCAGTCTGCCTATTCCTTCTATAAACCAACATTTTTAACCTATTATTTCCAAAACAAATCTAGTCTCACCAATATAAGGAAAGATAAAACAGTTGTATTAAAGTTTACTACTAGTTTCCAATAAAGTGGAATTTAACTTTGGGCTGTTTTCTCCTGACTTGTGTCATCTATCTTTAAATCAAGAAAAAATATAGAATTCATGGTCCTTATGGTTTAAGCCCTTTTTAGACATAGCTTCATTCAATAAAGCAAAAGAATATCTCTCATAGCAAAATGTAATAGAAAATGATTACTTTCCAGTAGGGTTTTTAAAGAAAATTAAATCCTTTCTTTAGATTTTTTTTTTAATCTACAGAAAGGACAATATGGTCTATTAAATTCAATAGTGTTTTTTTAATCAGTTTGATAGAACCTTTTATATTTCTGTAGAATCTAATTGGTTTAATTCCTACGAAATTTGATAGCATGTTTCTATAAATAATGACTTTTCCATTTTTCATGCAAGATCAATTTTTATATGAATAGTCATAATTATGGGTACCATTTGTTTTTTCTCCTTCATAATAAAATTTGAGGTGAATTTTCTCATGTTTTTTTTCTTCTTCCTCTGGCTCAACATCTGCTTGAAATTTTCCATTAGGAAGAGATAGTAAATATGACTGGACCCCCCTCATAAACCATTCTAATAGGAGACCCAACACTCCTAAATTCTGAGATGTAGAGGAGTTCAGCTTTTTCCATTCTTCTCCTTTAAACAACATTTTTTTCTGATACTGTAAGCGCCATTTTATTTGAGCCTTATTAACTTCAGTAACTAAAGTATTAACTTAATCTATGTTCACTCTAGAGCCAATATGTTGAGTCATAACTTTAAATATAATTGCATAATTTATGTTTCCTCTCTTCTAATCAATGATTCACTATTCACTCTCTTCTTGTAAACACTCTCTTCTTTTCACCCACCTTGTCTTTCTAATATCCTGGGACCAGCATAGCTATAACAACACTGCAAACAGGAATCATAAAAGGACATAGAGGGAGGTGGTAAAGAGATTCAGGAGACACGATCCACACATTTATGCATATTTGGATCCCAACCTGTGGTCCTTACATACAGTTCCCCACAGCTCACCAAACTTGGAAACTCTGTTCTTTTACCCCTTTGCTCCCTTCTGCAGAATTTGAGGGAAGCTAATATGTATTAAAATAATAAGGTTGGGGAGAACCCAGGAGAGAAAGATAGCTATGATGTATGCTTCTTCCACCATCCTCCACAGGTGTAATAGAACGCAGGGAGGGAACACTTATTGAGTTCTGGAGGCCTCTCCACTAGCATCTGGGAGGAGCTACTGAACCCAAGGCTGAAGTGAATTTGGGGAACAACAAATGAAAAACAGGAGCAGGAGTGAGGTCATAGGGACAAAATAAGGGACTCAGAAGGGGACAACAAACAGACAACCCTGGACAGTTCCCACTGCTCCTCAAAGGTGTCTTGGGAGCCAGCAGACATGACCCAGAGGACCTCTGCCCTGACAAGTGAATGTAGGGAGGACTGGAAGTCAGCTTCACCGTCAGAAAGCTTTTCCACTTTCAGCATCCTTGTTCTGGTAGAAAAGATGGGCACCAGGAGTGCCAGGAGGTTGATGAGGAGGGTCTCATGATCTTGTGGGGCCATGAAAGGGATGTGCATAAATCAGGAGGTGGAGGGAAAAGTGCAGCTAGAACCTAATAAGAAGGTTCTGAAGGAACCGGAAAAGGGACTGTAACCTGATACACTTTAGATAAATGTCTGCTAGTGTCTCCCTCATGCCTCAGAAGGGACCGTGTGACGGGAGAGGGCGAACTGAACTCTGATCAATCAGATTTTATTTAGTTCCCTTTGACAAAGCTGACAGTGGTAAATAGAGAAGCCATGGCCTGTTACAAGCTGCCAATAGACTTTGAAATGTGTGTCATTCAGGGATCAGTCATTGTGACTGCTCCACTAAGAAACTATCATACAAAATACTTCCAAGTCACCTAAAATAATTCTGACTAAAGATATGCTCATACACCATTAGAATCCATGGAAGTTCTGTTGTTGACCTGAATGGGAATGAATCAGTACACTTGCATTCAGGTTCCTGGAACTATGGTGGCAACTCAAGACTAGTCAGGGGTCCTTTCTGTCAGCAGAGACAAGGCAGGAAGTGTCCACAAAATAGTGACAAAGTACACGTACGTCAGTGTTATTTTTCTGCCCTTCTCCTCCTCCTCTGCAGATCCAAGGGCCTCCAGTGTGCCTCTGCAGGTTCCTACTTGTAATCTGTATGCTCACCCTGAAAGAGGGTATTGGATCTGGGGTCACTCCTACTAATGATATAGCTTTTGTGGTTATCAGAAGGGAGCATATCTCTGGTATAACAACATTAGCACATAACTAACAATTGATTGCTGATGCCCAAGGCAGACTAATACAGACATTTACTAGCCAAGAGCAGGTAAAAATAGTTTGTCAGTAGTAAAATTCACAGGTATGAATTAAAGAGACATATCACAGAAAGCAGATATTGTGGCCAATTTTCCATCTCACCTAAGCAGTTCCTTAATCCTCCATTACCTGGTCCTGACGTAACTTAAAGTTGCAAAGGAGCATCTCTAACTTATGCCAGTACATAACCAGGCTTTGTGGAGCTCTGGTCCACCACCACCTCCCTCTCCTTGCTTTAGGTCTAGAAAGTTACTTCCTGCCAGCTGAGAATTACCATGAATGGGGGGGAATTCTCCATCTGTTTTCTCTGACCACCTTAGAGCAAATTTTGCACCACATAAATCCATGAATCCCTGTAAATTGATAAGAAGGTGCCTCCATTTGTACCTAAGCCCTGTATTGACTATGGCCTTGATTCAACAAGGTACTTATGCATGTTGAAGTCAACAGAACCACTCATGTGCCCGCAGTTAATCACCTGACCGAAGCATGGCTTCAAATCACACCTTAATATATAGAAACCCTTAACTTATATTCTTTCTCTATCTCTCTCTCCTTCATGCTATCAATCAAACTCTGTGAACATCATACTATGCTTCTATTTCCATAAATAATGTATTTGGAAGAAATATTAAAATGAGTTATGACTTCATATATATTTATAAAACTACAGTTTTCTTAATAAGTTGGCTAACTAATCAATAGATCTTAAGAACCTCATTACTATGATAGAACATCCTATGACTGAGATAAACTTGCATTTCCTGGAAGTATTTGAAAAAGCTCCACTTAAAGGTTAATATTTAGGATATAAGGTTATAGAATAAATGGTAAATCGGCTTGTCCTTCTAAAAATTAACTAAAGGGCTTCAAATAATGAATAGATGTATGGTAAAAGGAGTCTTTTCCAAACTAGATCTAATGTTTTGAACTACCTCAGTCATCGGTCCTATAAAGGTGCGTAAAATGTGTGTATATAATTAAATGCTATTGATAAAAGATATTGAAAGACTGCATCATAAAGTGACCTTGGTTTTGTCAAGCAATGAAACAATTAAATTATGCAAACAAATTAAAAGTAAAACAGAAAGTCTTAAAATATTAAGCCCTTGATATTGGAGTTACCACTTGCACTGAGTAAGGGGTAATATGTAACTGCACTGTCCCAGAAGCAGAGCAGAGAATTAATTGTGAACCACAGAATTCCAAATTATCCCTTGCCTTGAAGGAGGAGTTATACCTTACTTTCTTTTTGGGGAACACTTCCTTGAACTACCCTGCCTGATTAGTAGGAGGGGGAAATCAAGGGAAATCAACCACTTCTGGCCCCACTCGACCCTCTATTCCCACTTGCTTGCTGTGGGAGGTAGTAATTGAGTAGCCCCTGCTCTAATCTCTACTCCTTGAATCTCTATCTGAGCAGGGCTGTGCAAGACAGTAAGGACTATGACAATGTAACCCCAAAGGAGGCAGATGATTCTTTTCTGAAATACTTAATTTATTCTGGAATTCCTTTATTGCTTGCACTATTGCAGATTCTTCTTCTGTTTGCCTGTTAGCTCTCTCAGGAGCACTCTGACCAGGGACCATCCTGGATTTTATAGAGAGAGAGCTGCTGTCCCTCACTGTATATTCTGTCTAAATCCTTTACTTTTTTTATTCTACCAGACATAACAGACTCTTAGAAATCTTTCCCATTATTTTAGAACTGATTTTTCTGCATATAAACATGAATGCAGGATTCTAGCAGACAGGGAGGTTAACCCAAGAAAGCAGAATAATAGGGATAAGTTTCCAAAGTGCTTGGTACATTAACTAAAGAAAACCCTTGAATCTTTTGAGATTTGCCGTGCACTGACTGGGGAGAGGAATTAGTGAGAAGGGTTGTTTACCAAGTGATCTAACTATTCTGAGACCTTGAGTCTGTGTTTGATTTTTATTGTGTATCTGTAAACATACAGTCTTAATTAGAAAAGTATATAGTCGAATAGACTTACATCATCAAGCCAACCTGATTTTACAGTCCTTAATCAGTCTGTATCCTTGGGGTACCTAAATGTAATCAGGCTTATTCATTCTACTGCTTTTTGATTCCCAATTCCTGCTGCTATACCCAACTCTCATGTTTTCTCCACTGTTCTCCAGGTATTACCTCTGCCCCAGACAATGCAACTTTTATTAGCACAGGGAAATGTCTGTATTTCATGAAATGAGAGTAAATTTTGTGGAATTAAAGATATTTTTATTAAAGCAATGTGATATTTCACATATATACTGAATGCATTCCCCATCCCTCTCCCAAGCAATAGACATGACATTTCATATTGCCCTAATACTACCATATATAGTTATTTCAGGTTTCACTTATGCAATGTACATAGCAAAGATTGGTAGTGTCATACCGTTTTTGGGGAGGGCAAGCAGCAAAGTTCTTAAACAGGAAATAGATAATTGATATCTGTTGCACAGAAAAACTGCGCACAGCATGTCAAGGATTGGTCTCAGCTATCATATAGTTTAATAATACTTTCATACAATGATGTAAAAGCTAAACATCTGACTATTATGGATTTATAAATCAGTTATTTCAGTTTGATATTGATTATGGATCATTGGAGTACAGTGACCTTTAAATGTAGCAAAGAAAAACTAGACAACCTTTGAGCTAATAGCCTGTATTTATAGAGACACTTTATTGATTTTCATTAGTATAGCACTTCTGATAGAGCTGGATTAATTATTGCTACCTCCTAAAAGACAAATTTTATGACTGAAATACTGATATTTTTTTCTTTTGGAAATTGATATCCTATAAAAATTACTTTAATGTAATAGTCTCAGCCGTTTTAATGTGAATACATTATCCTCACGTTAATATGAAGTTTGTTTTTGTTGTTGTCTTGTTCCACAGTAACCATATCAGGCCATGAAGTCTGAGAATGAATTCAGCAACTCCTACAGGGTCCTGAGCAAATGCTTGATTCACGATGCCCAGTTGGAAGGGCTTCACTTTCCTTACCATATTATATTCAAAAGCATGGGCAACTGCTAAAGCCTGCTTCCAACAAAACTGGCAAAATGAATATAGCTTGATTACATCTCTATCGATTTTCATTCCTGCAGTGTGCCCTGGTTTTAGTGTCACAAGAATGGACATTATTTTCTGAGATGCTTTGATATTGATCAGAGGATTTTCTAACTTTCAACCATTGAGTCTCCAGCATTGCAGTTGAGTGCTCTAACCACCAAGTAACAGAGTCATTTGCACTCCCTCTCTTTGACCCTATGACTAATCATTATCATTTATAGTGGCAACTCGTAGTCATTCATTGGTGCAGGGGATCTGGAACCTGAGTCTTCCCTCTACCAGCTGAGTATGCTAACCACCAGGCTATAGTTTTAATTGCACTCTGTCCCTAACTCACTCTCTAGCTCAATGGCTATTTAAGTATTTTAATACAAAGTGGAACTACTTCAACAGGCAAAATTAAGAGCTCTCTCTAGTCTAGCCTTTCACCTGAAATATAAAACACTCAACTGGTCAGAGAAGAGACCTGGGTTCAGATCCTCGCTCCAGAGCAGGGATTCGAAGCTACATCTCCCACATCCTATGTGAGTACACCAACCAACAGGTCAAAGATTATAAGGGGGGAGGGGATGTTTCCTCTACTGTCTCTGTTTTGTGAATCTAGCCCCATAAAAATGCTCAGAACAAAACACTTCAGATTGAACCAAACATATGGTTCATCCAAAAAACGACTTGTGATTCATCAAAAATTCCAAAATAATTCAAATTCACTTCAATCTGAAACATTTCCCCCTCACATATTTCAGAACTGCCACTGAACTGAAGAATCGGTTATTTGCCCAGATCTACTCTAAACTACCCAGACAACATGTTTCATTTGAAAGAAACTAGAGCTTTCATTTGTCAAGTGTGAACGAGTAGGGAAAATTAGAGAAGCACAGGGCATATTAATTCAATGGATCACTTTCTTGAGAAACCACCTTTTGTGCACATGGTTGCCATTTGCAGGCAGCTATTTTAGTCTACCTCTGATACCAGGATCAGGCAGCCTGATATATGGTTACCGAGTATATGTGTTGTGAGGAAAAATACAGTTTATTTTTCAAAAAGGAAGGCCTGTTTAGGGAACTTTTATTGGCCTTAGGTTAGTTCTATCTGTTTTAAGTACTTGATGTGATTGTGTTCTGGGATATCTCCGCAGAAGGAGGAAATGGCAAAGAACTTTAGAGAGAAGGAAAATGTGCTTTAAAATTAAGTTAAATTTTTATTTCTCTGCTAAATTTCCTCTCACACCACCAAGCTTGTTTCTCTCCCCAACAGAAGTTGGTGCAATAAAAGATATTACCTCACCCACCTAGCCTTTCTCATATTCTGGGACCAACACAGCTACTACAACGCAGGTATTCAGATACCACAGCAGTGGGTGCAGTATACGATAGATATGATACAGCCAGCTTCCTGGGCCCCTTCAATAGATAAACAGGTTCATTATTTCACTTTAGCTGTGTTGTTCATTTTTAAGGTGTATTTAAAATGAAAAGAGACCTCACCCGCTGTGAAGTGTTGTTGAGTTGGGGCAGCCTAACATTTACCTTTGCGGTACAGCATTTTCTTATTATTTACTGCTCAAAGTGTGTACAATGCAACATAAAGCATAGAAAAGTATCCCATGTGACAGTACATCCTTGAGGTGGTGAAGACACCTTGTATGGTCATCTCTGAAAGTATTAATGGAAAAAGTGTTTTAAGGAGGATATTATAGGAGGTGAAGTATCTAGTATGATACATGATTCTTTGAACTTTTGAACTTTTACTTTCATTCTTAAATGAATAAAATCATGAGCATTTGAAATTTTGCAGGGTTTGTTATTAGGATAAGCAAATCAGACTCATCTCAAAGATTGACCTCAAATTTTAACCAAATATTTTTGATGTAAGAAACCTGATGACTTTCTCTAAAAAATACTTGTCAATTTCACATTCCTTCATCCAAAATAGAATGCTGATGGGATGCAATATCATGGAAGAAGGTTTTCTCACTATATTTCTGACTTGACTGGAAGCAGAAAGTATTTGGAATCTCACAAATGAACTTATTATCCTGAACTTTCTAGCCCAGCTTTACAGAACCAAGAAGCTCAGAAAAGTCTGGATAAAGTTTAAATATATTTCAAGGTACTTATCTGAACAAGACTGAACCTACATACTATCAGAGAATGGAAAAATCAGTTATTTGCACAGCTCTACCTCTCAGTTCCAAGGATATCTATTGCTTTTGGTTTTGTTTGCCAGTTTTTCTACTTGTCTGGAAATATAATTTGGCAAAGTTGAGTGAGTCCTCAGCTCATTTCTATGACTATTTTTAAAAAAAATCAGTCAAAAGTTGCATTTTCTTCTCAATGAAGGAAGGATGATTAAGTTCCCCATCTAAAAAATGGGGATATCCTATGAGGTAGGGAAATACTGGTATGTCTACAAAGCAGCTAGAAGGTGTAATTCCTGGCTGGGGAAGACATATGGTCACTGGTTCTGCTTAAGCTAGCATACTAAACATAGCAGTGTGATGCAGCAGCATGGGCTAGCTGTCTAAGTATGTACCAGTAATTGGATTGTAATTGCGTGACTAGCTCAAGCCAGCACACATGCATCTGTAACCACACTGCTATTTTTAGGATGTTACGCTTCCTAGCTATTGTGTAGACATAGCCATAGATGTGTTGTCAAATTAATGACTATGAGGTGCTCAGGTACTGTGGTAACAGGGGGGCCATACATGGATCTTAGATAGATAGACAGGGATGTGTATATATAGCTGCATGGAAGTCCAATAGTCTGGGTCAGATCTTGTGCTCTACTAGGACTAAATCAAGAATTGTTTAAGAATTAATAAGCAGCACTTATTAAGAATGTCTAGAAATTTTATCTCTGCATCCCATCCTGAGGTGACATGTACCCTGTCAATATGGGCATAGTTGAAATCCTTTATTATTGGGTTTTCTGTTTTTGTAGCCTCTCCAATCTCCCCGAGCATTTCATAATCACCATTACTATCCTGCTCAGGTGGTCAGTAGTATATTCCTACTACTATACTCTTATTATCCAAGTATGGAATTGCTATCCATACAGATTGTGTTACAGTTTGATTCTTTTAAGATTTTTACAATATTTGATTCTATGCTTTCTTTTACATGTAGTGCCACTTCCCCATCAGCACAACCTACTCTGTCATTCCTATATATTTTGTGCCCTGGTATTTGGGGGTGGGGGGTAGGGCACATTTTACTGGGGCTCGGAGGCCCTAGGGGCCCGGCTGAGGCTGCAACCCCCATTATCATGAGTTAAAAATTGAGACTAAACTGTAGATCACGCCTGAGGATATTTATAGAAACTTATTTCCTGTATCTATGTATCTATTGTCCAGATCTTGTGAGATTTACTGGAGCCAATCAGAAGCAGTGTTAGAGCAGTCTCAAGCAACATTCTGAACAGTGACTTGCTGGGCCTGCTGGCCCAGTCCAGGCTCTTCTCTAGAATAGAGAGTGTGTGCTTCTGCAGTTAAACTTGGACTTGTAGTCTGAGACTGAGAGACAGAGAGATTTGTGCTCCTCTCTGTGACATGGTCTATCATATTAAGACCAAGAACTACTAGTCCCAGAGTTCCTTGTTCATAGGCAGGAAGGAGGGATAGCTGGTGGGAGGGCCAAAGCAAAGCACTATAAGACAGTGGGAGCCAGTGCTGCTTCTTCTTCTCGTAGGATTTGCAGGCCCAGAATATATCTGAGTAAATGTCTAATTCACTCACAGTCACACACACAACCCATATTGCCATGTCTGGTGGTGGCTATCAATACAAATCAGGCAGCCAGAAACATAAGGAGCAAAAAGAAAGGGAACTAAAAGAAGTTATAGGACACCAATCTATCCTCCTGTTTTTCAAATCACACAAGGCCTTTCTGCAGTCAAGCAATATACTAACTAGGGAAGCAGATGAACAAAATCAAGATGAAAATGATTTCAATAGAGACAGTGTGTCTGTGGCACTGGCAATTGATGACAAAGAAAAGGTGCCAGAACATGTATCCTGTGACTCCAATCTAATGCTTGAAGATAGTCAAGTAGTATCACCATTAGCACCACCACACTCAGAAGGTTTACATGAAGCAGGAGAAAGTAATGCTACACTATCTGATTCATGTCTTTTCAAAGATCCAAGCTTGTGGCCTGAAAAGAACGGTTAAGCCACCTAGCTATCTTGTCTATTGTGTGTGAACTTGCAAGAGAAATTGACTATGGGGGGCTAATTCATGATTTTGCAATGAAAAAGGCCAGAAAAATAAAGCTTTAAAATTAATTGGCCTAATTATAAAATGTTTGCAGTCAGATTGGTCCATTAGAATAAAAAAATCAAGACACTGACAGGATATAATACATTTATAATGACCAAAAGTTACAAAATAGTCAGCAAACTTGTAGGACTCTCAGGCTGGGTCTTATGTTAAACAAAAATAGCAAAGCGGGGAGGAAGGGGGGAGGAGGTAATTTTTCAGAAATGTAGAATATGTAACAGTAATTTCAGAATTCAAACTTTTTTCATGCCTTATGAGATTGTATATATGGGATGAGGGATTGTGGTATGTGATTAAAAACTCCAAATTATACCCCCAAATCACAATTTATAATGGAAAAGCTAAAACTCAGCTTTTATCAATATCAGCAGTATTGTACATTTTATGAGAATCTATGTTCTCATTAATTTCACTCAACTGCTAGATTTGAAGAGTGGTCGTTTCCTTTTTTAGTGTGGACTTTATTGTCTGATCATCATCTCATGGCATTTGGTAGCATAACTGAGAAGTACAATGCATGTTATGCACTTTCTAATCTTTTCTGACAGAATGATAACACTGCTATTGCAGCAACATAATCAACATAATCAATTATGTTGTTATTCATAACATGGAAAAATAACATTCTTTTAAGTATACCTTCTACATTAAGATGAAAGCACTATGATTACACAGAGCACTTATAATTTCAGCAAAACTTCCCACTACGTCTGATGTTTTAAAGGATATTGGAAGGTTAATGGAGGTACATTGTCCTAATATGAAAAACAATATTCTCCCAACTACCCACTTAGGTAACTGCGGTGGAAAGTCTATCATTAGGGAAAAGTGTATTATGCAGTTACAGGGGGCTGGAATACAATACTAAGGGAGGTAGTCAAAGCAACCATTCTGGAAGGATTAAAAAAGAGATGGAAAAGATATTAATAGGCATAAAATAGTGTCCCATTAATATCTATCAGAAGGTTTTCTACAGTGACCATCATAATGGTACAGAAGCACTATGAAACACTCAGTGGGATTAGGAAAATGATATCTAGATTAAATTGCTGTAAAGTGACTGCACAACTGGATGAAAGACCTTGCTCAGAGTTGTTATTAATGGTTCACCGTCAAACTGGGAGGACATATCTATCGGGGTGCTACAGGGGTCTGTTCTGGACCTGGTATTTTTTTTACATTTTCATTAATGACTTGGACAATGGGATGGGGAATATGCTTATAAATTTTATGGATGATACCAAAGTGGGAGGTTGAGGCTGCAAACCCTTTGGAGGACAGGATTAGATTTCAAAATGACTTTGAAAAAGTAGACAATTGGTTTGAAATCAACATGATGAAATTCAATAAAAACAAGTACAAATATACATTTGGAAAGGAAAATCAAATGCACAGCTACAAAATGGACAATGACTGGGAGTAGTATTGCTGAAAAGGATGTGTGGGGTATAGCGGATCACAAATTGAATATGAGTCAACAATGCAATACCTTTGCAACAACAGGTAATGAGGAGTGTTGTATGTGAGATACAGGAGGTAATTGCCCTGTTCTACTTAGCTCTGATTAGGCCTCATCTGGTGTACTGTGTCCAGTTTTGGGCACCATGCTTTAAGAAAGATGTGGACAAACTGGAAAAAATCCAAAAGAGAGCCAAAAAATTATCAGAGATTTAGATAACCTGACCTATGAGGAAAGGTTAAAAAAAGCTTGGCATGTTTAGTCTTGAGAACAGAAAATGGAGGGGGGGAAACCTGATAACAGTCTTCAAACACATTAGGGGCTGTTATGAAGAGGATGGTGATCAATTGCTCTCTATGTCCACTGAAGAAGTACAAGAAGTAAAGGAGTTAATCTTCAGCAAGAGAGATTTATGTTAGATGTTAAGAAAACAACTTTTTAACTATAAGAGTAGTTAACTACTGGAATAGGGCTCCAAGCGAGGTTGTGCAATTCCCATCATTGGAAGTTTTTAAGAACAGGTTAGAAACAAAACCTGTCAGGGATGGTCTTAGTGTACTTGGTCCTGCTTCAGTGCAGGCAGCTGGACTAGACAATCTCTCAAAATCCCGTCCCAACTTTTCTATGATTCTGTGAGTTTTCATGTGTGCAGAGTTACTCCCAAGTGTGATTGCAGGGATACTTATTAGATTGTAAGCTCTTTGGAGTAGGGCTTTGGAGTAAAATCTAGCACAATGATGGCGTTGGACACCCCTGGAATACAAATAGTACATAATAATAAAATAATAATGGTACATGTAAACATATTGGCTGAGGTGATTTCAGAGCCATTGGCTATTATCTTTGAAAGCTCGTGGCAACAGGGGGAGGTCCCTGAGGACTGGAAAAAAGCAAATATAGTGCCCATCTTCAAAAAAGGGAGGAAAGAGGATCCGGGGAACTACAGACCGGTCAGCCTCACCTCAATCCCTGGAAAGATCATGGAGCAGGTCCTTAAGGAATCCATTTTAAGGCACTTGGAAGAGAGGAAGGTGATCAGGAACAGTCAACATGGATTCACCAAGGGAAAGTCATGCCTGACCAACCTGATTGCTTTCTATGATGAGGTGACTGGCTCTGTGGATGTGGGGAAGGCGGTGGATGTGATATACCTTGACTTTAGCAAAGCTTTTGATACGGTTTCTCACAGTATTCTTATCAGCAAGTTAAAGGAGTATGGGTTGGATGAATGGACTATAAAATGGATAGTGAACTGGCTAGAGCATAGGGCTCAACGAGTAGTGATCAATGGCTCCATGTCTAGCTGGCAACCGGTCACAAGCGGAGTTCCCCAGGGGTCGGTCCTGGGGCCGGTTTTGTTCAACATCTTTATTAATGATCTGGAGGATGGGGTAGATTGCACCCTCAGCAAGTTTGCGGACGACACTAAGCTGGGGGAGTGGTAGATACCCTGCAAGGTAGGGATAGGATACAGAGTGACCTAAACAAACTGGAGGATTGGGCCAAAAGAAATCTAATGAGGTTCAACAAAGAAAAGTGCAGAGTCCTCCACTTAGGAAGAAAGAATCCCATGCACAGCTATAGACTGGGGACCGACGAGCTGGGCAGCAGCTCTGCAGAAAAGGACCTGGGGGTAACAGTGGATAAAAAGCTGGATATGAGTCAGCAGTGTGCCCTGGTTGTCAAGAAGGCCAATGGCATATTGGGCTGCATTAGGAGGGGCATTGCTAGCAGGTCACGGGAAGTGATTATTCCCCTCTATTCGGCATTGGTGAGGCCGCATTTAGAATATTGTGTCCAGTTTTGGGCCCCCCAATACAAAAAGGATGTGGACAAGTTGGAGAGAGTCCAGCGGAGGGCAACAAAAATGATTAGGGGGCTGGAGCACAGGACTTATGAGGAGAGGCTGAGGGAACTGGGCTTGTTTAGTCTGCAAAAGAGAAGAGTGAGGGGGGATTTGATAGCGGCCTTTAACTACCTGAAAGGGGGTTCTAGGGAGGATGGGGCTAGGCTGTTCTCGGTGGTGGCAGATGACAGAACAAGGAGCAACAGTCTCAAGTTGCAGGGAGGGAGGTCTAGGTTGGACATTAGGAAAAAGTTTTTTACTAGGAGGGTGGTGAAGCACTGGAATGGGTTACCTAGGGAGGTGGTGGAATCTCCATCCTTAGAGGTTTTTAAGCTGCGGCTTGACAAAGCCCTGGTTGGGATGATATAGCAGAGGTTAGTCCTGCTTTGAGCAGGGGTTGGACTAGATGACCTCCTGAGGTCCCTTCCAACTCTAATATTCTATGATTCTATGATTCTATGATTCTATATTTACAGTATGGTTTTAGTTACTTAATTTCCATGTTTTGTCTTCTTAGTTAAAGGCAAAGAGCTAGATTTTTAAAGATTGGTGCTTAAAAACGCAGAAAGGATCTTAGTGACATTTTCAGAAGTGACCAGGTGTCTAACTCATACCTAAAATTGAAATCGATGGAAGTTATGGAGTTAGATTTTGTAAATTCTTGCATCTAAATACTTTAAAAAATCTAATGCAAAGTAAGCCACTTTTTGTATGGTACCTAAGCCATAGTAGAAGACCAGTAAAACTGAGTGACCTGATCTTATCTCACACCAGTATCTTGTGCTCACTGAAGTCAAAAGCAAAGCTCCTGCTAAGTTTAATGGTGCAGGATCAGGCATTATTAAATAAGAAGTCATTTTATGGAAGTAAATGAAATTGCAGTACATTACTGTAAAACCAGTACACCTGAGATCAGCATCAGGACCAAAGTATCAGTGCTATTGTCCATCAAAATTTGTGGTAATTACTTTAGTTTCCTGTATTTGAGAGAATGAGATTTCTTATGCATCTGGATAACACCACATCTCTTTCTACTATGCTGGGAAAGTCCTGAAATGTATGAAGTCTTTTCGATGTCATGATGATCCTGCAACAGGCTGAAAATACTTAAAAAACAAAGAGGATACTGAATAATAATGAACCTTGGCTTACTATTACTTGATTTTCAGTGAGCTAATGATCTGTAAATGAAATTTATCTTAATAAAACTCTGTTTAGTTTTTATTTTTATCTATTGAGGCAGCCACTTTTTGGAAAGGTTTTTGGCTCTCAGACCTCACTAGAATAGGACTAAACAGATATTCTCCTGATTTCCTTATTCCCTATGTCCAGAAGGTGATCTGTTATCTTGATTGAAGCACTCTATAATGCAATAGCTGCATATAAACTTTGATGTATTCTCCAAAGCATGCTGTTATCTGCAATGGTTGTATGAGGGTTCCAGCCAATGAATGGCCTAGTGAATTGCTCAATTGCTTGTTTTCATTTATAGAAGTATTCTCAATGAAGGTACGATTCAGTAATTTCAGCAATAGATTTGAAATACCCCTGGAACCACCAATCTGAATCCTGGCAAGATCAGTTTTTAGCCCTTTTTCCTTCTGATGTAGATGAATTGAGTATCATGCAGTCTGCTACAGAAGTCTTTCATAAAAGCCTTACAGTTTGAGAACTCTTTGTAAATACAATGATTAGTGAAACACTTAGGGATCCTTTGGGAGAAAGGTATCATATCAATGTAGCATAATTATTATTGTTGCCACTTTCACTCAAGTAGAGTTATGAGCAGTTCTGAAGGTTGTATAAATAGTGGCAACTGGCATTCTTCTTTGGCAAGGGCTCCTTCTTTGGTTCCTGATTTATGTAGAAGAGTGGTAATTTGTTTGCTTAAGAGTTTGTTTTATTAGGATGGTTCTTAAAATTCTCCATTTGCTATCATCAAAAGTGTTGGAAAATGATTTTATTGAAAAATAACTGAGCTAACCGGAAAGCTATCTTTTAGAGTTGCAGGAGAAAATCCACTTCTCTTACACTGTAAATGTAAACATATATATCTAGGTATAAAGAATATAGGCCATACTTACAGGTTGAGGGACTCTATCCTGGGAAGCAGTGACTCTGAAAAAGATTTTGGGGTCATGGTGGATAATCAGATGATTATCTGTAAGATTCTGTGGCCAAAAAGGCTAATGTGATCCTGGGATGCATAAACAGGGGATTTCGAGTAGAAGTAGAGAGGTTATTTTACCTCCATATTTGGTGCTGGTGCAACTGCTGCTGGAATACTGTGTCCAGTTCTGGTGCCCACTATACAAGAAAGATGTTGATAAATTGGAGACAGTTCAGTGAAGAGCCACAAGAATGATGAAATGATTAGAAAATATGCCTCATAGTGATAGACTCAAAGAGCTCAATCTATTTAGTTTAACAAAGAGAAGGTTAAGGGGTGACTTGATGACAATCTATAAGTATCTACAAGTGAACAAATATTTAATAATGGGCTCTTTAATCCAGCAGAGAAAGGTATAATGCAATCCAAAGGCTAGAAGTTAAAACTCAACGAATTCAGACTGGAAATAAGGCCTAATTTTTTAACGGTGAGGGCAATTCATCACTGGAACAATTTACCAAGGAACACGGTGTATTGTCCATCACTGAATTTTTAAATCACAATTGGATATTTTTATAAAAGAACAAATTTTGAGAAAGTTCTATGGACTTCCTGTGTTAATCAGGAAGTCAGAATAGATGATCACAATGGTCCTTTCTGTCCTTGGAATCTATGAATCTACACTGTTTTCTAGTTCCTTATTTTGCAGATAGAAGTAATCTTTTGTCTGCTTTGTCTATGCTTGCTTATAATGTGATACAGTGGTTTGACCAAAAATTAACCATGTATAATATACACACTTACTTTCCAAAGTGGTCAGTTCTGCAGGTGCTGGAAATGAGTTAGAAAAATAGAATTTACAAGAAAGGGAGCAATAGTTAGTATGTTGAAGTTTGCACAGTGATAATACAGAGATGTGCATTATATAAGCAGAATAAAGGACAGTTATATTTTGGAAACAGTTTTTGGTATAATTAATTTTTGCAAGTGAATTTAGTACTCATAGAAGCTGCCAGATTGACAGCAGTGGAGATTCACATTGCTATTCATGTGTGGAATGGATACAGCACAAAAATCAGCAGTGCAAATTTCCCCATTCTGGCCAACTAATGTTCCTCAATGGTGACCAAGAAGAACCAAGTCTGGAAAGTTCATTCTCCATGCCCATTAAATTGTTGGCCTCTGTGCCTAGATTGCTAACAATGGTGTCAATTATGATGGTGATTTTCGTAATGTTGTCATCTGTCAAATAAGAACGGACAGACTGCCATCTTATTATCCCTGAGCCACTGAATAGCAGTCAGATGGCAACAACTTTCAGTCACTACTAATATGGGCTGAATTCAGAATATTGTGTGTTCTAAGTCTTGGATCTATCTTGCTCTTTCACTCTCCATCCTATCCCTCTCTTCACCATATCTTTATAATTGTAATGGCATTTGTATAACGAGTTCCCTCATCTCCAGCCTCCAGTGTCAATGATAACAACATAGCCTTAGGATCTGAATTCCAGGTGTTTTAATTTTAAAAGAAAATTGGATTGAGTTTACAAAGGTTGAAATTCCCTTTCCATCAATGCAAAGCTGAGAAAAAGAACTTAAAAAAACCTTGTATGTAGTGTTGTGGTAGCCAGGTTTGTCCCAGGATATTAGAGAGACATGGTGGATGAGTTTGTATCACCCACCTTGTCTCAAAAAAACCCTTGAGAGTAGTAGGACACTATAGTCCTTGATCTTTGGCAACATCAGTTGTGGTGACCATGGCAGTGTTTGCCCAGCATGTTACATTTATGAGCATGTAGAAAAAAGCATTTGTTTTAAAAATGAATGAATTTATACACCAACTCAATATTTAATACATAAGTGTGCATTTCCCACAGTATTCTTAAATGATTTGTCTCATAGATGCTTCTATGCTCTGCTTTATACTCTTATGACAATTATTTTTGTAAATCAGGCCGTTTAAAAAATAGCACAAATATTAAAAGCATAGACATTTACAAAGACATAATAATTAAAATGTAGTTTTCTGCAAACAAAATTGATTTTGTGTTGAAGCAGCCATTGAGCTATATTTTATCATGATATAAAAGCTACATTTATCTGATACTTGTATGGCCCCTATGACCACAATATCTGAGTATTTTAATCTTCAATTCATTTGTCATCACATCACCCCTCTGAGGTAGGGAAGTGCTGCCATTCACATTTTATAGATGAAGAAAGGAGGCCCAGAGACACTATATGACTTGCCTAAGATCACGCAGTAAGTCTGTAGGAGAGGAGAGAGCTGAACTTAGGTCTTCTAAGTCAGAAGCTAGGGCCCTAACAACTCGACCATTCTTACTCTAAGTATAGTCATAGTATAAGAATAAAATGATAACCAGTTCTTGTATTTTTACGGCTTGTTTCTTCACACATTACTCAAATGAAAACAATCTTTCAAGAATTGTTTCAAATAATGTAAGATCAGTTATTATTGAGAAAATAATGGATGCAAAGTGCAAATGTCTGATTAACTCTTTATATTAAAAGTACTGCATTTGTTATATTAAGGTATACTAACTTGATTTGAAAAACTGCCAGGGAACAGTGAATGGGAAACAGATGGAAAATACAGTTTAACGGCCCTCGATTAGATCTATGTCTCATGTATTGTCAAGGAATAGCACAATTTATGATGCAATGTGTTTTGGAAATTATGCTTCACTGAGCAGCAGTCACTCCTGCTCTGCATGCTTTGCACACTGAGGCGGGGCAAGGGTGAGTGACAGGTGGGTGGACAGAGGTCAGCTCATGGCAACAATAAAACTTTGTGAGACATGCTGTCATTCCAGGGGAGGTGGTGATCAGGGATCATACATAGGCAGGCTTTTATCGGAAATAAACAGATGGTCTGTGCTGCCCTGCATGCTCCTTGTTGTGTACAAATAGTATTGTAAGCCTGTATGCCTGGCCTTTCCTGCATGAAAGTCTAAGCCTCATCCTGGGGCCATGAAAGGCTGAGCCCTATCCTGGATCTCATGGGCATTGTTGCTTGACCCTTGGCTCTAGCACGGAGTTTCCTAGGGACTGTGGGCTGCTCTGGAACCTTTTGTTTTGGTCATTTGACATCACCGTGTAGGGCTGTGATCAAGGGGTTTCATTCTGCTGATGAGGCAAGGGACTAAGGAGTGAGTGAAGTTTCGATCCATGTGCATGGCCCTTGAACATAATGGGGGACTCCATTGGCATCCACTACTACAGTGTCTGTCAATCTGAGTTATTGTCAATCTAACTATATTGAAATTAAAACACCTACATGGTTTTGTGTCATACTGAGCAATCCACATCCTCACAAGACTGTTTTTTGCAGCAGCTGGTCTTTAATGGGAAAGGAGGAAAGGGGACATATTGTTACTGTTTCCCTTACAAGCTTCAAATGCACCTTTATTATAACTCACACATGGGTATTGGGGTCCTTTCCTTAACAGCAGTGACTAGGGTGAAATCCTGGCTCCCCTGAAGTCAACAGGAGTTTGCTGTTCATTTCAGTGGGACCAGTAGTTCACCACAAATGCCTTGATAGTGTAAATTAAAAACATAGTGAGATGCTAAGTAAATGATTGCTGTTTATGCACAAATCTCCCTTGACTTTACTGGGAGCAAGTATAAACCATTGTTTACTGAACACAGAATAATTTGCTCCCAGAGATCCCATATAATTGATTCCAGTTGAAGCCATTTTTCTATGTGTGTCTTCCTGGGCTGCTACTGAGTAAGTCCTTAGAGACCAGTTCTGATTTAAAAAAATGGCACATTTTTGCTTTTCTAAATGATATATACTGGAGGAGGATAGCATTTATCTGCCTACTCCAGCTTTATGCCAGCTGACGATTCCACCACACTTGATACAGTGGCCTGTTTGCAAAGTTTTACTCCCCTTTAGACTCCCCACAATCTAAGGGACACAGAGGGCCAGGAACTGGCCCCTGGTCTCCAAAGATGAGTGTCAGCAATTACGTTTACTTTGTCATCAAGCTTTTCCCTATAAATGAATTGGATTCAGCTGTGAAACTCTGCAGTTTCTGATCTTGTCTTGGAGTATGGTGATCTCAAGGGCGTACAGTATTTGCATTGCTTATATAACAGGATTGGTTTCTATTCGCACTGAAGTGTCGAGCTGCCCAAATGTAATTCAGAAAGTCAGTGATCTGAGATGACCATCATAATATATAGGATAGACATCTGAATATTATGTCTCTTTGGCTACATTGCTTTGGGGTACTGTCTTCAGGCCCAAATCCAAAATTCAGTTCTTCATATTCTAGCTGTCATGTCATATTGCACTGCTTAACTTGTTTTATGTGGCATGTTAATGTGATACAAGAAAACATAACAGTAAACGTCATAGGCACTTATGCATTGCTTATTAATTTCTAATATTTGTGATGGAAGAGTTTGATGAAGGATTGTCTATCTCTGCATTTGTTAGCATGCTAAATTATAAATACATTGTTCTTTTATCCAGGTCCTTGAGCAGCAACAGGAGTTTCTTTGAAGAAGGTTCTAGTGTGAGCTGGACTCTAAACATTGAAAATGTTGATGTGGAAGGAACATTGCCCATCAATCAAACGTAACCAATGCTGAGTTAGGCATGTAGCATTTCTGTTCATTATTTCATCCCATTTGAGTTACTCAAATGAAGGCAATTTAACTGAACTTTTTAACTATGGTTTTAAGCATTCTGTTAAGATGTGGTACAAAACAAGGGTTCAAAACTGAAGCGCCTGATTCACGAATAAGAAATACAAACATTCATTTGAAGCCCCAAGTTGATAGTTCGCTTTTGTTGGGCCCAGTCCTCCACTACTGAATCAGGCAGGACTCATGCAGACTGTAATGAAAGTCTTGCTTTCCCCCATTGTACTGGGCTCTCAAAACAGGGGCTGATCTTCTGTACGGCATCCTGTCCACTGCTATAATGAAGCACAAAACGAAGGACATAAAAGTAGGCAGAACCTTAAGGATAAAGCTTCATTTGTGATACTAAATACCTTTGTTTTGGTGGGTTTAACTTTAATACAGCTTTTTGTGAATTAATATATGGCACTAGATTTATAAATCTGAACATAATGACACCGTGTCAAAGTCTTGATTTATAAATCAATCTCCTGTAACTCAAGTACAAAGCAATCAGAGCTTTTTTATTTCACATGTATTGGCATGATTTAGAAGCCTATTGTAAGATTTATACATCTGTTTAAGGATATGATAATCTGTTTCCTGACTTGTAAAATAGTCATATAATGATTTCTGACTAGACTCTGAAGTTTAACCCTGTAGCATCACCACAAGAATTGGAGTGTCTGTTGCTAGCAATTTGCTTGCAGTTCCTACTCTGCAAGATCTTGAGTGTCATCAGCAATAAGGTCTGTCCTAGGTTTTATAAATGAAACTCTATAGATTTAATTACACACACACAAAATATTAACAGGAGATTTTTAAGGTTGCAAAGTCAAGCACTCAAAAGTTAGGAAATGCTGGTTGCCTATGCTTATAGATATTCTACATAGTAGTAATTAAAGATACATTTGGGCATCCATACTAATAATGAACCACACTGTTCTGAGTACATAACAGTTTGTTGTTACAAGGTATGCTAAGCTTGTATCAGCTGAACACCTCATTGCTTGTTATGAAGACAGAGACATACGTCTTTTTGAGCCCCCTGCCATTGCCTGTTGTGTCCTAGTTTGAGTTTTTGCTGCAATGTTGCCCATCCTTGCAATTTTATTATGCATCTTGCTATATTTGATGGTTCTGGAGTCATGCAATTACATTAGAATCTCAGCTTCCATTAAAAACAAAACAAAAACAAAAAGTACAAGTTTTTAGCCATCCTTGTTGTGGTAAGAAGTTTGAAAATATGTACCCTAAAGACTCAAAAATAGAAGGCTGTTTTTATTATAAGCCAATTTCATGATTTTGAGGGTCTAATGAGTTCTGAATGTTTGGGTTCAACAATACATAGAGTTCAGTGGTGTTTTCCCCATTTACACCGGCAGAGAATTTAGACCAGTGAATCATTCACCAGATAGGAAAAGGATAGGATAGGAGTCATTCTCTTGTCAATTCTCCTTAGTTAGCTTGAATTTTAGAGGAAGTGTCTCCAACAATGTCTAACACACAGCATTCAAAACCCACATTGTTCAATTGCCCTCAACATGCCTACCTGATAACCTGTAGTGCAGTGGTTGAATGAACATACATTTGGTTAGAGTGCAAATCATTAGAGGATACTTTTTCAGTGATTCTTTATATTACATATAAAGAACAAAATTAATATTATGACTGAGGTTTTAACCATGCACATAAAAAATTTCACCAAATAATTTCACCAAATTTTAGCCAAATAACTATTTGTTAAATTTGTGCCTTTAATGTGCTCATGTAGTCTTCTATATCTTTGGTGCTTTGAAAGTGAGAATACCATGCATTCAGTTTTCTCAGGTTATTTTTTTTAAATGTAGTTCTCCCCATCAAGTACATTACTATGATGGGGTTTTATTACTATTGCCCCACTATATTTAGAGCTAAATTCTGATGCCCTTACTCATGTTGGGTAGTACTTTACTCTCCAAGCAATTCCTGATTTCTTGTGGGATACATTACTAAAAAATGTACTATATATTCATATTTCTATGGGTCCCCTGAATAGTTTAAGTTTTATATCTGAATTATGCACACACAGTTTGCAAGTAATCTATAGCTCAGGTAACTGGCCAAATACATACACCAAAAATGTAAACCTAAGCATTAGGAGATATTTTAAACTTTCATCTATTTCTAACAATGTGACAGATTGGAAAAAAAAAACTGCTTTTCTTTTATCTATAACTGTTACCATTTATCTTGTTTAATATTATTCATTGCCATTATTTTTATTTTCTGTATTAGTGATGCAGCAACATTTGATAAATTTTGATTATTAGAGCTGCATGTGATTGACCTTCCAGCCTGCTGATAGAGTTGATATTTTAATATTTGATACCTGTTTGTTTAACTTGTTTTCTACATCAGTCATTCGGGTGGTCTGTCTGGAAGACAACGCTTCAAGGTATGACATTGCAGCTTCTGAAATGATGGTTTGTCAACACTGTAGTGCTCCCAAAAGAAGCAGTATTGCTATCAAAATTCAATACATTGGTGGCTAGACAATATATTTCTGTTGTCCCCCACAGGTGGTTTCAATATTTTTAATAATAATTTGTCAGACCACTCTGGTTAGATTTTTTTTTTCTTGAAAATAATTTTGGACTTCACTAGTGAAAACTGAGTGCCTCAATTTTTGGGACAACTCAATGGGCTAATTTTCAGCTGGTGTTTCAACCTGAATATCAGGTTTTTGTAAAGTTACTCAGGTTGGGCTCCATAAAAATGAAGCACCCAGACTCGCTAGTCACTTTTAAAAATCTGACTTATTTTGCTCTACATTTGTTGGGTAAAGTTCATTCAAGTCCAGTATAGGCCTAAAGTCTATCTCAAGTGCATTACTGAACAGGGATGGACCTAACCATGTGTTTACGGGTTTGACGAACTGAGGCCTAAAACGGTAATTAAAGCAATTGGCTTTCACTGGATTTGACTCTAATTTCATTAGTATAAGATTTCAGGAAACATCATTACAATTGTATGAACTTTTATTCACAGCAACAATGCATACATTTTTAGTATAAGAATTTAAGCATTTTAGTCCATTTGTTTTTTCAAATCTGTAAGCAGACTAATTTTTCATGAATGTTTTCATTATACAGAATTATTCAGTGAAGATTTACATGGATGTATTTCAGCTGACAGATTTCTCACAAATTATTTGCCATGACTCTTCATGTATTCCCTATTCCTAATGTGATTTGTCAGCTAAGATAGATGGCATTATTTCTATTCCATGACTGGAGACTTACGCAATATATACAAGATAGCAGCAAAGGACATCTTGTTGTGAACACTGGTACTTGTACAAATAAACATGAAGCTACTTTATGTAACACCTTCTCTTTTTTGACATTTCTTCTTACATTTTTGAGAACAAAAATTGGCTCATATGAATGTTTGCGGAAAGATAATGAAAGATTACTAATAATATCAAATAGAATGTGCAGAATTTTATTGACAATGTTGATGATACATTTGTGCAGTATTTGCCCATGTCTAATTACAGTATTTCAAATTCCTTGTTTTATGGTGGTTTGTTGGGGTTGTCCTGAACCTCTGTTTCATTTGCATTTTGCCTTTTATCTATGTATTCATATGTCTGGCTCTCTCTCGATCTCTTTAGATAGTATTATAAATATAAACCCTATTCCCACTGCAACTGAGCATCTAGATTTTAATTTGCATACTCCTTTAGATTATGTTTTCAATGCCTAGATTATTTTTTCCTTGTATTTCTTTGATTTGTGTTTTTATTTGCTATATGTTCTTTTTATGCATGCCATTCTCCATTAATATTTTTGAAAAACTAAATATTTTAATTTGCATTGCAGATAATTAAATATATTCATGAATAGTTCAAGTAGGAACATACTTGGCTTGAAGATTCAGAAATATAGATGTATAAACATAAAGCCCAATTTAACTAAAATACATCTTGAAGTCTACAGTGCTACAAAATCCAATTATCCAGGGCTTTGTCACACATCCACATCATGGAAGCCAAGCAAATTTTAAACATTTTATTTTTTCAGAAAGCCTAGAAGCTACCCAGGCAGGACAAATATAGGATTCTTGACTGATGCTTGGCAAACACAAATGAATATTGATTTCTTTCATGAAAAAATATTTAACTTAAGGCTAAATAGACTCTTTATTCACTTCCCAACCACCAAATCCTTAAAATTAATTATCCATAGGGTTCTCAATTATCTAGAAGGTAATTACAATATCAGGGCCCATTCCTATTCTTTGAACTCAATGGCAAAATTCCCATTGACTACATGTTGCCACATTCAAAGATGATTACACCTCACACAGGTCAACTTATTACTTTCATTTGCATTTATTAGTATGAGCATGGCAATAACAGGACAGTAAAATCTTAAGCAGTCAATGCTACTTTCTGAGTGACCCCAAGTCACAAATAGTACTTATTTCACTTGTATCTATAGCTCCTTCATCCAAGGATCTCAAAAGTCTTTATAAGCAATAAAAATACACTTGAAGTCAAAGGGACTTTGGCCCTTCACCCACAATGGGATAAGTGATGTTATACACATTTTACAAACGGAGAGTCTGAGGAACACAAAGTGACACTTAGCCATTGTTACAAGAGTCAGTAGCAGAAACTGGTATTCAGGAATCTCACTTTCATGCCTATGATAAATGATAAAAATGCTGGCAATTAGATAAATGTTAACAGACATATTAATTACATATAGGATTGAAAAAGCAGGCAAAGATAACTCACAGGGTTACAATTCCATTGTGAGATCATAAATGATGGGGATGAAACTGAAGTGAAGTCACAAGGACCTCACACAATGCTCAATTTGTTTAGTTGAGTATTTTGCAAGTCCAGATTCGATGCCATCCACAAACTCCTACTCCCTTTGTTCTCATTAGTGCTGCCTCCATTTCTCCCAGACTACTGTCCCCCAAGGCATCCACTGGAAAATCTGCCCTAAAAGTATCAAAACCCCCTAAGCCTGTCTCCATGATGTGGAACAGCCCTTTCATGGAGACATTGTGAAGAATCTAAGAGTTGCTTTCTCTTAATTCTGAACAAGAAACACTATTAAAATAAAATAAGCAACAGCATTTCCCTCATGCTTCTCTCTCTCTCTCTCTGTTTCACTGCAAAGCTGCTGCTTACATTTTTTTCCTGGGCATCTTTGCTACAGATTTAAAGAAACAATACATAGGTTCATCCTTTCCCTGTGGAGCAGCAACCATTGGAAGAAGCCCTGGATACACAGTCCCTATGGAGGCATACTGTCAGGAAGAATGTGAAAACTCATGTGAAATCCCGAGTAAGGATGAATTGCCTGTCCTGACTGCTAGCAGATCCCCACAGATGCATGAGATCTCCACATTCATCAGTGGAAGAATTTGGAGGAAACGCCACTTGGAGAACCTCATAACTTTCCCCCTGCTTTTGCCATGCCAGGGTTTGATCTGGTTCTCATTTTTCTGCGAGAGAAAAATCCTCTATTTCTTTTACAGAGAGGAGAAACATGTTTGGTCACAACTGTAAATACGAATGCCCCCACATTATAAACACTATTTAAATCAAATGATAAAAATGCACTCATATAGCCATGGAAAGAAAGACATTGGGAAACTTTAATCAGTTTGCTTTAGAATTTGGAAGGTATGTAGATATCATGAAATACAAAAAGCTATAGATGATTAGACAGCTAGATGAAGGGTAAAATTTTCAAATGTGCCCAAGTGACTTAGGAACCCAAGTCCCATTTCCAAGAGTCTTAGACACTTAGTAGCAGGACTTTTAAAAGCATTCAAGCAGGTTAGGCCCTAACTGCTGTTGAAATCAGTCAGAGTTAGGTGCCTAACCTGTTTAGGTACTTTTGAAAATCCCCACTATTAGGAGCCTAAGTCTCATTGAAAGCCTATGAGACTTAGGATCCCAATGAAAGCCAATGGGATTAAGTATCTTTTTAAAAATGGAACTTTGGCTTTTGAAAATTTTATTTACAATGTAAACTTAATGAAATGTACCCAGAAGTCAGCATCCAATTGTGCACCAAAGGCCTGATCCTGCATGTTCAGAAATTAATAGGAGTATTGCCAGACTTAAGAGGGAACAATAAGTCCCGCTCCTTGCTCATCAACAAAGGATTTCTATTGTCAATACAATATTGTTTAATAAAGGTTTTTAATCAAAAGAAGCTTGACTGTGCAAACCAGGAATGCTGCTACTAGAACCTCTCTACTTTTTTCAAACAAAACTCAGCAATAAGTTTAACTTGCCAAAAATCTTATCCTTAGGACTGTGGTGCAGTGTTTAAATCTGAAGCATACAATAGTAGCTGAAGTCAATAACAGAATTGCTGTTATATATCTGAAGTGAGACAAGTGTTTATCTGCGAATAAACACCCATTCTGAAATGCCATTTAAGTAATATATGTAGCACAAGATCCCCCTAAACAATTCAAATAACTTTTGTAACAAAGCCAGTGATGTCAAATAAATTACAAGGATATATGTTATTGTTTTACTTTCTGATTGGAAAACAAGCATGATTTGAAATCATATGATTCATTTACTACACTTGCTAATTTGTTTAATCAGAAATAAAAACAGAAAATTCTGATCAAAGAAAATACAATTGAGGCTTTTTTTTCTTTGTTTAAAAAGCTTTGAAAAGGTGAGTCAGCATGTATGTAATTGTGGTTTTGTTGTTTAACTAACCCAAATGCTAGTGATTTTTTTTAGAAACTGACAACTCATGTAATTTCCTAATGAATTCCTATATGCCTTTAATTAAGCATATAAATCATACTAAACCACTTGAATCTAATTGTCTTTATGTTGCTACTTCAGAGCAACTGATCTGAAAATTAACAAGTGTGTCGGTGACTTTCACACCAGTACCATTTACTGTTCCTTTGCATTTCTAATTGACAAAAAAAGCTCTAAGAGATTGCTATATAGAGAGAAGGAAATCATACCAAAAGGAATAAGGTGGCTGAATGAGTTAATTTTCTATATTTTCCTGAGACACATAGGTGGAACCAGGATTTAGGACCTAGATTAAATGGATTTAGTTATGTCAGTCTAGACTCTAGAGTGTATTGTCTACATCTCAACAATTAGTAATGAATGGCATTTTGGTGAAGTCTAATACTTGGGTGAATTAGCCAGTTTGTAATTTGTCCTTTTCCCATTTAAGTAAAAGGAAAAATAAAATCACATTAACTTTAATGATGCAGGATCAAGCCTTTTAGGGGACAATAAGAATCATTGTTTACAGAATAATAGTCTCACAGTAGTTCAGAATAAAAACTAAAGGAATCACAAATTATTTTGGGCCAGAGTCTGATACACTTATTTATACTGACATTAAAGTCAATGGAATTACTCACAGAATAAAGTACTACTACTAAGCTACTAAAAGTCTCAAAATCATGTCCTTCCTTAATGATAGAGAAAGAAAAGCAAAAAGGAGAAAGGCAGGATGAAACCAGGATAACAAAAGGAAAAGTGGAAGATTGATAGCTACGTTTGGAAAGGGCTTTATTCTTTGCTTCTCCCTCTCTTCTCCTCTTTCTCACCCTGTATCTCACATAATAATATGAATGTTTGATGGTCTGGTTTAAGCCCTTCATGTGCTGGAATCTCCAGCTGAGCAATTCTCTGCCAGAAAGGGCACTTCTCACAACTACCAGCAATAAGGGATTATTTACACTTTACGGCTGTCCAATGCACAGTGTTTCACAGATTTTTTATACTTCTTAGTTTGATGGTGTATTCAATTTGATCTCCAAATCCTCAAGTGGTATTAAACTGAGAAGTAAATTTGAAATAATTCCTGAAAGACTGCCATCCAGAGGTGACAGTTCCCCATACATTCTCTCAAAGCAGTGTTTTTACATGGTTATTATATTAATTATGGAGAGGGAGTTTTACAGTTAAGGCTGGAGATCCCCATTATGAGCCTGATTATTAACTCTTTACCAACTGCTCCTAAAACAAACCAATGCTAGGAACCTGCCAAATCTGATCCCAGGGTTGAACTTTTTCGGGAAATTTTGAAAAAACAACATAGAAATGAAGTTTAAAACTATGTGATGAAATCCTGGTTCCACTGGAGTCAATGGCAAAACTCATTGGTTTAACTGGGGTCAGACTTCATCCATAGTATCTTAATGTTTGTACTAATGCTGGGTGAAATTTTTGGAATAGTTTATTCACTGAAAAATAAAGATTTGGATAAACCAAAAATGTCTGAATTTGACACAAAGCTGCTGAATAGTTCGGCTGAAAAGAAAACCAGTGGGTTAGATTCACCAGGGTACTTAGGCGTATTTCATGAAAGAGGAAGTGATGGTGGTGCCCCCTCAAGCCCTATTGCACCATAGTTAGATTACTCTCCTGGGACATGGAAGACCCAAATTCAAGTCCCCACACTGTTTTGCAAGAAAAATTAAGAACCATTTGTCATCATCATCATAGTTGTGCGCCCCTTGTGCCCGATAAACCTGTAATTAGAGCACTCACTTGAGATACCTGAAACACAGGTTCTAGTTCCCCCTCCGCTTAATTCAGAGCAGGGACTTGAACTTGAGTCTCCCTCACCACCCTGGTGAGTGTTTTAACAACAGGATAAAAAATGGAGTAAGAAGGGCACTACCACGTCTTCTTCCATTGGTTTCGTGAAAGGCATTTCCAAATTTCCTTTGCTTTTAATAAAGCAATTTTAAATGCCCAAAATTGAAACAAAACATTCAGAGACTTTGCAAGCTAAGTTGTTGATAGTATTGGTGTAATCAGGTTGGTCTCAAGATACTAGAGAGACAAGGTGGATAAGGCTGAAAGTCAAAACATTGAAACTCTTTGCAAAATGAAAAGTTCCAAAAATTTTGTTTTGGAAAGGTCAATATGTTTTGTTTCACATTGGTGTTAATCTCTGTGTCTGACTGAGTTGCATAGTGCCTCACATGAGTTGTAGCTTTGGGTCCGCATTCCCCATTGTCCTCTATGGGCCTTGCCTCCCAGCCAAACTACATGTCTGATGATACACCAAGGTTTTTCCTATGGCTGACCCACTGAGGTGCCTCAGGGTGAAATTTTTCAGCCACCTCTACTCTAGGGGAGAATATTTCCATGCAGCCATTCTTTGCAACAATCATGCTTTCCTTGCCTCCACCAGATCTGTGATTGCTACTTCTCCCCACCAATTAGCACAGCACTTTGGGTAAGGAAAGTAGAATTTTTCTCTATTAGTATATTAACTTGATTCTTCCTTGAGTACCCAACACAAGCTTATAAGCTAAAATAACAGTATTTAAACAGACTATTCAACTTAGTCTAAAGGATCACTAGAGTCCTTTTTGGGGGGGCAAACAGATTGACATAGCATTAGTGCCTTCCAGATAAGTACATAGCTTATGAAGTATAACTGTTGCAGTAAATACAGCAGTATCACCCAACCCTTTTAAAAACAGGCAAGGAATTTATGTAAATACCCATGATTTGAAGTGGAAGAGAAAAAATTATTACCAACTTGGTTTCTCATGTGCCACATCCCATCTATCAGATGAACCATATGTAACCAAGCAAGTCATGATGATGTTTAGTGCTTAAAACCCACTAGCTAACAATGGGCTAGAATCACCCCTTCCTATGGAGTCAGAGATTTGGTCAAGCACCTGAGTCAGGCACTCACCAGACTACTGCAAAGGTATCCCAATACTAAATCCCACATATCCCTATCTTGTACATACTAGGCAGAGTTTAGGCATGGTCCCTGGTTCTAGACACACACTTCAGGTGCAGACCCCATGTCTCTGAGGCCTCTTGGCAGTAAGGACCCTGTGGTTTAATTGCCAAGTTAATAAAACTAGTGCCATCGCCTAAAAGCTTCCCCAGCAGCTCTTGCATTCCCCAATACCCTTCCCCTGGGAGTCCATCTGCATTCACATAGGTGGGCTTCCTTATCAGGCTCCTATAGCAGCTCCCCTGAGCCTGAGTGAGTGAAAATGGTTAAAGAGCAAGAACAGAGCCACTCCTGGCCTTTTTAGAACCTTCCACTCTCCTCTCTCATGTGACTTCTGATTAACAGGTGACCACATACCCCTACCAGGTGACTTCATTGTCAGGTGATCTGACTTTGATAAATCAATTCTCCTGGGCAGGAGCCATTTTTTTTTGTCTAGGATGCTTCCATTTGAATAGTGGGTCTCTGAAGTTTACTGACTATTGTTAGTTTTGTGTCACTATCCCTTAGCACTCCAGTTCAGCATGGAGGTTAAAAGGACAATAGAGAAGGTAAGCAAATCCCACATACAAAATGGAGTCTGTTGTCTGATACAGGTACACATAAAGAGCCCCCAGTATCAAACAGAATTCATAAACTGTACATAGATTCCCCAAGTTGTCACAGACATCTTTGGGAGGGGACAGTTCAAGGATAATTTTTCAGTTTTCAGGCAACTGTAAGATGAGAGGATTTTTTTGGGGGTGGTGGGGTGGGAAGGAGAGGCAGTGGAATGAGCAGAAAACACAGCTTCCTAGCTGTGGTAGGCATCTTGGGGATTCAGAGGAAAGGTAATCTAAGCCCCATATAGGCAAAAAAAAAATCCATGAGGTTTGCACCCTCCATGATGCTTGATCGATCTACAGTGAAGTCTTCAGGAGCCATGGTGCCATTAGCCAACCCCTTAAGTACAGGAGTAGCCATGGAGAAACCCCCAATGGGAGTTAATGTTGCTTCAGCCTGCATAAAGATCCCCTTCTGAGTATTCTCCAAGTGTGAAAATAGAAAAGATGATCCAGTCTGACGAGCCAAATTTCTGAGAGCATTAATTGAGAAAAATTCCCATGAGAAGTTAGTGTGGACTTTATTCAGTCATAGACTGCAAAATATCAGAACAGCTAAGAAATACTGTACTATAAAATCCATAAGAGTGTCTTTCAGTTCATTTTTCTAACATCTAACGCTATCTGGGACCTTCTATTATTATATGTTTATATAGCCCTTAGTAAAGTGGGCTTCGATCTTGACTGGGATTTTTAGGTGCTATTACATTACGAATACTACATAATACTAATAAGAAGAAAAACAGGTTGAGTTATGCATGCCCATGCCGTGCGTGGGTCACCAGTTATTTCCCACAACAGTTATTCCCATTCCTCTACACTTACAGCTGAAGTGAACCATGAGGGAATTACCTCTTTCCTGACTTCATTTTAACCACTGAAGTACATTTTGTGCTCATAATTTAAATTAGTCCCTATAAATGAGGATTTAGTTCAGAAGAAAAGTTAATCAAGATGGTAGATTAATAGGAAACATTAATTTCACAGCTGATGATTTAACTAGTCAAATTAAGCTTTGAATAAAACCTGCTTAATTTGTTTATGCAGAATGCTTTATGAACAAAAAGAAGCAGCTGCAATGGCTACTAAATTTAGCAGATATATTAGATATTGAAAATTTAAATAAAAAACCCTAAACTTATGGTATGTAGATGCTAAATTTATAATAAAAGGAAAAAAAATTATTGGAGCATTCAAACTGATTGAATAAAGCTGTCAGTTATTATGGAGATGGACATGAAGACCATATTGCACCAGACATGTTAAGCTGTTAGTTTATGATTTTTTTTCACAATTCATAAAAAGTTCTTCCATGTCAATTTGCTTATTTATTTATTTGTCTGGATTTTTACTATTTTAAAATAAAAAGCATTATATCCAACACTCTGGAAATCCTTACATTTTAAAAAATAAACTAATTACATAAACAGACTAGGGAATTACCCCTAATCCAATCAATTAACCCAGCAGCATTAAAAATAACAAAAATTAACTTCCCCACATAATCTCTCCATCACTGCTATCCTCCCCTACCATACCCCCATGGATACGTCTACATAGCAAACTAAGCCCAGCTCTGACTCAGGTTTAAGACCAAATCCCACTTCCATCCACACAGAAATTAGTCTGACTCAGGCTAGGAATGCCTCTGGACCTGGGCCCGTGGACACTGCTAGGGGGATGTGTCAGAGATCAAGTCAAGCTATGATGTGGTCAGAACCGAGGCATTAAGTGTGGATGCATTGCAAATCCCAGTCACCAGATTGAGGTCTGGAGAGTCAACCAATGCTATCTCACAATCCCCTGGGACTATGCTTCCTAGCCCTTCCATTCCAAAACTTGCCACCCACTTCCGAGGAACCAGAAGCAACCTTCTGGTTCATATACAGCTACTCTGTGTTTAAGCCTTCATTTCCATGAAGACTGCATAACTGGAAACACAGTCAATGCTCATGTGTATTAGCTATGGCCAGCAGTAAGATGAATGCCTGCATCCAACATGTTACTAGTTGGCCAGAATCATAGAAATGTAGGACTGGAAGGAAGGACTTAATAGGTCATCTAGTCCAGTCCACTGCACAGAGACAGGACTGAGATTACCTAGAACGTCCCTGACAGGCGTTAGGTGGACTCTGGTTAACCTCTGGTCTATTTGCAAACTAGGAGGCAAGCAAGACGTTCAACTTCAGCAACAGCACAAAAAATTATCATAAAACTATATCCAAGTTCCTGGTGGCATTGGGGATCAACAGGACAGTAGAATGATGCAGAGAGTGAATCAAGCAGCTGAAGACAGGCAAGGATGCCAACAACATCTCTGGGAACTCCTCATCTTCCTGTCCCAGTTACAAGGAGTTCAACCAGCTATTGGCAGTGTACCAAGTACTGAGTCCACAGTGGTGTGTGATAGTCTGCTAAGTGGAAATGGCCCTCATCACAGGCAACACTGAAGGAGAGCCAGCCACTGGATGAAGGCAATAAGTGAGGCTGGTAACCAAAGATACTATGCCACTGGAGCAGCTACAGCACATCTTGGGTCCATACATGGAGGACCAATGTGAGGATAGCTGTAAGGAGTAGTTTGCTGCAGAGTCCACATCAGAAAAAGCACTTGAGCCAGAACCTGATAAATTTCTGTTTGTTTGTTTGTTTTTATTAATATGAAAAGAGGGAATTCCAGTTTATTGGCCTAATAAATTACTAATAGAAACTGTGGTTTTGGTGTACTTCCATTCAGGGTGGAACCCATGCCATTCCCTTGTGGCTGTCCCTGTTTCACCCAAGCATTAAGAATTCAGAATGGATACCAGAAAAAGAGAAAAATAGTTGATCAAGCAGCTATCATGAACATTTAACTAGTTATTTGCTGATTGTTAAGGGTTGGGGCTGCCCAATTCATAGCCTCCCTACTCCTCCTATCTAATACAGTTTACCATATAAATTGGCCACACCCACTCTGTCCAAGACAGACTCAACAGAAATCTGGCTGTAATGCATCCAAAGAAAACCAAGTGTGTATTTGGTTCATTGCTTCCTTTAATACAGGAGTCCAAAAATGAGCAGAGTGTTGCAGTCTGTCTTTCGTAGGAATCCCAAGAACTGGCAATGCATGGACGCAGGGTGCTTGTAAGGGGGCTGTACTGAGACTCCATATTGAATAAGCATTTTTTTGATTTTACCATGAATTTTCACCCATTGCTGGATGGTGGTGAAAGTAAATGTCTCACAAAGTAGGAATTCCAAATAGTCTATTATATTCCAGGGCAGGGCATACTTATTAAAGCAGTCTCTGTAACTCACAATCCCCCTCCATTCCACAATGTGCTAGTAAATAATTCCTTACCATATACAGATGGCTGTGCTCTTGATCCAGGCCAGGGAAATTCATACTTCTACCTGGGGACCTCGAGTAGCAAAGTTCTCCAGAGTTTGCCCTCCCTGAATCATAGAAGATTAGGGTTGTAAGGGACTTCAGGAGGTCATCTACTCCAAACCTCTGTCAAAGCAGGACAAACCCCAACTAAACCATCCCAGCCAGGACTTTGTCAAGCTACACCTTTAAAATCTCTAAGGATGGAGATTCCACCACCTCCCAAGGTAACCCATTTCAGCGCTTCACCACCCTGCTAGTAAAAACGTTTTTCCTAGTATCCAACCTAGACCTCCCCCACTGCAACTTGAGACCATTGCTCTTAGTTCTGTCATCTACTACCACTGAGAAAAGCCTAGTTCCTTTCTCCCTGGAACCCCCTTTCAGGTAGTTAAAGGCCACTATCAAAACTCTCCTCATTCTTCTCTTCTGCAGACTAAACAAGCCCAGTTCCCTCAGCCACTCCTCATAAATCATGTGCTCCTGTCCCTAATCATTTTTGTTGCCCTCCACTGGACACTTTCCAATTTGTCCGTATCCTGTAGTGGGGGGGCCCAAAACTGGACACGGTATTCCAAATGAGGCCACATCAGTGCCAAATAGAGGGGAATAATCACTTTACTCGATCTGCTGGCAATGCTCCTACTAATGCAGCCCAATATGCCATTAGCCTTCTTGGCAATAAGGGCACACTGTTGACTCATCTCCAGCTTCTTGTCCACAGTAACCCCAAGTCCTTTTCTGCAGAACTGCTGCCTAGCCATTCGGTTCCCAGTCTGTAGCAATGCATGGGATTCTTCCGTCTTAAGTGCAGAACTCTGCACATGTTCTTGTTAAACATCATCAGATTTCTTTTGGCCCAATCCCCTAATTTGTCTAAGTCACTCTGTATCCTATCCCTGCCCTTCAGTGTATCTACCACTCCCCCCAGCTTAGTGGCATCTGCAAACTTGCTGAGGGTGCAATCCACTCTATCCTCCAGATCACTAATGAAGATGTTGAACAAAACCAGCCCCAGCACCAACCCCAGGTCACTCTGCTTGTTACCGGCTGCCAACTAGACATCATGCTGTTGATCACTACCTGTTGAGCCTGATGATCTAGTCAGCTTTCTATCCATCTTAAATGTCCATTCATCCAACCCATATTTCTTTAACTTGCTGATACGAATACTGTAGGAGACTGTATCACCAATGGCTTTGCAATCACATCAGCAAACTCCCTCAGCACCCACGGATGCATTGCATCCGGCCCCATGGACTTGTGTCTGTCCAGAATTTCTAAGTAGTCCTGAACCTGTTCTTTCAGCTCTGAGGGCTGCTTACCCTGACAGGGCTGAAAAACCATAGTTAGTAACTAGACTATTCATATGTCCCCTCTCGTCCCCAACCTCCCATAGAAAAAAAGATCGGGATATAAAATAATGTTAATTGAAATTTATATTGGTGTCTTACCATGATGTGTGTTAGTTTTCAGTGCTGCTGCAAAGGGATGCTGAAGTGGGCGGTGGTTTTTTGTGTGAATAAAATACAGCCCATTGACTAAAAGTATCATCTTTCGACCTTGAATTAAAGCAGCCCCTTTCATAAAGTGTGAACTATATTTTATCATGTTTAGACAATAATGTTCTCTGCCTTTCTCCTTTCATGGCCCTTCCACCTCCACAAGGAAAATACATGCTACCAGGAGCTTGGGGGTTCAGACCAACCCACTGTGGGAAAAAGAAAGATAGTCCAAGAAGAGGTGATGAGAGGCCTGCTAGATAAAACTAACCAGCAAATACAGTTCCAGAAGGACCAAATGGTGCACCAAAAGATGCACACAGGGTGGAAAGAGAGACAGAGGCTGCACAACCCAAGGAGATATTGGTGGGCAGATTTGTGAATCATGACAACAGGTTGAGGAGGAAGACAGTGTGCAGCATGAATTCATGGTGACCAGACTGGATGCTCCAGTGTCACATTCAGCTCCTACTTCTGCCCCACAGCCTGAGTCCCCAGCCATCCTGCCAGCTGCTTCTGCTCACTTTCACCAAAGGAATTTCAGATCAGGATTTGTAATTATTAAGATTAGGTCATGAGGAGAGAAGCAGTCTCTTAGCTAGGTATGTTCCAGGCCATTTAGGGTATGTCTAACTACAATTAAACTCCTACAGCAGGCTCATGCCAGCTGGCTCAGACTAAGGGGCTATTTAATTGCAGTGTAGAAATTCAGCCTGGGGCTGGAACCTGAGCTTTGGGACCCTCCCCTCTAGTGTAGCCCAAGCCTGAATGCCTACACTATAATTAAACATCCCCTTAGCCTGAGCCTCATGAGCCTCACGAGCCTCAGTCAGCTGGTCCAGGCCAGCCACAAGCATTTAACTGCAGGGTAGACGTACCCTTAGCAATTTGTGGATCAAAACCAACATCTTAAAATCAATTTGGAAACCAAAAAGGCAGCTACTTCAGATTGTAGTGCACATGTTTAATATGCTAATAAAAGAAACACCATATAATAAGCAGACCAACAAGTTATGCACTAACCACTGTTTCCACATAGATCTAATAAGTAGCCCAACGTAGAGTACTTTGAAATAACTAGTCTTGAAGTGTCAAAGACTTGCAGGATCCTCATTAAAAAGAAATGGGCACAACCTCCTAGTTGTCTGTAGATGGAAAAAAGCCATTGTGGCTGTAGCTGGTGCCTGATTTTAACTGGGAATCTAATCTGACCCTCAGATTTCAAACCTGATCAACAGTAAGTGGGTATTCAAGCACAAAGTTACCCCCAGACATATCTTCCAGTTGCTTCTCCAACCACTTAACATCATCTCCATCTTATCTGGATTGAATTTCAGACAGCTAGTTCTTCAGTCTTCTCTAGACAGTGAGTAATGCAATTGACTTCTCCATCAGGGTCCTTTTTTAAGTCTGTGTCTACACGTGAGTCCCCTTCCAGTATTGCCACTCAGTTCTTGATCTTCTCTTTTGGACATTGGTATTGATACTGATGCATATGGAATATGTAACTTATACATACTCCTCTGAAGCTCCTATGATATTTTGCTGTAACACTGAATTAAAAATGGAGTGGGAGCTCTAGGTTCAATCCTCCAGGAGAATTTAGAGAGAGCAGCACTGAGCCATTGTTGTTGAGCATAAGTATTGTTGGTAAATAAAGCTGAGGGGAGTATATGCTGCAGGTTGATGGGCCTCTAGGAATACCATGAGAGAGACTATTTCACAAAATTCATCAGAAGTAGTTGGTGGCTGACTTTCCTCAGCTTCTACTCTTATTTTCTCCTAAGGTCAGTACTCCTGTGCACTGAGGTAAAAACCAAGATGCCAGAATGGCAGGCAGAGTTTCCAGACTAAATGAAAATGGCCGCTCACCACATCTTTGTCATGCACAGATTTGTATTCAAGTCTCGCTCTGCTGCCCATAAGCTGTGTCTGAGCTGGTTCTCCCTACTCATCTGTGCACATGCAGCTGTTTACTCTTTCATAGATTCAAAGACCAGAAGGAATCATTAGATTATCTAGTCTGACTTCCTGCATATCATGGACTATTAAATTTCACCCAGTTATCCCTCGGTGTTGAGCCGATCACTTGTGTTTGGCTAAAGGATAGCTTCTGAAAGGCATCCAGTCTTAATTTGGGCCATCAAGAGAGAAGTATGCACCACTTAATCTTGTTCCAACCGTTAGTCCCCGTTAGTATTTATATGTAATTGCTGCCTTCATTTTGTCATTGAACCAGGATAGGTTTTTAGCCAGAGTTATCCTCTTTTTTGTCCTCTTGTTGCTGAGCACTGTGTGTGGGTTCTCTATGCTATGGACCTTTTTATGCACCCAGTAACATTAGTGGCAACACTCTTAAGCAGAAGTCTCCCTAAGCAGGTGCTGAGCACAAACTGGCAGCTCTTGCACAGTACTTTGTCTTTCCATAACTCTTGTCAGTCTCCAGGGTTGAGCCCTTTGCCTCTGAATTTCCAATTTCCCTTCTTAATGGGCTTAAGTCAGACTCTTAAAATGAATGTAATGTATATTTTTCTTTTTTGGCTTCTTTTGTGTTTTAAAGGGTAGGCTATAAAACAAAAAGCTAGCAGAGCATTCTTCTTAAGTATTCATATATGCTTCAAGCCTATTACCCTATGAATAAAATCACTGGAGCTCTTCGTTTACATGTTAACAGCAATAATCACATAAAACTAATACAAATGGAATATACTGTCAATGCAAAATTCTGACAAAATGTTGAAATCATAAAAATAAAAGTTATTTGGCATGGGAAATGTGTCTGGTTTCACATTATAAACTTCACGTGTACAGCACTGCATCAGTGATTTTTCATTAAAATAACAGCATTATTTTCAACTATTTGTCAAGATCTTGCATGGTCAGAATGATACGCATGATCACAATGCCTTTATTAGCAACACAAGATTCATGGCAGGTTTGATATGAATGGAATTAGTAGAGGAATATTGAATTCAGTTCTTTATAGTATATGAATATTTCACGGCTCCATTGGCTTGAGCACTGATTGTTTATGGTTTTAAAAAAATAAGTGGTTACTTTGACTTTTCTTTCTTTGCAAATAGTAAATGTGAATACTTTACAACTAAGATTAGAATTTATTTTAGATCACAATAGAGCCAAACATGCTATGCTGTGAAAATGGGAGACATGTTACTGACTGGTTAGAGGAGAAGTCAAACAAAGCATTAACTCAAAAATTAACACTAGCCAGGAGACTAACTGTGGAAAACCAGCTACATCATATTACATAGCTATAAATACATCTTTTCACATAGAATTTTTCATTAAAATCAATTATCACATTGGTTGTATCACTGAACACTCATAGTGTTGGTTGTATTTAATCAGCTCTTGTGTGTATTTATTATGCACTATAATTTACAGTTATGGATATACACTTTGAAGGAGTCTTGCTTTATATCTTTGTTACACATTTATAAAAGCAGTGAATAAAGATGTAATTGCAAAGAAATACATGGTTGTGGTTGTAACAGCTATTTGGGGACCAGATTAATTCCAGGCCCATTCAGATCCTAGTGGATGTTACAGTTACCTGGAAATTCTGTTGAGGGGATTGCAGCTGTGAGGTGCTTCCATCATACCTTCCACCCAGGGTCTCCACTTGGTAGCAGTACCTCAAAGGGGGTGTTTCAGGGTGGCAGAAGGGGACTCAGCCAGCTTTGGGGGGACAGGATAAGCTGGTCACAGAGGTGAAGACCTATTGCAGAATAGCTAAAGGGTGAGATAAAAGATGTCCCTTTTCTAAAAAGTGAATCCCTTGTGGGGCTCAGTGGAAGACACTAGAGCAGGAGCTCCAATTTACACCACTGTGAATCAGCAGGGTGGATGCTAGCCCTGTTACGCTGCAGCTGTCAAAGTGTTCTATGTGCCTGATAGTATTATTTTAATATCTATAAATAAAAAGAATATAAAGCAATTTATATAAAACAGTGAAATAAAAACTGCTCTTACTTAGATGAAAATTGGTGTATATGAATTAATGGAGAGATAATAACTGACAACTAAAAGAGCTACCCCCAGTTTCTAACAGTGGTACAAATGCCTTGGAATGGAAACTCTGACAGAACCTTGACTATCACAATCCTGTCGGGCACCACTATGTATTCTGAGAAAGAGAAAGGAATAAATGTTGTGGCTTTCTGGATACTTTCATGGGGTTGACCCTCCACAGGGTTAAGTGATGCTTAAGTATGTGAGTTGGGGAACTGTGCTCAGAGCAGATGTTCAAGCTGGCTCAGCAAGCATGAAACTAATCATCAAATCCTATATGGGCGAGCCCACCGTGAGCTGGTTTCTGATCTCAATTTAAATCTAAAGTGACTTCACTGGAGTTATCCCACGTAGACAGAGGTGTAATAGATGATGATCTGGCCCCATGAGCTCTGACCTCATTCATTCATTTTGACTTCATTTTGAAAATGTTAACCTCATTACAACAACAACAACAAAAATCAAACCAAAACATTCTGAAATTATTGAAACAAAACATTTTGATTGACCCATGTTAAATTTTTTTTCACATGTTCACTTCTGCAAAAAATTGAGATTTCCATATTTCATACCAGTTTTGGATGGGAACAATTTTGAAACCTTCAAAATGCACACAGGATGGAAAAACCATTTCTGACCCTGCTGCAGTGATTACAAATTCACCTACAACTCAACAAGATACTTATATGAGTTAGTCATAACCAGGATGTGGAGCAGGATTTGTTATTGTGAGTAGTGTGTTCCTCATGAATGGCAATAAGCCTTAGCCCATTTTCAAACTGAAGGATCAACCCCCACTGTCTCATTCATTCCATGTCCCTAAATCCCATTATGGTTAAGCAGGGTATATATACACTAATGGAAGAATATAACCTATGGTATAATCTCTTAGTAACTAGTTGAGAAGGGGATGGGATATTTGAGAAAGCCAAAATTTTTTGCAAGAGTGGTCATTGAACAACATTTATATTTATTATACTAATCTGCTTATGGAACATAACTCAGAGATAAACAATGTCTGGAGATTAGGAAGGTATTTTGCTGGAAGATACTATCTATGTTAGTGATGAGAAATACAACTTTTCTAGTGAAAAGCACCTGACTGACAATGCTGATAGCTAAGCAATTTCATAACCTAATTTAGATGGGTTGTGAAACCAGACCTTGATTTAAAGTCGTGGGGCCAAAATCTGTCCTCAATTACATGGGTACAAGTCTCTTTGAAGTCAATGGGACATGCATCATTGTAACTAAGATCAAAATTTGCTCCCTGGCCTTTATATTAAGGATTGTTGTACTTACAACTCTGACATCTGATAACTGCCATTGGAGAAACAAAACAAAACAATACAAAAAAACATGTGTATCCTTTTTTCTTTTAAAAAAAGTTTTAAAGTAGTTAAAAGATCATTCCATGTGTTCAGAGTTTTCCTCTACTACTGAAGTGCTTTTTTCTACACAGTAAAAACTATTACAACACAACAGAGTTCTCCTGGTAGTTTTTTAAAGGACTCTATTCTTTAGCTGGTGGTGCACCAAAGGGGGGGGGGGAAGGAATGTCTTGAGTGGCAAATTTATGGATTAAGCATTATGATTCTGCTCTTAAGAAAATGCCATGAGCTTCGGCAGGGTGTTACTAGCTGACAGCACAATACAACGGGGAAAATTAAGTACAGTCCTCTCACAGCTAGGCTCAGAATGTACCATTTTTCTTTAATAGGGAATATAAAATATAAGCTAGTATTACATTGCCCAGCCAAAAGCTCCACAATAACCTGCTTTTATTGAGGGCTATGGAAGCTAAATACTAAAAGACAGAGCAAAAGAGCCCACTCAGCAGACTTCTAGCCAAGACTTAAGACTCTGAAACTGCTATACATTTATTAAAATTGCAATGGAATTAATGTGTCAAGACACATTTGTCCTAGATGTCTGCTGAGACTGTGGGTCCAGAAAACTGAAAACCAATTTTGATAAATTAGTCTTCTTTAATTTATTACTTGTAAAAATAAAAACCAGCATAATGATTTACAGCTAATTTTAAAATCTGAACAATGTATCCTAACCCTAACACAATGTATATGATTGTTTCATATGCCAGAATATGACCAAAATAAGAGAGAAAAACTCTTAACATATTTCCCTTTATTAGAAGTAGATGAGAAAAAAATCTAAATTTTTCTCTATTACTTTGAGACATCAGAGATGGAGACAGAGACCAAGCACAAAAACAGTGGATATAGAATGTTTAGATGACAAGCATTCACTTACCAAAAAAACCACACAACGTTAATTATCCTATTCAGTCATCACAAACAATCATTACAAACAAGCATCAATCTCAGATTAGAAAGAATAGTACTGCGAAGAAACCTTTGCTCACCATGAGCTCAAAGGAAAACTGGTAATCAAAAAACAATGTTGCATTATACACCACAATACACAACCGACATAGCATTTAGAACACAAGTCTTTTTAAATTACTACAACTGGTCTTAAATAAGAGGAAGCATATGTCAACTTGTGTGTCTTTCAGATGACAGTCTGTTTTTATTCAAATCCCAGCTCCTCGAGTCATGTGATTATGTGAGAATCTCAGCTTCCATTAAAACAATATGATTTCTAATACCTGTCTTTGCAAATGAAAAGACTGAAAATGTATATCCTAAGAATTCAAAACCAGAAGACAAATAAAAAGTTCCCAAAATGTTTCATTTTAAAATGGTCCTGGTGTTTAAGCCAATTACAGAATTTTAGGGGACCTGACTCATGACCCACTGCTGAAAGCGTGGGGTTGGTAATACTGAGATTATAAAATCTCTCTGAGGAGGACTGTTGTTTTATTATAGATTAGTATAGTTCTTAACATGATGGGGCTCTGGTCCTTGTTTGAAGGCTTTTGGTGTACCCACAATACTAATAAGTAGAAAACTCAATGAACAGAGGAAAGGAGAAAGAGATAGAGAGATGTGGGGAGGGAAAAATGTGAGAAAAGAGCAATAGATTGCACTTGTTCAAATACTCACTGTTAAAAAAACACCTAGAAATTAGTGAATACTTTAATGTATCTGCCTCTATTTTGGCTTATGAGTTGTTTGATCTTGAGAGTTATAGAATTGACAGGAAGCTTTTTAATTTATTTATCTGTATAAAGTCCCTATAAGTCTTACAAGCACTGCAGTTACTTGCATCATAACTGATATAATATTGATAAAGAGTTATATGATAGTATAACCTGATAACATCGCTGCAATTATTAATTAAGGGGAACATTCTGAACTAATTCCTGAGGGTGTAAATAGCTCCTGGCAGTGGAAATAGTGCAGTTCTACTGTTCAAGGAGGGCAAGGTGCAGAGTTTTTTCATTTTTTGTTTTGTTTTGTTTTCCCTCTCACTAGTGAAAAGAGGAGTTCCAGGTGGGAGGATCTGAGAATCCATCATTTCATGAACAGACCACTTCTTCCACTGTAGAGGGGTGATGTGTGGGTTCCAGAGCTGTTAGTCTGGAGAAACTTCTGCAAAGCAGTGCCATTCTTCCCTCATTCTCTTCAAACATCTCCCCAACATATAGTTGAGATAATCTGGCCCCTTAGGGGAGACTGTCTTTGTTCTCTAATGAGGAACCAAGCTACTTACTTAGATAAGATAGCCAAATGACATGGGGGGAAATAGAAACTACTGCCATCTACCAAAATACACATCACCAAATGGTGTGACAACAAATATTATACTCCAGATGGATAAAAATCCATTGCTAAAAATCCATTGCCGTGTATTACCAATGCTGAGATTTAAAAAAATCAGTAAATTGACAATACATCAGATTAGGGCCCATCAAAAAGCCACACATTTGCCAGGATTTTTAGCAAGAGCATTCCCACAGAATCTTATCAGACTTACATTTTGTGTCTGTTGGAAATTGCAGTTTTCTTGTTGATGACAAAACCGGTGATGATAAAATACACATAGTTAATCATGTTAACATCCATCACTCTGCATAAAGCATGTGCGTTTCAGACCTGGGGATGGTTAAACAACCAGGTTACTTAAAATAAAAATCTAACCATGCCTGTGTAACTCATTGCTGCTTGAAAGGGCGCTCTGTCTCCCCACTAGTGGCACCTACACCACCTAGAGATCAATGAGTCTGCTACAGTATGAGATAATAGGGACGGGGGTTTTAGCTCATGCAGTAGAGGCTCATTCACTAAGATTCAAAGGTCCAGCATTCAAATCCCACCTGCTCATGACAGAGGTATGTTGGTGTTATGTATGCACCCATTACTCCAACCGCAGGAAGTTATTTCTGAAGGTTAACAGCTGCAAAAAGTTTGGTTATCACATTAGGTGGTAAATCTCCCATCAAGGCCTGGGTTCCTGAATCCCTGCCTGTCTAGTTCTGCCAGTAGAGAGAAATTTAAAATGTCATATACAGCACCTAAATACAGTGGCGATTGGTGCTAAACAGATACCTTCAAAAGACATTAACTTAGATACCCATGATATTTAGTGAAATTTTGTGTTTCTCCTGTTAGGAGTTGTGCTCCGCCGAGACAGAGGGTTTGTGATTTGAGATCTCAGTATCGATAAAAGAGCAGCCGGACGAGGACGTGCTCACACAATAGTTTATTCAAGCAGCACTTTAAGCTGTGAGTTACAAACCTTAAACTATTGCAAGCTGTTAACAGTTAGGAATCAGGCGCTCATCACAATGAGGTTGGGGAGGTCCATTCTTCACCCTAATAAGCAAGTTGCACCCCGGGAGCCGACCTGCCACGTGGCATCTGTTAGTACCTCCATGGATCCACGGAGAGCCTCCGGCAGGGCGGCGCCCAGGGGTCCCTAATATACTCCTCTCCCCAACCCCAGCAATAAGCTCATTGGTTACATCTCAATCCACTTAGCGATTGGGCCTTAACACTTGGAATTTTCTTTTCTATTTGCAATTAGCAAGGGAGCAATCCACAACAAGCTGCGGTTAGTTGTTTACTGCTAAAGCTGGCCCTTAACTGGTTTAAACTGGTTCTGCGGTCAGCTTACTTCTGCTTTCATTCTGAGGGTATTTCCAAGCCATGAGGGTATTTCCAAGGCCTGGCCTCAGGAGGCCTATCTTTGCTCATAAAGCCTGCTTTTGCTGCTCTGGCTGTAGTGCCTAGTCTTGCCATGCTAAGCAGTCCTCATGTTACAATGATCTTGTGCGCCCTACAGAGGTTGATACTTTAACTTCTGCAATAAGTCTCTCGAAAAAACTGTCTCATTAAGTAACCTTAGAGAGTAAGAAAGCTTTTGTAGAATTCTTACAATGAAGGTTGTACAATAGTTAGGTTTTATTGCGTAATGCCACAAAACTGGGCAATCTGATATATCCTTTGGTAAACATGTAATTTAAAAAATGAGTTAACTACTCTATGCAAATAAAATGTGGAGTACATTATGGAATGTATGACAGTAATGGATGATATCATCCAGTTAAGCAGGAAAATTGACATAAAATAATAGGATTCACATCTTTTCTCTACAAGCCAAAGCGCTCCCTATCTTTATCCAAACACATACCTTTGATAACAACATTCAAACACAGCCATGCAAGGACTGATTTGTTTTTGTTTTGTAAAGCTTTATTCATGTCAAATTTGAGCCGGAAACCCTCCAACCTATGCATCAAAATGTAGTCTGTGTATTGTACAGATTGTAATCTACTTGGAATCTTTTTCCAACAGGTATAGACTATGTTTTCCTTTATATGTGTACAGCTGCAAGTTCACCCAGGGTTTTCAGTACATCAATAAAATATAAATAAAGTAAGAATTAAGATAATAGAATCATAGAGTTGGAAGGGACCTCAGGAGGTCATCTAATCCAACCCCCTTCTCAAAGCAGGATTAACCTCAGCTAAATAATCCCAGCGAGGGTTTTGTCAAACCGCATCTTAAAAGCCTCTAAAGATGGAGATTCCACCACCTCCCTAGGAAACCCATTCCAGTGCTTCACCACCCTCCTAGTGAAAAACTTTTTCCTAATGTCCAACCTAGACCTCCCCCACCCTGCAACTTGAGACTGTTGTTCCTTGTTCTGTCATCTGCCACCACTGAGAACAGCCTAGCTCCATCCTCCCTGGAACCCCCTTTCAGGTAGTTAAAGGCCGCTATCAAATCCCCCCCTCATTCTTCTCTTCTGCAAACTAAACAAACCTAGTTCCCTCAGCCTCTCCTCATAAGTCCTGTACTCCAGCCCCCTAATCATTTTTGTTCCCCTCCACTGGACACTCTCCAACTTCTCCACATCCTTTTTGTAGTGGGAGGCCCAAAACTGGACACAATACTCCAAATGCGGCCTCACCAATGCCAAATAGGGGGGAATAACTTCCCGTGATCTGCTGGAAATGCTCCTACTAATGCAGCCCAATATGCTATTAGCCTTCTTGACAACCAGGGCACACTGCTGACTCATATCCAGCTTCTTATCCACTGTAACCCCCAGGTGCTTTTCTGCAGAACTGATGCCTAGCTTGTTGGTCCCCAGTCTGTAGCTGTGTATGGGATTCTTCCGTTCAAAGTGCAGGACTCTGCACTTGTCCTTGTTGAACCTCATCAGATTTCTTTTGGCCCAATCCTCCAGTTTGTTTAGCTCCTTCTGTATCCTATCCCTACCTTCCAGGGTATCTACCACTCCCCCTAGCTTAGTGTCATCTGCTAACTTGCTGAGGGTGCAATCTACCCCATTCTCTAGATCATTAAAGAAGATGTTGAACAAAATCGGCCCCAGCACTGACCACTGGGGCACTCCACTTGTGCCCAGCTGCCAGCTAGACATGGAGCCATTGATCACTACTCACTGAGCCCTATGCTCTAGCCAGTTCTCTATCCATTTCATAGTCCATTCATCCAACCCATACTTCTTTAACTTGCTGATAAGAATACTGTGAGAGACCATATCAAAAGCTTTTCTAAAGTCAAGATATATTGTGTCTACTGCTTTCCCCACATCCACACAGCCCGTCACCTCTTCACAGAAAGCAATCAGATTGGTCAGGCATGACTTTCCCTTGATGAATCCATGTCGATTGTTCCTGATCACCTTCCTCCCTTCCAAGTGCCTTAAAATGGATTCCTTGGGGACCTGCTCCATGATTTTTCCAGGGATTGAGGTGACGCTGACCGGTCTGTAGTTCCCTGGATCCTCTTTCCTCCCTTTCTTGAAGATGGGCACTATATTTGCTTTTTTCCAGTCATCAGGGACCTCCCCCAGTTGCCACGGGCTTTCAAAGATAATAGCCAATGGCTCTGAAATCACATCAGCCAACTCCCTCAGCACTCTCGGGTGCATTGCATTTGGCCTCATGGACTTGTGTATGTCCAATCTTTCTAAATAGTCTTGGACCTGTTCCTTCAGCACTGCGGGATGTTCACTTCCTTCCCATTCTGTGCCGCCCAGTGCAGTAGTCTGGGAGCTGACCTTGCCTGTGAAGACAGAGGCAAAAAAGGCATTGAGTACCTCAGTTTTCTCCACATCCTCTGTCACTAGGTTGCCTCCCCCATTCTGTAAGGGGCCCACACTTTCCGTAATCTTCCTCTTGTTGGTAACATACCTGTAGAAACCCTTCTTGTTCCCCTTCATGTCCCTTGCTAGCTGCAACTCTTATTGTGCTTTGGCCTTCCTGATTTCATTCCTGCATGTTCGAGCAGTATTTTTATTTTCCTCCCTAGTCATCTGACCAAGCTTCCACTTCTTGTAAGCTTCTTTTTTGTGTTTAAGTTCACCAAAGACTTCTTTGTTGAGCCAAGCTGGATGCCTACCATATTTGCTATTCTTTCTGCACATCGGGATGGTTTGTTCCTGTGCCCTCAATAAGGTTTCTTTAAAATACAGCCAGCTCTCTTGGATTCCTTTCCCCATCATATTAGCCTCCCAAGGGATCCTGCCCATCAGCTCCCTGAGGGAGTCAAAGTCTGCTTTTCTGAAGTCCATGGTCCGTATCCTGCTGTTCTCCTTTCTTCCTTTTGTCAGAATCCTGAACTCGACCATTTCATGGTCACTGTTGCCTAGGTTGCCACCCACTTCTACTTCCCCTACCAAATCTTCCCTGTTTGTGAGCAGCAGGTTAAGAGACATGTTTTCACCTTGGGTTTACTTTGATGTTGTATCACTCCTTTGTTCTCTTTCCTTTTATTAGAACTTGAAGAGTTGTCTTTCTTTTTGGGGTCCTTGCCCCTAAAACTTCTGATCTCCTTTTTGATCCCAATTCAGCAAAACACTTAACATATGTGCTTAACTTCAAAAGCTTCAGTAGTCCCATTGACTTCAGTGGAAGTCCTCATGTGCCTGAAGTTACTGAACATGCTTAAATACCTTGCTGAAACAAGACATACATTTCTGTTTTCTGAGGTATTAAATGTAACATTAACAGCAACATCCAGATTTTTTAGACACATGCTAGAGAAATACATAGGATAGAATAGTCACATTTTTCCTTCTGAAATGATGAATAATATGTTGTAAACTGGTAGTTCCATCAGATAATTTAAATATTAAAATTGCTTTGTCTTTTATGTGTTTTAGAGATTTACATTTCAGGTTTTCCGTTTTAGGTGTAACAAAGGTAAAAGCAGAAGTTAGACAGAGAGAGCATCTGTAAAATAGAAAATATCACTGATGGCAAATTGGGAACATGCACAAACAAAATGAAAAAAATAGTGGCTGTGTGCCTGCAGATTTCCTTGCCAGTCTCAACCAGGTATTACAGGTGTGACTTTCCCACAGTCACTTTGGGCTATTATTAAAAGCCCAATTACTCTGTAGTATAGTATTTTTTTTCTATTTGATGTGGCACCACATTGCAATTTGCACTGTCTGAAAGACCCTGAGGTACACATATTAGGAATAACTACAGATAAAGGAAGTGGTTTCCTTAGCAACAGGAACTCTGTATGAAAGCTATCAGAATAGACCCTTGTCTTCCTCCTCCTATTTATGCCTGGCTTAGTGTATGGGTTTGTGTCTGCCATACAATTAAGATATTAGATCTGTGCTCTCAAAACACTTACAGGACCAATATGCCAAAAAAGAATTAGCAGTTTTGCATCTAAGCCCCTTAGTAATCATTTCAATGAACTTTAAATAATTCACAAAAAATGTACATTTCTACCACTGTCTCAGACATTATTTTATGAATTATTTAATATTGAGATTATAAAAATTGCTTTCTCCACAAACCTCATTCCAAAGTTCAGTTTAGTTTCTATACATTTCTGCCTATGTCAGACTTAATAGATGTCATTGTCAAAGATTTCATTTTATTTTATCTAAATATATATAAGGGTCAGATAATAACTTAGTGGATGGTCTACTGTACTATCGATCTCTGCTACCATATGTTAAATTGGCTCATGTGCCTAACAGTTTGTAACCCCCTTCTCATTGGCTCACTCTTTCTAAGACCCCCAAGGACGCCTCAGCTAGGGTCTTGAGTTCACCACAACGCACTGACCCTTTCCTGCCAGACCCTAACAACAAAAAAATCTATAAAGGTCCCTGTCCCCACAATTTCACCAGTAGTAGTGAGCTGGGCTGACCACGTCAAAAGCATTTTTCCACTGCTTTCTTTTCACCAGTGCATGTGAACGTGGAATCTGCTCTGAGAACTGCCACCTGGTCAGCCAAGCACACCCAGCAACATGTGATTGGAGTTCACAATCCTCCATGACTTCTCCCACAGCACCAGGAACATTCATCTTTACTGGGAAGTTTCAGAGATGCTGGCAGAGGCAGGCATTCACTGGACTCAAACTCAGTGCCAGGATGGATAGAGCACATCAGGTTCTGGTACCAGAAGGCAAAAGGCTTCAGCAGTTGCTCCAGGAGGGATCCTGTAACATGCCCCTTCTTCAAGGAGCTGGTGCTGGGTGCTAGTACCGAGCCTGAGGTGATTCATGACCCCCTCCCTCAACTCACCAGCCTTGTCATCTGACAGGATGCTAACGAGGGCCAGGGCGAAGAGGCAGTGGGGACTGCAGAGGAGACGGCCCCGGAAGACCCCCATAGAAGAAGAGCAAGTTATCCTGCACCTTTACGTGGAGAAGTTGGGTCTACAATCTTCTCCTGATGAGCCAGAGGAGGACTCCAAGACTCATCAAGAACCAGAACTTGAGGCTGGTAAGTTAAAGTGTCCCCCTCCCCACCAATACACCCTCCATTTATCTCCAGACTGCATGCAGGACTGAAGCCCCTCCATCCTTTCTCCCCCATAAATAATTCCCAACGAAGACAACTGTAAATTCAACATTTTATTAAATTACCACAAGCCACTATACAGCTTTGAACACACATTAGAGAAAAGATTATCAACAAACTATCATATTGCACCTGGGTTTGTGAGTTTGTTTGCCAACAGGCAGACCGCAAGGGAGAGGGTGGAAAGGTCCCGCTGGGGGACAGGATACTTGTCCAAGAATAATGGCTCTGCGAAGTTACAGCTGTTTTCTGCTCCTTTCAAGATCACAAACTTTCACTACAGAAACTCCCCTTTCCTCCCCTGCAAACATGAGCCACACAGAGGGTGGGGAGGGGGAGTTAGTATCAGGGCTGGTTACGTATTGAAGAAAGGAAATCTTTGCTTCCCCAAGGAACCTGACAGCAGTCCTCGGTCACAGTACACATTTTTTCAAGCATTCCCAGTCCCTGGTGACCAGGGTCTCCCTTCTTGGAGCCATGCCACACAAACTAGCAGAAAGGGGACAAGGGGAATCTGCTATGATGACTGCACAAACACAATGCAATGTCCCTTTGCAGGAAGGAGGCAAGTAGCTTGTGGTCTTTTGAATATTTATGGAACAAAGTACAGTTGCTGCATGACATTTTCCTCATTCTTTTCTCTGCTCTTCGCTGGATGAAGGGGCCAGATTTCCTGGTGCTGCAGGACCTGGCTTGGGGACAGATGGGCATTTGCAGTGGTTTGCTTCTCTCCCTCCATGCAGGCTCCAACTGTTAGCTTAGAATATAGTCTGTTTCCATTTGGATTGCCTCCCAGGCCTGTAAGCATATGTCCACAAATTTCTAGTGCAGCAGAAGCTCCAGCTGGCTCTTAATGTTTAAAGGCAGCGAAAACATCCACTTTCATAGCTAAGCACACCAAACCCCTCCATTCAGAGATAGGCAAGCAGCACAAATATCTGTCTGGCACAGAAAGCTGGAGCCTCACCACAAGACTGGAAAGCCACTTCCTTTTTGCAGTCTGTTACTTTCAAAACTGCTATGTCGTCCAGTTGAAGGTAGGGCTGAAAAGAAGACATTAGGAACCTGCCCCTGAAATAAATGCCAGCCCATCACAATCACACACTGAAAGAGATTATGTTTTAAAAAACTTTTATTTCATGCTACCTACCATTTTAAGCAGGTGCTCCTTTCTTGAAGGCTGCAAAAGTTGCCTGAGACAAAGATAATGAAACAATCACATTACTGAAATGCTGAAAAGTATCAATATTGTGGCCTTAAATAGCAAAATTAGGTTAGGTGGGTGGAGGGGTTCCAACCACTTTGAAAGGAAGGATAAAATACAATGCTGCTCTTGTGACTGACTTCGCAGGACCTTTGACTGAGGAAGGTGAACCCATTCCACCTGGGAATCAGGAGAAGCAGCCTAGGGGTAGTAAGAGCAGATGGAGAAGACCTGATTGTTGACATTGACAGAAGGAGCCAGGAGCAGTTTGACTTTATGAGGGAAAAGGAGGAATGCGTTGTTGAGCAGGAGGAATTTTTTTCCAGATGCAGTAGTCAATAATGGTCTGGTTCCTGGAGCAGAACACACAATACAGGGAATGAGAGCTTGTCCAAAGGGACTGGGAACATGTCCTGTTGCAGTCCCTAGCACAAGTAAGAGTTGGGTCCCACCTGCCACAATATATACTGCCTGTGTCTGAAAACTGGCATCTCTTCCTCATGTTTCAGCTTCTTCTCCTTCTGCATTTGCAGCCCAGGATGCAGTCCTGATCTCAGCACACTGGCATCATGAACCTTTCCAGTCTGTCTAACATTAATGTTTATGAGGCTGCCTTTAAGCCTTGTAGAAAAAGTGATTAATAACCTAGAGTATTTCCTGTGTGATGTGTGTTAAGAATGAAGCCAGATCATCCGTCATGGCAAGCATGTCATTGGGCAGCTAGAAGAACGTGTAAAAGGGGTTGTCCAAAAGAATCCCTCTGTTGAACAGTAGTTAGAGAGGGAAAAGTAAAGGGCTTAAAAGCACAGATGACATGCAGAGATTGGTCCAGGTTAAACAGGAATAGTAGAGCCTTGTTCATGCTATGCAATGTCTGATGGTGTAGGAAATATTCAGGTCTTCAAAAAGCAAGCTCTACCTGAGGAAGAGAAACGCATATAAATGTAAAATGTTAGAAAACTGTGGATCAACCCAGCCCATTCCATTACCTTACAGCAGTTGTATCCAAATATATTGTTTTTTCCTAAATAAGTATGCCTTAAACTATTCCGCTGAATGGTGACCCTAAGTCAGTGATTCAAATGTCTTTTCAGTGGCATCACAATTTGAAAAATACATAAAGAAAGAACAAACAAATGGGGGATGCAAGTCTGTTAAAGGAATGGAGGCAATCTTGGGAAAGAAAAACAAGTATTGATCTGGTGGTTTGATTCTGTAATTCTTTCTGGAAGAAATGAAAATAAATTCTAACTCTGTTAACTATTGGAACAATTTACCAAGGGTTGTGGTAGATTCCTCATCACTGGCAATTTAAAGATCAAGATTGGACATTTTTCTCAAAAGACATGCTCTAGTTCAACCAGGAATTAATTCAGGGAAGTCCTGTCATTTGTGTTGGGAGGTCAAACAAAATGATCACAGTGGTTCCTTCTGGCCTTTTAATCTATGAAAGACCAAGTATTCAATCTCAGTATCTGGATGCATTTAGTTAAATGAAGGCTCAGGATAGAAAATTGTTCATGCAAATACTGTACATGTACAATTTATTTCAGAAGTTGTATTTGAGGTGAGTTAAGATTCTTTTCACATTTATTTTAATTACAGAAAACTAGCTGAGATTTCAAGGACAATCAAATAGTACAAGTGGTTTTTTTTAGCCACGTCTCTCCTACCAAGCCATTTTTTTAAAATCTAATTGAGCATTTCACCATTAAAAATTCATCCTGATAGGTGCTCAGCACAGTACTGTGTGCCCTCAACTCCCATTAATTTCAGTGGGAATTGAGGTCACTCAGTACTGTGCTTTAGCAATGGAATTTCAATGGGCACTGATTTCAATATGAGTTAAGGGTGCCCTGCACCTTGCAGGATGGGGTCCTAGTATTGTCCTTAATAATCTTTTATACTAGTGTTGTGAGGCTGGTACATCCCATTTCCCTTTGGGGAGAAGTGAGGGCTGTTAGAGCCCCATGGCTGAGTTTTACCAACCACCCTTAGCCTCAGGACAGGATGGCCTAATGGTTGGGTCACTAAGGTGGCTCTCATATGCAAGGGTCTGTGGCCAAATGGCCAGAGCCAATATGGCTGCCCTTCCCTGCAGAGATGCATGGCCTAGTGGCCAGAGTCAATATGGCTGCTCTCCCCAGCAAGGCTGCATGGCCTAATGGCCAGAGGGGAGTGGACTGCCACCCAGGGGTGGGTGGCATCTGGGGTAGAATGACCCGGGTCCTTTCTACTCCACTGGGTCCCTGCCCAGGGCCCTGTCAGCAGTGAGTGTATTCGCCACTAAATCAGCATGGATCCTCCTGAAACATGCTGATCTGGTTCCTGGTTCTACAACCCAATTAATATCTAAATCCCCTGGCTACTTCTTACCCTGTCTTCCAGTGCTGTGGTCCATGGGTCCTCTGGCTCTCTGGGATTGTAGGTCAGGAAAGCTGCTGACAGGTCCGTCCTCTTGGGTTTCCACAGGTAGATGGGTATCCATTGGGGTGTCAGTGTGTCTGGCCTCTGTGGTCTGGGGCTCCAGCAGCTCCCAGTGAGATCCTGCAGTGCACATCCTCCCACTTCAGCAGTTGGCGCTGGCTGAGCTGGGCTGCTTCCTTTTATATTGAGGCTCTAGTTGAAGCATGCCGAGTTGTGCTGAGGGAGCGTGGTCTCCTCTGCCCAGAGTATGGGGTTAACCCCTTCTTGTTGAATGCAGGGCTGGTACACCCCGTCGCAACTAGTCTGAATATACACTACTCTGTTAAAAACCTTGTTGAAAGACTAATACATAACGTGAACTACTACGTTTCTGCCAATCTCATTGCCATTTCCTTATCATCTTGTTATTCTCCTCCTCCTTTGTAAATCCTCCCTATGCTTAACCAGTTTGTACCCATCCAAATGTTGTCCCAGGATATCCATTGTATATTCACTCTAAAATCTTCCCCATTATTGAGGTTAGATTAATAGAGCTGTCATGCCTTATTCTTTCCAGGATCCTTTTTAAAGTATCGCTGTCAGATTCAATTTTTTTTCTAGTTCCTACTATAGGTATCTCTTCTAATGCAAGTGAGGATTTAAAAGAAAAATAAACAAACTCCGTATGCTTTATTATTTCATCTTCCATATGTTTCAGAATTCTTAGAATATGCTGAAGCCTTCTCTAGTTTCATTTGGCTTTTTTATTTTATTTTATTTTTAATCCATTGTGTTATCACCTTCAGTTCCATTACTTTTTCACTTTGCCCCTGAGAAACATCTTATTTGTTTAACGGCAAACAGTGAAAAAGAAATCATTTAGGTTCCTATAATATCAATACCATATGTGAGTAAGTTGCCCTCATAATCCCTCCTAGAACTTGGATCATCTCTCACTGACTTCTTGCTGCTATACAGCAAGTTGAAATGTTTCATATCTTATTAATGTTGTTTTCATTCCTTTTTCTCTATAACAATAATTTAATTGGTCTAATTCTTGGAGCTGGGTGAGTAATTTTTGGCCCTGGATTTGAGGTGGGGTCAAAGTTGGCTATGCACCATGTACACACTCTCTCTCTCTCTCTCTCTCTCTCTTGCTCTCCTGTGGTCCTGTTATGCCAGCTGGGGATTGCCAAAACAGATCAGAAGACAATGCATCAAGGTTACTATTAACATAAATTTAAAATATACTGAACACCCAATATTCAATATTTAAAAGCAACTTATGAGAGATCAGTGTAATTTGCTTTGCGTAAATATTTCAGAACATCGATATTTAACTTCTAAACACTCTATTGAAATACTAATTACATACCAAATTGTTATAGATTCAGCCTCTGCAGTGGTTTCTGAAATACGAGTGGCACAGATAACACAATTATTAATTTTGTCTTTTGATTTCTCTGTAGATGGATTCCAACAACAAAAACATTAGGTGTGGTCAAAAGTGTCACAAAGTCCTCTTTCTGAACAAAACTGTGGTTTAGTTTGGAAATAGAATTTCTTACATCATATAGTCTAATTCAGTAAGTTCTGATTAACTTCCTGTGATACTTCTTTCCAAATACAGTGGAATCCTGTTAATCTGAGCCTCCATTATCCAGCTCTCTGTATTAACCAAACATCCAGTGCGCACACGGGTCCAGAAGTGGGCGATCTCTCCTGTGGCTGCTAGATGGCGCTGCAATCTCGCACTTTCCCACTCTCTGGATTATCTGAATTTTTGATTATCTGATCTGGCCCTGATCCCAATTAGATTGGCTAAAGGGGGTCCTGCTTCACTTTGAATTACACCTAAACATTCCTGTCCATTTGGTGCATGTATTGATAGAATCTTGGTGTATGCAACTTCACTTTGTCCATGCAGGGCTTCAGCTGAACACTTTCTTTTTCTCTCATTTGTGGAGAAGAAGTAAAGCTTTCATAGTCCTATTGTAATAGGTACTGTACCAACACATAAAGAAATGGTTGTTTCCCTGGAAAGGTGACAGTTTGTACAAAGAGTCAAGGGGATGGATCCAATTAAAAGTTAACTTTATGCTTATTATTGCAAAAGGCTGTTTCTCAGTTTCTACATCTCAAAATAACAAATGCAATAATCCACTGCAAACACTAGTTTCTATTATTATTGAGTGTGAAATAGATTGATGCCATCTTTTCTCTTAGAAAAGGGTTTCATTAGTCATCAATCCTGGGCTCTTTATTATCTAACATGCAACGTGTTAAGCAATTTATTCGTTTTAGAGTCTCTTTTTAAATTTGCATTTATCCAGGACAAAACAGCAAATGTCTGGTCTTGTGCTTTTATTTTTCTAGCGTTATATCCCAAATGAGTGATCTTTGACATTTAGTATCTTAGTTGTAGTAGAACAACAAGATATCACCTTTAAAGATCAGATCATCCATAACTATTTGCGGAAGGAACAACATCCTAACCTCTGTTACAGACACAAATGCTCCTCTGTTGGTCAACCAGTAATGAACATTTCAAACAATGTGGATAACAGGTCCTTGCTGAAACATACACTTTGTTCTACCAGTTTTTTGGTTGAAAAAGTTAAATAAGGACATGAGTAAATTAACTTACACCACAGATAATTCCTACAGTTGCTCTGCCAGCAAGAATCTGCTTAAGGTATCACATTCTATACATTTATGTATTATCAAATTTCTCTCCACCATTAAGGTTCTTATATACTGATCAAATCACCCCTTAACTGTTTCTTTATTAAGCTAAAGAAATTAAGCTCCTTGAACCTTTTACTATAAAGCATGTTTTCCGATCCTTTAATCATTCTCGTAGCCTTTTTCTGAACCCTCTTCAATTTATCAACAGCCTACTTGAAATATGGACACGAGGACTTGATGCAATATTCCAATAGTTTTTGCACCAGTGCAGATACAGAGGCAATATAACTTCCCAACTCCTACTCGATATTCCAGTTTATACATCAATATCAAATCAAAAAACGAATAAGTTAGTCTCCATGATGGGTTGGAGTTAAATAATCACATTAGCTAATCAATTTAATACAATCATCAATTTAATACAAAAAATAACCAATCCTTATAAATTTTAAAGAGGATGCCAAAGAGGCCCGTTTGGTTATAAATCCCAAATAAGTTTAGGAAAAGTCAATCTAATATATAACTTGTAGCTAGTTAAATATTCTAATTCTGAAACAAATTTATTATCTAATGTCTGAAACAGAACCTCAAAGCCTCCTTTTTAGATGTTGTTTCTTGTGTTGCCAACACTTTCTTCCTACCAACAGAGATATTATAATACAGACTTCAAGAGAACTCTTTTGGTAAACAGAAGTTTGTTCAACTCTTATCCAACATAAATTACAGATGACAATCTCAAGCTTCCTAGGACTCTTAAATATAGCATGCAGAACACACTTTAATAAGTAATTTCATGAGACAATATTTAGGGCTGTTTACCTGGAGAAATTATCTCAGGTGCCTTCCCCATGTGGACTTTATGAGTGTTCACACATGCATGCACACACCCAGCCACACCCTAAAAATAAAAAAGATAAATAAGCTGGGATATCATGTATTAAAATCAAAAGACAAAGAAAACAAAAAACTGATATTTAAGGTAACAGTGAGTACCTGGAAGAAGTACCTTCAGGGTAACCTGAAGAGTTTGCAGTCTTTTGGAATCTTGTAGAGAAGGAGCTGGAACTGCAGTAGAGGAACCAGATGGTGATCTGTTGGCAGAGTGTTTCTTGCTAGCAGGCCTCTTTTAGGTGCAGAGAGATACTAGTCAATGGCTAGAGAGGCCTAATTATTGATGTTGTGAATTCCTCTCCCCAAGGTGATCAGTCCTAGAGAGTCTGGAACACTGGTCTTCTCACAGGTCTGTTTACCTAAAAGGTAAAACTTCTTGGCCTTACTCTTGATTCTTATGGCTTGCAAACTTCGCTGACTCTACATCCAAGGCCTTCAGAAAAGTCAAGCGAAAGGCCTACCATGGAGTCATGCAACTTAGTAGTAATGTTTTCCAATCTAAAAATTTCTTTAATTATTGATTCTTGCAGTGAAACTGGGATTTTCCATGGAGCATGTACATCATTAATTCAATAAGAAAAGTGAATTTAAGCTGGCTGCTTTGTTGATAGATGTGATGATTTAGTTATGAGGCAAAAACTGCTGATCATTTTGCTTTCTGATGTGACATGGGATAGTGCCAAAATGACATAGCAATCAAAAATCCTCTAGTGCTCGATAACCCATCTTGTCATTTAATTTGGAGCAGAGGATAAAGGGTCTTCTAGGGTAAATATAATAGAGTCCTCAGAGGGCCCAATGATCTAGTGGGTAATGCATCCAGTTTCCAGTCTCACCTCCCAGAGGGATGAGTTTTCAGTCCAGTTCCTAACCCTTGTATGCAATTTTGTTTCACCTCAGGGTTTTCCATGTCCTTGCCCTCTCCTTTCTAGAGGGGAAATTAATAGAAATCAGGCTTATGCTCCTCCTGCAACAAGGGCAATTGGTAGGGGAGCCTGGATCCTCCCATTCCACCGGGGTCTGACCCAGGCCCTAAGAGAGTCAGTAATGTCCGGCACCCTGGAGCACCTTCGGAGTTGCCGCCCTGGGTCACTTCCTACTATCCATCTCCCCTCACGGCTCCAAGTCCAATATAAGATAGAAAAAGAAAAGAAAAAGACAACTAATCCCTCAGCCCCAACTCAACATGCAGTCTTCTTTCTTACAGAAAGGTTTCTTTAGCACCCTGGTTCAGGAATCCTCAGGGTAGGTCTGTCTTCCTCCCCAGCCTCTTTCTTCTGAGCTGGCTGAGTTGCTTCCTTTTAAGTTTCCTCTCCAGCTGGAGCATGCTCTGCCAGTCTGGAGGGATGGGGCTTCCCAGTCCCAGTATTGTTCTTTAACTTCTTTGGGCCCAGTGTGGGGTTTGTACACCCCATCACAGTGAGTTGCTGTTGAACAAAAAGGAAGAAACAACTAATGCTGTAGCATTTTTTCTCATTATGTCTTGCATGAAGTAACTAGTGTAAATAATCAAGACAGTCCTAAAACCTATAATTTTCTTCTTGTGTGTTGAGGTCTGTTACTGAAAAACAATTATATTTTGCCATGGATATATAGTTTTAAACACACTAAATACATCTGTATAGATTTCTTTATAAGAAATAAATATTCCATATAATAAAAAATACAATCAAATTACAACAAAAGACCATTTATCAGTTAAGGTCAGATGGGAAATTCTTACTATTAGTCCCTTAGGACTGGACTGGAACCTTAATCTGAATGCTCTATAACCAGACTTCTTAATCATTTTTTTAAATCAGTCTGGTCTTTGGAATGTCTTCCTCTTATACAGCTGTATTTCTATGATATTTATATGGGCCCACATTAACTTTGCCCCCTTATATCCTTAATTATTTATCCTCACAACACTGTGAGATACAAAAGCACAATTATCACCATTTTACAGCTGGGGAACTGAAACAGAAACTTGAGATACTTGCCCAAGGTCACACATCAAGCTCTGGCAAAACAAGAAATAGGACCCAGGTGTTCAGATGAGAGCTTAACCATGCTTCCTCTTTTTCAGAACCCAAGAACCGGAACTCCATCAGCCAAATATGAGAAATTCCAGGGCACAAGGCCACATCACACATGCATTTTCTTTTCTTTTTTCCTTTGGTCCCTTGTTTTGTTTTGGAAAATTCCAAAAATATCTAATTTTAATTTTAATCTTTGTCAGTGAAGTTCCTCACTTTCAGGGATAAGCACAATTGAAATGAGGACATAAACAAAATCTAGTCACATAATTTGGTTGATGTATGTATTTAAACAGATATACCCTGTGCTTATCTTAATGCTACTTATACTACTGTATCTTTACTATGCTATCTTCAATATTTTTTCTGCAGTATAAATATGTATCAATTCCATGGACAGCATTTAGCATATAAATTCAATTATTAGCATAGTGAAAACATGATGAATACATGAATTGAAAGAGAACAAACTCTTTTGTAATAAACTTTTGATTTCATATATATAATAAAGCTAAGATAATGTTTATAATGGTTGTGAGTTTCACACATTTATATATTGTTAGTGAAAATACTTGATCATTTGAACAGGAGAAATCTAGCATTTAAATTATAACCTTCCAAAATATAATTAATTTTACTACAGAATGTAAGACTTTGAATTATACAAGAATAATATGACAGGATGTTCTCAAAGATGGAAAGCAAATAGTAAGTGCTTAAAATGTTGATTAATGTCTTTAAATATACCTGGAGTTTTAAAGGATTTCTTCCTAAAAATGAAAAGCAATCAATTAAAAAAATAAATGAAGTGAAATAATGGTCCCATTCTAATGCACTTTATATAATAACTTCACTTTGACATTCTGAGTCCTGCATGGGTCATATATTAATGTGTGACTGACAGGAAGCAGGACCTGATGGTATAAACACAAGTCTCTGAGTCAGTAGATCTGGTTTCTATATCTGGCTCTGCCACAGGCTTCCTTTGTGACAAAAGTATTCAAACTTGGCTGACTAAATATTGATGCCCGCGCTCTTATTTAGGCATAAAAATAAGTGACCTGACTTTTCAGAAGTACTGAGCACCTAGATATAATTGATTTGGGGTTTTGTATTATACGCTCACAGCTACTACCTAGAGGAAGAGGTGGAGCTGGTGTCATGCTATGAAAAATACCCAGTAAGTAAAGTACATTTCAAGCCTGGAGGAGACAAAGGTATGGATGACTTATGAAGTCCACAGACTAGAAGGGCACTAGACACTACCCTTATTGTTTGAGAGTCCAGTCCAGGAGCAGAGACGGATTCAATAAGATACCTTATTGAGGTAGATATCCATTTTGGCAAAAAAACAGGGTATACACCCTCAATATATGATGTAGACACAGCCTCTGCCCACTCCTCTAAATGCTTCCCCCATCCAACAGTCAACACTGCTATCTGTCCTAGATTTTGATCAACAGGTGATGAACTGGTAAGGGTTGGGATGATAAATATGGGAAGTCCATGAGATGGGCCTGTCAGATAGGCCTCTCCTCCATCATTAGCAGGCAGGAAGATTTAGGAGTGGGGCAGGGACAGGGTGGAGGAGAAATGGAGCATTATCAATGTTCGCTGGCCACACAAATCCAATGGCCAATGGGAGCAGTTGTGACTATAGAATAAACCCTTTGCCATTCTGCAGCTTAGAGACAGGAAGAATTCCTTTGTCTTCAAGGGTTCAAGAAACTCCCTGTAGCACAACTCACTTATACTGAGTGGAGGGAAGAAGAATTGGCCTACAAATATTGATTTTCAGGACACCCTCTAGACACAAGTAGTATTGTGATTAGTGCTATTCTTTTTTTTTTTTTTTTGGCTCACTGTTTTCACTAAAAAATACATTTTTCAGACAAATGATACCCACTGCAAATTTGAGTTAAATTCAGTGAACAGTTTCAGCTGAATAAAAATGGAGAAAACCAAATTCTGAAAAAGTATAAATGTTTCACTTTGATATTTTCTAAATGAAAATATTTTTCTTTTTGTTCTGAAATGATGCCACTTCAAAATTTAGCTACACTTAAAAAAAAAGAAACAAAAAGAAAGCCCTCCCAAAAATGAAATGTTTCATTTTGAGTTACATAAAAGATTTCACTTGACTCAAATAGAATTTTTTTTGTGTGTGTGTTTTTTGTTTTGGTGAGAAAAAAACAAATAATTGTGATTGTGCATTGATCTGAAATAAATTTATTTTATTTGATTGTATTGGTCAGCTACTGAACCAAAAGCAATTAATTATTCATCCAGGTGTAATTATAATTGTTTCATAGCTGCATAACTAAGGAAAATGCAAAGATCCATTGTCTGACCACATGAATCCATGGCTCTTTGTCTGTTTTCAGGCCATAGACTATATTTCTGTCCTGAAAGATCTTTAAAGTTGATGTCTAAAAGTCAGATATTTTACGTAACTTTGCAAAATAAAATGTGATTGCCAGTTTGTTTATTCTTCTCTTTACAGCTGAACTTGTAATTGGGGCAGTTGAAGTTGTTGACACATATAATAATGAGACAAATAGATTAACAATATCTTCCTGGAATAAGTCAGAGGACATTGATTTTTTGCTCTCTGCAGACTGCAAAGGAGGGGAATGTCTTAGGAAATACAAAATATGATGATACTATTGTTTGGTTCATATTTTACAGAATTTAATTGAAGCCATTATCAAATAATGATCCCTGAAGAGAAATAAACTTCTGGAGGTCATAACTTCCCCAATCTAGTCCTGCTTTGAGCAGGGGGTTGGAGTAGATGACCTCCTGAGGTCCCTTCCAACTCTAATATTCTATGATTCTATGATACTGTACATTTGAAACATTCTAATTGAGAGAAAAGACCCCAGCAGTGGAGTTCTCATATCAGGGGAAATTATCTACATCACAATTATTTGTTTTGCAGATATCTGTACCTTGTGTATTTGACTAATCTACCATATGACTATTAGATGGATATTCTGTAGTTACCAACCACAGCAAGATATAAACTTGTGATATATATGTGAATGCCTTGATATATATCAACATATTTCCATCAACTGAAATGTTTTTCTTGGATATGGTACTGATAAGTAATCTGAAAATCATCCTCTATTATGGAAATCTCAAGTTATGTCATATTTTAATAGTTTAATGACTATTCTGATGCAGAGCATGAAGCATTGACAACATACTTTTGTTTCAAACAGTCATTAATTAAAAGTATGTGTTACATTGACACATACTGTCCAATTTCTAGTGTGCAGAATAGGCTATTTTTATTATTTCCACAATGAACCATTTTGTAATATTTTGTGCCATTAGCCTGCTGTAAAACTATGCACGGGTTCATCTGGCCCTTAGTGTGCTGTGTATGAAAGCAGGGCAAGCTCAGACCACATATTGGAATTTAAAAAGAAAAGCAGCCTGTTACCTTGTGAAATTGCCTCCGTGGATTCTCATTATTGGAATCCGTGTTCCACATCATGCAGATTTCAATGATGTGGCTTTATAGAAGTAATTAATTTGGACATCTGAGATGAAATGTACTTCTTCTAAAAATTAGTATCGTAATTATGGTGACAATGATATAGCAAAACTTGTACAAAAACTCTTGATGTTTAGCGTAACCGACACTCCTCATGCCAAATAAGTATATCCTTCAGAGAATGTTGTTCATCTGATATCCAAAGCACAGCCAGACCTGGCAAACCCACACTTCATCTGTTTGGTAAAGATGACACAAAAATAGGTGGAGAACAATGACCTAATAACTGAACATTAAAGTAAGCTACATAAGGAAAATGAAACATTAATCTGTCTACTTACTTGAGTATACAAATAGCAGCAGCTGGATAATGAACTCTTGCAAATCTCACCCTCAAAAATCTAACTTTAAGTTAATATTTTTAAAAATATTGGGCAAATATTTTGTTATTGCCAATGTTCACCAAAATAATAGAAAAAATTGTATTTCAGAGCTTGTCTTATTTGGTCTGAAAGGAAAAATACTTGTAAACATTAGTAAACAAACTTTCTTTTTTACTTCTGACTTGTGTTTATGATACAGGATAAAGTAGTCTTTGCTGCATTACAGCAAAATTTTTGGGCTTCAATATACAACTATCAGATGGAAAATATCTTCAATTTCTACAGTTTTCAGGGGAATAATGAAGACTGTAAATCATGAAATATCACTGGAGTTGACAGTGTTACTTATTTTATGATGATCTCATTATGAATGCATGGTAAAAGGCGATTTCTTGCTGAAACTAAAATTATAATTCAAAAATCTGATCTCAAAAGACTTTAATAAGTTATGCTTGTTTGATGTTTAAAAGGTTAACATTTTTTCCCCTTTGTAGAACTAAATGGAAACTCAAAGTTTTATTGTCATTCCCAAAGGGGTGCATTCATAAATGAATGAATTTCTCAAGTTTTTTCCATTCAAATCAAAATAAGAATCAATTTTATATTTATTCCTTATTAACACAATGTTTTTATTTTTGACTTCATACTGTTGCAGTTCCTATCTAGTGCTCCTTCTAGACCAACCACTAGGATGGCTGTGATGGGAATCCAAGCCTTTATGATCTGGATTCCAAAGGGTGTTTCAAACTCCTGGAACCTGAGTGGAGTACAGTCACTGCCTCAAAACACTCTGAAGGCCCAGACCTTATATCCGGCACTCCTCCTTCAAGTAGTGGAACCCATTTTCCAGCCACCTACTCCCTGTGAGCACAGTGCTGACCCTTCAGACTCCCTGGTAGTTGAATACCCCCCATCTCAGAATTTCACATGAAAAAGATGTGAAGTTTCTGATTACATTTTAACTTTCTAAATTGTGAAGCAGTCAAAACACACCCCGCCTCCACAGCCACAAGTCTTACATCTGCATGGTGTTATATTTAATAATGAAAAACACAGATTATACAAAACAATAAAATAATCTAACTTCTATGCCCCTCACTAGTTCATCCTTCCCTTGGGAGATTCTGTGTTTTGTTAGGCAGGCAGGTTCCTCCACTTCATTACCTACCCTGCCCCTGCAGCTGCATCCGTCATCTTAATCTGTTGAAAAAAGTGCCCTTTCCCAGTTTTTCTGTGTGAGTCCCTCTATATAGCCCTACTGGTCACCTGCTTCTTTGGTTCTGTGTTTTGGTATTTTTTCCCCCTGCTTTCAAACCCCCACTTGACCACCCATCAGAGAAAAAGGAGGAAGTGTCTTCTCCCAGATACAACAAAGCCCTTGTCCCAGCATATTTCACTTTGAATAGATGATCCTTGAATACTGATCAGTCCGCATTGTCTTTGGCCTGATAGAACCATGGGACAGCCCTGCTAACTCAGGGATGGGGTAAGGCATCCACATACATATAGGCTTTCCCTGACACAGTAACTTAGTGAAACAATTTCATAAAATTATCCACAGTTCAGAAGCATTACAGACAGAACCACCAAACTGACACACATACATTACAAATATTTAATACTTCCTTGAAGAAGTATCATCAATGGGAGACTGTCCATTGAATATAATCAAAAGAATCTTACTTCTAAACTTCCTACAGTTTTCACAGTGATATCTGGTCATACTTATAAAATTTTAATTTCTAGAAATGTATAGGCTAAGCTGACCCCAGAACTAGATTCTGCTCTCACTTGCATCATTATAAAACTGGAATAATTCCGCTGTGTAACTCAGAGAAGTACTGATAGTTAAGACAAGCCTGATTCTCTGTTGCCTAATATTTGGTTCATCTACTTAGAGTAAAAAGAGGGAAAGCTTCCCTTAAAAATACTTGATTTGTGTCACTGAGGAAGTCAGGATAACTGGTAAAAGGAGCATGGTAGAAATAGAAGCTGAAAAGTCTAAGTATGCTTAAAAATTAAATACTAACCTCAGTAGGTGAATGAACATACCAGGGCCGAGTGGCCCCTTCTGTCCCAGAATGTTAACACAGTTTTACAAAATGACCAGATTTTTATTTTTGTATTTTCACAGGCTTTTGTGTTTCAAGTACCAGCATTAAAGGGAACTCAGGCAAATTTGAAAAAATGCCAACTCAGTTTATTATGAGCTAACTTCAGAGATTTAGGGTTTTCTTCATTTTAGACAAACATTACCCCTATAAAAGTTCCAGAAAGATACCAAAAAGCTACACAATCAACCAATAAAAAGCAAAATGGAAAACTTACATCAGAACAGTCTCCACTGACTGAACACAACCAGAGGCCACAATGATGCTATCTAGCAACTAGTGTTTGCAGATTCATAGATTCCAAGACCAGAATGGACCATTGTGATCATCTATAATGACATCCTGTATATCACAGGTCATGGAATTTCCCCATAATAATTCCTAGAACATATATATTTAAAAAAAAATCCAATCTTATTTTAAAATTATTAGTGATAGAGAATCCACTATGACCATTGGTAGATTGCCTTATTTTCAGTCTGAATTTGTCTAGCTTCAACTTCCATGTTATTCCATTATCTCCCAGATTGGAGAGCCCATTATTAAACATTTTTCCCCATGTAGGTACTTAGAGACTGTAATCTTCTCTTTTTTAATTTAAATAGATTGAACTCTGTGAGTCTATCACTACAAGGCAGGTTTTCTAATCCTTTAATCATTCTTGTGGCTCTTCTCTGAACCCTTTTCAATGTATCCCCATCTTTCTTGAATTATGGACACCAGAACTGGACACAGTACTCCCGCGGTGCTCACACCAGTGCCATATAGGGAGGCAAAATAACCTCTCTACTCAAGATTCCCCTGTCTATGCATCTGAGGATCACATTAGCCTTTTTGGCGACAGTATTGCACTGGAAGTTTATATTCAGCTGATTGCCCACTATGTCCCCCAAATCTTTTTCAGAGTCACTGCTTCCCAGGATAGAGTCCCCCATCCTATACTTATGGCCTACGTTCTTTGTTTCTAGGTGTATGGATTTACATTTAGCTTTATTAAAATGCATATCGTTTGCTTGCACCTAATTTACCAAGCAATCTAGATTACCTTGTAACAGTGACTTGTCTTCTTCATTATTTACCATTCCCGAAATTTTGGGGAAATTAAAGAAAACTTTAATTATAATTTTATGTTTTATGTTTTCTTCCAGAGCACTGATAAAAATTAGTAGTGTAAGGTCAAGAACTGATCCCTGCAGGACCCCACTAGAAACACACCCACACAATGATAAGTCCCAGTTTACAATTACATTTTGAGTCCTATTATTCATCTTTTAATCCATTTAATGTGTGCCATGCTAATTTTATATCATTCTATTATATTTATACCAAGTGTCACCTGGTAGCAAGTCAAATGCCTTACAGAAGACAAAGTATATTACATCCATTTTATTACTTTTATTAACCAATCTAATGAAAAAAGACATCATTAGTTTGACAGGATCTATTTTCCCAAAACACATGTCAATTGGCATTAATTATATTACCCTTCTTTAATTCTTTATTAATCCAGTCCTGTATTATCTTGCTCAGGATCAATATCAGACTTACAACCATTAACCATCTTAAAGTATTGGCATAGCATGAGTTTTCTTCAAGTCTCCTGGAACTTCTGAAATAATTAGAGAAAGTCAACATTAATGGTCTAGTGACAGTTCTTTTGAGACTCTTGGATGTATGATATATGGACCTGCTGACTTCAAAATTTCTAACTTTAGTAGCTGCTCTTTATCATCCTCCTGAGATACTGGGGGAATGGAAAAAGTTATTATATGATGGGACTACCACAGAACCCCCCCCACACACACACGCACACACACAAATACTGAAAGAAATATCTGTTGAACACTTCTGCCTTTTCCACATTATTATTGATAATGTTACCATTTTCAGCTAGTAGTGAACCAATGCCATTGTTCAAATTATTTCCCTCCTCCCCCATATACTGAAAAAACCTTCTTATTGTCTTTAACTCTGCTGGCCATATATTTCTCCTTGTGTCTCTTTGCTTTCCCTATGAATTTTCTACAAATCCTAATTTCTGATTTATAATCATTAATATCAACTTCCTCTTTATTCCATTTGTTATATTTACGTTATTTACTTAGTTGATTAACACTTTCAGAGCAGTCACATCCACCATATATGCAAAAAAGTGGTTTTATAAAAATGTAACACTGCATAACATTTTTCGACTTTATTGTCAACAGCAAACATAGCTTTTCCTAATGAGAAACAGAAATTCTCATGAAAAATCTCATAAAAGTAGCTTAGGAGGACAGTCACCATTTTTATAGACAATTTTTGCCATTTTTTTTAAGTATAAACAGTCTTTTGCATTGAGATGATATTTCTGCATGTTTAAAATTGCCCCTTGCTTTTGCTTCAGGTGAAAAAACATGTATTTCTCTATGTAGTGAAGCCACAAAAATAAATTTTTCCTGGGTTTTTAAAATGGCAGAAATTATTTTGTATAGCTGTACATTTTAAGTTTTCTGCCCTCATACCATACACTATTTTTGTTTTATTTACACAGGCACTTGCGTCTTCATGTGCTACAATAATGGAACCAATAAATAGCCATATATAACATATTTCACTAAGAGCTATGTGGCTATGCTGATGCTCATAAGGTTATTTTCAGAGCACTCCCTAGCAGCCCTTTATGATCCTGCAAGTATCCTACATAGCACTTGCTCAGACTCTTCCAGTAAGTAACTCAGACTGGATGGGTCTAAAGCACATGCCTCCTTTGTGGAGATTATTAACTCTTTTTTTACAGAACATAACTCATGTCTTTAGCTGCTCAAATTCACACACTCTCTGGATCCATATGCCCCTGATCAGAAGGCCCCCAACCCTCTTCCTGGAGCTAGGGATGGTCACTCTCTCAAGACAGGAGTGTGATGCTGGATTATTGAAATATGACTATTTATATCACTGTGTTAGAATTGAGACAAATCCTGTACAAAGTATGTCATGTAAGGTGTCAATGGAAAAGTTACAGTTTGCTAATGAGATTATCCAGTTTAAATTTTAAATCCATGTATCATCACTGTATCCGAAGTTATGAATATTGGCTATATACCTGAGTCACAAATGGTTTTGTTCCTTGGGTAACACCTACAAGTTAGGTTACGTCCAGTCTAGCCAGCATAGGTTACGCCCAGCACATTGACTATTCAAGTTTGATGGTCTGTTAAGGACATTTAACTCTCACAATGGGCCATAAAAGAAACTCATCCCGCCCAATAAGTATTTTTGTGGAGTCCTTAGCATGGATATGACCAATGGTTGCCCCTTTAACTCAGCAAGCCAGGTAAGGACATGTGATATGCTCATAGAATCATAGAAGATTAGGGTTGGAAGGGACTTCAGAGGTCATCTAGTCTAACTCCATGCTCAAAGCAGGACCAACCGCAACTAAATCATCCCAGCCAGGGTTTTGTCAAGCTGCACCTTAAAAACCGCTAAAGGATAGAGATTCCACCATCTCCCTAGCTAACCCATTCCAGTGCTTTACCACTCTCCTACTGAAAATGTTTTTCATAATATCCAACCTAGACCTCCCTCACTGCAACTTAAGACCATTGTTCCCAGTTCTGTCCTCTGCCACCACTGAAAACAGCCTAGTTCCATCTTCCCTGGAACCCCCTTTCAGGTAGTTAAAGGTTGCTATGAAGTACCACCTCGTTCTTCCCTTCTGCAAGCTAAACAAGCCTAGTTCCCTCAGCCTCTCCTCATAAGTCATGTGCTCCAGCCCCCTAATCATTTTTGTTGCCCTCTGCTGCAGTCTTTCCAATTTGTCCATATCGTTTCTGTAGTGGGGAGCCGAAAACTGGACACGGTACTCCAAATGAGGCCTCATCAGTGCCAAATAGAGGGGAATAATCATTTCCCTCAAGTTGCTGGCAATGCTCCTCCTAATGCAGCCCAATATGCCATTAGCCTTCTTGGCAATAAGGGCACACTGTTGACTCATCTTCAGCTTGTCACAGTAACCCCCAAGTCCTTTTCTGCAAAACTTCTACCTAGCCATTTGGTCCCCAGTCTGTAGCAATGCATGGGATTCTTCCATCCTAAGTGCAGAACTCTGCAATTGTTCTTGTTGAACGTCATCAGATTTCTTTTGGCCCAATCCTCTAATTTGTCTAGATCACTCTGTATGCTATCCCTGCCCTCCAGTGTATCTATCACTCCCCCCAGCTTAGTGTCATCTGCAAACTTGCTGAGGGTGCAATCCACCCCATCCTCTAGATCATTAATGAATATGTTGAACAAAACCGGCCTGAGCACTGACCCCTGAGGCACTCCGCTTGTTACCAGCTGCCAGCTAGACATCAAGCCATTGATCACTACCCATTGAACCCAAAGATCTAGCCAGTTTTCTATCCACCTTTTAGTCCATTCATTCAACCCATAATTCTTGAACTTGCTGATAAGAATACTGTGGGAGACTGTATCAAAAGCTTTGCTAAAGTCAAGATATATCATGTCCACTGCTTTCCCTACATCCACAGAGTTGGTCATCTCATAATAGAAGGCAATAAGGTTGGTCAGACATACTTGCCCTTGGTCAATCCATGCTAGCTGTTCCTCATCACCGTTTTCTTTTCCAAGTGCCTCAAAATGGATTCCTTGAGGACCTGCTCCATGATTTTCCGCGGACTGAGGTGAGGCTGACTGGTCTGTAGTTCCCCAGATCCTCCTTCTTCCCTTTTTTTGAAGATGGGCACTATATTTGCCTTTTTCCAATCATACAGGACCTCCCCCAATCGCTACAAGTTTTCAAAGATAATGGCCAATAGCTTTGCCATGACATCAGCCAACTCTCTCAGCACCCTTGGATGCACTGCATCCAGCCCCCCGGACTTGTGCATGTTCAGCCTTTCTAAATAGTCCAGAGCCTGTTCTTTCAGCACTGACAGCTGCTCAGCTCCTCCCCATTCTGTGCTGCCCAGTGCAGTAGTCTGGGGGCTGACCTTGTCTGTGAAGACAGAGGCAAAAAAAGCATTGAACACTTCAGCTTTTTTCCACATCATCTGTGACTAGGTTGCCTCCCCCATTCTGTAAGGGACTCACACTTTTCCTGACCTTCTTCATGTGACCCTAGACTTCATCTTCCAGTAACTTTCCACAGACAGATGTTGTGAGTTTTATTTCCAGGCACATGGAAATGGATATAAAAGACCCCTGGAATGATGCCATTTTGCCTCTTTCCTGCCCTGACTCTCTGGACTGTGGATTTACAACTAAAAGGAGCGTTTGAACTATAGAATGAGGATCTTCCAATCTTTTGGAAGTTACCAGAGAGACTTTACAAGACAGCAATATATTCCATCATTGCTTTGATCCTGATCTATGAGCACTGTATGAATTTTTGTATGAATATGATCTATTAACCATTATTAACTCTCTTCTTTTTTTCTTGTATTAATAAACCTTTTGATTTTTAATTACTAAAGGACTGGCAACAGCATGATTATTGTGTAAGATCTGAGTTATATATTGACCTGACTGTATGGCTGACCTCTTGAGATCAGAAGAACCCTTTGTCTAATGAAATTGGTTTTCAGTAATCAGTCAACATAAATCTGGTATCTGGGTGGTGAAATAGGGGCTGAAATGCCTAAAGAGACTGCATTTTTGACTACTTGTTAACCAATGTGGTGAGACAGAAGTTTACTTTTGTTACTGGCTTGGTATATCAATGATAGAGTAACCACCAATTTGGGATGAGTCTGCCCTAATTCTCAGAAGTTTGTCCTGAATCTGGTATTCTTAGCTGTGACCCACTGAGGCACGGTAAGAAGGAGTCCCCAGATCTCCTCCTTGTTTGCAGTTGTAACTTAGGCCAGCTGTAAGGCATTAGCCAACTTCTTCTTCAGTCAGTCCCTTTCCCTCACTTAGTCTTCCGGCTTGGAGTTTCAGCAGGAATCCTTCCATTGCTATGAGGAAGGAGGCAACATATATGCTGATCCCCTTCCCAAACTTCCTTGAATTGTCCACTTTCCACTGATATGGGGGAGAGAACTGAGCACTTGCTATGTGTGTGAATTGCAAGATTAAAATACACACGTATCATACATTTCCATCATCCCACCAGAATCTGTTACATGACTGGGATAGAAGTGATAGTTGTAATGATCAGAATGGCTAGTCCTCATTTAGTGTAAGAACTCAAAGGAGAATTATTATCACAAATTTTCTGAGGGGCATACCACACAAATCTAATGCTAGACCCTACCATTTGCTGGCTGTCTTTATCCTTCAATGTGTTTCTTAATAAAGAGTGCTTTACACTGCCATTTTATAAGGAGCTGAATAAATAATTGTAAAATTATATTTAAAAAATTGTCCATAGAAATTCAAATTGTACCAATAAAGTGTAAACTTTCCAAGCACTTTCACGGAGCTTTACCAGCACAACTCACATTATTGTTAATAAGAGTCACTTTACCAAGTCAATGCTGACCATTTTGAAAATATACCTCCAGGAATATATAAAATAGAATAGAATAGAATCAAAGGACTGGACGGGATCTCGCAAGGTCATCTAGTCCAGTCCCCTGCTCTTCCGGCAGGACCAAGCATTATCTAGACCGTCCCTGATAGATATTTTTCTAACCTACTCTTAAAAATCTCCAATGATTGAGATTCCACAACTTCCGTAGGCAATTTATTCTAGTGCTTAACTACCTTGACAGTTAGGAAGTCTTTCCTAATGTCTAATCTAAACCACCGTTGCTTCAATTTAAACCCATTGTTTCTTGTCCTGTCCTCAGAGGTTAAGGAGAACAATTTTTCTTCCTCTTCTCTTTTTGTATACTTGAAAACTGTTATTGTATCTGCCCTCAGTCTTCTCTTCTCCAGGCTAAACAAGCCCAATTTTTTTCAGTCTTCCCTCATAGGTCATATTTTCTAGACCTTTAATCATTTTTTGTTGCTCTTCTCTGACTTTCTCCCATGTGTCCATATCCTTCCTGAATGTTGCGCTCAGAACTGGACACAATATTCCATTTGAGGCCTAATCAGGATGGAGTAGAGCGGAAGAATTACTGCTTACAACATTCGTACTAATATATCACAGAATGATATTTGGTTTTCTTGTATTACACTGTTGATTCATATTTAACTTGTGATCCACTAGGACGCCTAGATCCCTTTCTGCAGTACTCTTTCCTAGGGAGAGATTTCTATGTATGTAATTGATTGTAATTTTTGATTGTTTTGATGATGTAATTTTCTATGTATGTAATTGATTGTTCCCACATAAGTGGAGTACTTTTCATTTGTCCTTATTGAATTTCATCCTGTTTAGTTCAGACCATTTCTCTAGTTGGTCCAGATCATTTTGAATTTTATTCCTATCCTCCAAAGCACTTGCAACCCTGCCCAGTTTGGTATCATCTACAAACTTTATAAGTGTACTCTCTATGCCATTATCTAAATCATTGATGAACGTATTAAACAAAACCAGACGGAGAATGGATCCCTGTGGGACCCCACTAGATATGCCCTTCTAGCTTGAATGTGAACCACTGATAACTACTCTCTGGGAATTGTTTTCCAATCAAATATGCATCCGCTTTATAGTAGCTCCATCTATGTTGTATTTCCCTAGTTTGTTTATAAGAAAGTCATGCGAGACAGTATCAAAAGCCTTACTAAAATCAAGATATAACTAATTTACTTCTTTTCCCCAATCTGCAAGGCTTGTTACCCTGTCAAAGAAAGCTATCAGGTGGTTTGACATGATTTGTCCTTGACAAATACATGCTAACTGTTACTTATCACCTTATTATCTTCTAGGTGCTTGAAAATTGATTGCTTAATTATTTGCTCTGTTATCTTTATGGATACTGAAGTTTAACTGGTCTGTAATTCTCCAGGTTGTCCTTATTTCCCTTTTTATAGATAAGAGCTATATTTGCCCTTTTCCAGCCCTCTGGAATCTCCCCCATCTTCCATGACTTTTGTAAGATATCTAATAGCTCAAATATCTCCTCAGTCAGCCTCTTGGGTATTCTGAGATGTATTTCATCAGGCCCAGGTGATTGAACAGATTAAATTTGTCTAAAGCTTTGTCTACACTACAAAAATTTGTCAACGCAAGTTACAGCAATGATCAAAAAGACTGTAATTACGATTGTGCCTGTCCACACAGTATTCATTGTGTTGCCAAAGCATAACCACAGTTGGTGCTCTAGCATCAACTGTGAGAGCAGGGCACTGTGGGCAGCTATTTCACTGTGAAACTTGCCACCTTGTGCCGCTAGGGGTTGTGGGAAGGCAGAGAGGATTGTAGTGCATCATGAGTGCAGGCTCAATGTCCCATGATGCAGTGATTTCTATCCCATCATTCCATGGGTTTCCAACTGTGTTTCAAGGCATTTTTCAACGGCCCCAGTTTCCTGAGCGCCCACCATCTCTATCTGAAAGGATGGATCCTGCACTCCTGTTCTTTGTTGTGGTCAGTGTTCTAAACACATTGCGGCTGGTCATGCAGTATACATGAGCACCCAATTGGAACTGGAATCTGAGGTGCCTAAGCTGCTGTGTGCCATGCAAATGATGCCAGATTACTGTTTGTATTCACATGCACATGGTACACCACTGCTTTTGGGCAAGTAAAACAAGCACTGAGTGCTGGGATCACATCGTTGTGCAGGTCTGGGATGAAGAGCAGTGGCTGCAGAACTTTCAAATGTGTAAAGCCACCTTCATGGAACTCTGTGTGGAGCTTACCCCTGCCCTGCAGTGTAAGGATACCAGAATAAGAGCTGACCTCCTGGTGGAGAAGCATGTGGCGATTGCCATGTGGAAGCTGGCAACTCCAGACTGCAAACAGTTGGTCACTAACCAGTTTAGAGTGAGGAAATCCACTTTTGGAGCTATGTTATTGCAAATGTGCAGGACCATTAATTGCATTCTGCTACAAAGGACTGTGAGCCTTTGGAATGTGTGTGAAATAGTAGATGGCTTTGCAGTGATGGGTTTCTCTAATTGTAGCGGGGTGATAGATGGCATGTATATCCCAATTTTGGCCCCAGATCATCTTGCGTCAGAGTACGTCAATCAAAAGAGGTACTTCTCTATCGTACTGCAGATGTCTGTGGATCACCATGGGTGTTTCACTGACATCAACGTGGGTTGGTCAGGGAAGGTGCATGTGACATGCATCTTCAGGAACACGGACACTGAAAGCTGCAAGTGGTGACTTTCTTTCCAGACCAAAAGATTCCAGTGGGGGATATTGAAATGTCCATAGTGATCCTGGGAGACCCAGCCTACCCCTTACTGCCATGGCTCATGAAGCCTTATACGGGCAACCTGGATAGCAGCAAGGAGTGCTTCAATAATAGGTTAAGCAGGTGCCAAATGACCATTGAATGTGCATTTGGCAGATTAAATGCTCTCTGGCAATGTCTTTGTGGCCAGTTAGAACTAAATGAGGAAAGTATTCCCATGGTCGTAGTCATCTGCTTTGTGCTCCATAAGATTTGCGAAGCTAAGGGTGAAAAGTTTCCCCTGGGGTGCGCACAGAGCTGGATCGCCTTGTGATTGAATATGAATAACCAGATGGTCAGAGCTATTAGAGGGGCAGGAAGCCATTCAAATCGGGGGGGGGGGGGGGTCTTGAGGAACTATTTTGGCAATGAGCACCAATAAGGTGTCTTTGTAAAACAGCACTGTGCCATGCTATGACTGCTATCCAACTTGCACTGTGAATCAATTTGAGGTGCAACCACCCTGTGCAAAAGACAAATAAACATTACTTATTCTTCACAGAGTAACTTCTTGCCCTGCTTCCAACTGGGCATGGAGACCAGCTGCTCAGCTCTCCTGGGGACTTTCTCAGAACCGTGAAATTGACAAGAATGACAGACCGATGTAAGGGACAGAATGTCTGCATTAAAACTGTGTCTCACTAACTAAGCCAACGTAAGCCCTACATCTCTCCTTGAGGTGGTTTTATTATGTTGGCATAACAGGGGAGTCATATTGGTGGAAGGTGCATTTTAGTCTGTACACCTCCACTGTTCTGTTGGCAAAAGACAAAAAGTAGAGACAAAACTCTGTAGTGTAGACCAGCCCTTAGGTTCCTTTGGTTGATGAGAAAGGAGAGGCCTTGGAGCCCAGTGATTCCCTCTGAAGCTGGAATTGTTTTTGGAATCATGGGCTTTGTGGGGTCAGATATATGCCCCTGGTGGGAACTGTCAGAATTAAGTCCGTTTGAAATGAAATACATCCCCATAAGGTTGTCTGTGAACTTACATTATAATAAGTAAGAGTTCCCGATGGAGGTGAGACATAACAGTAGTGGGTTAGGTACTAGAATTGCAGAGCAATTATACAATATCTAGGGAAGAAGTTAAGAAATACTGTAGATTCACAAAGCTGATATTCACCCAGGATAACAGCTAGTATACTCCCTACGGTGTCACAATATTTGGTACTTATTTGCCACATGGAGAAACCTGTGAGGTCTCAGGTCCCAGGCTCATTATGGATCAAATCTTAGTGGGAAAAAGAAGCCTTTTCTGCCCAGCATCTGAATGTTGATGAGATGGGCAGATCTCCCAGAAGACCCTGTGAAGCAGGGAATCTCACTGAAGATTGAAAATGGAGAATTGGTCATGTGCATCTCCTAAAGGCCCAAGAATAAACTGGAAGAAGAGTCTAATAAACCTACAGGCTGCCCGTGTGCAAGAACATTTCAAATGTTAGATGGAGGGGTTTTAGAATCTGTTGAGGAAAAGGGGATGCTGGGTGAAATTCATCAGTTTTATATGCACTTACTATGTTTCAGGGGTGTTTACAAGAGTTTACATTGGGATTTGGGATTGACTTGAAGCTAAAATTTCAACTGCAGTTCACCTGAAGGATTTAACTCTGTGTCTTGATAACCAAACCCACTTGTCTAGGTTCATGACACCCATTAGCATCCATTGGATTCTCTATTACTCTGATATTGGCAGTACAAAACTTTTGGGCTATCTACTACGAGTGGAAAACCAGGAGCTATTTTTAAAATAACTCTTGTTGTTTTAGTTAATGATCACAAAGGAGACTTTTTTTTATTTCTGGCAACATTTAAAAGGATAGTCTGTTTTTTAGAAACATATGTTGGTTCCCCTTTAAAAGCTGATAATCAACTGTTGAAAAGCTACTAAAATCTTGGGCTATGTCAGTTTTTGTTTTAAAACCAACACATTCTCTTCTAATGACTGCACAATTGTGCAACATAATTTATACTTATAAATAAGTCTTCCTCCAAAATATCACAAAACAGAAAGGAAGAACAGACATAACGTTTTATAGAGTACAGTGACTCACATGTCAGTGGAGATATAAAACATTTGCAGTGGAGTGCAATAAGGAAAAAAGAAGCTGAAATGTAAAAGTGAGGTTTGTTTTAAGGATCTTGACGAGCTGTAGTGCACAGGATCATATGAGTCATAGGAAAAAATGTCACTCCATGATGAATAAGGAACATCAGAAGGGCACATTAGCATCCTGCTCATTCAAAAGGATCATCAGCTGACTCTGAAAACCCTTAGGAAGTTCACAGGTTATCATTTAGTGTGGTCAGCAATCTATTCCATGACTTTTTAGTCATGCCACAACTTAAACACTTGATCAGCTGCACTGGGCAGCACAGGCAATAAGTCAGACTGGTGGCTAGAGACCCAGGGAGGATTGCAGGGTTTGTCTGGGTTCAGCAGCCTCAATACAAAAATAAATCCTCTTTATAGTCTTTACTACTGAATCCTGTCTAAGAAACTCTACACTGATAAGCCTTACCAAGTTTGTGAGACCATTGTCTAAACTACAATGCAGGACTCTTAAGATATGTCTACACTACAGTTAGACACCAGAGACTGCCCCATGCCAGTAGATTCAGGCTAACAGGGCTCAGACTATGGGGTGTTTAATTGTAGTGTAGATGATCAGGCTTGCGCTGCAGCCCAAACTCTGGGACCCTCCCATCTCACAGAGTCCTAGAGCCTGTGCTCAGCCGATACCCCAAATGTCTACACTGCAATTAAACAGTCCCTTAGCCACAGCCTGAGTCAACTGGCATGGGCCAGCAGTGGATTTTTAATTGCAGTGTAGACATACCCTTAGTGTCTCAATATGGTTTGATCAGCTTACAGTTTCTGGTGTCACTGCAAGTCTAGAGGTGCCCAGGCAGATCTAGTGATTGTATCTGGGGGCTTTATCTGTCTGTGGAGGAGGAAGCTGAAATGAATTTTCTGACTGGAGTATTTTGGTCAGCCAAGGCAGACTGGAGATACTGGACAATGGAGGCTATATTAATGTTTGAAGCTGGAGCCCTTTGCTAATTTCTAAGGACCAGTGCTGTCAATGCTCTTTTGGAAGGTGTGGGCTCCGCTGTGTAACTCAGATGGGAACATCCTAGGTCTTAAATGTCAGGAGCTGTTTGGCACAACAAAAGTTATGGTTGTTCAGCAAACCACTCCCTCTTAGAAGCAACTGCTAAGAGTGATTCACCACATAAGCAAGTCACTGGAAAAGGTTCTCTAAGGAGGTTATTGAATCCCAGTCATTGGAGGTTTTCCAGAACAGGTTAGACAAATATCTGTAATGGATTGTTTAGGTATATTTAATCATGCTTCAGCACAGCTTGATGGACTAAGTGACCTCTTGAGGACCCATCCAACTCTACATTTCTAGGAGGCCTATCTCAACCCTGCAAATTCTCATCTCTCTTCTTCAAAACTCAGGAGGGACTTGGAGACTTTCTAATCTTAGTATGTTCCCTAGTCTATTGGCTGTCCATCTTGCACATCTATGAGCACTGCAGGTCAAGAACCCCTGGCCTGAGAGAACAGGTGGATTTTAGAACACATTAATCCCTGCTCCTACAGATGATAAAATCCACATGAGGACTGCTGAGGGACTGGGCGCATAACATCCTTCGCTCTGACCCTTCAGGAACACTCTGAGAACAAACAGAAATTCAGAGTCAATTTTATGCATCTATGACAAACATGTTCATATAATCAGAGACCAAAGGTATAAATCTTCCATTTTTACTGTACAGCAGTTAAACCAAGTCCTTCTTTATTTCTTTCTTTCTATTTATACTCCATTTTATAATCCACTGTACTAAAATAATAAATAACAGTAAATGAACACTTGATGAGCTAGGTGGTAGAAGGGTCAATACATACTGAATAGTTTATCTCTATAGACAAACTTCTTAGGCTCAGATTACAGAATTAAAGATAAGAATGGCCATACTGTGTCAGACCAATGGTTCATCTAGCCCAGTATCCTGTCGTCTGACAGTGCCAATGCCAGGTGCTTCAGAGGGAATGAATAGAGCAGGTAATCATCAAGTGATCCAAGAAGTAATATAGAGCAGAAGACAAGTGTGGTCACAAATTGGTTACATTTAATGTTGTATGTATTAAAGCAGTTATAAAACCAGTATTCCAGGGTTCACATTTTCAAAATTCTACCCACAGGCTGAAGCTGTCTAGAGTCTTCCTCATCTCTCAGATGTCTGCAGTTTATGTGCATAGATTTCTTAAAGCTTTTTCTAGAAATTGTTTGGGATACAAAAAAATAACATATCTGACAAAGTAGACGTGTAAAGGAAAGATTGGATGCAGGATGTCTATGGGAGCAGAGTTCCAGTTTTTCAATGAATTTCCATATTTTCAAATATTTCAGTTTCTTTTAAGTTTTACCTTATCTCAAAATTTCCTTTTTTGTGCTTTTATTTTTATTTATTTATTTATTTATAAGTATAATATTCTTATAAGAATTTTAAACACTCAGGTCTCTGATACATACTTACAAACTTAACTCCATTTAAAAAAAGTGGTCTGGGCTTTTCTTGTTTGGGAATAGAATAAGAGATTGTTTGGAAAGATACTTTAAGAACTCAGGTATTCTTGAAGAACATTTACAAGAATGTTTTGTGAACTTCAGATAATTTTAGGGGATTTATCTGAGTTAATAAAGCTTTGCTCTTGTAATATAAAACCATGTTTGTTCAAGTATGATCCCATTTTTTAAAAATGAATCCTACCTAAGCCTGTTTTAAATGCTAGGAAGAGGTTGACACATGTGAATAGTCTATATGCAAAATGGATACAGTACTGCTTTTTCATTAGAAATGTTTCTTCCTTCTCTTCTCTGCTCTTTTTTTTTCTAAAATCTCTTGATATTTACTTTATACTCAGTCTGTTCTCTGTCCTCTTTTTTGCCCTATTTTTCACAGGTGTGTTTTCCTCTGTTCTCCTCTGATACTTTCATCATATGGTCCACTGTTGAACTAGTGAATCCATCAAATAAAGTGGGTTCAGAATAGGTCAAATGAGTGGCCTATCTTTTTATCGAAACCTTTGGAAAGTAAAATAAATGGGCCATAATCTCAGCTAATGTTAATTAGTGTAGCTTAATTATCTATTTTAGGTACTTATATCTGGCTTCCACCACTATAGCATCTGAGCACCTCAGTCTTTACTGTGTTTATTCTCACAACACCCTATTTGAGATAGGGAAGTACTATTCCCATTTTACAGATCTGGAATTGAGGCACAGAATAAATTAATTGCCCAAGGTCTCACAGGACAGCTGTGATGGAACAAGGCATTGAATGTAGTTCTCCCAAGTCCTTGGAGAGTGCTACAGCTATTGGACCATCCTTCCTCTCCTAGACATCACCAGAGATTAATTATTTTTAGCTATCTTTCCTCTGAAGTCCTAGCTGCTGCTCCCTCAAACTGCTAAACTAAATCAAACATAAATAGTAAACTGTCCTGAAGAGAAAAGGAAACTCAAACTGCCTGCTCTGTTCCCAAAGTCTGAATTTGCATTATTTAATATTTTGGGCACTTGTTCAAAGCTTCACCCTGCTATTGTAAAGATCAGTAGGACTTGATCTCAGGCCTGTAAGGTAGCCAACATGCCCACACTGCTACCTGCAGCCAAAACCAAGCTATTCAATTTGACCCTCAATACACAGTGGTTAAACTCCACAAGAAGTTTTACCTTGAGTGATCTGATAGTGGTCTTAGTGATTCCCTGACTGGATCCTTGACCCAGTATAAGCCCATGGGGTATACCAGGAAATGTCCAGGCAACATGTGGATCCTTAGTTAGCTGTTATGATTGTCCTGCTTCTCCCAGTACTGGCCTTGGCTCTGACTTGGATTCTGACCCCTGATTGACCCTGGGAACCCCAACACAGACCCCAATGCCAGATATTGACCCTCAACCTGATTCCTGACTCTGTCTCCAGCTCTGAGTCTCATCTTAGCACATGACTCTGACTCCAGCTTGACACTTGACTCTGATATTAGTTCTGACCCCTGGCTTCAGTTCTGGGATTCCAAGTTCCTGCCACTAGTCCTGCCTACCTTTACCCAAGATCCTGATAGTAACACTGTAAATGTTAGAATCGGTCAAAAGCAGGGAACATTTTCATTCAATGTTTTGGAATTTCTGTCATGAATATAATAATCAAAATGTATTTTTTAAAATAATCAGCTCATTTAAATTAAATTCATTAAAATGTCTTGGGTTTTTTTATAATGTACTCCTCAATTAGAGTGCTAAAGCAAGTTTCAGAAAAGTAGCATCATGTACAGAGGTACTGAGTACCAAGTCATAAAAGCATTAGGCTGATGACTGTAACAGTTCCTGAGTCAGATAATACAATATATATTTTATGGTATACAGTATCTTTCATTCAAAGTGTGGACTGGGACCTTGGCTGGTGTAAAACAATGTAATTTCATTTAAGTCCATCAGTTTACTTCCACTGAGGATCTGGTAATGCATCTCAAAAGCCTGTAAAGTTGAAGTTTTTATGTTATAAGGAATAATCAAGATACAAAAAGGACTATGTAGATAAAGGGGGAAAAAAGACAAATATATGAATTAAGATGAAAATTCATAGAGAGAGATAAAGAAAGGCTGCGCTAGGTGGCTGGCATAAACTAAGGAGAAGACTGTCAAACCAAGACTGATCAGATTGAATGGAGAGGGCAAAGTTGCATGGGCAGATAGAGCTGAAATGGCAAGAGAGACAACTGAAAATAAGACAACTGAAAATTATAAATCACATCACCAGGAACCAACTCTACCATATTCATCAGAGTGATTCTAAAAGGATAATATTTAAAATACCAGATATCTTGCACTACTTGGTTTTACTTAGAACTTTTAATACCAATTAAATGTTTAACATTAGTAGGTCAAATTAGTGTCCTCCATCTCTGTTTTCCATAATAGAACCTAAAATAATCTATGGTACCCATTTAAAAATACATTGGTCACTGTATTCAAAAGGTGGAAAAATAAATAGTAATAACATTGCAATGCTAGACTATGAGCTTAGACTTTGATTCTGATACTCCAATTTCTGCTGGTTTTCAAATATGCTATCAGCTGTCTACTGCATTTGTCACTCCAGTACAGTACTAACTTGACATATCCATTAGACAGAATAACAGCCAACTAGAAATTACTGGAAGCTACTAGGCAGAAAAATAAAGATCCATAATAAGTTAAATGTAGTTCTAAATAATGCATGGATAAACCTTTTCCCTATGAGGTAAAATTCTGCTGCCATGTAACTGTCAGCCATACTTCACAATTATGTGTCAGACAGCAAAAACTGCAGGGTTTAATGTTTGATTTGCCAAACTATTGCAACATTCAAATTTCAAGTACGTTCTGATTCACATTAATTCTCCACGATATCTCCTCTCTCTCTCTCTCTCTCCCTCCTCCCCCCCCCCAGTCAGCCCATTTCTGTTGCACTTCTTTGGCACCTGGCTACCTCATATATTCCTTATGGATTATCAGGTATAGCAGTTCTTTCCCTTGTCAGTAGCCATTTAAGCAACATTCTGCTTTTTCACATATGCTTCAGTCTGTACTTAGTTAAGAACACTCCACTTGCATCTGTTCTTTCATTAATAAGATGGGAGGAATAATATAGTCACTCAATATCTCAATATCACTCAAAGGAGGAATCCGGTTAATACAGTGATTTTCAACCTTTCCCACTGCAGGACCTCAACCTTTTTCACTGCATTATTTTTGCCATAATGGAATTGCTCCAGAATGACCCTCTTCCCCACCGCACTTGTCTCCCATTTAACAATAGGGGATGAGATGAGTGGTTATGACCCCCTGACACCGATTTGCAACACTCAGGTTAAGAACTAATGTCATATTCTGTCCCTGGAGAGAAGCATACTGAGCAAGCTAATGCTGGACAGTGAAGTCTTCCAGAAGAACAAAGCTACATTCAGCAAAGAAAATCCTTGTCTCATTTTCTGAGCTCAGACATATAATTTAAAGCTTTATCATGTGAAAGCCAATGGAATTTGGTTCAATGGAGGAGGAGCTCCAGAGATGAGTGCCTATTTCTTTACGTGAACTAGTGAAGAGTTGCCTTCACTAGTTGGACTTACCTATACAGTGTGTAATTTTTACTGCCTCATTAATGACATCTTTTCAGTTCCACTGGCATCCTCTTTGCTACTCAAATTTCCCAGTGAATTAAACACATCCAATGGCTTGGGATGCAATAGGTTGGATTTTAGTCAAAAGGCTGCCATGTTTCCCTGTCAGAGCTCAATCACCATTAGTGGAAATACCAACACAGTAATGCAAATTCAAGCTGATTCTAAGAAATGATTGCTGGAAAGGTTCAAAGATTCCACCCCGGTCCCTACCTGCATAGTCATTTTGTTAGTGGACAGTGAAACAGGTACTCCTCACATATCCCTTCCACTCACATTGGACATATTAACATTTGAGAGACAAGATGGGGGAGATAATATCTTTTATTGGACCAACTTCTGTTGCTGAGAGAGACAAGCTTTTGAGCTTATACAGAGCTCTTCTTCAGGTTTTTTGGACAGAAGTTAATGCCTCTGTAGTTTCATCCAATTGAAATGAGAAGTATTGGCTCTTCTGCCTGCTACTAAACATCCGTTCCCAAACATCTGTAGCCATGTCCTGAACTCATCAACTGGCTGTGTCATTGGAGAGGGGAATTACTTGATTTGACTGGCAGCAGCAGCTTCCAACATGAAACACTGACATTTGTGACAAGGTGTGAAGGACATATGGCTGCTCTGTATTAGTATATGATTACTATATGATTATATTGGGTTATGAGAATGTTTATGGCATGACAACATGGGGTTAATTCATTGGATGCATGGATTGGCTTTGTTAAGTCATGCTGTTAGGAAATAAGCAAGAAGGTAATGCAATGGATACAGATAAAACACCTCTTGGTAAACGGGGTCAGAAGGTTAAGAATCATATCTGTGCTATTAGCTGTAAAGATGACACTTCCATACTCCAGCCAAAATGACGCTGCTGTTTTAGTGGGAATGATCAGATCAAAAAGACTGCAAATAGTTAAAAACCTCACTTTCTCTCCAGATGTGAGGAAGCAGTTATCAGGGAGCTGCTCAAAAGGAGCAGATTGCCATCCTCTTCAGAGTGTGAAGAGGTTAGACTTTTCCTAGACTTCCAGAGAGTTGTAAGCCTTTGGTAAGATAGGTGTGTATAGGCTGCTTGTGAAGTTAAAAGCCTTTTATCTTATGTTTTGCAGCTCCTGCTGTAAAGATTAAATACTTTGTTTTGAGAAAGCTGGCTGGTCACGGCTCTGAAAAGGAACACTTGTAAGTGGCAAATCCAGTCAGACCTGCTGTGTAAGCATAGTTGGTACACAGAGTGCTGTAGCCTGTCTAAAAATGAAAGAATTGTGGGATTTGACCTGGAGAAAGGTAAGGGCATGAAGCAATCACCTGAGAGAGTGTACTCAAAGAAACCTAATGGGATCAAAGATACACATAGCCCTGTAACCATGACACTGAGCACAAACAATATTACTCATTTACAGTGAACCTTGGCAGCTTTTGTCAGTTGCAATGACACCAAATAAACTGCTCAGAAGGTTTTCATGTTCTCAGTACAGTAAGTTTTCTGATTTGTAAACTCATAAACCTTTGCTTAAATAATTCAGTGGGTTTCTTCTATAAAGATAGATGCTTGCTCTCCAGATGGCTCAGCACTCCCTCTTTCGAATGGCTGAACCCCAAATATTTTGCCAGCTAGTGCAACAACTCCTTTACAGTATTGTGATAGCAGAGAAGCATTCTGCTCTGTGCTTTGGTCTGAGTCCACCAAGCAGAAATGTTAGGTTGCAAGCAGCAGATCCAAAGAAGAGGAAAGAAAGGAATGGTGGTCAGGATCTCCCTGTGGAACAGTGCAGGGAGCGTGCTCTGTAATCCCATTTTAATTTTGGTCAGTAGGCTGAGAAAAGTTGAATTCCATGGCAGAGATGTTCCAATGTATAGCACCATGGAAAAATGCCAGATTCCATGGCTAGAGCAAAATCCACGGATATCCACTTTATATCCTTGGACCAATTTTGTGGATCATGGATTAGATGCAGATACAAATTTTGTATCCACACAAGGCTGCAAATATAGGATCTCAAATGCAGAAAAGTAGTTACCTACAGCTCATAGCTTTTATGATGCTGCTTCCCTGCCTTCAAGATCCTATCCTCCTTCTCTCCCCCAACTTGTATACAGAAAAGGGAGAGGTGGATAGATGGCTACCTGACTTACAGAAGCAGCTGCCTCCCTCTCCAACTCACCTGATATGGCAATGAAGTCGAGAGAGGTTTCCAAAATTATTTGTCTACTTAAACCGTGATGATAGGAGCATGGGGGATTTTGCTGATCTATAACCTCCCCTTTCTCTGTATACGGGTGGGGGGAGAGGAAAGCTAAAATCTCAAAGACGGGGGAGCAGCCTCATAGACTATGAGCTGCAGACAGTTGCTTCCCTGCTTTTGAGATCCTGTACACAGTACACATGCACATACACAGATGCTGCTCCTGAGAGGCACTGTGAGATAGCAGGATGCAGATACAGATGAAAGGCGGAGTGCGGATCACGGGTCAGTTACAAGGTGATTCTTGTGGATGTGGATCGGATGCGGATCCAAATTTTTGCATCCGTGCAGGGTTCTATCCATGGCTAAAGAATGCCAGAGTCTACAGGTCCTTGACTGAGATGCACGAGTGGTTAAAACCTCTTAGAGCTTTGTTTCAGGCTGCGTACTGTTTCAAGCAGGCATCACTGCATCAGTTTATGTTTGGTTCACATTTTCAAGATTGTGCCTGCAATCATAAGGGGTAGAAACAGACTGAAAAAATGAAAAGGTAAGAAAGGGCGAAAAACATGCTCATGACTCACAGATTAAAAACTCCTAAATGGACACATTAGGGGGGACTTTGGCCAAAACTGAGAGCTTTTGAAAATCACATCCTTTTTTCTTAATACAGATAGCATAGATGGATAAGGCTCAAGATTGAAGAAACTGAGGTCAGACGTGTAAGTGTCCTGCCTGTGAGGCACTGTTGCCTACTGAATTAGATATTGGCATAGAAATCAAGAGTCTTCAGTTCTATGCCTAACTGATGCTAATTTGTTGTGAGCTTGGGTTAGTTATCTAAGTTCCCAGAGCCTCAGGATCACAATCTGTAAAATGACATAAGTTACATTTGCCTGCTTCATGACTAAATAAGCCAGGCAGAATGTCACAGGCATAATGCTGTACAATGTGCTTCTTGTATCCCTTCTGTACCCAAAGTGGCAGCAGCATCATAGCAGGTAGTCAGTCAGAGGGAATGCAATAGTGCCACCACAACCCTACTGCCAGGGGCTCCACCTAGAGGAGGGCACAGTTAAATTTTGGCTCCTCATTGTAGGAGGCTGCTTGGAAGAAGCAATGAATCAAGTCACCTCTTCTCTAGCTTGGCCTCATTCTCTCTGACGCTGGCTCCATCTATATGTGGGTTGACACCACTGACCATCCACCGGGGGTTGCTGCCAGTTGCACTGCAGTTGTACCTGCTCCTGGTACACAAGCCAGAAGAACTCATGGATCAGGCCCAATTAAGTATTTGTGAAGTGGAAAGCATGATTAAGTCCAGTCAGTGACAATGGCATAACAATAAGGAATTCTTGTCTCTCCACCCTGGAGAGGTCTTTCCCTTCTCCTTATTCCATAAGGAATTCTACTCACACATTCACATTATTTCTCTTGATAGAAAATTTATATACAAGGCTTTTGAAGCTCCTACTTGTCTCACTGTAGGAAAAAATTTTTGCCCTGAAATGTTGTGAAATAAAGATTTCAAGTTTTCAATCTATTTTACCCAGCTCCTAATAAATGTCTAAGGCATAAATAAGAACGCTAAACACCCATGCATATTAATCTACAGGTTCCAGGAAAAGAAAGTCATCCAGGCAACACCTAAACAGTAAATAAGGTAAATAATGAAAAGTTACAAGGAAAACAAATTTATTAATATATTACAATGAGTTGAGAAGCCAAAAATCATGGGAGAGATATTTTTGGTCCAGACCAGGCAGTTAATTCTCTCTCTCTCTCTTTTTATTCTAGCATTACTTGGTTTAAGTTTGAAGCAGCTGAAATAATACTCTGGTCAGCTACAAATGGCCAATTTTATGTTCCCGCAGCATATAGTGGACATGGTAGAATTCAGAAGGCATGTACACGCTGCAATTTCTATTTTAAAGGTCATAATAGGCAAGTTTATAGCAGATATACCACGGTGTTAGCATACATACAACTCTTCCATCAACAAGGCATTTATGGATGATGCATTTGTGTTGACAGAGAAACCCAAGCCAAGTTTTCACAGGTGTCAGCCGTGTTTTTTGGCACTTGAACAAAAACAATTAACTGGGGCATCAAAACTGCGGGAAGCCTCATTGGTTATTCACAGCAGGATGGCATAGTACATCATTGGACACAGACAGCACATTACGGAACTGAATTCTGCCTGCAAGCCTACTTCATGCCTCACTGGAATGATTACACCACTGCAAGGCATTGCACATAAATAGTGGTCAAGGCTAGGCTTAGAAAGAGAGGTACATAATGTGGGAGAGGTGCCAAAAGACAATCAGGAAGGGTTCTACAAACATTCAGAAAGGGAGGAAAATGGGGAGAAAATGGGACAGCTGCAAAATGACAGATGTTAAGTGAAGAAGCGAGTACTACAAATTGGCCATAACTTGAAATAGCTGTTTTTGTCCAATTTTCAATAAAAAGAATAACGATAATGAGGAAATGAGAAGACAAAGGGTATAAAATAGGGAAATTAAGGACAATAGTAGTATTCACCCAAGAGTTCTAAACTCAAAAATGAAATCGCAGAACTACTAACTGGTCCAGATTACTGTAGGATAGCTATAAAAGGCTCCAGAGATGATCCTGGCAGTTACTGGCCAGTAAACCTAACTTCAGTACCTGGGAAATTGGTTGAAATTCTAGTAAAGAACAGAATCATCAGACACAAAGATCAGCACAATATGCTGGGGAAAAGTCAACACAATTTTTGTAAAAGGAAATCATGTCTCACCAAACTATTAGAATTCTTTGAGGGGCTCAGCAAACATGTGGACAAGGGTGATCCAGTGGATTTACTGTACTTGGATTTTCAAAACCCTTTGGCAAGGTCCCTCACCAAAGGCTCTTAAGCAGAGTAATCAGTCATGGGACAAGAGAGAAGGTTCTCTCATGGATCAGTAACTAGTTAAAAGATAGGAAATAAAGAATAGGAATAAATGGTCACTTTTCCCATCAGAAAGTGGTAAATAGCAGGGTCCCCCAAGAATCAGTACCGGGATCAGTGCTGTTGAACAATTCATAAATGATCTGGAAAACAAGGTAAACAGTGAGGAGTGAAAGTTTGCAGCTGCTACAAAATCATTCAAGATAGTAACGTCCAAAACTGGCTGTGAAGTGTTAAAAAAGGATCTCACTAAACTGGGTAACAAAATGGCAGATGAAATTCAGTGTTGATAAATGCAATGTAATGCACATTGGAAAACAATCCCAACTACATATACAAACATGATGGGGTCTGAAAGGCTGTTACCACACATTTTCAGAGCACTATAAACAGTATCTGCCCAATGTGCAGCAGCAGTCAAAAAAACTAACAGAATGTTAGGGATCATCAAGAAAGTGATAGATAATAAAACAGAAAATATCATAATGCCACTATATAAATCCATGCTACAGACATATCTTGAATACTGCATACAGTTCTAGTCACCCCAATCTCAAAAAAGATATATTGGACTTGGGAAAAGTACAGAGAAAGACAAGGAAAAGGTTAGTGGTCTATGAGGAGAGATTAAAAAGACTGGTACTCTTCAGTTTGGAAAAGACACAACTAAGGCATGATATGATAGAGGTCTATAAAATAATGAATAGTGAGGAGAAAGTGAATAAGGATGTGTTATTTATCCCTTTGTTACCCAGGGTTATTTGAACCCAAGGGTTAAGCTATTGTAACTAATATGTTTTCCAGGTAGTGTCAGGAAATAAATTGGTGGAGGACACAGCACTTCCATCTGATAAATGATCGGTGTACACAAGTGCTTCCATTCAAAATCCTTGTTTTTATTGAGTACAGAACACAAATAAAAACTAGCAGTAGCCTAGAAGTACCCAAATATAGTTACCCGAAGTCTGAGGTGGTATCGAATGGCAGCAGCAGGATTCCAGTGTCCCACCTTCCTCCTAACTGCTGGGGAGGTAGCTGTCAGACTTCAAGCTCATAGAAATCCTCTCAAAAACACATCTTCCAGGCTTCTCCAAAGTACCTTCTCTAACTTATCTTTTTTATAAGTAACTCAAAACACAGTGTAACTCAAAGTAACCCCTAATGGGCTAACCATTTCCCAGGCAATAACAAAAAACTCAACCTTTACTTATCAGCAAAACAGTTTTAGCAAAAAAAACCCTTACAAACATAGGCACTCAGACCAACGTCAACTATTCTTGTAAGCCACTGCAGCTGTGCAGCTGTTTTTGTCTCCCTAAGCAAAGCCAAATTCTTTCTTGCTACACGGTGTCCTCACTTCCAGGTTATGTTGGCTAAGTGCACAAGATGTCTGCAGTTCATGTCAGGTCCAGTTGTCTTGTAATACCTTCACATAACTCAAGAACCAGAGGTCACCCAATGAAATTATTAGGCAGCAGGTTTAAAACAAACATAAGGAAATATTACTTCACACGATGCACAATCAATAGGTGGAATTTGTTCCCGGGGGGTATTTTGAAGGCCAGAAGTATAAATGGATTCAGAAAATAATTAGTTAAGTTCATGGAGGATAAGTCCATCAATGGCAATTAGCCAAGATAGTCAAGGATGCAACAGTGGGTCCCTAAAACTCTGACTGCCAGAAGCTGGGACTGGATGACAGGCATGAATCAGTCAATAATTGCTCTGTTTTGCTCATTCTCTCTGAATCATCTGGCACCAACCAGTGTTGGAAGACAGGATGCTAAATGAGATGGACCATTGGTCTGGTCTGTGGCCATTCTTAAGTTCTGAGTTGCTCCAAGAGTAAAAGCTGAGTAGACTACTGCCAGAAGAAGCAGACACATCTTTATCTTTCTACACACAATCAGTCTATCTTGCTGAAAATACACTGGCCTCCCACTATGGGGTTTAGACACCACATAATCTACTGTGCTCAGGGGAAGCTCAACTCATGCAATAGGTGAGGCATGCCTGAGATTTGTGCAGAATTTTCTCTAACCCACCTATCATACTGTATTTTGCAGGCATCCAAATGATATTCTAGGTCCCTCCCAAAAACAGAAAAAAGATATGATCCCTACCAGGAGGAGCTTATGAACTAAGTTAGACATGAAAAAACAAACAAACAAGCGTTTAATGACAAGGTGCAGAAGGGATACCAGGGTACTAGCAATAAGGTTTTGTAGTTACTCAACAGCTAGTTAGATTGTATTTACTAAATGGGTTGCCCCTCCTCCAAGATACAGAGTGCAAAGAGAATCTCCCAATTTGCACCTCTACAAAGGGTCCTGGCACCAACAGTCAGTGTAAGAGGGAGCACAAGGATTGCAAAGATAAGTGCATACAGGAGCTATTCCAGAAGGCATGAAGAGTGAATGATGATGAAGCCCATGAACCATCCCCCTTGCATCAATAAGCAGAGGCGACCTGCAAAAGGGAGTGGAGCAAGAGGTAAAATGTTGCACCCTTTCAAAATACATGGCAGCAGCTATGCTCCCCAGAACTCTGGGAGACATTGTGCTGTGTCAGGCACTGTTCCTCCAAGACTTGCACTTATGTACCTTCTTTTAATATGAGGGCAGAATCTTAACCTTTATATTCACAATAATTCACCACAATTTTACAGAATTGAGCTCTAGTACCCTTCTATTGCTGCTTTCTGTAAACCTATTGCTCATTATGTACAATTCAAGAAACTAGTAATTGTTGTTTTCATGTTTTCCTATGAATCTAACCTTTAAAATCAGCTTTTCCTTATCAGCAAGAATCAGATCCAGGAACACTTCTGGAGTCTGAATCATAAAGTTATCTTCTGCCTAATTTGGAAATCTCTGTGATGAAGCTTGTGAGAATGCATTTTATTATCCAGGAGATAACTGGATAATTAAATTCTCCAGTACAGCATCCTGCACCTCAGAAAAAACTTGAATAGGTTGAAATTTTTGTCATTTAAGGTGGATGTTGAGAGACGTTTCCTACTATGGTCATTCTGTGGAACGCCAACAAAGCTCTTTAGGGCAGGGACAATCTTTTTATTTTACATGTGAGTTATGGGGGATAAACCTCAATATTAATGCAAAAATGGTTATAAGTAGAGTTTTAATAATGTATTATAATGTTAGGTTATTACATATTTGCCTTTGCCCTGATTGAATTTTAGGATATACAATTACTATCTATATATGATGCTTGAAGCATATGATAGCTCATAACTAATTGTTTTGGTTATTTATTTCATTAAATGAAATATTTGAGCTAATTCAAGAAATTCCTAGGAAGTTTCTGCTTTTTCCTCAATAAGTGGAAAGAATCAATGAGATCAATACCTCCTTGGCCATAAAGCTATACTTATAACCTTTAATATTCTATATTGTTTATTTTATATTGTATTTGAAAGATATATATATAAATGCATAGAGATTGATCGGGTCAAATTGCAAATTGAGGCTGAAGCTGCTGAAGATTGCAATCTTTGGAACTGTTTGGAAACAACCAACAGGAGTGTCTTCTCAAAGTGAAAGACATATCCCACTTTTTCAGGGATGTGACAATATTCTTTTTTCTGGGATATTTTACAGAGAAATGATGTATAGCTTGTAGTGTATCAAAGTCACAGAAGTTAAGCTAAGAACGTTTTTATCACCCCTTCCTCTTTTCAAAGAGTAAAACCTGAGTTTTAAAGTCAGACCATGAATTCTAAAAATATTGAAAATGGTTTCTTTTAGAAACACTCTAAAATATACTTCATTCTAACTTTAAGAAACATGTAGTGGTGAGAAATGTTTGGTTATTTCTAATCTCATGTTTCCACTTAAAGGTGAAAACCATTTTTAATCCTTAATTGCTTAAAATGTTTGTGAGGTTCATTTCTAAATACCTTGAATCTTAATGCAAACATTTAGTGCTATAACTTCAAGACGTCACTACTATGGGAACAGTGAGATGGTCTTATATGTCAATATGGAATCCAATGACCATGCTATAAATGGGTACTAATGCAAGAAACGATTTGAGTATAAAAATATTTATATTAATTAGGAAATTAATTTATTTTCTGACAATGGTTAAACAACTTCCATCTCAAATTCAGGAAGACAAGAAGAACAGCTCCACAGATTGTTAAGAAGGAAAGTCTACACATTCTTTGATGATCATTTTAGTTAAAATAGATTTTTAAAGCTGGAAGACTTGTATATAGAAAATCAGAGTATTTGGACAGATATGAAACAGTATTTCAATTTTGAATAAAAGGGAAATATCAGAAAATGAGCTGAATAAAAGAAAGTTAAAACTCTAACTTTAAAGGTGTCCTGGAATTTCCCACCACAAAAACAAAAACAATATAATCATAGTGTGTGCACCAGCAGATTGCATTTTCAAGTGCTGAAGATTCTACCAAAAATATATCATAAAAGGAACAAAGCTAATGAAAAGGTGATAGCAGTTAATATTTGGCCCCAACCAAGCCCCTGACAGAGGTATGTCTTCCATCTTCAGTTAGACTATGGAAAGAGAAGGATATAAATCTTTCTGAATTGAGATAGTAGTTCTCAGCAATATGACACCACCAAGATTTCAACATCATGATGAACATGGAGTTTGATACAACATTACCAAGTAGATTTAAATTTGTTATTGAAATGATTTTAAGGTAATATGGAAGTGCTATAACTTCTCCTTCTAAACATAAACTTTTTTAAGAGGAGACACCTTGATGAACAGAGATATTTGGATTTAATTTGAATGTAAAGTTCTTAATTTTCACTAATTTGCTTGTCTCAAGCCTGTTCCTTAAAGTGAATTTGTGGTTTTAAGGGGGAAAAATGCTATTTTAAATAAGTAAGTCTTGAATGGCTGGTGTTGAGTCACTGAGTTAAATACTTTGTTTCATAGGACTTAGTTAAGATCACTTATCCTCTGGCCATTTATAAACAATTTAAATTGTCCATGAGAAACCAAACATGATTCATAGACCCACAAATAAAATTCCCTTGCCCATCTGAAACAGGCTTAACCAGCCCCACATTGGACAGAAGGGGTTAACCCCAGGTTGTGGCTAGAAAAAGTCATGCCCCCTCACCAATGCTGAGCATGCTCCCAGAGCTTCAGTACAAAAGGGAGCAGCCCAGCTCAGTTAGAGCTGACCACCATGGAGAGAGGATGCACTTTACAGGCTCCTGGCAGCTGCTGGTGCCCTAGATCATGAAGGCCAAGCATGCTGAGACCCAGGTGGTTACCTGGCTGCCTGCCTGCAGAGGCCGAAGAGGGGATGGAGTCATCAGGAGCTTTGCAAGCTGATGACCCCAGAGGCCCAGGAAACTTGTGCACAGCAATGCTGGAAAACAGGATAGGAAGTAAGCCAAGGGAACTAGACATTGATCTAGTTGTGGAACTGAGACAAAGGCCATGTGTTTCGTATGGATCCCCACTGACTAGTGGCAAATCCATTTGCTGCTATCAGGACCATGGGTTGGGACCCGATGGAGTAGGGAGGGCCTGGGTCCTCCTACCTTGGCAGCCACCCACACCTGGGTGGCAGCCCACTTCTCCTCTGGCCACTGGGCCATGCAGTGCCGCAGAGGAGGCCACCATATTGACTCCAGCTGTTAGGCCATACTGTCCTGATACTAAGGGTGGTCATTTGGTCTTGGATGCAAGGCTATAATGCCCTTTCACCTCCCCAAAGAGTGATGGCGTGTACCGGCCCCTCAACACTATCTATAAACTACTTTAGTTATCTTCGATGACACACTAGGAAAGTATTGTTAATATACATTGGTCATAATTTTACCAGGGAAAATCATCCACAGCAGGGAGGACCCAATCACAGTGAGGTAATCTCTGTTAAAAACTCTCCACAGAGGGAGATACTGGAGAGATTGTGATTGAAGTAACCATTATTCATTGCTTTCTTGTTTTGTTTTTTTCCTTGCTTTCCTTTCTAAATAATCAATCAAAATCCTTTCTAAATAATCAAATAACAATTGTGAGTATTTTGCTAATCTTTAATCATTGTGTCTCTTAAGGAATGGTAAAAAAACTCATGTGACTAAAACAATTATTCAGACTTGGCTTTTCATTTCTCTACATAATGCATTTTTAGTAATTTGGGAGGATAAATGGCTTGGCACCCAACACTTTAAAAGACACCCATTTTTCCCCACAGAGTGCAATGCACAGTAAAATGGGAACCCATTCCTAAGTGAAGCCTACAGGCAACACATAAGAAAAATGATGATTAATACAACAAAAATCATGGGATCATTGACAATGAAATGGTTAAAACTTAAGCAGGGCAAAAATAATCAAAGCATTCTGCAAGGCGGAAGTGATGGGATGGATTGGCTGATTTAATAGGTATTTTCAGTGTGAAAATTCTGTGATTCTGTACACAAATTAGGATTGATTGTTTTATAATCTGAAACGAGTAGCTTCTCTCATTTACTTTTTCCTCTTATGCTTATTGAAAAATATTGTACTGTAAATTTCCATCCTTTATCAAAATCACTCTGTAGATTATAAATAAATTAATTCATGCTCAAAATTGCAAGAATGTGTGTCAAACATGGTAAAATTAGAACTGGTCAGACATTTTTTCATCTAGCATTTTTTGTTAAGATATAAATGTTTAAAAAACATGTTTCTGATGAATTTTTGTTAAAAAACCAACTTTCAATAATACTGACTTTATCAAAATGGAATGTTTAAATTTTTCATTGGGAAATAAACTTTTACAAATATTTATATAAAAATTAAAAAGGTCAAAATATGAGCAAAGTTTTGTATTTTATGAAAGTGAAACATTTCAATTGACCTGAAACAAAACATTCAGAATTTCAGTTTCAGAATTTTTTTTTATTTATTTTGCATTCTCTTTTGGAATGAGAAAGATTTCAATATTGTGGAATTTCTTGAGTACAGAAAATATGGTTCCTTCCCAGCTCTCAGTAAAGCTTAAAGAAAAACAAAACTGAAGTAAAAATCGTACCTCTTCAAATTTTTCATTTCACACGTTAAAGTACTTTCAGTCACATACCATAACAGTTTGAGTGCTATGAAACTGCTTGAAGGAACAGAAAAGCCTTGGGAAAGGACTGAATGCAAACAGAAATGATCAAAGATCAAGCGTGTATACTGAATCCATGATAGAAAGTAGTAATTGCCAATTACACCCAGTTCTTCACTAAATAAACTATATTATTTTATAGGGACCAATGCTGGACCATCTATCAGCCACTCACATTGACCTGTGTAACTAAAGAAATTCATTTCTCACCATTTTACTACTTTGTCACATAAAAATGGATCAGACACAAACAACATTTATGTGTGTGTTTGACATAGATTTAGAATAATTTGTTAAAAGGGTGTTGAAAGTTTTGGAAACATATATATAATTTCCTTGTTATGAAATAATATGTTCCTTAAAGAGTTTTAATCTAGAAATGGCAACTACGTATTCCCATAGAATAGATAGTTAAAAGGAGGAGCCTCGATATTTTAATTTCAATTGAGATGTCTTAATTATTTGTAGGAATATAATTCAGTAATACCTATACTGACACTTGTCCCATTTTGTACTGTAGCATTTACCTCTTTTTTTTTTTTTTAAATCTCCCTATGTATTTCTATGCACTAATTGTGATTCTTGCATTTGTGTGACCCAAAGCACTGTATCTCCATCTTCAGTGGTTTCTAATTCAGATTGCAACAAAGCTATTAATGCAAGGATTACCATACAAAATCAAACAATGGTCTATTTCAGCCAGCATCCAATCTCTGACAGCAACCAGGACCATATGCTTCAGATAAAACTCAACCACACAACCAAGGAACCTTTCTTTAGGAAAAGTTTCTTCCTAATTCCCATATATTATATACTATATAAAATATGAACTCTTTTTTGTTTAAAAGTAAGAGTCAATATATTGCATAATTGCATATTGCATAATTGTATCATATATGTATCATATATGTATCATGTATGACACTGGAGCTGATTGCAACAGTACAGTTGTGTTTTGTTATTCAATTTGTGTATATTTAGTTACACCTTAACTATGCTGTTGCAACTAGCTCCAGCATAATATAGGTGATAGAGATATACAATAAATTAGAAATATATAGATTTTTCGCATTACTTAGATAAACAACTAATCTTTTTTGAATCCCACTAAACTCATGGCCTCATCTTGTAGCAATTATGTCTGCAGGTTGTGATTTCATTCAATGTCTCTTCGTCTTGTATTATATGAATGCATAAATACAATGTTTGTTTGCTTAATCTTCCTCTGTACCATACGATGGGATACCTCTATCAGATCCTTTTTTATCTCTTCTTTGAAAAAGCTGGGACAATTTAATCTCTTTTCATATGGTACTCTTTACATGCCTCTAATCATTTTCATCACCCCAATGGAACTTCCTCTATTTCTGCTACAAATTTTGAGATGGGATGACCAGAACTGAACACAGTATTCCAAGCAAGGGTATGCTACTTTAGAAGTGGTATTACAACAGTCTCAGTATTTTTCCAGTTCATTCAATATGTATCTAAATGTTCTATTTGTTTTTTATAACCAGTGCCCTGAGTAGAAATTTTTATTGACCCAATAATACAGAGGTCTTTTTAGATGACAGTTTAAAGCAAAAGGGGTGCAGATTAAAAAGTATAAATATACTCCGTAAATGACAAGTATTTATGACTAGGTATTATATCTTACCAAGATTTTTTTATAGAAAATCTTTAATGTAGCACTTAAACCCCTCAAATATATAAATTCCTTTCTTATATAGAAACACAATAGGAGTCTGGAGAACCAAGATATTTCCAAGATCAACAGGGGAGTCATGTTCTTTTATAGGGCTTCTTTTATAATGCCCATTATTTTGAGGTCCCTTAGTCTCATCCTTCTCCATATTTTCTGTTTAATTCCCCCACCACACTCCACCAGTCTGATAGGGCCAAATGCTGCCTCTTCAAAAAGAGTTTCATGCACACATCTGACAGCAGAACTGACTCCTACAGTAGTTCATAAAGAACATCTTTAGCTGTCCATTCCTGGTGGCCAAAAAGATGACTGCATTTGTCATGTCATTCTATTACCAGCATTGCTTATGAAGTAAGACATACAGTTTAATTTCTTCATCAGTTGCTTTCACATTTTCTTTTAGCTGGCCTTGGCCTTGGAAATATCTCCAATTATTTTAACATTCTAATGTGCAGGATGGACTTTGTGATCCCTTTTTGTCAGGGTTCTATTGTATTCAAACATCTCTTTATTGATCTCTTTCCACACTAAACTTTTTCCGACTAGGAGTCTTTCGGTGTAATACTTCCCCTATCTATCACATATTTATAGTTTCCACTTCTAGGGCTTCAGCTATGTATATGTTTTGACAGTTCTACCTATTTTTTACTTTTTTCTGCTAGAGTTTAGAATTCATTCTTTATCTTGAGACTAAATTCTTAGTTTCATTTTTTGATGTCTTCTTTGCCCAGATGATCAGATTTTTTTTTTTTTTTTGGTCTCTAGCATCACGATCATCTGAGATTAGCAGATTTACATAGAAATTTATGGCAAATTTTTTAAAAGTTCCTAGTTGATTTAGGTTCCTAAGTCCCATTTTCAAAATTGACCTAGGCACTTAGAGTCAGATTTTTTAAAGGTATTTAGGTACCTAACCATGCAGATAGGTGTCTAGTGGGACTTTCAAAAGTGCCTACATGCCTAACTTCCTCTGAAATCATTGGAAATAGGCACATAGACACGTTAGAAAAAAAATAATAACAACACTAGGCACCTATCTGCATCTTTGGGTGGTAAAATATCTTTCTAAATTTGGCCCTAAGTCACTTCTGAAAACCGTACCTAGGAGCTTAAGCAATGTAGGTGGTTTATAAAATTTTATTCCAAACCAACCATTCCACCAAAAGACTGCCTGGTATTTCACAAATGCAAAATTTTAAAGGATGTATAGCTTGCACTGTTAATCTATTATAATGATTTATTGTGATTTTTATTTTATTCCTGTGTCATCCAGAATATGCTGGATGCTTTACACACAAACAAGAAAACTGTCTCTTCCCCCAAAGAATCTAAGAAAACAGATAGCAAAAGAAAGGGGTTTGGGGAGAAGAATATATCAAAATGTAAATTTTGTACCTACTATTTGTATTGTGTTAGAACCTAGGAGCCCAGTTAGAAACCAGGATCTCATTGTGCTAGGTGCTGTACTAACAGATTTTAAATTCTTTTGGGCAGGAATTGTCTTTTTGGTTTATGTAATTACAATTAGGCTATATATTCCTTTTAAACAGTGTATATATATTACATTATGAAGTACTCCTCATTGCCTGTACATTTTTATGTGGCATCAGTAGTGATTGAGTTGTTAAAATTCCACTGAAATTTGCACTGAATGCGTTCTTAAAATCTCTCTTTCACACTTTAAGTAATAAATTTCATCTCTAAATTTGGTACTATGAGTTATGCCAATTTACACCAGCTCTGGATCTGAGCTCAGGATATGGTCCATTAAGTCTTCAATTGAATTTTCCGTGCTGTCTTTTAAATAAGACATTATTAATGTTTGTAGATCAAACATCCTTCCTTTTTGAAGTGTTGCTCCATTTCTCTCTCAATTGTTTGGGTTCCTTTAACTAATCACAATCACAGTCCCCACAAATTCTGTGGAATCATAGAGAGAGTGGGAAGAAGCCCTGGAAATGAAAGGCAAGTTGAAATTGGACTGAGTTTGAAAAGGAGGAAAGTATCAGTGAGAGCAGGAAGACAGCATAAAGTCAAACTCACGCACGTGCAGGTTTATTTTATATACTTACTCTTTCTTATGTGCAAAGTAAATGTTAAGAATATACCATCCTAGACTCAAGAACTAGCCTATGACTTCATTGTATATGTGGACATAGACGATTACTTCTGTCTCACTAGCTCAGCATTTCAAACCAGGTGTGCAGAGTGATTCAGAGAGTTTAAGGTCAGAAGGGACAATTATATCAAATAGTTTGACTTCCTTTCTATCACAGGATATTTAATTTCACCTGCTTACTCTTGTATTTAGCCCAATAACTTGTGTTCGGCTAAAGCATACCGTTCAGAAAAAAAAATCTTGATTTGAAGACCTAAAGAGATGGCAAATCCACCCCTTCCCTTGGCAGTTTGTTCCAATAGCTAATCACCCTCACTGTTAAGATTTTGTGCCCAATTTCTAATTTGAATTTTTCTGGCTCCAGCTTCCATCCACTGGTTCTTGTTATGTCTTTCTCCACTAGATGAGAGTCCATTATAGTACCTAGTATTTTCTCCACCTGAAGGTTCTTATAAACTGTAATCAAGTCTCCATTGTTTTTTTTAAATAAACTAAAATCATTGAACTCTAAATCTCTTAAAGTAAGGTTTTTTTACACTATTCAAATAATTTTTGTGGCTCTTTCTATAGCCTCTCAAGTTTTTCAAAACCCTTTTAAAAATGTGAACTCCAAAAAGTTGGCTGTGCAGTTCCCTCCATACATCATTCCCTCTTTTTTCCTTCACCCAAGGTAGACAGTTGTTACTATAGCCCTGGGAATAAAATAATCCCAAAAAGCTGCTGTGGGGGAGAAAAACGGGGAGAGGCAGATCTCTGCACTATTGGTATGACACATTTGGTAACTTTAAGAGTATTGGAAGCACTGTAACAGCTTCTTTCTCTCTAATTATAATTGCCTCAAGGTAAGGAAGACTTTGCACCAATGGGCCAATTAACTGGTCCAAATTAAAGGAATTCCCTTCAGGAGTTCTGTTGTATGCTGTATAAGTCCTCTATGTATCTTCAGTCATATGAAGGTGATAAGGTACATGCACGGTGTCTCAAAGATGTCATGGGATGGAGTTTGGTAGACATCTGCTTGAATGGCCAGCACTGAGAGGCAGGAACCATATTATGACTAGTGCTTTGGAAATACAGAGAATGGCTGAAATGCATTGCTCAGGACAGGCTTTGGGCCTCAGACAAAGGAAGGCCAAAGTTGTCTCAAATAAAACGTATGGACAAAAAGGTCTGATATTGATTATTAATTTCTTTAATATAATTTTTGTTAGATATTAGAAAATTCAAATCCTTCTACAGAATTCTATAGCAATGTTTAAAAAAAAACAACCAAAACTATAATTCTCATTATATTATAGAAAAAAAAAGTTACATTAAAAGAATGGTATGTTTGCAAAGCCAAGCACTCAAAAACTAGGAAATCCTACAATCATACTTTTTTTTTCTACATGACCTCTGCCTCATCTACTGAATCAGATGGATGATGGTCACTGCATAGGTTGTTATTTGATATATAGTTTTTCATCTTCATCACTCAATGTGTGGCCCTATGCCTTATTTGTCATACAGCAAGTTTATAACCCAGTCAAATATGGGTGGAGTTTCATGGTAGCAGCAAACAGCACTGAAAATAGAGCAACCTGGCTCCCCTGCCAAATTTTTAATCCCTGATACAAAGCACAGGGGACATGAAGCTTGTCAGCAAAACTTTTGTAACAATTTTCTTAACATTGGCAAAGCAACATATTTTCTTTAATCTTGTTCTTGGAAATGACTGAACTTTTACTGAAACTAAAGGCAAACATCTGGTACTGAAAATTTCATCCTTTTTTTTTTTTTTTAAATTGGCAAAGTAATAAGCTATTGAACATAGTGTCTTATAAAAGGGAGACTAAGACAACTGTCATCTCTGCTTAGAATAAAATTTAACATTTCCTCATCAGAATGTCATAAACAAAATGTTTTTTTTTAAAATCTTATATTTACTACTTATATTTAGTAGGCATACATAGGTTGTTGTTCCTTTTGGTTATGAAATTTAAAGTTAAAGCTAGGTGAAAAATAAATTGTCATTGGACAGTTTAGTTTTCTTATTTCTGAAATAGAGAAAAGTCTATTGACTGAGATCATAAAATTTCATTAGATTTCAGAAAGAAGCTTCTTGTCTCATGTGACAGTAGGCTACCCAAAGAACACATGAAAAATACATTGTACTACACAAATTCAGAGCTTTTGATTATTTCCATAACTCCTGAAACATTTTCTCTCTTGCTAATTTCTACATTATTTTGGATATTTAAAAAGTAATTAACAACCTATTTGATTATTTCTCTAAATCATTCATTCCACAAGTGTTATAAAAATCTAATATTTCAATGTATCTTAATGGTTCTATTTAAAAGGAATACCCAAATCCAAAGTTCCAAGGTTTTTTTGGTTTGTTTGTCCTGCATACCCAAAGGATAAAAGCATCAGTTTCTGAAACCTATTCTATACAGTGAGCAGTATGAAAAATAAATTGATTCTAGTAGTTAATAATAAAACTGTAGAAGGGTTATTGGATGTCATATGATTTTTTAAAAAGGTATTTGGGGGACAATTTTAATAAAGCTATAATTACTGAGACAATGTCACGAAAGCAGCCTTAGGCTATCAAGACAATGCTGTAAGTTATGAGTTGTAATTGATTGCAGTAACACTGTACAATCCAGTAACAGGTTATTGACTCATGCACTGGCTTGAGATGAAGAGTGTTGTGGAGGCTGAAAGGCAGCAATCGAGATGTGACCCTGACATACCAAGATGCATATAATTCTTCTTGCATAGCATATCACTGCCTTAAGGACTTATTCCTTTTAAAAAAAATGTGTTTGTATTCATTGTTAGTGACATTTTCCTATTTAAAATATGGTGTATGCCTGGAATATATTCTCAGGCAAAGAAAATATTAACTCAGGAACACCACCCAGGTTCCCTGAAACGTTAAGATGTGGCAATATAAGTAAGAAATCCATACATTTCTCACAATGTATGCAAGTGATTTTACAGAGTGAGCTGATTTCCTTCAGTGTGTAAAACTGGATAACTTCCTTTTGTAATATCACTGGATATGGAATGCCTTGTTTACAACACAGCTATAATATTTCACATTTCCAGGACCTCATTCTGCAGCTGTCTGAGCACCCGCATTTATATTGGCCTAAGTAGCAGACAAAGGCACTCAGCACCTTTTAGGATATTGCTCATTTATCTCTTTTCATCCAAAGAGTTCAAGTCATTTTCCCAGGTGGCAAAGGATTATTATCCTGATAGTGAAGACTGGAGGGGGAGGTGGGGAAAGGAGGTTGGCCCTGATCCAACAAACACTGACTTCAGGGGGAATAGTCAGGTGTGTAAAATTAAACCCATTTATAAATGTTAGCAGGATTGGGGCCTTAGAAGGGTAGCCTTTAAACATCCCTCAGACCTATCTAAGCTGAAGGCTCCTTTTTGTACCCACATTTAGTTGCACACAAATTTGTGCTCCCTCGATTACTTGTACTTGTGATTGATACAATTTAGCCATCTTATTACCCAGCTGACAAAATCATGTATAAATGATGGGAAAATAATTAGGAGTGCAAAAACATGCTCAAAAAATTAGATTTTTTTTAAGGCCATGCCCTAAGTCAGCTGCAGACTTGGGAAGAGAATCCAAGATTTGTGATTCTTAACTTAATAGACAAATTAGCAGAGAGTTCACTGACTACCCACTCTCTTCCAACTGTTTCTAAAATCTAATGGCAAAGAAATTCCACCCACAAACCTGGAGAAGTGTCTATCATGTTCGTTTTTGGCTTAAACTGCTCCCTCAACATATTGAGCTTCATCAGTGGCTTATCAGGGTCTTCACCTGAGTTAATTCAGCGTACAACATAGAATGTTACAGTTAGATTTGTCCTTTTAATCTAGAATTTGAATACATAAATATAATAAACATCTACGGTTTTAGTTGCATTTACCATATATTATAAAAACACAAATACATACAATAAACTCCCAATTATCCTGATTTAAAAATTCTCAGTGATGGGTATCCCTCATGATGCCGGATATATTGTTACAAAGGTCAATTACTCTCACCCTTAAAGATTTACACCTTATTTCCAATCTGAAATTGTCTAGCTTCAACTTCCAGCCATTAGATCATGTTATCTCTTTCTCTGCTAGACTGAGGAATCCATTATGAAATATTTATTCTCTATGTAGGTACTTATAGACTGTAATCCAATCACCTCTTAAATTTTTCTTTGTTAAGCTAAATAGACAAAGTTCAATCTAAGTGCAGAGTCCTCCACTTAGGACGGAAGAATCCCATGCACAGCTATAGACTGGGGACCGATGAGCTAGGCAGCAGTTGTGCAGAAAAGGACCTGGGGGTAACAGTGAATAAAAAGCTGGATATGAGTCAGCAGTGTGCCCTGGTTGTCAAGAAGGCTAATAGCATATTGGGCTGCATTAGGAGGAGCATTGCCAGCAGGTCACGGGAAGTGATTACTCCCCTCTATTCAGCATTGGTGAGGCCGCATTTAGAGTATTGTGTCCAGTTTTGGGTCCCCCACTATAAAAAGATGTGGACAAGTTGGAGAGAGTCCAATGGAGTGCAACAAAAATAATTAGGGGGCTGGAGCACAAGACTTATGAGGAGAGGCTGAGGGAACTAGGCTTGTTTAGCCTGCAGAAGAGAAGAATGAGGGGAGATTTGATAGCAGACTTTAACTACCTGAAAGGGGGTTCCAGGGAGGATGCAGCTAGGCTGTTCTCAGGATGGCAGATGACAGAACAAGGAGCAATGGTCTCAGGTTGCAGTGGGGGAGGTCTAGGTTGGACATTAGGAAAAAAAATTTCATTAGGAGGGTGGTGAAGCACTGGAATAGGTTACCTAGGGAGGTGGTGGATTTTCCATCTTTAGAGGTTTTTAAGCTGCGGCTTGACAAAACCCTCGCTGGGATGATATAGCTGAGGTTAGTCCTGCTTTGAGCAGGGGGTTGGACTAGATGACCTCCTGAGGTCCCTTCCAACTCTATGATTCTATCACTATAGGCATATTTTCTAATCTTTTTATCAATCTCAGTGCTCTTCTCTGAATTCTCTCTGATTTTTCAACATCCTTTTTGAATTGTGAACACCAGAACTGGACACAGTATTCCAGCAGCAGTCACACAAGTGCCAAATACAGAGGTAAAATAACCTCTCTGCTCCTAGTAGCAATTCCTCTATTTAGGCATCTTAGGTTCACATTAATTTTTTTGGCCACAGCATCACACTGGGAACTCATGTTCATCTGATTATTCACCACAACCCCCAAATCTTTTCCAGATACACTGCTGCTCAGGATAGAATGTCCCATCCTGTAAGTATGGCCTACATTCTTTGTTTCTAGATGTTTTTACATTTACCTGTATTAAAATATATTGTTTGCTTGCATCTAGTTTATCAAGTGATCCAGATCCCTCTGAATTGATGATCTATCATGTTCATTTACCACTACCCAATTTTTGAGTTATTTGCAAATTTTCAATGATATGTTTTCTTTCAGGTCATTGATAAAAATGTTAAATAGCAGAAGGCCAAGAACTGATCCCTGGAGGATCCACTAGAAACACACCCTCTCTCTGATGATTCCCCAATTACAATTACATATTGAGATCTGTAGTTTCTAAAGCATAGTCCCAGCATCTGGTCTTGAAAGGCTAGGCCAGGGGATATATCTAGTAGCTATATTCTCTGAAACCACTCATCTTGGTTCCTGTAACTTATTAGCACATATCTGCACTCTTTAAGATGTGTATATGTACTGTATGAACACAGCATCGAAAAGATGAACAAGATATTTACTAGTTACAAAAGAAATCCCTCTCACTTTACTCACTTGACTAATCTGAGTGGGACTACTTCCCTAAGCCAGGTAAGAGGTATTTGTTTTAATATTACTGACAAACGTTCAAAGGTGCACTAGAGAGGCTAGAACTACCCCAGTGCTCACAGGAATTCCTCGATATGGTATACCAAACACTGGATAGCTGCCATCCGTTCAATAATAAAGGCATGCAAATAGTAAATTATGTAGCATTTCAGTTAGTCTTATTAGAAAAAGATTGGAAGGGAATACCTTGTTGTGTAACCCTTCTAGTTGTAATATGCAGTTTTTGGAGAGGTATTATGATAAAATGAGGCGAAAAGAGTGGCTTTGCAGTTTTTTGATGCTCATACATACACCTGTTCCTTCAGCCTCTTCTCCCTAAAAATTAACAAGCTCAGTAATGATCCAGTAGCCATGAAAAGACCTGTCTTCCCCAAAATTAACAAACTCAGTAATGATCTAGTAGCTATGAAAAGATCTGTTGTGTTCCTTAGAAGTTACATTTCTCCTCGCTAGCTAAAAATAGATTTTTTAAAAGCCTATATTCTACTTCCTAGCTTCGACTCTCATAGTTAGATGTATACAAGTTGTTGGAATTGGTATAATGAATTACTATCGGAAGCAGTTCAAAAGATCACCACCATATTTCTTAGATCTTAGACATATTTTGCTATATTTTCTGCAATAATTATTAGTTCTGAAACATTTTACTATAATGAATGGAAGAGGTAATGGGAAACACAGCCTTTGTTGAGGGATGTACATCACAGTAAATTTGCAATTTGGACAACTAGGGCCAACTAAACTTCACTGATGAAAAGATTCCCAGGATCAGTCCCATAATGCATTTTCAGTAAAACCTATTTGTAAAGATTTTCTATATAAACAGTGATCAACAAAATTATTGCATTCTTGTACTACATTCATTGTACTCAGGTGAAATGGTTAAGAATTATTTTGCCTAGGACAGTGATTCACACAAAGGATTAAAGATTTGCAGCTGTGAGAGCACAAAGGCGTGAGAAGGAATTGCCCTGCAGGAGACTTGAAGCCTGGAGCTGATTTGCTAAATGAGCCAACCAGACACTCCTTTACAGAGAAGGAACCTTAAGCAGATGATTCCTTATAAGAGATCTGAAGCAGCTGGTTGTGAGGTGGGAAGTGGACTGACTGATGCTGCAAGGTAGTTAGTCTGGGCAAGGTAGCTGCAAACTGATAAAGAGAGACTCCTGTGAAGGAACCTTTTTCCACTCACCCAGGCTCTGAATCATGCTCTGAGAAAGGTTTTCAGGACTCAGTAATTAGGAAAATTCTTTTTTTTTAAATTTGTTTTGGGATCCTTTTTGCTGCCTCCCCCCACCCTGAAAGGAGCCAAATGGACTCAAATGAGAAAATTTTAAGGTCTGTTACTTGAACTCTTGTTAAAGAAAACCACCTCCTCAGATCCTTCTTGGAGGGGAGATGTTGGGGCCGAGTAGAGAGGGGACAGGTCATCTTCCTTCCCCTTACTACAATACATGGATGTTTGATGTTGTAGATGAGGCCAGTGATGTCTAAAGAGGGGAATATATAAACTAACCCCCACAGTGGAAATGTGATGTTTTAAATTATAGCTGGAAAAAAAATTCTCTGAAACAAGTATCCAGATGCAGATATCACTAATATTTTAAAATATCCAGTTTATGTGATGAATGCCAACTTGGTCTCCCACACTGCATCTCCATATGTGCTTTTGGATTATGTTTTTTTATTTACAAAACCATGGGCTAAATTTGATGATGGCTTGCACTGAGACCAGAAGGATTACACCAAAGATTAATTTGTCCCAAAGAAGTTTAAGTCGCTTGAAGCTAGTTAAGTAATCTTCTAGATGTGTGTATAAATAACCTCACTTTGCAATCCAACACTGAAAAGGCTCAAAACAACTGCTTCTCACCACTACCCCAAATAAATAGTCAGCTGAATCCATCACACAAAGAATGTGCTCAGTCTTTTTTTTTCTTTGGATTCACCCAATTTTTAAAGCCCTCCTCCAAGCATACTGTTTCCTAGATTTAAGGGGCCAACTACTAGAAGACACAAACAGTCTGCACACCTAAAGTGGACATTTTATAGAAGATTTTCTATAGACCTTTTCTGCAGACCTTATAGAACCTCTCTTTCTTCAAGCTAGCATTTTAGCTCCTACTGTTTTTACTTTGACTTCTCTCATTCCTGAGGACCTTCCATATTTTGACGGTTTTGTATTTGGAGCTTGTGTCAGTAAAGAAATAGTACTAAGCCAGCCAGGCCTAGTTAAAGCTTTGTACAGTATAGGTCTACACGCAGTTCTTTCAGTTCAACTCATTCCTGGCCCTGCTATTCTAAAACCACCTTTGTGCTCAGAATAATCCCAGGGCTGGATTAAAATTAGGCAGCAATGTCCAAGTACATAATGGTCATTTTTCTGACCAACAAGGAGTAGCTTGAGAGCAGTGCTGAAACTTGTGAAAATACTGATTTCCAATGGAAAACACACACTTCACTGGGGAAGGATTTAGAGAGCCCAGGCAGGAAATTGTTGTCCCCTAAATACCATGGGAGGGTACAGTGTGGTGTGTGTCCCTATGTGCACCTATAGAGAAGGTGTATAAGGAATAAAGCAGGGTCATGTGACAAAGGGAAGGACATCTGTGACAAAGGGAAGCCACCATCTTGCTTCTTCATACAGTTACAGTATTTGGGCTGTGCCCTAGTTTTCCCCTTTATCATAAATATTTATCAGCTTCTCAGATCTAGTACAGTGAGTTGCCCTTGGTACTTTGCAAAGATGTTAGGTCTATATGACTGAAACATGCAATGATGCAGTAAAAGTACATTTTATATATTCTGATGCAGCATGACTCTGTGATGATGGGCAGAGAGCTTTCCTGTCAGCATAATAAAACCACCTCTGTGAGAGGGTAGCTATGTCACTAGGAGAAGCTCTCCCACCAATAAATCTGCTGTCCACACCAGCGCTTAGGTCAGTGTACATTATGTTGTATGGGGAGGGGAGACTTATTCACACTCTTGAGCAATATATATTATACCAACATAAGTGGTACTGTTTCTCTTGTGTATACAGTGTCCTCTTACAGGACGTTTTTCCCTGCATGCCTTTCTCCAGGCTGGCTCTTCAAATTCTAAGGAGTGAGGAAACAGCTGTATCGCCAGAGTGATCATTTTGTAATTAATTAGTTGTACAATGACCTGACCAGATGTTCTGATATGCAGAGCTTTTTCTTATATGGGGGCCTATTACCTCTCCCCGACCTGATTTTTCACACTTGCTTTCTGGCCACCCTAATTAGTTGTAACTTGCTTTCCCTCTTCCAGCTAGAAACTCCTGTTATGTTTTTCCCTATCTATCAGAGCTTGTCCTTTTCTCGTTCCTAAAGAAATGATATATTCTCATATCAATTTGATTCTGAAGAATTTGAAGGCTATGGATTATACAGTTAACACTTGGTAACTACATAGTACTTTAGTCTTCAATGTACTGTACAAACATTGACTAATTACTGACATTAGGACAAGGTATTTTAATGACCATTTTTTATGCTTTGTATCATTTAGTGAAGAATCAGTGCCCTCCAGAGATAGTACATCCAAGTACATTACTTCACAATACTTATTCATTAGCACCAGAATATATACAATAATATATATAACAAGACAAAACACCATTGGAAAGACTAATAAATGGAAAACTTATCTAGTAATGCTGGGTTATAACAAAAGAAATGAGACCAAAATAGTATAGGGATTCCATGGAGCAATGATAGTGCTACTTTAGGCCCCAATCCTACAAGATGCACCAACCAGGTACTGTAGTCTTCCTGTCCTGCAACCCCAAGAACAGAGTTTATTGGAAATTTCTATTGTCACAACCACCGCTGCACCATCAATTGATTTCAGTGGAATTCCGCATAGTACATCTAGCAAGACTGCAGAATTTAGGATTCAATTGTTCCTCTAAGGCACAGCCCTGGATTGAAGTGGGTGCATCACCACACAGCTATTGAGGAAACTTCAATATAGATAATGTCTTAGGGTAACAACTCCTCCCTGAGCTCTCCAGTATGCAGAGGGAACATGGCCACTGCCAAATCTTGGGGGGAGGGACATACAGCCTACTGTAAGTGCCCATCCAGAACTGCTGGTAGGTTCATTGGAAATCAGAGCCATTGATGGGGCACTTGAGAAGGCAATTCCTGAGGAGCACAAGGACTGCACCTGTGCCCCTCTACCAGGGGCACAAAGGTGAGAATCCACCTTTTCCCAAGTCCTTTGCACACCCATGGAGTAGCAGGTATGATCTGGCCTTTTAAAAGCACATTTCATCAGCACAAGTACTAATTCAACCACCATACTCTTATGAGACATATGTACAGCTCATCCTCATTTTACATATGAGAAACTGAAGTAGAGAGGTTAAATGACTTCTACAAGGCTACCAAAGAAATCAATGTCTCACTGAGGATTAGAACTCAGATGTTCTTGCTGGGCTTCTTTTCCTATACTCTGATCACTAACAGGAAAGTTCAAAGGCACATCAAGAAATATAGGAAATGAAAACTATGAAATGTTACAGCAGCCAGTCTTATGTTCTTATGTAACTGCTGGGAAGGGTCATGGAAAGGGAGAGAGCTACAACTACAGAGTTCCTACAAAGAGGCAGTTCCTGGAGCTTGAATACTACTTGGCTGAGGCGCTCACTGGACCATTAATATTGATCTTTCATAAGTCTTGGAGCACTGGGGAAGTTCCAGAAGAAAGCTAATGTTGTGCCAATATTTAAAGAGTGTAAATGGCATGGCCTGGGTAATTATAGGTCTCTCAGCCTGTAATCAATTCCTGGCAAAATAATGGAGTGGCTTATATGAGGCTTGATTTCCCTCCTTTAATTCTTTATTAATATCAATCAGCATGGGTTTATGCATGATCTGCATGATTGGAATGTTAAAAATAAATGGTTATAACCTATTTAGAAGAGATTGAGTGGAAAAGTTGGAGGAAGAGTGGCACTATATCAAACTTGGCATTATTTGTTTGACTTATTGACAACTCAGAAAACAATTTTAAATGCTTATGGATCAGTGTCCTGACAGATAAAGCACAAGATAGATACCAACTTAATACCTGCTACACACCACCTAATTTCATTAGATAAAAGGATGACCAGCTCCTTAAACATCTATCTATAATGTGTAGGGGAAAAAACTGCTTGATCACAGGGGTCTTCAATTTGGGTGACATATGCTGGAGGTCTCAGTGCTTTATTAAAACATCCTTGAAATTTCTAAATATTATAGAAGCAATTACCCTACTCAAAGTGTTCCATCCAATATGAAATTTTAGATGAGACCCTCCCATCTTGGAAGTTAATTTAATGGTAGATTATGTACAAGTGATCATGACCATCATTTGTAATATGTAAACAGAATAAAGTCCAAACCAATAATAGAGACACAGAGCTTTTAAGAGGAACAATGTTAAAAATCTGAAAACAATTATGACCCAAATCAGCTGAGAGAATTTAATCAGAAAAATGTGACCGATAATTGAGAATTGTTTAACACCCCTTTACTTAATGCCCTAAAAGCCATAATCTCATGGACAAAGAAGGCAGTTGTAAAAGCTAAAAAAAACAAACAAAAAAAACCTCAATCTGGTTTAGAAGGGAAGGCAACTACAAAATTAAAAAAAAAAAAATATATATATATATAACAGGAAGAATGGGGAAGTTTGTAGTAATTAATATAAATCAGGAGCTGGAAATTTAGAAAAACAATCAAAGGAAGCAGAGAGACCCAAGGAGAAGTCTATGGCCAGCAGAGTTAATGGCAATAAGGATTTTTTAAAGCATATTAGTAACAAAAAGAATCCTGACAATGGTATCGGTCCATTAGTAGATGAAAATGAAAACGTTTATGAAGAACAGTAAGAAGAGTTCAATAAATTTCTGTTCTGTATTTGGGAAAAAGCCAAATGATATCACATGATGGTGAAACAATTTCTATTCCAATAATAACTCAGTCGAATTTTTTTTAAAAACAGCTACTAAAGTTAGACATTTTTAAATCAGCTGGTCCAGGTAAACAAGAGTTTTAAGAGATATGGCTGGGGAGCTCATCATACCATCAACATGTGATTTTCAATAAGTCTTGGAACACTGGTGAAGTTCCAGAAGACAGGAAGAAAGCTAATATAATGCCAATATTTAAAAAGGATAATGGGATGACCAGTTAAGTATAACCCTGTTAGGATAATATCAATCCTGGTCAAGATAAAGAAGCAGCTGATATGGGACTGGATTGATAAAGAATTAAAGGAGGGTCATATAATTAATAGGTTTATGGAAATAGATCCTGTCTCATTTGAAATCTTTGAGATTACAGGTGTGATTGATAAAAGTAATAGTGTTGATGCAATATACTTAGGCCTCTGTAAGGCTTTCAACACAGTACTGAATGACATTTTAATTTTATATCCTAGTTTTTAATCAACATGGCACACATTACATGGATTAAAGACTAGCTAAATGATAGATCTCAATTTAACTGTAAACAGGAAATCATCAAACAGGTGTGTTTCTTGTGGGGTTCCATAGGGATTGATTCTTGGCCTTATGTTATTTAACATGTTTATCAATGATCTGGAAGAGAAAAAAATCATCACTGAAAGACTGCAGGTGACACAAAGATTGGGAAAGAGGTAATTAAAAGGCCAGGTCATGATGCGGAATTATAGGGATTGCTTGGTAATCTGGAAACAAGCAAACAATATTCATTCTAATATGGCTAAATGTAGATGTATACATCTAGGAGAAAAGAAAATAGACCATATTTACAAAATGTGGGACTATCCTGAGAATCAGTGACTGACAAAGATTATGGAGTCATGGTAGAGTATCAGCTGAACATGAGTTCCCAGAGTGATGCTGTAGTCAAACGGGATAATGCAATCTTTGGATACATAAACAGGAGTATCTGAAGTAGGGGTATAAAGGTTATTGTAGCTCTGTATGTAGCACTGGAGTAACCACATCTGTGTCCAGTTCTAGTGTCAACAGTTTAAGAAAGATGTTAACAAATTGGAGAGAGTTCAGAGAGTAATCACAAGAATGACTGAAAGATTAGAAAATGTTTCTTTCATTGATAGACTCCATGAGCTAAATCTATTTAGCTTAACAAAGGGAAGATTAAAGGATGATTTGTTCACAATCTAGAAGTAACTAAATGGGGAACATAAATTTGAAAATAGAGGATCTTTAGTCAAGTAAATACAAGGTAAAACAAGATCCAATAGGTGGAAGTTGAAGCAAGACAGAGTCACACTGGAAATAAGGCACACATTTTTAACAGTGAAGGTAGTTAACCATTTGAACAACTTGCCAGGTTATCAAAGGTCATGGTGGATTCCCCATCACTGGCAATTTTTCAATGAAGTCTGGAAGTTTTTTCTAAAAAGGAATTCTAGGAATTATTTTGGGGAAGTTCTCTAACCTGTTTTATACCGATGGTCACAGTAGATGATCACATTAATCCCTTCTGGCCTTGGAAACTATGAATCTATACAACAAAGACTTATGCCCCAAGCAGATCTACAGGTTTGTGGAAAGGGGACCTCCAGATTCTTTACTGGGATAGAAAAATGTAAATGAAACTAAGTTTTAATTTGCAGTTTCAAGTGTTCTAAATGGATTGAGTCCTGAAAAAAGAAGAATTGAAACATATAAACAGTGAAAAAGCTTTGCAAATCAACCCCCCTGTCTCTTTACTGATTGCTAATCAGTTCATTTTGATTATGCTATATCTATTGCCATCTATTAAAATAAATAAATTTTAGTTCACATAATTTGCAGTTGATTGAAGGAAGGTAAATGTTGTGACTTTCCAATAATTGATATCCCAGCTACTGTAGCTCAGGATAAAAAAGTCTTGTGAATAAAATTAAGTATCACAAATGAACAATTTAGTTAGATGTTGTAACTTAGAGTACAGTATGTAAAGAAAGAGCTCTCATGCTCCATTTAATTAATTAGATTATGTCTTCAAGAAGGTTCAACAACTACTTATGGCCTCATTATAAACATTTAGTAAAGTTTGACAGAACAGACTTAAGAATAGCATTCTAGAAGCTGTACTAAAATATCAGCACAGAATTTAATGTATGCAGTGTTTTAGTCATGTTGTATACAATGTTGTTGTAGTGATGCTGGTCCAGGATATTACATAGACAAGGTGGGTGAGGTAATATATTTTTGTAGCATTCCCCAGGGTGCAACCTAGGCTGCTGGAACCCCTTATCTCTCCAGCATGGGATGCCTTTTATATTGCTTTGCTAGTGAACAGCAAACCCTTCCAGGCTGTGATCAATCACAGCCACCAGCAGGCAAAGTCACTTCCCGCTGAGTACATGAATGCTATGCTCAGCCATCCCTGATTAGATACAGGACGATACCCACATATCCCTGAGTCTCAGCCTTGCCCCCCAGAAATGTGTGTCTTATACCATTCAGTAGTCCACTGGACCGTGCAAGCTCATAAATTAGTTAGTCATTCCAACAAAGGGTAATGAGTCTCAAGTGGAGGCTTTGCAAACACTTCAGTTCAAATACTCGGGTTTAGATAAAACAGTAAAACAAGTTTATTAACTCGAGAAAGATCATGTGAATTACAAGTGATAATCATAAAAGGCAGAGTTGGTTCCAAAAGAAATAAAAGGATAAACATGCAAGCTAATTCTGCAATTTTATCACGGTTAATAGGTTTAAAAGCAAAAAGGTTTCTCTCACTGAAAACTTTCAGCTGTCTGTACTGTCAGGAAAAACCTCCAAGCCAGAACCACACCGCCAAGTACAATGATGAACTTTGTCTTTGAAGCGATCTTGCTGCCACGAGTAGAGATGGGAAAGGGAGGTGTCTAGGAGTATTTTTCCCCTTCTTATACTCTGACACTTTGTACTGAAAAAGTCCTTGGTAGGTCATGGAGTCAGGCAGTTCCATGGCATATGGGCGTTGGACTAAATGACCTCCTGAGGTCCCTTCCAACCGTAGTCTATGATTCTTCTATGGTAGGGTGGGCAAAATACGGCCTGTAGGCTGGATCCGGCCCATATAAGTGTTCTGTCTGGCCTGCCATGCAGGAGTGCTATGCTGGAGTGTCTGGCAGCTTTTGGCAAATCGCTACCCAAACTTCCTGCTTCCAGTCATGTGGCCAGAAGCAGAAAGTTCAGGTAGTGACAGGCCGAGAATCACTAAGCTGCCCGACGCTCCAGTTGCTAAGGTAACTGGAGCGTCGGGCAGCTTAGTTTCTCAGGCCGGTTGCTTTCCCGAACTTCCTGTTTCCAGTCACGTGACTGGAAGTGGCCCAGGCCTGCAAGACTTACCAGAATTCATGGAGTGGCCCCTCTGCAAAAATTATTGCCCACACCTGTTCTGTGGTATGTGAGTGCCAACTATCCTTCAAATGGATTGTAAATTTCTTGTTTACACTCCCCTGCTTGTGAACCTCCGATTAAGCAGGTAATGGCCTTTTAGCACCTAGCTGGCATGACAGTGTGCCTTTGTCTTTGAGAAAATGGTCTGAGGGTGTTACCCAGAATTACAACATGTTTCAGTAACAATCATATAGCAAGATTTCATAATTTTACATTCAGAGACATTACACACATTTTGTCAGGATAATTATATTCAGCAGATTGTGAGTTTTCAAATGATACCTCACAATGCATGCTATGTATCCTTGTGTTCACACCGTTATATAATTATGATATATTGTGTACAGTGTGTCACTTACAGAACCAACTTCTGTTTGTGAGACACAAACTTTCAGGCTTATGCAGAGCTCTGCTTCCAGTGGGGGAAATGTATTCAGTGTCATAGCTAAATACAAGATGGAACAGATTGTTTAGCATAAGTAGTTAAAACATTTCAAGGGACAACTCAAGGTGAGGTGGCCTGTTATAGAACAGGCCACTCAAATACTTCAAGAGAAGCTGCTTCAATACAGGAGAATAAAAAGCCTCTGACCACACACACCAGTTGTCACCTACCATCACATACAGGAATATGTACAGGGTATCATAAAAAAAATTACAACCCCTATTTGATGGGGAATCAAATCTTGAAAAAAATTCTTTCCTGAACCCCTTCTTCAGGCCTAAATCAACCGCCAACCTCCTCATCAGAATCAAACTCCCCACAGATCAGGACACACTAACTCAAAGCAGCACATGACCCTACCAAAACAGATACAAAATCTGCAGACATATCTCCACTGCTGTAATGATCAACACATATTTCAAGATCTCTGAGTCCTACACATGCCTATCACAACATGGGGTATACCTCATCTGGTGCATTAAATACCCCAACAATGATGATGTTGGTGAAGCCAGACAATCACTCCACTCTCAAATTAACTCACTCAGAAAAGTGATTAAACAAAACACCACATCAGCTGTGGGCAAACACTTTTCACAAAGTGACCACTACATCCGACTTCTCAGTTCTCATCCTCAAAGGCAACCTGCACAACACCTTCAAAAGATACGCCTGGGTGTAGAATAAATATGAAATTAAAGAATTAGGGTTATCTTAAATTTGGTAAGGAGACGTTTGTTCTAAAGAAAGGCCCCCACTAGCAAGGAGAAGGAAGGCTTTGAAAATAATGAGTTATAAGACCAGAAAGAATGAAGAAGGGAGGATGTCTGGTTTAAAGAATAACTAGAAAATATAAGGGGAAGTTTCTAAAAAGAAGGCCTCTGACCAAGATAGACTGCAGATGGTTTTAATTAACTGTTGTCTTACAAAGAGCCAACATAAACCTTCCCACCCCATATACCAGTAACCTTTCCACCCCATAAACCTTCCCACCCCATACACTAGTAACTGGCAATGACATCACTAAGGGTATAAGATGTAAAAGACATAAAATCTTAAAAGTGTTCTTTACTGCCTGACCACATCTGAGCTGACCAATGTGGATCCAAGAATCCCTGGGTTTAGCCCATTTTCCAGTATCTTAATCAAATGCTTATAAATGTTTTGCTACTGCTTCCACGTAGTAAATTGCTTATTCTTTAGGCATGTTTAGAGCAATTGTATAAATGCCATTTGACCTGGGGATTTAATAAACAAATTTATGGTTAAATTATTGTTATGGCAATATCTTGCATAAACAACAATGCCAAGCTTAAATGCATGAACTGTGCTAGATACAAAATATCATGGACTGAATAGAGACCCTGGATTTATGGCTTAATACAACAATCTATAACCCAGTTAAGCACCTCCCCCCAGCTTTCTATTCCCTTGCCCCCAATGACTGGTGAGGTGTTAATGGGCCACTTCATCTTGAATGGTCCCTTGAAATGTGTTAATTACTTATGTGAGACAATCTGTTCCAGCTTGTATTTAGCTGTGTACATTTCCCACACCTGAATAAGACCTCTGTGTAATCAAAAGCTTGTCTCTCTCACCAATAGAAGTTGTTCAGTAAGAGATATTACCTCACTCATCTTGTTTCTCTAACACTGAACTTGTAGGATTCTAAAATCTTGTTCAGGGAGGACAATGTATTCAAGGGTGAACAGAACACTAGGGACCAGCTTTTAAACATATGAGATATCTATCTTTAGATATCTAAAAATAAGCACCTAGTGGGATTTTCAAGAGTGCCTAGACAGCAAACAACCTGATGCTTATTTGTTATGTAAGTCACAGACATTGTCCTTACCAGAAAGCTTACAATGTAAGGGTCCAATCCCATCCCAATTGAATTTCAGAAGGCACTGGATGAAACTGTAAGGCCACAAACCTACAAACCCTCACATGAAGTCAAGTTAACAGGTTTGTCATCCCGCTCCATATTTAAAATTTTCCCTGTCCTGCTAACACAGAAGTAAGTGTTACCTTTCTCATTTGAGTATTTCTATCAAAGCAATGGGACTATGCATGAGAATAAAGTTATAAGCAGGTTAAAATGTTTCCAGTATTGTAAGGTCTCTGAGGCAGGGACCATGTTTTGTATTTATTGCGTAAAACATGTAGCACACTTAGAGTCTATAAATGAAAAAGACACCACCACTAATTTATTATATGCATTAATTTTTATATCATTTGACTGACAGGAAAGTGTGATGAATCATTAAAGAAGAGATTGCAGTAACTGCAGAATCTATTTGAGAACATTTTAAAGTTCAGGAAATGTAGTTAAAGCCATGTTACAGATATGAGATATCTAGAAAGTACTATAAAATAAATCATATATTATGAACCCACTTTGAAATATTCTGTACTAGCACAAACCCCATACATTTGTGTGGAACTTAGCTGACTTGCTGATAGAATCATTTCGGGATCAGAGCCATACATTAGTTGTATACCTGACTGAAAGGACTCTTAACTCAAGGGCATGACTTGTGCACAGGAAGTTACTCTGTGATATAAGTGTTTGTAGGATCAGGTCAGTATAAGGACTGCAACTTTGGGCCCTATATATTGTATTGTTAATAGTCTTAATTGCATTCTTTCCTTGTACTCAAACTTTTAACAATTTTTTTAACATTTGTTTTGGGGTATACCTATATGCGTGAATCAGCCCCCAAGAACCTCTCCCCCCACTATTTCTTCATAACATATCTATTTCCATTATCTGGTGATTATATTTTACTAGTGTATGGGTGCGGGGGGTTGTTGTTCCCACTTTTATATATGTATTTGAAATTGCTTGCATTCCAAGGGAATAAACATTTAAACAATGGTTTCTTTAATTCTGCTTTTATTTTGGAACTCACTGAAGAGAGCTAAGCCATCTAGATGCAGGGGCCCATGTTACATTTGTGCTAAGCAGAGATTTTAAACTGCCTGAGGGCAGGAGAATAATATTTTTATTTAATCTTTGGTTATTAATTCTGCTCCAAGGGAAAAGTGTGTTATTTGATGTATTAGACAACTGCACTGCTAAGAAAACACATTTTTATTTAACCTATGTTGACTATACACCTTTCCAGGGCATGGAGAATGTTGCTTGGTAATTCAGAATAGCTGCAGGACAGGAAAATCACATTTATCATAAAATATTTGTGTTTAATGATATTTTACACTGGCAGAGCATCTTTCATTTCAAGGGATTCCAAAATAGTGCATGTACATATTAATCCAATCCTGCCACTCAGGACAACAGTGGGGGAATACAAGGGATATTTTTACCATGATATTAGGATAAAATCTTTGATCTTGTGAAACTTTCCATTGGTATTTAATGACAAAACTACCAGATAGTTCATTTAGCTACAATTCCTGAGAATGAGGAAGATGGGAGCTGAGATTGGGATTTGAATTTCTCCTTTTAGGGAAACTAGATATCCCAACCTGAAGTTTAAATCATTAAACTCTTCCCATTCCTACTAAACAGGTGATAAAAAAGTTATATCTTTTGAATTAAGTACCTTCTCAGAGTACATGAAAATATACTTCCATTTATTATTAAATGCTTAAGAACTGCTTGGGGCAGGAAAAAATAAAGTAACAATACTCAAAGCCAGGCTTGAAGGAGCCCTATTCAATATTTATAAAACTTTTAAAATTGCCTCAAAAATGTAAAATAGAAACTTCAATGAGTAAAATCCAGAAAGCAGGTCTATTTTGTAAACATTCAGCAGCAACACAATTGTGTACTTAGACAGCTCCCTAGTAAGCTATCTTGTAAAATATACAACTTTGTGTATGAGAAGTTTCACAAATGAGAACCCCCTCATTTTGAGCTACAGAGTTTAATATGGCGCATGAAAGCTATTAGAAGAATTGAAAAGTTGTTATTGTTATAAAGTAAACACTGGAATTAATATTCTGCCATCAACTTGGCTAACTGAACAGTAAAGAGTATAGGATCTCTATACTGCACAGTCTAAGCATCCCCTACCATCAAAAGGTCAGCAAGACACACCGCCTAATATAAATGTACGTGGTATCAAAACAAGCAAAATGAATATATGGCAGGAATTCTCTTATTAAAAATTAATTGGAAATTTAACTCTGATTGAAACAGCTAAACAAGCATTACTATTTATTATAAGCCATTGGGTAGAAGCAGCAGAGCCAAAATCAAGAGTTAGAACAAACAGTGAAAAGTTATACTTACAGACTAAGGGATCAATTGTGCAGCCTTTTTTCTTATAAGTTTTCTCATTGATGTCAAGAGGATGTCTCACATGATTAAGGGCTGGAGGCTAAGGTGCATAATTTACAAATATAACTCCCTGTTTTGGAGGCTCCAAGTGGGAAGTGAAATGCAAGGCTTCTCTGCTGAGGTGATTGAGGCATGAGGGACTTGTAAGAGCCAGACGAAAGAACCTGATTGTTATGACAGGGCAGCCAACTGCACGTTCTGGACAGCCTGCATGTGTCTGGGACTGCCAAGACATATGTACTGAACCCAGAGAGACAGAATTAAATCCTGGCATCATTGAAGTCATTGACAAAATTCCCATTGACTTCAGTGGTGCCAAGATTTCACCCCAGGTCATGTTCTGGGTCAAATGTCAGTTACATTGCTTCATGCTTTATCGGTAGTCACTCATACTATTATGTAGTGTAATACAACAACCTATATAGAATATTTCACACGTTCCCTACATTAAAAAATTATTAATAAGGTTGAAAATTCAAGTACTCACAAATTAGAAAATGACAGAATTAAAGTTGCCTGTGCAACCTTAAATCAGCACCTTACGCATGGTGCTCAATAAATGAGCAATTACTCAATATCTTGTTTTATCCTGATTGTTCAGTGTATAACATTAATCCTTATTTACTACACAGCATTCAAACCTTGTTTTGAAAGCAGAATTGTTAATTTCTTCATGGGCTTCTTCATGGCATTCATTACTACAGTATCAGAACACTTTACAAACATTAAAATATTCAGTATTATTCAGTTCACAAGACCTGATTCTCATGGAGGACTTCAATCATCCTGACATCTGCTGGAAGAGCAATACAGAAGAGCACAAACAATACAGAAATTTTTTGGATAGTGTTGCAGACAACTTCCTGCTGCAAGTGCTGGAACAACCAATTAGGGGCCATGCTTCTCTTGACCTGCTGCTCACAAACAGGGAAGATTTGGTAGGGGAAGTAGAAGTGGGTGGCAACCTAGGCAACAGTGACCATGAAATGGTCAAGTTCAGGATTCTGACAAAAGGAAGAAAGGAGAACAGCAGGATACAGACCATGGACTTCAAAAAAGCACATTTTGACTCCCTCAGGGAGCTGATGGGCAGGATCCCCTGGGAGACTAATATGAGGGGGAAAGGAATCCAAGAGAGCTGGCTGTATTTTAAAGAAACCTTATGGAGGGCACAGGAACAAACCATCCCGATGTGCAGAAAGAATAGCAAATATGGTAGGCATCCAGCTTGGCTTAACAAAGAAGTCTTTGGTGAACTTAAACACAAAAAAGAAGGTTACAAGAAGTGGAAGCTTGGTCAGATGACTAGGGAGGAGTATAAAAATACTGCTCGAACATGCAGGAATGCAATCAGGAAGGCCAAAGCATAATTGGAGTTGCAGCTAGCCAGGGACATGAAGGGGAACAAGAAGGGTTTCTACAGGTATGTTACCAACAAGAGGAAGATTAGGGAAAGTGTGGGCCCTTTACAGAATGGGGGAGGCAACCTAGTGACAGAGGATGTGGAGAAAGCTGAGGTGCTCAATGCCTTTTTTGCCTCTGTCTTCACAGGCAAGATCAGCTCCCAGACTACTGCACTGGGCGGCACAGAATGGGAAGGAAGTGAACATCCCGCAGTGCTGAAGGAACAGGTCCAAGACTATTTAGAAAGATTGGACATACACAAGTCCATGGGGCCAGATGCAATTCACCCGAGGGTGCTGAGGGAGTTGGCTGATGTGATTTCAGAGCCATTAGCTATTATCTTTAAAAGCTCATGGCAATTGGGAGAGTTCCATGATGACTGGAAAAAAAAATATAAGAAAAAATCAAGAAAGGGAGGAAAGAGGCTCCAGGGAATTACAGACTGCTCAGCCTTACCTCAATCCCTGGAAAAATCATGGAGCAGGTTCTCAAGGAATCCATTTTAAGGCACTTGGAAGAGAGGAAGGTGATCAGGAACAGTCAACATGGATTCACCAAGGGAAAGTCATGCCTGACCAACCTGATTGCTTTCTATGAAGAGGTGATGGGCTCTGTGGATGTGGGGAAAGCAGTGGACGTGATATACCTTGACTTTAGCAAAGCTTTTGATACGATCTCTCACAGTATTCTTATCAGCAAGTTAAAGAAGTATGGGTTGGATGAATGGACTATAAAATGGATAGAGAACTGGCTAGAGCATAGGGCTCAGTGAGTAGTGATCAATGGCTCCATGTCTAGCTGGCAGCCGGTCACAAGCGGAGTGCCCCAGGGGTCGGTCCTGGGGCTGGTTTTGTTCAACATCTTCATTAATGATCTAGGATGGGGTAGATTGCACCCTCAGCAAGTTTGCAGATGACACTAAGCTAGGGGGAGTGGTAGATACCCTGGAAGATAGGGATAGGATAGAGAAGGACCTAAACAAACTGGAGGATTGGGCCAAAAGAAATCTGATGAGGTTCAGCAAGGACAAGTGCAGAGTCCTGCACTTTGGATGGAAAAATCCCATACACAGCTATAGACTGGGGACTGATGAGCTAGGCAGCAGTTCTGCAGAAAAGGACCTGGGGGTTACAGTGGATAAGAAGCTGGATATGAGTCAGCAGTGTGCCCTGGTTGTCAAGAAGGCTAATAGCATATTGGGCTGCATTAGGAGGGACATTGCCAGCAGGACCCGGGAAGTGATTATTTCCCTCTATTTGGCATTGGTGGGGCCACATTTGGAGTATTGTGTCCAGTTTTGGGCCCCCCACTACAAAAAGGATGTGGACAAGTTGGAGAGAGTCCAGTGAAGTGCAACAAAAATGATTAGGGGCCTGGAGCACAAGACTTATGAGGAGAGGCTGAGGGAACTAGGCTTGTTTAGTCTGCAGAAGAGAAGAATGAGGGGAGATTTGATAGACTTTAACTACCTGAAAGGGCGTTCCAGGGAGGATGGAGCTAGGCTGTTCTCAGGATGGCAGATGACAGAACAAGGAGCAATGGTCTCAAATTGCAGTGGGGGAGATCTAGGTTGGACATTAGGAAAAAAAATTTCATTAGGAGGGTGGTGAAACACTGGAATAGGTTACCTAGGGAGGTGGTGGATTTTCCATTTTTAGAGGTTTTTAACCTGCGGCTTGAGAAAACCCTCGCTGGGATTATTTAGCTGAGTTTAGTCCTGCTTTGAGCAGGGGTTTGGACTAGATGACCTCCTGAGGTCCCTTCCAACTTTATGATTCTATGATTCTATATCTTCACAAGAGAACTGTGAGTTGAGAGGGTGTTGCAAATTGAGCCCCAAGGTCGCTAGGTGGGCACCCAGGAAGTGAGGAACTGACAATTAATAACAAACTGGCAAATGCTTGGTTGAAGGGATTTGTTTAGCATAACTCTGTGGTAGAGGCAGGTGAGATGCTGGCTGACCAGCTCATGCTAGAATATATTCAGGTCAATTCACTTGTGTAGATGAAAGTGATTGTTAAATGTTTAAATGTGTATTCAGATGTTTAAACTTTATGAAAACTAATGGGATGTTACATGCATCATTTTCACTTATCTGTCCCTGTCAGAATGTAATAGCAAAAATGTACATGGTAAATATCCTTGTACCTAAATTATCCAAATAAGTATTGTGAAATGCTAATGAAGGACTTAAGGACTTTAACAGAAATGCTAACTTCAAAGCAAGTGGCCATTATGTATAGGGTTGGAGTTCAAAGTCTAAGTGCCTTTCTCACTTACTGTCATCAAAGGAAAAGCCCACATGGATACAGATGCTGTCAGATTGCTTTCTGTGTAAAGGAGCTATAAATATAGATTCAAGAAATGATCCATCATCTTTGGACTGTTTGGATTCAAACAAGGCAGAATAACTGAATGAGAAGACAGAGATATCCTGAGTTATTCTGGGTAGCTCTGAAAGACTTTTGGGAAACTAGCAGTTTATTACATCAATGCCACCATTTGGTGATACAAACTAATTTAACTGTTGTTATATTTTACCCGCTTTAACCTCTCAATAACTCTCATTTCTTTTTCTTAGCTAATCAACCTATAGTTAGTTTACTATGGAATTGTCTGCCAGCTTTGTCTTTGGTGTAAGATCTGGAGTACCAACTGACCTGGGGTAAGTGTCTGGTTCCTTGGGACTGGGAGCAATCTGATATGGTGTGATTTTTGATGTAAATAACCTTTTATCACAAAGTACAGTTTGTCTGAGTGGCAATATAGACTGGAGACTATTTGTGACTATCTGTGACACCATTGTAAGACTAGTATAGTGATCCAGGAGTTCATATTTGTTACTGGGTTGGTAAAATTTAATTATAGAACATACCACCAATTTGGGGTGTCTGCCCTTGTTTTCTGACAGTCTGCCCTGAGATAGGTACTCACAGTTATGTGACAATAGGGATAGAAGCTAATCGTTCAGGGCAGCATTCAACTACCTTAAACAGGAGACGATCCTTTCTCTTTCTGCAGTCTCCTGCCTCATTCATTACACAACTTCCAAATAGTGCAACACATGAGGCAGGGGTCTTGCAGACAAAAGCCTCCTTCATTATACAACCCCAATTCATTTCCAGAGCAGGTACATCCAGTGCCCTGAATGAGACGGGGTCCTGTGAGAAAAAATAGTATGTATCATGTAATTAAATATTATATCATAATGATATGCAGCGGGAACCTTAATCCTGGCATTCTCTAACTTTTGATTGTGTGACTTTGCACAGGTGGGACAGCCTCCTTGCTCTCAGTTCTGGTGCCCAACCCAGAGGAGCAGCCATTATAAGGAAAATCTTTCTAAACCTCCAAAGCCTTGGGGATGGTTCACATGTGGTCCGGTCATGTGTAATAGTAGTGAGGGGATGAAGCATGCTCATTCATTCAGTGGAGATATCACATATGCAATGTGGTCAGTATTAGGAGCTGTGAGAGGATTGAGCATGCTCAGTGAGTACAGAATCTTGGAGATTTTACCTGTTAAACCCTATCCAGTCTCTACTGAGCATGTACAACTGTGATGTTTTCCTATATAACTTAGTCAAACTTGGACAGATTTTCATAGGAACAGCAAAATGCATATCACCAAAACAATGGCCACTCATTCCATATTTCACATCCCTACTCCAAAGCTTTGGGAACTATAATATTTCTAAGAAAAGGTCTCAAGAATATTTTTAACTTAGTCTCACTCTGAAACCACTGAACCATTTTGGCTGAATTTTTCCCTAAAAAACCTCAGCCTGAGGGAGACTCCCAGCATTGAAAATTTTACGCTAAACAGTTCTAGCTTGGTAAAGTGATAAGCAATTGAAAACAGGAACTGATAATGGGACATGTTGGACAACCTTAATAATGGGGGAGCTATAAACCCTACATATAAGAATAGAGTCCTAGCTGGCTTCCGAAAGACAGCCTCCAGAAATAGGACACAATAGACCCAATCTGTTCCTTTCAAGGGGAAGTAGAGAAGACACCTGGGGAATCCAGAGCCCACTAATCCTAAAGTGAGCCACAGAAGAATAAGTGACTTTGACACTCAAAAAGATCAGGGACAAAATCTAGGAATCTAGGAGAGGGCTATATAAACATTAAGAAATATAATTTAAGTAATTTAAATAGACCACTGCCATGTAATATCATTAACCTATATTAAACCTATTTATCATTTTAGTAAGGCTAGAGCAGGGATGACCTTTCTCCTCCCCACCCAACCCTACCACATCCCCTCCAAAAAGATCTAGGGATCTTTAATAAGAGTCCAAGAAGTCTTAGTGAAAATTTGTCTCATCACTCAGCACATTCAGATTCCTTTCTGGGCGTAAAGGGTCTTCAACACAAACTTAAAAAAGGAAATTCCCTAATCATTCACAAAGTCCCCAAAATCTGTTTTTAAGGCATATTGCTAGGAGGAAAGATGTACTTAGTGCTTATGAAAATTGTTGCAATGGCAGTACAAGAAACTGCAGCCTTCTATTTACTGAACTCAGTTCTGCCTCAAGTGTGATCACCTGAGAGTTCTCAGTCTCAGGAATAAGAAATGAGTTCAGTCTTCACTTTCTTTCATTTAGCTCATGGTGGTCTATGTGGGATGCTAACTAGGCTGGCAAATGTTTTTGCAATGAAGATTCTTGTTTCTTATGAATGGCACTGAGCTCATCGACTAATTTTATATAGGCCAAAGAACTGACTAATAGTAAAAATTTTCTGTTACTATAAACCTAGCTCATGACCTAAGGGTATAAAGCTCCATCCGCTATTACCAATTCCCTCATCCCATCCAATTCACAATTTTTGCTAAACCAATTTAAGTTTCTCCAAAATCAACTATGTTTATTAAAGCACTGGTCTTGGTCCCTGGCACTGTATATGATTAAGTGCTGATTTAAAACATAATAAAACATTTTTACCAAACATTTTTTTTAAAAGGGGGCTGACAGATGAATAGATAGATAAAGAAAATCTATCCCTAACATTCCATTAGCATTAGTTGTTTGAGCCTTCTACTAACACTTGCCTGTCTGCATCTGCAGTGCCTTTGGGAGGTATCACTGATATCAGGTTCATTACAAGGCAGAAACCCTATCACATCCTGGACAATGCTAAGATCCTTTCCTCCAGTATTGGAGAGATCCAGCAGTGTGTGGGAATAGAAGAACATATAGCCTGGTATGGTCCTCTACAGGCTTAGATAATAGTCTAAATTCAGGAGTGGCAGATTACCTTCACTCCTGCATAGCAACCCTTCCCTATGAACAGTGGTCCCAGTTAAAAGTTCATTCCGTTTTTAAAAGGTATTACTGGTTCTAGCAGTTTTCCCCATTTTAAATATAGGGAATATCATCAAACAGTAGAATCTTTCAAGATAAAATTAACCTTAAAAGCAGTCTCTGCAGCTGCCCAGGAACTCCATTCGAGGACTTCCACCCCTGTATTCACACCCTACACACAAGTATAATAATCTGTGTACAAAATATACCTTGTGAGCTGTCATTTGAAGAGGCAACAGAGATCTAATATTTGAATTACCCAGGAGAGGGATGGATATGCAGAACACACATTTTGGGGAAAATTTGGGACTGAGAGTGTGTTAGAGTCATCCTGAAAGTAGTAACCAGGGCTGCTGCAAGCTAGAGTGTGGCTGGAGTTTTGCTGACAGGCTGCTAGAGTCAGATTTGCTGGACCAAGGCTGCAGCTACACTCAGACACTCGGGGTGTGACCTGCATGCTGTTTGGCTGTTTGTGAGTGGCTCAGGTTGAAAGCTACAGCAGCAAACCACTCAAAGGCACCCAAGGTTTAAGGGCAAGTGGTGACAACCCCTCATTGGTCTGGATTGCATCCCAGAATATGATACACGCACAGAGAGAAGGGGCAGAAAATGGACCTGAGACAGAATGTCTCTCTTGGATATTAATTTTATAAAATGTTTGCTTTATTACAAACTGCAAGAACTTTCAGCATCAGTACAAAGACACAATACGATTTGGGGAATATTCACTCAAATTGTCCTGAATTTGGTTTTTATAACAGCATCTTCTGGCAATGTCAATGACTTTAATGCTACAGTGGTAATACCACTGAAGAGACTGCTTGATAATAGCTGTGTTTTATGCAGATCTTTTTATTTCATACATTACTAATGGAATTCAAATAACTGATGTCATTGTCTGATAAAAAATATTCTAAGACTTTTCATTATTAACCTATCAATATGACTTACTATCGTTATGTTTCAGTGATAATGTTTTGCAAAAAGCCAATTCAGATATGCAAATATATGCATTTTATTTTCAGAATCTCAATTATATTTCAATGTGCTTGGCAGACAAAAACCATATATTTTTGAATTATTGTGAGTCCAAGAAAAGAATGAAATACAAACTGATTATCGTACTGGGGCAACTTTACGTGATTTAAAGATTAGAATAAGAGAAGGTTTTGTCAGAACCCGTGTAAAAATATTAAATTGATATTAGCAAAACAGAAACTCAGGAACAAAAATATGCCGTAGTGGGTATGCTAATTTAGAATGCAAAGTAATACAAATTTAAAGACAAAATTCAGAAGTATATTAATGTTGTATTATGAGGATTCCATTGTGACAACTGCGATCTTGTGACATTTGAATTTTTATACAATTTGACAAAAATGTGGAAGAATATAGCTCTTCCCTCTGTCATACCAGTGAGTGGAACTTAAATGGTCACAGTGATTACCACTGAAGAATACATAAGGATAAAAAGGAGTGGCAAATATATTATTATTTATATCATGGTAGGATCAGTCAGGATCTGAACCCCATTATAATAGGTACTATTCATAAGCATAACAAAAGATGGTCCAGGCCTCAAAGAGCTTACAATATAAGGCATGAAGAACAATAATAGGTGGACAACAGTAAACAGACGGGTGAGCACAAGGTAACAGTAAGAGGATTATAATCAATGAAATAAGCAGCAGTCATGTTAGATCAACTGTCTAGCCATTGTTTAGTGTTTTGTAGGCACCATGGCAGAGAGAAGTTTTGAAGAGAGGTTGGAAGAAGTCTATGGGATATCCAAACCAAGCTCTCTGTAACAGGGTGGCTTGCCATTAAGGGCTCGAGGGCCTACAGCTAGCCAGCTCTGATTATGAAGGAGCCAATCCTGGTTTGTATCAGGTGGATTCATTTAAGAGCAGCGGTAAGTGGCAATGAGGAAGAAGCTGCAGAGGGAGAGGGAGAGGGAGAGGGAGAGAGACAGAAATTGTAATGAAGGTGGGGTTGTGAGAGCTGCTGAGATTGCCAGAGGCAGGAGGCCTGGCAGTAAGCTGTGAAGGAGAAACCCTGAAGAAGGAACTCAAGACTATCAGTGTAACTGTTAGGTTGTTGTTTTCAGTTTTGGTTTGCTGCATTTGGAAACCAAATTTTTTTTAAAAAGGGATAAGAGCCCGGACAGAAGGCCTGGGAAGACTGTTTGGTGTGAATGTAGCAGGAGAGTCCAGAAGAGGGGAGCAATTGTTAGTAGGGCACTGTTAGAATCACCACTGTCAACAAAGGGGTGGACAGGAGGCATCTTACCCTACTACAGTCTCCAGTTAGGAGCAGTCTTGAAAATAATCTGGAAATCATGCAAGAAATCCAAAGCAACTACCAAAAACCCCTATGACAGCTATCCATCACAAAAACAAAAAGTGGAACCAACCACTCCATTACGAGCTCTAGGAGAAACCATGGTACCAGTACCCACCACACGATCGCTACCTGACACCTGAACATCATCAGTTTATCAAGACTACCCCTAACTGGAGTTGAATTATCTGTACTCTAAGGGACTGAACTTCTGCCCCACCATAGAACCTGTTACTGTACTAATGTGGAGAACTAGAAGAATTCTTCTGCAGACTCTTCCTCAAAGAATTATTTCACAATATTGATGACTCCACTTACAATCTGTTCCACCTTGTATTATCTGTGATACTCCGAGTACAATTCCTAGACCTGAAGAAGAGCTCTGTGTAAACTCAAAAGCTTGTCTCTTTAATCAACAGAAGTTGGTCCAATAGAAGGTATTACCTCACCCACCTTTTCTGAGTGGTATAAAATAGCAGAATCTGACCTTGATCTCCTCTTCCTGTTAGTACTAGAAAAACAACATTTGTTATGATACATGTGTGGATAATTGCTTTTTTTGGGTCCATAATTTTACCATTAGAGTTTTCAAGGGAATTTTGTTGGTTATCCCATATTTTATTTTGCAGAGGATGATGGAAGTCCACCTATTTTTGTCTAGCCAATTTAAATAAAAAAATGAACAGTGCTTTTCTGCATCACAGTTTTGTAACGGTTGTGGGAAAGAGGAACCTGTTTATAATATTTAATTGGGTGATACCTGTGGGATTTAGTATTATAACAATCATCAGTAACACTAATAAAACTTTTTTCCACTTTATTTTTCATTCTAACTATGATTTTTAACTGGAGTCACAAATATACAAGTAACACATTTTTATTCAGCTAAGATTTTTCTGTCATAGTATGAATCTGTATGGACCCCTATAATATATTTGCACTATGCTGAAATACCATGAATATGGTATATAAGTATTTATTAAAGAGGCAGTATCAAACTGCTCCAAATTTAGAGCTTAATCCTGCAGCTGTTACTGAGGCAACTAGATTTTATGTACACTTATAGTCCATTTACTTCATAGTTAATTCATAAAAGGCAAATACTTTAGTGAACAAATGGGCTTTTGCCAATGCTGTAAAGACCAACAGACCCTAAAGAGTGAACCACCAGAATGATCCACTGGTTGAATGATGTTGTTTTTCTGAAACTGATTTGAGTCCAGTAATCTCTGTGGGCAGATGAGTGAAATGGGTCCACTGTCCTGATGGGAAGTAAGATGTGGGATGATGGTCAGAGTTCACTGACAAAGGTGTCGTTTTCCCCTTCTCCTATTCTGACTGTCAGTGAGCCACTTGAATAAAAACCAATACCTTAAAAATAAGATTTCTACTTTGTCAGTTATAGTGGGTAGTAGTCTACATTATTGATCTTTTTCATTTTGGTTTTACCTTTAAAAACCTGAATCATAATAAAAACATGGTATAGCAATGGTATCATTATATATACAACAATTTAAACAATACTTTTAAAATCTCTTTCACAGATATGAAAAAAAATAAGATGTAGTTTCATCCCTTTAATTGATAAACTGATTGAAGAGATGCACTATTTCCACTGTTCATATTTTTTCAGTTTTAGAGACTAACATTTCCTAGATACTACTTTTGAGTCTCCCCAAGTGGATTAATTGATTCTATTATCACTCACAACATCAATATGCTTATTGCAAAACACTCGCTCACTGACATTAGCATGTTTTTCTATTGTAGATCCTTTCCTCTGTCTTAGCTCATTCTGCTGCTTCTTTTTGTTTTCTTTCCCAATTTTTTTATGATATGCTTTATCTGCTCTCACTCAGATTATCCAGCACAAAACTCAAACTGAGTGCAACAGATCCTGCTTTGTAGCTTCCAGGAGGCCAAATTAAGCAGGCATCTGACCTTTAATGTTTTTCTACATTTGGAATAAAAGGAAAACAAATCTTAGCTGAATGGGCTCCTTCATGGCCCAAGCGAGGCATTACAATCATTAGTGTAAATATCTGTTCTGTGGAAAGGGCAGCTCATTTGCCTAGTCTAAAAAGAAGTCCACTTGGGACACTTAAAGGACTGTGATGCTGTGTGGTGATGAGGATCATGCTGCTCTTTTTGTTACACTGTTCTTTGTGTTAATATATTGACCTTAATTCAGATCATTATTTATATTATAGTGGTGCCTAAAGGCCACAATTGAAATCAGAGCCCCATTTTGCTAGGCATCTTTAGTAAGATGGAGAGCACAGTGCTTATATCAAACAGCTAACAATCTAAATAAATGAGACAATATGAACTAGGCATTAAATTACTTGCCCAGGTTCACTCTGAGAGTGCTGGACAGCAACTTCTTAGCCAGCCCTCTACAACACCAGCCCAGTTAAGCAAGGTAAATTGGAGCTGGCTATGGACACCTGTACCTGATTTATGAACGGGGAAGCAGCTGAATGGGAAGCAGCTATCAGCCTAATTAACCAGGGTCTATATACAGGCCCAGGCAAAGGAAGTAAGAAAGGAAGTCAGAGGGTGGAAGATGAGCAGAGGCTTTACCTGACTGGCTGCAGAAGCTGAGGCGTCCCTGAGGCTGCTAGTCCAAGCTGTGTATTGTAAGAAGGTGATGGGACTCCATGTTATAAAAAACTGCATCAGATGATTGCTGCACTGGAGGGTCTATCAGTGGTTTGTGAGCGACGAAGAGGCAGCAGGGGCAGAAGTGGCGCACTGCTACACATGGGGGCTTATCTGGGGGGCTTGCTGAGCTAGCACAAGAGTTGGTGGCCTGGAGATGGAGGAGACCCTGCAATGGCTAGTGAAGCAGCAGCAGCAGGAGGAAATGAAGAAGGCTATGCAAGCCCTTCAGCAATCCCACCAGATGGAGAGTCAGGCCTTGCTTACCTAGCAGGCTGAGCAGCAAAAAAGCCTGCAGGACTTTATACGGGAGCAGGCCAGGGTACAACAGCAGCTCCTGCAGGATATGGTGAGTCTAATGCTGGGGGATGGCACCCAGATGCTGGGCTTAGGACTGTGCAAGATGGGCCCTGCAGATGACCTGGATGTGTTTCTCTGAACTTTCAAGAGGGTATCCATGAGGGCTAGCTGAGACAGGGCAACCTGGGCCAGGTGGTTGCTTCCCTACCTAGTGGGTAAAGCTCAAGTGAACTATATGGCCTTGAGTGAGAAACAGGCCAAGAATTATAAGGCAGTGAAGTCAGCTGTCGTGGATCTAGTGGGGCTGTCCTTAGAGAAGTACCGCCAGAAGTTCTGATCAGCAAGATGGATGGGGGGAATGGGGTTTGCGACCCCGAACATTTACCCAAAGGTTGATGGATTGGGCCACCCACAGGCTACGGCCAACCACCCACATGGTGGGGGATATTATGGATGCTATGATCCTAGAACAGTTTTTACATGGCCTCCCCGAGCACATGCAGTCTGGGTTAGGTGGCATGAGCTGAGCACAGCGGAGACCGCTGTGACGATGATGGAAGAATATACAGAAGCAGACTCCCAGGAAGGAGGGATGGCCAGCTATATAAGGACTTACAGTCCGGGTGAAAGTCCACTGTGATCTGGTGGACACTGCCTCAGCTGGCTCTTTTGTCCAGAGGGGGCTGGTGAAGCCTCCCTGGATAATTCCTGGAGAAAACCTGGATCTTGAATGTGTCCATAGCAATAGGAAACAGTGCCCTACTGCCCAGGTGTCCCTAGAGCTCTGAGGCAGGCTTCAGTGGAAACTGGTTGGGATAGTGGAGGATCTGCCTTACCCAGTAGTTCTGGGCACACAGTGGAACCCCTCCCCAAGAGGGGAAGAAGGCTGTGGGGGGAATTCTATGGGGGGAACTGTGAGGTTCAGCAACAAAGGGGGTAGAAACCCCTGGGGTGGGAAACCCCAATAAGGAGAGAAACCCTAGACAGCAAGACCAGAGTCAGGAAGGAAAGAAGTGTGCCCAGGAGTCCATGGATGAGGGGAGAAGCAGCAGGGAAAGAGGTAAAGGCGGGATGCCCAGCCCATACCCCTCAGTGGAGGTGAAGGGGCCAATGGAGCCCCCATGAATGCAACCTCTAGCGGGAGAGATCTGGACCCTGCTTGATAGATTTGAGAAGCCTAAAGCCCTGGGTACCTGGGAGGGGGTAGGGACCAACCCCGAGCCCCAGTTGGAAGGTATTGGGGAAAATTGGATGGGGGGGGAAATCGGGGGGGAACCCACCGATGTGATTGGTGTGAAAACCTGTGGGTGGCATTGGAGCTATGGAAGTGCCCGCCCCCCTACACAGTGTAGTTTCTGTGGGTGGAGGACCACAAGGAGGATCCCGAGGGTCAACTGAAGGAAGAAGAACTCTCCTGTAGGGATCCCTCCAGTCGAGGGAAGAGAGGATGGGGAAGGAAGAACCTGGGGGTTTCATAATGGGAGGAGATTTGTGACCGAATGCTGGGCAGCAATTCCTTAGCCAGCCCTCTGTCATGCCAGCCCCAATTAAGAAAGGTAAACTGGAACTGGCTAGAGACACCTGTACCTGATTTGTGAATGGGAAGCAGCTGTCAGCCTAATTAGCCAAGGTCTATATACAGGCACAGGCGAAGGAAATAAGGACGGAAGCCAGAGGGTGGAAGGTGAGCCAGAGGCTCTACCTGCCTGGTTGCAAAATCTGGGGAGTCCCTGAGGCTGCTAGCCCAAGCTGTGTAGTGTAAGAAGATGGTGGGACTCCATGGTATAAATAAACTCTACCATGTGATTCTGAACTGGAGGATCTCCAGTCATTTGTGAGCCAGGAGGAACAGAGGTAGAGGAGCCCATGGTGGCACACTGCTACAGTCACACAGGAAGACTGTTCCAAGCAGGAATTGAACCCAGCTTTTTTAATTCCCAGTCCAGTGCTTTAGTCATGAACAGCCTTTCCCCAGCTGAATAAAAACTGTTTCCAACCATAATGAGTTTTTTTAATTACAAAATGAATTTTGGCTATTGGTCAAAACTTTTTTTCTAAAAAGCTGAGTAAAGCTAAAGCTTCACTGACATAAATGTGCCAAAATAATAATTGAAGGAAGGTGAGCATGGCAAATCAAAATTTGATTTGAAATTCATATTAATACTTGTAAAGATTTCCCTCTATTCACTGAGCTTTAATCCTTTGTGTAGAAAACACTGTGTAAACTCATAGACAAAACTAACTTCTTATTAGACACCATTGCTGTAGCTGTTTGTTCTTGGTTTAGATGCACAATACGAGACCATGCCAGAGATGGATGAACCTATTCCAAAAATATATTAACCATTTTCTTTCCTATGTTCAAGATGAGCATGAACCTTTTTTTATGGTTGAATAAAATGCATATGTTCTTCCAGCTGTCATTTGTAACCACTTCTTTCCTAACTTGGATCAGTTATCTACCTCTTTGTTCCCCTTTTTTCTAGGATTTATTTATATAAATATGATTTTTCCCCACTGTCACATTTGGAATATCGTATTTTGCTATTATGTTATTTTGCTACTGAGTTGTTTTCAGATTTATTTTGGATGACTCAAAATTGGCTCTAAAACCAAATGGCATTTCACCTGTGCAACTAATAGAATTTGGATCACTGTCTTAAACATGATGTCCAAGGTTTTATGTTTTTGTATTTTTAAATAGCTGTCTGAATTTTGGTTCCTAAATAGGTCTAGCCTGACATTCAAAAGTGCAGAGCACCATCGGCTCTCATTGGGTCATGAGTGATAAGCAACTTGAAACTCAAGCCAGATTTATGTAATTTTAGGCACCCATTTTTTAATCTTGACCTGCATAATCCTAGAGAAACAAAATGGATGAGGTAATATCTTTTATTGTACCAAATTTCTTCTTGAAAGAGACAAGCTTTAAAACTACAAAGAACTCTTCTTCAGGTCCGAAGAAGATGGTCCCATAAAAGATATTATCTCACACCTATTGTCTCTCTAATATCCTGGGACCAACATGGCTACAACAATGCTGTATAATCAGCAATGTATAATCCTAGGCATTTATGCCTGTCTTAAATTTTTTATTGCTTTCTACACAATGTCTGTTTTATTTTCTATTTGGAATGAATATAATATCTTTTGTTTTAATTATTTAATACTGTGCATATTTGAACTGCTTTTTATTATATTTAAATCTAGCTATTTTACAAATAAAGAAGCATCTGGAATGCATCAGAAATATTTCAATACTTCAGAAAAATTATTGTTCCCATAATGCTGAATTTTTCTTCATCTTAAACGTTAGACTTATTCTGAGTTAATGTAATTCTACCAGATTGTCTTGAAATTTAATGGATTAAATTATCATATAGTGTTGTTCAAACAGACCTCACAATCCAGGCCTTTTAAGTCCTATGTCCCTCTCTTAAAAAGAGCAATATAAACATTCTAATGGCCTTAATCTCAAGCCAACAAAGTCAGACTCCCAGTGACCTCAATAGGCTTTGGACCCTGCCCTAACTCACATAGGCCTGGTCTACACTGGCCGTGGATCTTGGCAGCTGTTGACAGGAGATAAGCAACCTACATACAGTAACTTGAGTATCTCCCATCAACTTCCTAACACCTACTAACACTTAACACCTACTAACCTCAGCATCTCCACTGTGCTGCATTGATGGGCAATGCCCTTACGTCGATGCATCACTACACTACTTGCTGGGTTGGATTTACGGAGTCGACTTCTGGATTCGATTGAACAAGTCTTTACTGCCACTCAATCAAACCTGCAAAATCGATCCTGCACTGCCAGCTGGCCACTGGCAGTGTAGACATAGCCTAAGATATCTAATATTTTGTTGTCTATGTACATCTTAGGCACACAATATAGGTTATTATGCCTTAGCTTTGCTGTAATGCAGCAGAGACAATGACATGGTATTTAGGCTTTTAATGAGATGTGTATTTAACTTGAATTTTAATAACTATGTCAAGTTAACTTAAAATGACACTAAGCTTTCAAGAAGCAGTCTTCCCGTTTATTAAAATGGGCTCTAATTCAATTTTAATTTAACACAAATAGTAGTGTGGCATTTCCCACAGCTTAAGGCAGTTAAATACATTCCATTAAATAGGATTTCTTTTTCACTAGGCGTGGTAGGCTTTGAACTGTGGTAGAAGAAAGAACAAATAGCATTCAACAGGTTAGAAAGCTGAAAGTAATTTATCCAGGCACTATGGGGTAAAAACCTGTGAGCGCTCCCCCCATTGAACTCAACGGGAGTTCTGCCATTGACTTCAGTGGGCACAGGTTTTCACTGTGTATTGTTATCGCTCCTCAAAGTGCTGCCTTTCATCCAGCTTGGCTTACAACTCTTGCCTATGCATTTTTTCCCCTTCCTTGGGATGCAGGCTTCAGATAGTTCCTGAAAATTTGACATGAAGTAATTCCAAGCCTCCTTCACATTTAGGTCCAATAGTTCTTCAGTCCAGTCCACTTCCCCAACTATTTCCCTTAATTTTTTAAAGTTAGCCCTTTTGAAGTCAAAGATCCTAGTCACAGATCCATTTAGTTTGAACTGAATTAGCTCATGGTCACTCAAACCAAGCTTGTCCCCTACAACCAGCTCTTCTATGAGGTCCTCTTTACTCACCAATACCAAATCTAAAAAGGCAACACCTCTTGTTGGTTCAGTAACTATTTGGTCATGGCATCTGTCAAGTACCACATCCAGGAAAATCTGGGCCCTATTATTACTACTCCAGTCTATATCTGGGAAGTTAAAGTGTCCCATAATCACATAGTTTCCACTAGTATTTACTTCATTAAAAGTCTTAAAGAGGTCGCTATCCATGTCCAAATCAGATCCTGGTGGTCTGTATCACATCCGAGCACTATCCCAGCTCCTTGAGTGATTCGCTGGACAGAATGGTGCAACAAAGCCTGCTGGCTCCTGAACACCCAAAGGAGGGCTTACAAGTAGAGTTCAGCAGAAATCAGATTTTTCAGTTCCTAGAAAACAACAAAGTATCTTCAGAGCAAAATTCAAAAGTTTCAGGTGGCCTGAAGCATTTTGTTCCAATTTTGAGTTTTTTACATAAAATTAAAAATCAAAGGAAGAGTGGTTTTGAAACAGAAACCTGAAATAGTTTGTTCAAAAAAGGTCAAAACAGAACATTTCGGGCTTACCAAAACACTTCATGTTTTGCCTTCAGTGAATCTGCATGGTCCCTGATGAGAAAACTGTTCCTCAGAAAATTTCCCACCAGCTCTATTTACAAGCCCTTATCTCTGCTTGTAGCACTATATGCACTCTTAGGAACAGCTTACCCTTGTCTTTCCCTGGAGATTAGAACAGGACTGGTTTTGGGGGCCTTGCTGTGGCCATCAAGCTAGTTTCCTTTTGGGGACTGGGAAGGAATTATTCCTTTTACTAGCAGGCTGGCTTGGGCCATGTGCAATTATCTGACCTTCCTCTCAGGAGCCCAGAGACCCAGTGGCTAGGTTAGGTTGTATTTTTCATGTTGTCACAACTTGGTAGGGGCCAAATACAAGACAACTCCATCATACTGATTCCTTCTTAAATTTCACATAAGGAGAGGGCAGGAAGATCCCGGCAGATTAACTTTGGGGTGAAGGCATCCTCCAAGTAGTATAGAGGGCAAGAGGGCTTTGATTTAAGAAGGAAAACTTAGGAGCTAACTATATATACACCTCAAGGACCACTGAGTTTATGGGTAAGAGGTAAATCAGACAATAGAACTTATCCCTCCTCAGACTCACTGTGAGTATCAGAATGCACGGGAATAAAACTAAGAGAAACAGGATGAAATCAAGAAAGGAAACAGATGGGCTGAATATAAGGGGAAAAAATCTTTATAGTATAACTGATTTGATTGTGCAATAGGCTCTTAAAGAAAGGGATGGAGAAATCTCTTAAGGAAACTGATCTCATCATCTGAGGTATGTAAATCTACAGGGGGAGAAAACCAAACACACAAAAAATATATCAGGGATTGCCCCTGCGCTGGTTTGAGTATGGAGTAGATGGCTTTACAGATCTTTTCCATCTCTAATTTCTCTGATTCTATTAATTTCCAAAACACACTTTCGCAGAGAGCACTGGGGTGTGTAAAATCAATCACTGTCTAACTGTTGTACTTGTAGTTAAGGCTGATGTTACCTGTTGATTGCCTTGTGAATAAAATTAATTCACTATCAGTCCATCTCTAGTTTTCCACATATGTATTTCCATTACTAAAGTTACCTGCATAGATGATGAATGTAACTGAACTTGAGAGAAAGTTATGAGTCTAAATAAGTGTTATTTTAAGCATTGTGAAATCTGGTCAGATAACATCATGTCATGTCACATTATAAAACATCAATTTACTTGTTGTATCTTACAAAGCAACCCAATGTAATGTGCTAGAACCTAACGTTATAAAAATCCATCAGATAAAATAGTCACTGTTCATTTGGACACTCCAATTTTGTTGCATCACATGACACTTTTATAACATTGATTTTACCTAAAATATCTGAGTAATTTAAAAACTGTATATCCAAAGACCTGATTTGAACAAGATCAGTTTAGGCCTGCTAATATGTATTCTCAGGCACCATAAAAATGACATATATAGCTATCCCATGAATTAAAGTGAACAGGAAATTGGGCAGCACAGCTCTTATACACAACTAACTACTTGAATAATATGAGAGAACAGAAAAACTTTTTTCAGTTACTTGTTATCAGGTTAGTGATATAATGAAGGGAGCTAAGATACTTTATCTCTGACAGCATCTGGTGCTTAAAGGTCCCTTTAAAAAAATCTGGAAACGTTTGTTACTGAGAAGAAAAAAATTAATAAACATCACTTAAAATCAACTTGTTTTCCACGGATGTAAAGAAAAGAAAAACAAAGGGGGGGTTTTGGATCCTCTGTTCTCTGCCCAACAGTTTACTGGGTGCTGAAACAGCTCTGCACCAGTTCTCACTTTTGCAGTGAGAGGTGCAAATTTCACTGCAGATATATAAGGTCTGATAAGAAGAATGGTTGCAGTTCTGCTGTAGAGGAGTGCCAAGAAGTAGGTATCCACACACCCTTGCTTATCACATACCTGTGCTCAGCAGTGTGTTATTTATAGCAGCATACAACAGGATTTTGTGGCTGTAATAGACAAAAGGGACTCCGCAGATCTAGCATATCCCCATAGGGAGAGAGAGACATGATGATTCACATAATGACAGCTCCTTCAGCTCAGCCCAGCCCCTATCATTCCCTCAGTTCAGCTGCACAGGATGAATCTAGGAAGTCAGCCTCTGTCCATGAGGTGTAAACCATGGACAATGTATTCCAGATCCTAAATCCATTCCCTCCCACATTTGATAGCCTATAATACTTAAGAGATTTTCCAGAATTCTGCAGATGTGATTTTCTGTAAAGGTAATCTATGTTGTACTATCACCTTAAAATATTAACTCCTTTGTTGTGCTCTTAAAACTCCAGTTCCCTAGCTGACACTTTCCACATTCTAACACCCCCTTGAAAGTTGTTTCTGCAGAAGCTTTCTCCTTGAAACATCTTGATTTCTGTGTTCAATAAGTGCAACTTGATTATATATCTCTCTGGTGCTTCTCCTTACTGTTCCATTCTTCTTGCTGTTGTGGCAGGCAGCCGACTTCCCCCTAGCGGGTCTCACGCTTTGGTTGCTTGTAGTGGGTCAGGGCGTCTCTAGTCACCCCATCTTCCCTGAGGAGGGGATAGGGACCCGGGCCCACCTGCTTCTCCAGGTCCCAGCCCAGGGGCCCTATGAGAAGCAGCTAGGTGCTGCTGGCACCGTGTTCCCAACTGCACTTCTCTTCCCCTGGGCTAATTTTCCCCCTCCTTCTGGCTTCTTGAGCCTGGTACCTTTCTCCAGCCTGTTCCTCCACAGAATCTCTGCACTTGGTCTATTCCTCCTTGCAACTCAGCACTCCTACGCTACGCTCCGCGCCGCACTCCTACTCCTCCCAGCTCATACCTTGTCTGTTTGGGGCAGAGGGCTTTTATGGAGCACCTGGCTGGTCCCTAATTGGCTCAGCTGCTCCTAATTGCTCCCTAACGAGTCTCAGCTAATCTGCAGGGAACAGAGCTCTGAGCATTCTGAGGCTTACGTATCTGCCGTAAATCACTTTCCTACAGCTTTCTGCCCTCGCTATATCACACTGTTCAAAACAGTCCAAGAAAAAAATATTATGTCCTTTCATGTAATTCTAGAACCATATGAAAAAAGTCTACATTTCACATAAGTGGAACGTATTTTGGAAAAAAAAATGTTTCCAAGAAAAAGGTTTTACTTTCAAACTTCCGTCTCTTTTGAGGACATACAGAATATAACCTTGCAATATATATTCAAAATGAAATGTAAAGCAAAAACAAAGCACTCAAAAGACACCAACACCTGTTAACAAAAAATCTTCAGGGGTAAGAATAAATGTCAACCTTGCCCAAAGCCCAAAACCAAATAAATTAAGAACATCTTCCAAAATGCTGTTGAGCACCCTCTTAGGAGCAACTGAACTGAAGCATCTTAAGCACGCAAAGTAGGCTTTTCCTACCCTTCTAAAGTCATATTTGACTATACTCATACCTGTAACTGGCCTCTGAGCACTTTTCATTTTTATCTATTTTGAAAAGAACATCAGCTTCCTCTGACTATAAAGATGATTTGAAAGGCAACGTGGTTTAGACAGTTCATAATTATGTCAGATGTGTGGAGTATTCTTTACATTTAATCCATTATATATATTTATTTTGGGTTATTCATTAAGAAAACTGATTTTAAGAAACAGATTAAAAGGTTACAAATTAGGAACATTTGTAACTTTAAAGAAGTTCATTTGGAAGTGGAAAATAATATAAATGTGTAACAATTAAATATATAGGGGGAAGCAATTAGTTTAAAATCCTTTGAACTAATAATCTAACGTATTCAAAACAAAGGTCAAAAGCAGTTTGATTTATTTTCAGTTCTAGGTCAAATTCAGATATGGTATAAGCAAATGAAACTCCATTGTACTGAAATCCATAATAAAGCTTTGAATTGGAACATGTATACTAGGATTTGTTGACATATCTGCACCAAATTTCTATTTTAATGAGATAAGAACATTATCCATTAATTGTCAAAAGGTATATTAACTCAGTTAATGATCCCATCTTTGATAGATACATTAAGAAAACTAGTTCACTATTTACTGAGTTCAACTCAGTAGCTAATTTTACAGATAACCTAGGTCAGTAAGATCAGCAGCAGAATACTGACTTCCATTCAGATTCCTTTTCCTATAGTGGATACAGACATCGAATGGAACTCATACGCCATTCTGGCAGTTTCTTCTTGCTTGACTTACCAGCTATGCAGGACATTCTGGTAGACTTGACTGCAGAAATAAATCACTTGAAGATAACATAGATACCTTAAAACATATAGGATAGATAAGGAAATAGGAGACATATAGTTGCAGATTCTATTTTTCTAATACCTTATATAGGCATTTTTAGGGCAACCATCATACAGTCACCAGTGAAGAATCCGCTGATACCGCCCCAGCCCTACCCCTGTAGTGTTCCATTCTGCCCCCAAACTAACCTCCAACCTGGGCATAGGAAAACCCATGGAACCTCTTTGGTGCACAGAATTATGTATTGTCTCCTCAAAACGTGCCCACCTGGCCCACACAGCATATATTTTTCCCAGTGCAATCTGTATCTTTGACCCTTGAAAGAGATCCTATCACTGTGTGAAGGGAATGTTTTCTCTGTGCAGAGACAGAGACAGTGGGCCCTGACTTAGCTTACACTAATATAAATTGAACATAACTCCATTTTGATTTATAATGCTATAACTAAGTAAGATTATAATGAATCACAGAGAATACAGAATTGTGGCAACAGCAGACATCTGGAAATCAATCGTCTTTTTTGGAGTTTCACACTGTTATCAGAAAAGTATGAAACAGAAGATTATTAAGTTTAATTATTTGTACCACATGCAAGAGGAAAAATATCAGCAAATCATTTTTTTTTTCTGTTTGCATTGTTTGCATTAAAAATTCAGCTCTGGGCCTACATTTTCAAAATGTCTAAGTGGCTTAGGCACTTAAGTTGCATTTTCAGAAGTAACTTAGGAATTTAGGGTTTAGATCTTAAATCCCCACAAAGGGATTTAGCCACCTAAATCTAAAACATCAATCCTCAAAACCCCTGTTCAGTGGCTGTCTAAGCCTGTAGATGCCTAAAGTCCCTAGGCAAAGTTTCCACCAAAAGAGTTGCCTAAATTTCTGCTGATGGGCATGTGCACAGCTGCCTAAGTCTTGATGCCCAGTGTCTAGCTCACACCTAAGCCCTGGTAGGATCCTCAAACTAGGAGTTGTCCTGGTCTGGTATGCAGGCTCAGACTATTCTATTGTTATATAACATACTTAAATATTCAGGGAGAAGAGAGAGGCACCCGGTAGTTAGGGCATTCACCTGGAAGGTAGGGCACCTGGGTTGAAGTCCCTGCTTGAGATTAGGCAGCATGAGGATTTGGACCCAGGTTCCTAAATCCTGGGTGAGCGTTCAATGGGCTATTGGATAAAAAGGGGCAGCACTGCCGCATCCTCCTCCTCATTTTTTTGAGATAAAGGACTAACGTCACTTAGATACCTGCTTCCAGGACAGGGTTCAAAGCTATGAATCCCAAGAGGAAGGTACCTCCCATTAGCCACCTAACTCCCTTTGAGGGGAAGGCATAAGGCAACACCCCATCTTCAGCATTTCATACTGGCCAGTTTAGGTGAGCCTCTGAGCAGCAAACTTGATTTTGTTAATTCCATTCTCAGACACCTAACTCCCCTGCCCCACACATTGTACAAGAAGCCTGGTTGCCTAAATCAGGGCTGTGGATTCCACTGAGCAGCATGGCAGCTAAAAGTTAAGTGAGGCAATGCTGAGTGTAAGTCTTTTTTCTGTATCTAATTCTTAGACGTCTAAGCCCTAGTCTGCACTTACATTGTGGTAAGTGGTAGGCACTTACATTGGTATAACTATTTCTCTGGGGTGTGAATTTTTCACAACCCCAAGATACATAGCTATGCCAACCTAACCCTTGGTGTAGACAGAGCTAGGTTAAAAGATAAATTCTTCCATTGGCATAGCTACCACATCATAGGCCTGGTCTACATTAGAAAGTGCTGTCAATGCAAGTTACAGCGATGATCAATAAGCACTGTAATTATTCTTGTGCCTGTCCACTCAATACTCATTCTGTTGCCGAAGCATGCTCAGTTAGTGCTGAACATTGACAGTGGGAACAGTGAACTGTGGGCAGCTAGCCCACTGTGCAGCTCAGTACCTTGTGCTGCTAGTAGTTGTGGGAAGGTACATCATGGGTGTGGGTCCAACATCACACGATGCAGTGATTTCTGTCCTGTCATTCCATGGATTTGCAACTGTGTTTCATGGCATTTTTCAACTGCCCCAGTTTCCTGAACACCCACCATCTCTATATGAAAGGATGGCTCCTGCACTGCTCTCCACTGGAACTATAAAATCAATGCCAAATAAACTCTAATGCTTGAGAGCTCTCAATGAAAATCTCTAAGTCCTTCAAGAAGCCCTTCAGAAAAACACAGGAAGATTGGACTTGATAGTTCTGAAATTCCCAAGATAAAAATACAAAAGAAAAAGCCCTTCCAGATAAAATAAAGCACAACTTTTCAGGCCTCCTTTATACATCAAAAAGTAGTAAGAAAGGGCACAAATTTTAAAGATGGCTTTGAAAGAATTTTTCAACTGGTCTTCCTCCGAAAGGAAAGTATTGAAACTAAAGGTGATTTTGGCTGTCAAAGATTTGGGACTAGGAATTTACTTCAAATCAAGTCAGCTATCATTGAGAAGATTCTTTTAATTTTTCTGAATGAAACCTATTGAGCTGGGAAGTTAAATTCCCCTAAAAGCAATTTGGCAAAGGGTTTAGCTTGGATTATTTTTATTTCTGACAAGAAAGAAAGAAAGAAAGAAAGAAAGAAAGATTATTATAGTTAATGTTATGAGTTAAAAGCTTTGTACAAATTATATCCACTGTTTTACTGGCAACTGAGAAATGTCCATTTATAGTTAAATTGAAGCATTCAATTTGACTGAACCTCACCAACCCAGAATTTGCTAAGCAACAGTACAGCAACTGGAAACTTTCAGGTAAGCCAGAAATGTAGTAGTTGGAAGATTACAAGAACCTACCACCAATTTCTGCAACAGCAGCAGACTATTAACACAATTATATTGCATGCAGTTCCTCGTAATCCAGGACTCAGATTCAATCCACAGGTATTAACAAAAGGGACTCTACTTACAAGGGCGAATTGTAAATGAAGTTCTGTTCATGATTCTTATTGGATAAAAGTGTTTTAATGTAATCTAAAGGTGAAAATTCTGTTGTTTTGTAAATTCTGTTAATCCATAATTGATAGAAAATCAATTAAAAATAGAATATTATTATGGGATGATTCATTTTAATAGGAAGGAACTCTCTTTAAAATAAATGAAGACTAAACTAGTTATAAAACTTCTGCAATTTGGGGGGAAAGCCAGAAACTACAATCATGCATTTAGGAGTGAGGGAGAGAGTTAATATTTATGCAGCCTCTTAAAAGTTCTCTTTAGTGTGGAGGAAGAATGGAGTGGAATTGTGGAAAAAATGCATTACATATTAAATATTGGGGGCCAGGTTGTCAGATGACGTACATTTGATTTTAGTTCCAGTGAAGCCAATGGAGCTCAGATGATTTACATAAATTGAGAATCTGGCCCTTGATGTTTAATGTAATATTTAAATTAAGAGGTAAGCTGAAATTTTACATATAAACTGTGCTTCAACATATCCAGAGCGCTTCATATTTATTGTTATTGATAAAAATCAATAATCATAAAATCATGAACAAAACAAGCTCCAAATTATAGATTTCACAGAGCAGAATCCAGATTAATGATTTCCGATTTCAATTAAAATATTACTGTCCACTGGGCAGTGCTAACATATTAACCAAGCCAGAATGAACACTGCAATTATTTCTGGGACTAGTAAAGTCCAGATAGTATCACAAATAAAATGAGGACCAAATTAATCCCTGGAGTAAATCCATCAATGCCATTACACCACAGGTAAATATGGCATTAACATCTACCTAACAGCACAAATGCTATTAATTAGGTATGGACAGCCTCATGGACTTACATTTTTATGAACTTTGTGATGGGTAGACTAGATTCTACTGCAAGGAGGTGAGCGACCTCAAATTCAGTTGGCAATACTGGGAGTTGACAGTGCTCAGAACCTTTGGGAGGATGCTGAGCACCTTGCAGGACTGGGATCTATTCAAAGTCTGTGGGCTTTACGTATGTGTGGGAGCTCACCCAGGCGGATCAGCTTTCAGGATCATGGTCTAAATCCATTTACTTTGATTATGTTTATTCTCATACCGACATGCCCTTTTGCAAAACACTTAGTCTGCCATCTGCTTCCCCATGCATTTTCAATTCTAGTGTTTCCCTTTTCACAATTTGATATGTGAAAGAATATTTATGGAAATATCAGAATGATTTTTAAAAACTGAATGTATCAAGTGCACATAGAGATTCATTTTGCAGATGGAGCCATATCATGACAAGTTTCACAGCTCTTACTCTACACAACATTCTGAATGGATATTATCTTTCATGGTCTCTGTTGCCATTCTGTTTTTTCTGTTGTGATCTCACCCAAGCCTGGCACTTCTTTAAGGAAATCTCTCCTTTATCTGTCATTTTAACTCAGTATCAATGGGTGTGCCTGCCCTGTAGCATCCCTGCTGACCTAGCGTGGTTCAGTAGGCACTCCCTGTCTCAGTTTCCCTTCTCTTAGGGCTGCTTGAGAACTCCACAAAGTCCAAATGGATATTTCCCTGATAGATTCTCGTTTATTAAAACAAATAAACTTAAAACAAAGTCTCTTCCCTTGAGCTCAGGGGATTGTGCACTCCTCCTCCTTGGGGCTTACAGTCTCTGGGAGTGCCTCTCCCTTATGAGAGTTTCTGTTTCTATGAACACCTCTCTGCAACTTAGCCCTGATGGCCTTTTATCAGACGCAGGTACCTGTTATATACGTAACTGCCTAGATGTATAAGGTCTGAGGTTTTATTTTTTTTTGGCTAATCAATAGCAGCTATTTTAGGAGATATGGCAGACATAAACTAAGACGCATGTAGTCACATCTTCACATTCCTGAAATTACATCAAGAAAATGTAATATCGGGCTGTGAAGAAGTTGTACTATCCTAATAGTACCTGCCGCCACCAGATAAAGAAACAGATCTTAAGATGTTTAAAGAACTCTTTGTCTGATAGCATTCTGTCTGGGAAGGAATCACTTATCAACAGTTGTGGTTGTAAAAGCTACATTTCTTATTGTTTTGTCTTTATGGTACTCACTTCTCTATTATTTGTCTGAATGATTTCTGTCTGGTTCTTTGATTGTTTCTGTCTGTTGCAGAACTAAGTGTGCAATATTTAAATCAACTAATGAGGTGGGATATGATTGGTTAAAGAACTGTTTTGTAATGGGCTAGGATTGGTGTTTTGTAGTAATTTTGTTTAAAATGATTGGTTAAGGTATAGCTAAGCAGGACCAAAGTTTTAACTATATAAACTGAGGTCCAAAATGAAGTTCTTGGGAACCTAACCCCATGACAGATCTCAAGATGCTGCCAACTGTGTTTAAGAAGTAAAACTGTCTATTGATGTCCAGATGATCTAATCCTGACTGGCCAACAGGAGAAGTTGTTCTGCCTTACTGGGAGTGGTGAGCATTGTATGCTTAGTGTGTGTATTCTGTTTTTGCAATTGTTAATAAATAGAGAATAAGAATATAACTGTGTAAGGCTCCTTTCCTCTTAAAAGACCCCACAAGCCTGTAGAAAATTACGCCTGGAGCCCTATGAATTGAAAAAGGGTAGTACTTAAACTAACTAAGTTATGCCCGAAGCCCTATGGAGTGGGAATGGATGACTCCAAGACCTAGACTGTGAATTGGGTAAGGGTAGATGCCTTGCCCCCAGAGCCCTACAGATTGGGAAAGGCTGGGGGTGCATTAACTGGGTTATACTTTGAGCCCTATGGATAGGGGTAAAGGTGGGGTGCCCTAATGTGTGGGTAACAGATGGGTTCATTCCCTTAAACCGGTGCCTCGGGGGTAGCCTGGGCCTGGACTCCCCTTAAAGGGGACAGCAATCCTGTGGCACTCAGACATTCCCAGGTGTTTATCCTCTCCCTTTGTCTGGCTCCCTTTGTCATTTTGTAAATAATGGTGCAGATAGCCTTGCACACACGTAGTAAATTTTTCAGACCGCTCAATTTACAACTTTTGTCATTGCAACAGTTATTAAATTGCTATTGACCAAGCTTCAAGTAGAATAAATAGCTCACTGTAATTTTAGGATGTTCCAAAACTTTGCAGGTGACCAAAAGGAGGAATACATGTTGGGCACATTTGATGACCTAAATCTCAGATTAAATATACTATATTCCTCATGTTATCAACAGAGAAATGATTTCATATACAAGAAAGTCCAAATCTTACTCCTACTAAATTCAGTGCCAAAGTTCCCCCAGATCTCAGTGGGAGAAGAATCAGCTCAAGGTGTCAGAGGCAAGTGTGTCTCCTAACTTGTTTTCAAAATTTAAAACAAAAATATATCATGAAGCCAAATGCATACTCAGATTATCAGAGGAGTGCCAAAAAATACTACAGAAAAAGTAACATCCATCATAATTTCATGCACTTGTTCAGTATGGAGAAATCCTGGGAATGAGTCTTGCAGCTCTTTCTGACAATAGCCATGTTTGCACATAGTCATATAACCACTGAGACATGCTGTTTGGTAGCAGGCCTGCACCTCAAGCTCCCGAAAGCTTCATTGTTAGGACAGTGGGTTCCAATACAAGGGCAATAACATGAGCTTTAATTCAGCCATACCATTCCTGCGTGCAAATGAGCATATACCATAATCTTTTTTTCATCAACGCTCAAGGATGAATAAGCAGTTAGACAATATACATCTGTCACGACACTAAAGAAAAAAAAAATTATCAAAATGAAAACTTTGCTGGCCTGGAGGAAAGACACTCCAAGTACTCTTAGTAAATTCTTGGGGGGCATATACTATGGATTACAGTATTTAGTATAATGAATCCCCAAGTTGACTGAGACTTTTTGGTAACCTCAAGAAGTAAGTGTTAAATAAGATTGTAGTGTATCAAGATTAGAGATACTGGCTATAACTAGGTACTCTGATGAATGTTGCTTTTCCTTATAGAGCTAATCCATAGGGAAGTGAAAATGCACGCCATGTCTTAGGGCAGGGACTGGCTTTTTTGTTGTGTTTGTACATTGCCCAGAACATTTAAAAATGTGATGCCACTGCCAGGTGCGGGACACAAGAACACAATTTAAAAAAAAAAAAAAAAAGAAGAGAGGAATGATGAGAAGGGAGACCAGGAGCTATGGGGAAATGAGAGAAGGAAAAGTGAACCGAAAGGAGGAGGGAATAAAAAAGCACACAGAAGGGGATAAAAGGCAAATGGAAGAAACAGTGAGATCGACTGGTGAAGTCTATAATGAGAGCTCATTATAAACTTTGGGTCTATAATCCAACTTTGGGTGGATTTATTTATTTATTTCAGATCTTCTAAAAACACAAATATTTATGGACATTTATTCTACATATTAACTCTTCCACTGCTGTGTGACCATGAGGGGAAAAAAACACTCCCCTTAGAGCAGTAATGTACATTATTCCATTGTTGCTGTTCACAAGCCATCTCCCAATCTTGGTGCTGTGCTGACTTTACCATAAATAGTTAAATCTCTACCATGTAGAGTCTTGGTAAGAGTTTGCAAAATTGCCTTGGATATGTTCTTATCAAGTGCACTTAGCAATAAAGTTGAATAGAAAGGTTTCAAAGTGTTTTCTTTCATGCAATGCTGAAGACAAGTGAATTAAACAAACCAAGTAGGGAATTAGGACTTTGGCACTGTGACAAAGAGCTTGATGATTTTTCTAAGATATTTAAATAATTTGCACAAGGCCTTAACATTCTATGCTGCACTATTATCTCAATTTAGTTATGCCAGTGGGTGGAATGTGGGTTGCAGGTGAGATGCCAACTGCTTCTGAAATGTTTCTTTACCACCTTACTGTTTCAGACACACAGATAGATAGCAACAACGGATTCTGTATCCATTGTGCCTTACAATATACACTGGGCCCAATTCCGATCTCACTTACTCCTTATTTGCACTGATGCGACTCAAGCAACTCCGGTAACACCAGTTTGAAAATTAGTTTGAGATAAAAATCACTCGCACACCCTTTTTTAAATAACTTTTCAATTTTCCAAATAAATATAAGGGTTTGTTTTTGGTTTTTTTTCACTTCATAACTCATTATGCAGGTTTTCAATACAACCTCTATGTTGAAATAAGCCATTCCAAAAGCACATTTATTAAAGCTGATGTCAAAGGATGGATAATCCCATTCCCCCTGCAATGAATCCTCCCTTCCCTCAAAAATTTGAGAAGTGTAGAGAAAAAGTGCAACTTTATTTTTTCTGCTGATTGGGTATGTGATTTCAGATGATTCATAAATATATTTACTGCTTTTGAGGAGACAGCCATCAATATTTTAAATGTTAAAACATATTCTTGTCAGCTTTGTAATTGTACCATTTTAGCCATTTCATGTCTATAGATGTTACCTAAATAATCTGATTTGTTTGGATAGTATGTATCTGATTGGAACGTCATGAGTCTGCACTGTCTGGGTTTTTCCTCCACAACACTTTTTATGGTTTAAGTTAATTAAATCTATTTAAATTAAAATATACTTACCAGCAGCAGATTTCCCTTATAAATTTGTTCCTGAAAGCCAAATAACTGCTGTCACACTCTGTGACAGTATCTTATTCCAACCTTCCAAAGGCTAGAACCTAGACTTGGTATGGAGAACTATTTCATATCTCCTGCAGAGTCCCATTAACAGTATAACTTAAAAGAGATAATCCATACTTCATTTTTGAAAGGTAAAGATTTTTTTTTCTTTTGACCCCACCATACTCCAGAATTATGTCTTAGGCTGGTTAATTGATTTGTTTTTTATCTAAAAACAAAGTGCTGCTTGGCTAATTGAATCTTGGGTAAAGATTCTTCCTGTGGTGCTTCCTTTACTGTGCTGCAAAGATAACCTTTTAGTTTTCAAATGAAACCAAATTAAGTCATCTCAGGAATCAATAAGTCAGAAAAACTAGTTAGGACTAATTGAATTTATATTTGCTTTTCAGTACAAAGACTTACCAGGCAAGAAAACAATAGGAATACAAAAGTGAGTTTCATCCTCAACACTTCTTACAGATAAAGGTCTATGACTAAGGTCCTCATTAAGGATTTTTTTTAAATGAAGAGACTTCTATAAAAGATGCTCTTTGGCTGAGCCCAGCAGCAGTGTAAGTGAGGGTAAGTGGATCTGTGAATTAACCAGAGCAATTTTTTGTTGTTGTTTCTCCCCTAGTATGGAAGTAATCAGCACATTCTGAATCTGAACCAGAAGAGCAGAGTGATGAGCCCACATAGGCATTGTGTGGACCATAAAGGGTTGGGGTGGTGGGAAGGGAGTTTTTAAGGAAAAAAACGGATGTGACAGTTTGTGTGAACTTCCAATTTGATTTTATGATCTCTCTGTATGATTATCTCCTTAATGATGTCCTTCACTGTTTGCTGTCGTGTTAGACTGTGTTATTCCTCCTGTGCTAGGGGGAAGGGCTTTGGTACCAAGGGGTCTGGCACTGAATGGGAAGGTCAACAACAGTGGAATAGCCCTTGACTTGGGAGGAAAATGGGGACTGCTGATGGAGACATTAACAGTTAGTGATGCTCTCTGCCTAGCACACAAAGAGTTAAAGTCATATTCCACAGAAGGTTGGAAAATGGATCTTCCCCCCACTGACCACCATTCTTCCCAGGGAAGCACAAGAAGAGACAAGATGTTTTTAAATGGAGATGTGCCCTCTGGCAAGGGGAAGATCAAACCAGAAAAAAGCCCTCACCCTGGAGGTGAGATGGAGAGGAGGGGTCTGCAAACAGTAACCTGATATTTATAAAAGATAGTATTAAGTAAGGCCTTGAGGGAAATTCTATGCTTCAGGTAAAAGAACCTTTTTGTTGTTTTAACTCTTTTATCTTTGATTATGTTCCTATAGATAAATGAATAATACTTTGTTTCTGAAGAAGCTGTCACTGCATGTTCATACTGCTCACATGGGAGGGAGGTCTGTAGAAGGCCAGAATCAGCTGGATCTGCTGAAGAAACATAGATGGTAAACTGGGTTGCTATAGCCTGAAACCCTAATATAAAAGTAGTGTGAACGTGGGATTTCACATGGACAGTATTGTAACCACTGGGTCTGTCACATGGAAGTGTGCCCCTGGAGAACTGAATGACGGGTCAAAGGTACATCTTATCTTGGAACTGAGACATCTTGTTACTTAAGCCAATTTGAAATATGATTTTGGATCTGATGTAGATTAATCTTTAAACTCAAATTAGCGGATCAGGATTATCCCTATTGAGGAGCATTTTTGCATACTCTGGACAAGGCCTTCAAGGCTGAAGCATGGTTAAGGAGCTGCATGTATCACTGAATAGTGAGTCCAGTTAAGAAGTTGTAAGACCCTCCATTTGTGATCTCAGCTAAAAACTATGTAAAATACCTAGTGATTTTTATCCCCTTTGTAGCAAGGATTAGTTGGTATATTATGGACCTGAAATTATGACCTTAAGGAAATACTAGTGTAACTTGATTTAAAAATGGATTGATTTTTTTTAAAGTAGCTACCTAATTCTCTCTCTCCCCTCAATTTCCTAACATACATAACTGGATGTGAGCCATTTCACTTAGACACTGATAGATAGTTTCATAACTACTTCACAGATTTAACCTTATTTACTCACAGTTAGCCTTTCACTTTTACAAGACCAGGTAAATACTTGACTTAATGAGCAGGCCATAGAATCATGTCTGACCATTCTGTTTGATCTGACAGAATCTTTTCATCCAGACAAACAGCTTGTCCTTTATGGAAACAACTCGAGTGGATCACTAAATAAGATTTTTCCACATTTTATTTTATGCTAATTAAACTAGTTAAATGCAGATCTAGTATGCTCAGAATCACTTTCTATAGTTTTTCTGCTGCTTGAGAGCTACTGTTGTAGATTTGTCATGCAAGTACTTTTGTCTTAAAAAGTTTTCTTCTGTTAAAAGATTAGAAGAGCTTGTGTAAAAGAAAATATAAACTAAAAAATAGAGATAATAATGAGCATTTGGTACGAGTTATCTGGTATTCTTTCATTAAAGTATTTTTCTTTGAATCTTTTCCCTTTTACTTTGAATATTTGAAATATTTTTACTTAGATTTTTGCGTTCAGCTGTAAATAAAACTGGAAAATTAATTTACCTTGTTCTAAGCTGTGACACTGGGCCAGAAAGGGTTAAGCAAGCTGCATGGCCCAAATCTGACCTTTACAGACATTTTAAAGGAAGATATAAATTATAATGAGGGCCATTCCTTATAAGTAGACTAAAGACTCATACATTCATAAACTGTAAGGTCAGAAGGAACCATTATGATCATCTAATCTGACTTCGTGCACAATGCAGGTCACAGAACCTCCCCCACCCATTCCTGTAACAGACTCCTAACCTATAGTTATTGAAATCCTCAAATCATGGTTTAAAGACTTCAAGGTACAAAGAAGCTTTGAAATGTAAACTGATATTGTTATAAATTGAAAGAAGTTAGTGATGTCGTTTATCTATATCTTGCTAGAGGTTAACAATGTAGATAAACTGCTTTCCTGTCTCTTACTATTATTCTATTGACTCAGAGATCAAAAGGGAATATTAAAATCTAAATGAAACTTGGGTGTAATAAGATCATTGTTGTATTTCTCTTTGAAATGTGTAGTAATCTACTTTTGAATGAATAATTACCTTATGCTAATGAATGCAGCTAATTACTTGTGTGTACATAGAAAATAGATTTTACTTCAAAACCATAAGTGATTATCTCAAGGAAATACCTGGTGTTGAAAGACTGTCAGTGGCCCGGCAAAGGACTATAAAGAAAACTTCAGGACCTGATCCTGTCATTTTAGATCTGCTTGGATTTCATCAGAGGGAATTCAAGTTGCAATGCTCAGATCTCCAGGAATGCTCTGGATCACCTTACTAATTCTCATGGGAGAATTTGAACAAACTCTATATATGAACTATTTGGACTATAACCTGTGAAACTAATTCTGAAAGAACTTTTGTATCTCATTTTAACATCTCTACTGTGAAACTGACCTATGGACTTTATTCTCATCTGTATGTATATGATCTTTTAACCAATATTCTCTTTTCTTTTTTAAAAAATAAATATTAATTTAGTTAATAAGCATTGGCTTTAAGCATGTATTTGGGTAAGATCTGAAATATTCATTGACCAGGTTGCTAATGTGCCTGATCCTTTGGGATTGGTGAAACTTTTTTACATACAATGGCCAAAGATTTTCAGTCATCTCCATCATATTTGACTTGGCTGTCTGGGTGAAAACCAGAGGGCTAGATTGTGTTTTTGGCTTCTGGATAACCAGTAAGGTAATTAGAAGCTGGCTGTTGCTAATTTGGTAAATGTAATTTTTAGAAATAGCCAGTAGTATTGGGGATCTGCCTGCCCCAGTCTTTGCAGTTTTGCCTTAATTAAGCAATCTGAACGTGGCTCCCTCAACATCACTTAAGCTTTCTGTTGGAAAGTAAACAGTCACTGAACAAAAAGAACCTTACATTCCTATAATAAACAAGTGGGGCCCTGTGCTAAACCCTATGGGAATTATTAATAGGGCTGGACAGGAAATGGTTTTCCATCCCATGATAATTTTTGAGGTATGAAGATTTTTTTTGTCCCAAATCAGGAAAAATATTGAAATATTGATATTTTTTGCAACCTAGTAATCTTTTCTTACCTTTTTTTTAAAATATGGTCAATCAAAATGTTTCATTTTAATTTCAATCTTTTATTTTTAATGTTTTTTAATATAAACTAACTAAAAATTTGAAACAACTCCCCCCAGCTCTTAAATAGCATTTTGCATCAATAGATCACAAATCTCTTTACAAAGGAGGTCATTATCATTATCCCCAGATTGGGAAACTGAGGAACATCGAGGAGATGTGATTCACCCTCAGCATGTGAGTGGCCAAGCCAGAAATAGAATCTAGGTCTCCCTAATCCCTGTCTAGTGCTCTATCCATAAGACTCAATTAACAAAAACTTTTCATTTCGAAAATGTCAAAATGAGATGTTTTGAGAACTTCAAAACTTTTTTCAAAGTTTTTTTTAATTGGGAGATTTGTTGACACTGATCCTTTCCTGTGTACAATATTGTTGGTTTTAGGAAATTGGCATCTTTTGATGAAAAAACATTTTGAGGAAGATTCATGACTAGCTCTAGTTATTACTAGTATTCATGACCTCTAAAAGAATAAACAAAAATGATTAAATGTATTAAGTTTTGCAATATTTCTCTTACATGTGCTGGCACATGAATCAGTGGAAAAATCCTCAAATAATTCCACCCGTTCTTGTGTACGGTGCTCAGTACCTCTGAGATTCATACCTCAGATGACTCCACTTGCACTCCCAATAGCAAGGCATTAAGTACTGCAAGATACTTTGGGGGAAAAAAAAATCCCTAAGTAATTTACCCATCATCACAGTAAGTCTATGGCAGAGCTCAGAAAAGAACCTATATCACCTCACTTTCATTTCAGTCTTGTTCACTGGACTACAGTGCTGGAGATGTGGTCTTAAATTAGTCTGCTAACTTAATATTTCTCTCTCAGTTTTATTTGGGTATAGTATGCTTCCATGGTAAATGGTTAGGTAACATTGCACCATGGAGTGGACTAAATTAAAGGGGGTGGATGAAGTGTGCTCACTACATGGTTTGCACATAGTTTGTAACGTGGTGTGGGCTCCTCTGGGAGGACAGACAGTTTTCTACATGTGTGATGTTATTCTTATTGCATTGGGTATTTTTTCCCATGTGACTCTCATTTACTTCAGTGGAAGACACTGATAAAATCCCCTCCTGTTTTGAAAATGTAAATTGTTTATACCTAAACTGTAACATCAAGAAGCTGGAAGTAAAAACAATAAGAAATTAAGGCCCTAATCCTGAAAACATTAATACATGTGAGTAACTTTACAGATATAAAGGACTTCAATAGGACTACACAGGTAAGTGCAGCTGATCAAATGTATTATTGTTTGCAGATCAGCCCTAAAATTGTATTCTGTGATTTTTTATTTCTCTTTGAAAAACTAATTGTTCAACATAAGCCTACAGTCCCCTAAATTTTTACAAACTGAAACTAGTTTCATTATTCCCATTGGTTTTACCCGTTAATTTAAAAGCAAAGTGAATGTATTTGGAAAGCAGTCTCTGTCTGAAATAGCAGCTTCAACCAGTACCTTTTTTTTTGTTTTTTAATCCTACACCATCCCCATCCCCACCATTTTTTCACTCTATATACTTAATCAGGGACAAATAATTCTAATCAGATTTTCACTGGACTATGTAAACATTTAAAAAGTACAAAAACACTAATTCTATCCACATAATAGCTATAATGGGTTTGTGCACTGTTTTACGAGGCAATAATATAGTTCCATTCTTGGGCTAAAGTACTCGGCCTTCAGCCCCAGAGTTTATCCACTCAGGAACTGCATTATTGCCTCGTAAAATAGGCAATAGTCCGATTATCACTTAATTAGAAAACAGGACATTTTACTGCTCCTTTTTATTGCAGTTTTATTAGACTACTCCTGTAGCCACTATTCTTGCAGCATCAAAAATTGCATCTGTATTTGTATGTGTATAAAACTTGCTTTTTAAAATGTATTTGATACTACTGAATTTGATACCAACAAGATTTTAAATACATGGTAACATACATAAGCAAAGCAATTTGGATATTTAATAGAGGTGATTTTGAGTCTATTCTTATATAATTACACTGTCTGTAATTATTACCCCTACATTTACAGAGTGTTGTTGGTATTTAATCCACTTGATTCCCACTGACTTTAATGGCAATCAGATGCCTCAAAACTATCTGAAATTGCAACTATTAGAGAAAATTCTATTAAAGCTAGTTCACCCTTCTTGTCCTCATCATAAAGATGGTGGTCTCGATATCCATTGCCCTGCATCTTCTGTAGACATTTACACCTATAGGTAACTACTCAGAATATAATCAAATCATAGCCATTTTTTATTGTTTGCAGTATGTTGTACGATCAGTCCTAGGATTTTAGAGAGAAGTAATATCTTTTTTATTGGACCAACTTCTGTTGGTGAAAGAAACAAACTTTTGAGCTTACACAGAATCTTCTTCTGGTTTGGGGAAAGTTCTCACATTGTCACAAGTAAATACAAGGTGGATCAGATATACGTAACAAGCAACGGTGACCCATCTGTGCCTAGGGTAGCCACCTGAAAATGCCAAGGTCAGGGCAGGTTGCAAAAGGAGAGCAGATTCTCCCAACACTGGTGGGTGACACTGAAGTCAAACTTCCCAACCAGCCACAAACAGTGCTTCTGATTCCCCACACTGGTTGTCGAGAAGCCAAAACAAAAATATACACAGCCCCCTACTGCATTTCAGTCTCCGGCTCCCAGTCAGCCAATAGGTCCAGTAAAGAGATCAGTTATTTAAAACTCTATGCTCTTTACCAAAAAGGTTTCTCCTGACCCCAAATGGTCAGCCACAGTACCAGATCAATATAAGTTTAGATCTTACCCAAAATACCACGCTGCCAGCCAATCATTTAGTAAATAAAACTAAAGGTTTATTATAAAAAGAAGGAAACAAACTATAAGAGAAATGTTAAAGGATTAAAGCATTCAGACACATACAATTGATTTGAAAGTCCATATTTATCAGGTTTCTAATAGACTTGTGGAGTTTGCAGGCTTCTACAGTCCCTCTGGTATACATCCAGTACCTGGATGGGTCTCAGTCCTTTGTTTCACAGCTTCAGTTCAGTTGTAGATGAGTTGATCCAGACATAGGCTGGAGACTGGAGATTGAAGACTGAAGACAGAAGACAAAATGGATGTGGTGCAGCTGCCTTTTATGTCCTTTGGCCTTTGCCATGCTGCTTGTGGAAATTTACAGGAATAAGATGGAGTCCAGAGTCACATGAGTAAGTCCTGGTGACTCATCAGGTATATCCCTGGCTTCTTCCCCTGGCCCATTGTACCTGTGAATTTCTTTAGTGGACCATTAAGCAGGCTAGTGCTGTAGCCATCCTGTCTGGGGTGTTGCCCAGATATAGCACAATTTGAAATACATATATATCAACCATATCCATAACTTCCATTATAGAATCATAGAATATTAGAGTTGGAAGGGACTTCAGGAGGTCATCTAGTCCAACCCCCTGCTCAAAGCAGGACTAACATCAGCTATATCATCCCAGCGAGGGTTTTGTCAAGCCTCAGCTTAAAAACCTATATATAACACATGAACATAAACATTACCATCTTACTTAGCACATTATAGCCTTTCTAACAGTACCTGACACGACATATCTCACATGAATTATTATGATTCTGATGTATTGATGTTAAACAACATAATAAATGCCCCCCCCCAATCCAGCCAGCATGACACTCCCAACGCAAAATTGGTGTAGAAGGGAGTAATCAGAGTTCCTGACTATACCTCAAGGGCTCCCTAATCCAGCCAGCATCACAGCAACAATTCAAGATGAAATAGGCAGATAACAACTCTACAATCATAGGTCAAAGGAGGGTTAGTGGGTTACTAGATTGTTGTAATGAGCCATAAATCCAGTGTCTTTATTAAGTCCATGATTTTTGGTCTAACAGTTATGAACTTAAGATCCCAGTCTAGTCTTTTGAAGGTATTGGGCAGGCTTCCCTTGAGGATGAGGATTGAGAGATCAGATATGGAGTGACTATTTTATGAAAAGTGTTTACCCATTGGTGGTATGGTGTATTTGTCTTTCATCATTTGTCTGTGTAAGTTCATTCAAGAGCGTAGTGATTGTCTTGTTTCACCCACATAGTTATTATTGGGACATTTCATGCACTCCCATATTTAAGAAAGATGAATTCAAACTGGAACAGGTGCAGAGAGGGCTACTAGGATAATCCTAGGAATGGAAAACCTACCTTATGAGAGGAAACTCAAAGAGCTTAGCTTGTTTAGCCTAACCAAAAGAAGGCTGAGGGGAGATATGATTGCTCTCTATGAATATATCAGAGGAATAAATACAAGGGAGGGAGAGGAATTATTTAAGTTCAGCAAAAATGTGGACACAAGAACAAATGGATATAAACTGGCCATCAGGAAGTTTAGACTTGAAATTAGATGAAGGTTTCTAACCATCAGAGGAGTGACATTTTGGAACAGCCTTCCAAGGGGAGCAGTGGGGGCAAAAAATGTAGCTGACTTCAAGACTGAACTTGATAAGTTTATGGAGGGGATGTATGATGGGACAGCCTATTTTGACAATTAACTGATCTTTGACTACTAGGGGTAAATATGCCCAATGGCCTGTGATGAGATGTTAGATGGGATGGGTTCTGAGTTACTACAGAGAATTCTTTCTGGGTGTCTGGATGGTAAGTTTTACCCACATGCTCAGGTTTAGCTGATTGCCATATTTGGGGTTGGGAAGGAATTTTCCCCTAGAGCAGATTAGCAGAGGCCCCCGGGGTGGTTTACGTTCCTCTGTAGCATAGGGCACAGGTCGCTTCCTGGTGGATTCTCTGTATCGTGAAGTCTTTAAACCATGATTTGAGGACCTCAGTATTTCAGTCATAGGCTAGGGCTCTATCATAGGAGTGGGTGGGTGAGGTTCTGTGGCCTGGTTCTGTACAAGAGGTCAGACTACATGATCATAATGGCCCCTTCTGACTTTAAAGTCTATGAGTCTCTCTGTTCAGTTATATGTGTTTATTTTAGTATAAAGTCAAAAGTAAAACTTACGTTTTCATCCCACAGACCCAACACAGCTGTGAGATGAGTAAACTGGATTCTCATCTGGGCATCATCAGTAGAATTATTAATTAAATTCCAGTTGCAAAGACATTTATAAAATCTACTATTTTAAATTAGTCTAGAGTAATCCTCCTGAGTAAACTAATGGCCTATTCTGCGGAGAATGAGGTTGCACAGATTGAGAATTTTGTTTGGAGAGCATATAGCACATATATAGCATATGGGCCCTGCAATCCTCCCTGGAATCTTTGAATATTACTGCAATGCAAATAATATTTATTTATTTATTACATTACTGATGGATGAGGCAGACAGAAAAAATCTTAACTTTCAGGTCCATGGCTGAATATACAGACCTGTTGGTTACAAAAAACAAATATTTTTACTTATAGACTGATCACATTTGACATGGGGGTGACTGAGATGTAATACATGTGACATCCCAAGATGCAGTTTTTCAGAGTAGAACTCCAATAATTCCCTAATAATTCTTAAATCGGTTTTTAAAGACTATTGAGAACTTTAGGACATTTGGCTAAAAGGTTAAATAAATATCAGTCACAATCATCATTATTAGATTTCTTGGAAATCTACGTCAGAAATGCTTCAATAATTTTAAGAAAGCATTTCTAGAACAGCAGGATCCACTGGCAAAAATGCTAAGTGATAATTCACTTTTTCTTAGTAATTCCACATTATGGCTATCATATTTATAGATTATTTTTATAGCAGACTCTTTACTTCTCACTCAGAAGGTTTTCAGACGCTGGGCTGAGTCACATAGGTTGGATTTTACACACACATACACATACACACACACATATATGTAAAGTTACATAAATAACTTTGCTAGGTTATCATAGTCAGCATATAAGGGTATTATCCCACAGGCATTATGAAAAATAGGAGACTCTCCATTTTGGCACTTTTGTTAATCAAAAGGGAATTGAGCTACATCATTTTATAGGAAATTCTGAGCATATCAACAATTAAAGAAAAATAAATAATCCTTAGATAAAATTCATCCTAAATCCTTAACAATGGGAGAAAATGGTCAGGAAACAAAAGCCAAAAACTGAGCAAGAAAAATTATAATAGACAATAAGAAGGAATTTTTGCTGAAACCTGTGAAAGAAAGTCACTCTGGGATACATTTGTAGCTGTTGGATACATTTGTAGCTGTTGTAAAAATATTTTGTGATTAGAGTTGTCTGAAAAAATTTGTACAGAACAATTTTCTGTCAGAAAATGCAGTTTTGTCAAAATCTAAATGGTTCATGGGAACATGATTTTAACCATTTTCAACTGGAAGAAGTTTAAACACATCATTTTGACTTTCCATTTTGTTTCAGTAAGATAAAAACATTTCAATGAGACTTTCTCATTTCAATTTAATTTTGACTTTGATAATTAAAATATTTTATTAGTATATATTTTAGACTGTTACGGCACTAGTAAAATGATGTTTTACCTTACTGAAACAAAACTTTTTGACATTATTGAAACAAAATGGTTCAGCGTTCCTGAATTTAAAAAAAACCAAAACATCTGTTTGTGATAAACTCTGAAATTTCAACTTTTTGTACCATTTAGGACTGAAAGCAAATTTCATAATGTCTGTTTTTCCTGCAGAACTGAAACTCCATTTTCTGGTCAGCTTTACTTCTATTTATAGGTAGCAACACTTTTAGTCAAGGTAGCCTAAAACTTTCCATTATAAGACTGCCTTTGTAGGTGCTTATAACTTTGCCAAAATTTAACTGTTTGAGCTGAAATTTTTTCATGCTGAGTTTCTGCTTCTCACAGATTTTTTTTTGAAAAGTAGAGCTATTTCTGAAAATGAGAGTAGGGAAAAATCAGCTGTTTTCTCTATGTAAAATTATTATAATTGTTTAACAGAGAAGCTGTAGTGCCTCCATAGTTAGAAGCAGGACTTCAAATTTTCAGGCACATGACTCTTAGTCTTATAACTTGACCAATTTGGGAAGAATTTCACAGGGTCAGCAAAATGCATCTCACTTATCTATGTCTGCTTGCATCTGCTCAGAGATATGTTAGAGACTGGCAGCAAAAAACTCCAAACATTAAATCAGTACTGAGCATGTTCCAAACCCAATCTGCGGGAGTGAGGACACAGATGAACAGGGCCTACAAGTCTATTTGGAAGAGACAGTGGTTACAGCTCTTAACTTGTGAATAGACCTGGCTCACACAGAACATAGGAAAGGATAGCTGAGGTTGGGGAGAAGCCAGTTTGCTTCAACTTCTTTTGCAGGTGGTTGGCATTTGGAGAATGGAAAATCCCCAGTAGGAGAACAAAGGAACCAAGTGTTAATGGTGGGATTTTTAAATTTGAGGGACTAACAGAACAGGGAAAAGGAAGTTCGGAAGGATCAGAGGAGCATGCTTTAATAGCAGGGAGATCCTTTTTAGGTGCCTGACCAGCCAAGGTTAAAGGAAGCTTATCTGGAGGAGAGAGGGACTACAACACTATAATTCACAGCAGAAGCCATGTGCTGGAGAGCTATATCCTGAACTCCTCAGAGAACCATGCCCTTAGCTCAAAACACTCTCCAGAGTGGTGAAGAAACAGAGGCAGAGAAATGTGTACAGGAGTGTTTATTATTTGTATTATGTTCTGTGGTATCTCAGCAAAGAGTAATTGGATTTAGAAGCCTTTAGAAAGGCTGTGTGTCTGTTCACTTTTCACTATCATGTCTCCCTGAAGAGATAACTTTAACCCAGAGTGCCCACAAGGTTGGAGCTCTGAGAGATCATGTCCTTAAGTGACTGGGGGATCAGCATTGGTCCAAAGGGCCTTGGGCAGCTGGACTGCATGGTCCCATGTCTGTGAAGTGGTAACGGGTAGAGTGCTTGTGTCCAGGAAATGTGCCAGAGAGGCTAAGGAAAAAGACAGTGCCACACCCGGCTTGGACCAAGGGAAGCTTAAAGCACAGATATAGATCCAGCATGGTGGGACCCAACACAGCAGCAATTTATAAATCTACTTCTCCATTAACGACCCATATCCCTCCATATCAATGACTAAGACTCTCTTTCAGGCCCTTCTCGTCTTCTGCCTACTACTATGCAATATCTTTCTCTCTGACCTTAAAGTCCTACTTAATTTTCCTGGATCATCACTCTGACTGCATCATCTTCCTCTTCATATCCCTCAGTTTGCTCCCAACACATCACACACAGGTTTGATGTTTTTAAGACTTCATCAGTTATCCCTGTGCCATCTATACAGATCCACTAGTTTGTCAAACCATTCATCACCACCTTCACTCTGCCAAAAATGGCAGCCTTGAATATTACCACGAAATAAATGTTAAATAATGTTTCTCCAGACATGGCCTGAGCAACACATGTTGATAGAAAATAAAACTATTGTACTGGAAAACAGATTTTTTAAAAGGATTTGATACTAATTTTTTATTCCCTGCTAAACTTCATTTAACTGATGATTTTTTTTTTTTTGGGGGGGGGGGGGGGGGGAGAGATAGTTTCTGTTACTGATGATGTGAGATATGGTACATGTGTTGCACAATCAAAAGAAGGCAAAGATTAAGGAAAGGGTAACTTGCTTGACTCCAATGAAGATTATTGAGTTCTAGTGTTTCTGATTGCAACTAATGCCTATGCTGTGTTTATTTTTAGACTAATCCTTGGAGGATTTTTGGAGAGTTAGGACTGTTATATACAATAAGGTACCATAATCACTCAAGTTTATTCTCTTGCTCAGTTTCATTTGAGCTACTGATTTTGTTTTTCATATATCCAGCTCAATTACCTCTTCATTAATTATTCTCAGTGGATCAAATTCATCTCTAGTGGTAATCCAATATAATCAATGAGGGTACACCTGGGATGAATTTGGCTCCTTCATGAGGACCTCATATTGGATGGTGTATTACATATAATTTGTTTCTTTCTCCTTAGCTCTTTATTGAGGAAAAATCAATTTAAAAGTAGGAAAGAAAAAAACTAAGGTAAATCTTTCATCTGGATATTTCAGCTCATGTTGTTTTTTCTATGCCTGTCTTCTTCTATTTAACTTCTCCAGGATGGGGACTGACTTGATATGTGCTTATCCAGCACTGAGTACCTTGTCATACATAAATAATGCCATTCCAGCTAAATTATTTAAGGACAAAAGTTTAAAATAAGAGATGACATGACTACATGCTAATGTAAACAAGAGTAGAGCTGAAAACCTCAGACAGTTACACCTGGACTGGATCATCCAAAAAGGCTATAAGAGGTCCCCATATACACAATACTAAGCAACAACAAAAAATGAAATGCAATCCCAATATCTTTACAACTGTTTATATATCACAGAATCACAAAAATGTAGGCCTAGAAAAGACCTCAACAGGTCATCTACTTCAGCCCCTGCACTAAGACAGGTCTAAGTATTATCTAAATCTGTGGTTCTCAATCAGGGGTACATGTAGCCCTGGGGGTACGCACAGGTCTTTCAGGGGTACATCAACTCATCTAGGTATTTGCCTAGTTTTACAACAGGCTACATAAAAGCATTAGAGAAGTCAGTACAAACTAAAATTTCATGCAGACAATGACTTGTTCATATTGCTCTATATACCATACACTGAAATGTAAGTACAATATTTATATTCCAATTCATTTATTTTATAATTATAGGGTAAAAATGAGAAAGTAAGCAATTTTTCAGTAATAGTGTGCTCTGACACTTTTGTATTTTTATTTCTGATTTTCTAAGCAGGTAGTTTTTAAGTGAGGTGAAACATGGGAGTACGGAAGACAAATCAAACTCCTGAAATGGGTACAGTCTGGATAGGTTGAAAGCCACTGATCTAGTCCATCCCTGACAGGTGTTTGTTTAACCTGTTCTCAAAAAAAAACAATTTCCAATGATGAAGATACCACAACATCACCAAGCAATTTGCTCCAGTACTTAACAACTACAGTGGATAAGGAGAACAATTTATCATTCTCCTCTTTATAACAACCTTATATGTATTTGAAGACTCATATGTCTCCCTTCAGTCTTCTCTAGACTAAACAAATCCTTTTTTTCAATCTTTCCTTCTGAGTAATATTTTCAAGAACTGTAATAATTTTTCTTGCTCTCTGCGATGGGGTGCACTTTCCACAGTGGCCCTGAAAGAGTTGAATTAGGCCAAGGGGCCCCAATCAGCCAATTAAGCTGCAAATGGGAGAGATGAAGTCTGAGTGGAGGGTGCTAATTAGATGGATGCTCACCTGTGAGGGAACAGGCAGGGCTTCTATAAAGCCAGGAGTCTAGCAACAGTGTGAGGGGAAATGGCAGTGAGACAAGAGAGAAGGGATTAACCAGGCACATGGGCTCATTCAGCTTTTTGCCTTGCTACAAGCACAATAGGCATCAAGTCTGGAGAAAGGCATTACAAGGACTGGACTCAGCTGAGGTGGGGGCTGACAAGGAAAGAGAACTGATTGCTGGCTGTCACTCAGTGAGGAAAGCCTGGCTGGAGCCAGTGTATGGAGTTGGTCTGCTGGAAGGCAAAGCCTCTCTCAAAGAAGGTAGGCAGGCCTGCCCCAGGGAGCCCAAAACAGATGTTAAGGAAACCTGCGAGGATTCTCTTGAGGGAGCAGGATGACTTCTGCTGAGTTAGGGACTGCCTTGCTATGAGAGTAGAGAAAACTCTCCTGCAGCAGAACTGCCTGAGAGGTAGAAAGTGCCCAGAAACTTTGCAGTAAGCTTGGGGAAGAGGCTTAGAGAGAGGAACGGATCCACTAGGACCTTGTGAAGAGGCTGTGAGAATAGAAAGACTTAAGACAGGGCATGGTAGGAAGGGGTCCAGATACACAGCAAGGGGTCTGTGTAGTCAGGCCTTGACTGCTTGTTAAAGAGTCCCTGGGACAGAACCCAGTGGAGAGGGAGAGCGTGCGTTCCCTTACCATCCACTGCGGAGTGGTATTACATGGGGCAGCGAACAGAAAGACTGCCTGACTCACTGTTGGAGTGACATAGTGAGGGAGAGCAGGTGTGAGGCTTGCCTGATGCTGCCAGTGCAGAAGGACTTTAAATGTGATTTAAATTCTCCAGAAGGGGAATCACAATGTGACCTGGCTGGAAGGTGGAGTCACAAAGCAACTCCGTGACTGGGAGGAGGGCTGCAGTGGGGAAAGGGAAGACTGACGTGAGCAGAGCAGCTTCTCAGATGCAGCCAGTAGGAGGCACCGCAGCCATGAGTGAAGCACCCTGTGACACACTCCTCTGGACTTTTTCCAATTTGTTCACATTTTTTTCTGAAGTGTGGTTCCCAGAACTGGAAATGATCCTCCTGATGAGGCCTTATCATGCTGAGTAGAGCAGAAGAATTACTTCTCAGTCTTACTAAAACACTCCTCACTAATACATCGCAGAAGGATGTTTGCTTTATTTGCAACAGTGCTACATTGTTGACATATTTAGTTTGTGATCCACTATAATACCCAGATCGTGTTCTGCAGTACTCCTTCCTAGGCAGTCATTTTCCTTTTTGTACATGTGCAATTGAATATTTCTTCCGAAGTGTAGTACTTTGCATTTGTCCTTACTGAATTTCATCCTATTTATGCACTATATGTACTGATCTTGTGATAAAATTCCATACGTTTGGTTTTCTTCCATTTTAATTCTGGTAGTTTGACTATTAAGAATTGTGCCACCATACTGTTGTCCCTGTTTTGTTTAATCTCATAATTTACTGATTATACACCCCTGCACCTGTGCAATTCACAACAAATAACTCCTTCAGATATTGGAATGGCACCTATTGAAATTCATACTGGGACTTGCAACTTTTACATGACTAGGAACTCCTTCTAGCAAATACATTATGCTTCCCCCTCTTAAGTGTAAGACTAACTTTTCTTAGTTCAGAATGGAGACCATTAGAGTAACTTGTACTCTACTGCCTGGTTGTCTGTTTAAATTGTTTTATTGAGTGTTCTACTGAGAAGATACATTTAACTCATGTAAAATTGTGATTTGAGAGCAGATATCTGTTCTAAAGAAGTATTCTGTAATGTAAAAACTATGCAGTCCTGTTTACTAGACAGGTAAAGATGATAGTGAAGATAATCTGAATAAATTGCAAACTGTTGAAATTGTTTGTACAGTCCTTTTAAAAACAACAACTTGTCTTTTCCCAGTAACATCAGACAGATTTGATTTATTTTGGACTACTTTGGATGATTCTGTACATAATAAAGGTAAATATTTTATTTAAATAGTAAACTATTTTTCTTATGAAAATTTGGTTTATATACTGAGATCTGTTCTGCCATCATTGTCACACAAGTGCTACTATTTTAGCAAGATGACCATCACCAGCAGTAGATTCAAACATTCAATTTATAATTAATAATTTTCCTTTCAAATAAATGTCATGGATTATTTATGGCAAGAAATATTACTTTTTTTGCTTGTGGCTAACTTCTCAAAAATGCAATTTTCCTTGAAATATCTGCCATGATGATGATCAATTTAACATCCAGTAATTATACTATCATGAATTTGCGTTTTCCTGGCCTTTAGACAAGCAAATGGTTTTTATCTGACTTTTTTTGTGTATATGCATTCACATACAATGCGTATGCAGTGGTCATATTGTTTAGAAGTCTTGGAAAGTTCTAGCTACACGAGAGAGACTTACAATGGGGAAAATTTCTGTAAACTGCAGTAGTAGCTCTCATTTTATGTGTAATTGTTACCCACCCTACTTCTGCTATGAGTATGATTGCAGGCATTCCCCTTTGTGTGTGTGTCAGTCTCTTACAGGGCCCAGTGAACTTTCTGGTTTCAACTGGAACTAGTATCTCTGTCCCTCTTTCAATGGCGGTGTTCAATAGTGTGGTATCTCTGGCCCTCCTGAAACTAGGACATAGTGGAAATGTGGTGAACAACCATGATATTGCAAAATTTTTAGTTTGCTTTCAAGACCATGATGATTTGATATGCCTCTAAACTTCTGGGTGTTCTGAGCAAAAATTATTTTTTTTAGCTTTATCATTAATAGTCTCTTTTTTATTAATTTTTAAAATAAGTTCACTAGCAAGGAATGTGTACACATACAAAACACAGTGGTACAAAGGACTTTTTTAAAACCAAAAGTCAACTAAAACCACAGTTATTTCACCTGTGCATTTTACCAGCCTATGCCTTGATCTAAAGACCATTGAAATCATTAGCAGCCTTTCTGCTGAGGTCAATGGGCTTCAGATGAGGCCCTTAGCTCTCAGTTGGAAGCGTTAAAAAGAGATGGTGTGACATTTGGAGATTACTCAAACCAGTGAAGGGTTCTCACACCATCTGCCCTGTAACCCTGGGTTTCTTAATGCTATAGTGTTATGGGTCAGAGCTCTGACAACAGAAACAAGTTTAAAAGCATAAAGGACTCACCTTGCATTCCATCACCCTAGTTACTCTTTGCTGGGTCACACTAACAACCCTTCCATTCCCAAATCGCCATAAATTTGTCTTCCCTGAATTCTTAACTACCAGATACTCAGACTTTTCATCACCCCTGAAGGTCTGAACCCCTTCTGATCTCACTATCAGGTCACTTTGGGATACACATTCCACACAGGTTCCACAACAGATACCTGCTTATGGTAAAATAAACAGTGTGTTTTAACAGAAAAAAATCACAAATTCAAAGATGACGTGTATGGAAATACAAAGATGTACAATTACACAGAAAATAGACAGACAACCTCAGACCTTACACTTCTGTATTAGTTAAATTCCCTTTTCTAATACAAGCTAGCTATTGCTTCTGAACAGCTTCCCAACGTGCCCTCTTTCCTAAAAGGCATTCAGTGTGTTGCAGAAAGCATCCCACTTAGATGCTAGCGCTCAGTTTCTGAATTAAAAAAGAAAACAGACCAAAGCCTGTTTTGTAAAAAGGTTTTCTTTTTTATTTCTGCTGCATGATGACTCATAACTCAGAATGGGAGAAACTCCACCCTGTCTTAGGCCTCATCTACATCAGCAAGTTTTGGCATTGCAATTTACAGTGATGATAAAAAAAAAAAAGTGCTGTAATCACAATGCTTGTGCCTGTCCACAGAACATTCGTGTTGCAAAAGCGTATCCACAATTGGTGCTCTACCATTGACAGTTTGAGCAGTGCACTATGGGCAACTATCCCACTGTGCAACTTGCCACCTTGTGTGGCTAGGAGTTGTGGGAAGGTGGAGAGGATTGCAGTGCATCATAGGTGTGGGTTCAACATCACATGAGGCAGTGATTTCCATCCTGTTATTCCATGGGTTTCCGACTGCATTTAGTGGCATTTTTCAATGGCTTCAGTTTTCTCAGTGCTCACCATCTTTATCTGAAAGGATGGATCCTGCACTGCTCTCCACTGTTGTTGTCGGTGTTCTGAACAAATCATGGTTGCTCATGCAGTAAACCATGAGCTTCCAATCTGAAAAGGAATCCAAGGCTCTTAACCTGCTGTGTGTCATGGAAAGAAACAACGCTGCCTTACTTCTTGCATCCATGGAGCATGTGCACATGGTGCACCGCTGCTTTTGGGTACGTGAAACTGAGTGTGGGACCGCATCATTATGCGGGTCTGGGATGATAAACAGTGGCTGCAGAACTTTTGAAAGTGCAAAGCTACCTTAATGGAACTCTGTGTGGAACTCACCCCTGCCTTGTGGTGCAAGGACACCAGAATGAGAACTGCCCCCTCAGTGGAGAAGCATGTGGTGATCGCCATGTGGAAGCTGGCTGCTCCAGACTACTACTGGTCGATAACTAATCAGTTTGGAGATGAGAAGCTGTGTTATCACAAGTGTGCAGGGCCATTAATCGCACTCTGCTACGAAGGACCGAGAGTCTTGGAAATTTGCATGAAATAGTAGATACCTTTGCTGCAATGAGATTCCGTAAATGTGAGGGCAATAGATGGGACATATAACTCAAATCATCTTGCGGTGGAGTACATCAAAAGAAAGGGGTACGTCTCTATGGTACTGCATGTGCTTATGGATCACTGTGGTCATTTCACTGACATTAACATGGGTTGGTCAGGGAAGGTGCATGCCACAGGCATCTTCGGGAACACTGGCCTATACAGAAAGCTGCAAGCAGGAACTTTCTTTCCAGACCAAAAGATTCCAGTATGAGATATTCAAATGCCCATAGTGATCCTTGGAGATCCAGCCTACCCATTACTGCCTTGGCTCATTAAGCCATACATGGGCAACCTAGATAGCATCAAGGACTGCTCCAGTAGCAGGTGCCTAATGACCGTTGAATGTGCGTTTGGCAGATTAAAAGCTCATTGGCGATGCCTTTATGGCAGGTTAGATTTAAATGAGGAAAATATTCCCTTGGTTACAGTCATTTGCTGTGTGCTCCATAATATTTGTGAAGCTAAGGGTGAAAAGTTTCCCCCTGGCTGGAGGGCAGAGGAAGATTGCTTTGCAGCTGAATATGAACAACTAGATGTCAGGGCTATTAGAGGGGCACAACTGGAGGACCATTCAAATCAGGGAGCCCTTGAGGAACTATTTTGACAATGAGCAACAATAACGTGTCTTTTTGTAAACAGCACTGTGTCATGCTCTGATTGCTATCCAGCTTGCACTGTGTATCGATGTGAGCTGCAACCAGCATGTGCAGGAGACAAAGATTTTTTTATTCTTCATAATGTATGTCTTTATTAAATAACTATTATTCACAACATACACAAAAAGCTAGGCTGGAGGGGAGAAAGCAGTGAGGGCAGTGTGAGCTATGATAGCTGGGTGTAAGTCTAGCTATCAATCTAGAAGTTGTCTGAATGGGTGGAGTGAACAAGGTACAAAGATGGATCGGGAGTTTGGTAGGGATGTCTGAGTGGAGTTTGAGGAGGGCATGAAAAGCAGTTCTGTATTGGCTGCAAGGCAGGATGAGTGTGCATGAATTCAGGCTGAAGCATTATTAGTGACTTTAGCAGCTCCATTTCCTCGTCCATTGCTTTTATCTTGCACTCATGATCTGCTATCACTCTCTTCTGGTTTTCCCTTCTCTCCTACCTATCAATTTTCTGATTTTCAAAGACAGTGTGTCTCCATGCCCTTTTTTCTTTTCTTTTCTTTTTTTTCCACCTGAGAGTACTGGAGGAGTTCTTGGAATATCTCCTTTTTGTGTTCCCATGATTGTTTTCTTATCACCCGCACACGCTCAGCAGATGTGAGGGGTTTCCCCTCAAGGGCACATTTGTAAAAGCACAATAAGCAATGAATAGAAGCATTATTTTGAGTGCAAGAACAGTACTGATGCATTACTCTAAAATACACCTTTTCCTCACTGTCCACTGGCAAGCGCACAGCTTGATGAACAACCAGGTCATGGTGAGTTGTGCCCTGGGGAGGGGTGGGAGGGTCACTGAAGCTGGGGAAGAGGTTCTAGGTGATTGTTCAGGGGAATTGATGCAAGGAGATAGGGACAAAATTTCTAATTGTGCCACTATTTTCCACAGGCAGGGCCATAGAAGCCAATATCTCACTCCTGAGGGTTTGCAGGGACACTAGGGTGCATCTCCTCCATGCGACCAGCTTCAAACTGGGTTCCTATGCTGCTCACCTGTGTGCAACTTTGGTCCCTGCACCTGTGTACCACTTTGGTCCCTGCACAAGTTACTGCCAATTGGCACAGAAAAGTTTCCTACAATGGGGGAAGAAACAAAGCAGTTCTGCTGAAGAATCTCCAACAGAGGATTGGCGAGTACCTCCAGGAATGTTTCCTAGATATCTCTCTGGAGGATTCCCATGAAATTTCAGTGTGCATTAACACACTTTTCCACCGCGTTGCTTAGTTGAACAGGGAAATGGGAAGAACATGCAAACACAGCTACTCTTGTGTATTTCTATTCCTTCAACTATCTGTATGATGAAAAAAGCAAAGGACAATTGTACCTCCTGTACCCGAGCAGCATCAGCTCAAAAAAATCACTTACCTGAGGTCCCCTTTCCTGCATTCTGAACATCTGTGCTGCAGGGCTAGGACTGGCTTGAACCCTCCGGGGTCAAGAAGACGTCCTGACTCTCCATGTCATGAAATGACCTAGTCCCCTGCTCAGCATCATCCTCCAACTCGATCTCCTCATCCACAACTTCTTCGTCGGGATTGAGTCTGGTGTCTGTTGCTCCTGTGCCAGTGGAGGTATCCACAAGTGTCTTTGCAGTGGGGTGAGGTCGCCGTAGAGGATGGCTTTCAGCCCTTCATAGAAGAGGCAGGTCTTTGGCTCTGCACCAGATCAACAGTTTGACTCCCTAGCCTTTTGGTTCTCCTGCCGCAGCTCCTTAATTTTTTGCACAGCACTGCAGCATGTCCCATTCATAGCCCTTCTCTACCACTAAACGAGAAAGTTGACTGTAGGTATCATAATTCCTTCAGTTGGAGTGGAGCTGGGACTGCACAACCTACTCTCTCCAAATGCTAATCAGATCCAGAAGTTCTGATGTGCTCCAAGCAGGAGAGTGTTTGGTGCATGGAGCCACCATGGTCATCTGGGAAGATGTGAGCTCCCCATGCTGAACTAGCAGGAAGTGGAATTTCAAAAATTCCCAGGACTTTAAAGGGGGATGTGTGGAGGGCAGTGGAGTTCAAACTGAATGGCCAGAGCGGTCAGGATGGATATTGTGGGATACTTCCTGGACGCCATTTATTGTGACAGAACCAAGCGCAGTTGTTATGTTTAAATCCTTGGAAATTACTTGTATTCAAAGAGAAACCAGCACAGGAACACAGAGAGAAGTAAACTCAGACAGTCTTTATTGAACTACAACTAAAACCAGCCAGGACTGGCTGAGCTATCCCCTAATATTTTAACTCTGTTGCTATGGAAACAAGCTAGGCTCTGTTGCTACAGCAACCTAGGCAACTAGGCAGGAGACAAAATACACAATATATTCCTCCTCGCTTAATGAAAACACCCATTTATCAGAACAATCACTGGTAGACTGCCTCATTTTCTGGCTAACCCCCTGGGATTATTCTGCCCCGTAAATGTGCGTTTGCCCTAGCTAAAGATCCAGCTGTTGAGGAGGCCTTCTCTCTCTGGGAGGATTACAGCGGACTTCTGGTGTTCTTGCTCTGGAAGGAGTTATTGGTGCAGATCTAACAATTGGGCTCATAGCTCAAACAGGGGAGGTTCTGTATCTGCTGCAATGGTGGATGGAGGGGGGGAGTCAGGAATGGGTAACTCTTTACTCAATATCTTACTTGCGATGGTGAGGTCAGGCAGTTCAACTGGAGATTTGGCTTGGGACTTGTATGACCTGGCAACAACTAATCTACATGCCACCACCAGATGAGATAATTTGCAGTCTGGACAGTGTATGAAACAGGTCCTGTCTGGGTGATGACTGTAGCAAGGACCCATTTAACTGCAGAAGCATAGTTTCAAGTTAGGACACGCTGTCCAGGACTAGAGATTTGGTCTTTTGCTCTGTGTGCATGTCTGATGACTTGGTTTTGCTGTTGATGTTGCATAGTTTGTCATGCTTTGGAAGGTTTCAGCAGATCAAAGCAAGTGTACAGCTCTAGTCCTATCATTAGAAAGGCTGGGGATGTTTTGCTTGTAGCATGAGGTGTATTTCTGTAGGATAGTAAGAAGGTATTCAGATGCTTTTGAATGGATGAATGTCCCTGTGCAGATTTTAAAGCTTGTTTCATTGTCTGCACAACCTTTCTGCTAATCCACTGGTGGATGGATGATACGGTGCTGAAGTGATGTGATGTATCCCATTTGTTTTCATAAAATTTTCAAACCCCTGAGAGACTAACTGTGGTCCATTGTCGCTCACAAGTTGTTCTAGCAAACTGAAATGACTAAAGATTTCATGCAGTTTCTGGATAATACTTTCAGCAGTAGGGGACAGCATTACAGAGACTTCTGGCCACGTAGAGTGGGCATCGACCACAACCAAGAATATGCTCTCTTCAAATGAGCTGGCAAAATCAACATGAATACACTGCCACGGGTTTTGCAGGCCTGTCCCATGGGTGTAGGGGCGCCAATTGAAGTGTGTTCCTCACACTCTGACATGAAATACAAGCTTTTGCCTTCTCTTCAATGGCACTGTCCAGGCCAGACCACCAAAAGTAGCTTCATGCAATTTCTTTCATGCACACTATTCCACAGTGACCTGAATGTAGCTCCTCCAACATCTACGATCTCAGTAGTGGTGGAATAATGAAACGCATTACCCACAACAAGCAACCAGAATGGATTGATAACTCCATCCTCCTGGACATGTAGGGACGAAGGTTGGGTGAGAACTGAGTGTGCCATAGAGGCATTCCATGCATCACTAGGTCCATAACTTGGGACAGTACTGGGTCAATGTGAGTTGCCCTCCTTACTTGAGTAGCAGTGATGTGTGTGTTGTGTACCTGTTCAAAGTAGAAGATTTCTTTATGAACAATATCTTGATGTTTAATTGGTAAAGGCAGTCTTCAGAGACCATCTGCGTTGCAGTGCAGAATGGATCTCCAATAGTTGATCTCATATGTGTGTGAAGAAAGCAACAATGCCCATTGTTGCATATGACTAGCACCCAATGGTGGAAAGCCTGTGTGTGGTCCAAAAATTGATTTTAGAGGTTGATGGTCAGTGAGAAGTGTGAACTTCCATCCAAACAGGTACTGGGAAATTTCCAAATTCCGAAAACAATTCCCAATGCTTCACATTTGATTTGGGCATAGTTAGTTGCATGATGCAAAAGCAATGGGTCTCATCTCCAGAAGGCATAATGTGCGACACGACCACTCCCACGCCATAAAGGAAGGCATTGCAGGCTTAACTGTAGAGGTAAGGACAGATCAATATGCGTCAGAACCTCTGAATTTAGCAATGTGTGTTTAGCCTTGTTAAATGCAACATCACAGACTTCAGTCCACTTCCAGACCTTGTTTTGGCAAAGGCGTACATATAATGGCTTTAGTAGTGTTGCTAACTGTGAAATAAACTTTCCATAATAGATCAATAGTTCTAAAAAAGAGCAAAGTTGGCTTACGTTCTGAGGAGGTGGAGCTTCCACAATAGCCTTGACTTTTGCAGGAGACTTACGAAGGACAGTAGCATCTATGATATGTCCCAAATATTCATCACGGGTTGGAAAGAATTCACATTTGTCTTTGCAGACTCGTAGGCCATACTCTTCCAGTCTTTGTAGGGCAGCCTCCAAATTCTTAAGGTTATCCTCCTCATTCTTGCCAGTAACAAGGATGTCGTCAAGATAGCTCTGGAATCTTGGCAAACCACTTAAGGAAAACAGCACAGGATCACAGAGAGATGTAAATTCAATGTCTTTATTGAACTACAACTAAAACCCGCCAGGACCGGCTGAGCGATCCCCTATTATTCTAACTCTATTTCTATGGCAACAAGCTGAGCTCTGTTGCTATAGCAACGTAGGCAGTTAGGCAGGACACAAAACACGCAACAATGGTGTCTACACTGATGCTTTGACGCTAAGTTTGTCACAAAATGCTCTACACCTCTTGTCAAGGTGGTTTTATTTTGTCACAAAATCAGGGGAATTGGGTCAGTGGAGGTTGATTTTAATGTGTATACCACCACTGTTTTGGCATAAAAAGCTGACTTTGGTTGACAAAAGTCCCTAGTGTAGACCAGGCCATTATTTTCCAAGACTGAGATTTTCTTTTCAGCTTCAATGTATATCAATTAACTTTAATGGTCATAGAATCATAGAGTTGGAAGGGACTTCAGGAGGTCATCTAGTCCAACCCCTGCTCAAAGCAGGACTAACCTCAGATATATCATCCCAGCCAGGGCTTTGTCAAGCCGCAGTTTAAAAACCTCTAAAGATGAAGATTCCACCACCTTCCTAGGCAACCCATTCCAGTGTTTCACTACCCTCCAAGTGAAAAACTTTTTCCTAATATCCAACCTAGACCTCCCCCACCCTGCAACTTGAGACCATTGCTCCTTGTTCTGTCATCTACCACCATTGAGAACAGCCTAGCTCCATCCTCCCTGGAACCCTCTTTCAGGTAGTTAAAGGCTGCTATCAAATCCCTGCTCATTCTTCTTTTTTGCAGACTAAACAAGCCTAGTTCCCTCAGCCTCTCCTCCTAAGTTTTGTGCTCCAGCCCCCTAATCATTTTTGTTGCCCTCCACTGGACTCTCTCCAACTTGTCCACATCCTTTTTGTAGTGGGGATCCCAAAACTGGACACAATACTCCAAATGCAGCCTCACCAATGCCGAATAGAGGGGAATAATCACTTCCCTCGATCTGCTGGCAATGCTCCTACTAATGCAGCCCAATATGCTATTAGCCGCCTTGGCAACCAGGGCATACTGCTGACTTATAATCAGCTTCTTATCCACTGTAATTCCCAGGTCCTTTTCTAAAGAACTGCTGCCTAGCTTGTCGGTCCCCAGTCTGTAGCTGTCCACCATTGTCTCTTCCTGGCTCGACAATGGATGGTACTTGAAGAAGTTGTTGTTGGTGATGGTTTTTTACAAAAAATGGGCTTGGGAGGCGCCTCTGCTGTGAAGTGTACTTAAAATTGTAATACAGGTCATGAGCGTACTATTCTTTATACCTAAATGCATAGATTAATAATCAAGCTGTATACATATCTCAATAACCAAGTTCAGAACATTACAAACTTTCATAATAAAACCTTACTTAATATATTTTATACACAAATAACATTGTCTACAACAAGTTATTTGGGACCTCCTGTTTCCCCCTGATTGTCACAAATAGGCCTTATAAACTCATTATTTTCTGGTGCTAGAAACAGGTACACTCAAAAATGTGTGCATTTTCTGGCAACTTCTTACTTAGCCTTCATAAATATTTTATATTTTCAGTAACAGACACATTTCTCACTGCAACAGTGACATTTTTTGATTGGCTTTGTGAAGAACTGGGAAATATTTGCATCTGTTGGGTAGAGCAGGTAGGAAAGGGAAAACGGTGGCCTCGGTAAGGCAAATACAATAGGCAGGTTTTCTCACTCAGAAGAGGTGACAGAGTTGTTTGCCAAGGGTAAAATCTCCCCTATAGGAAGAGGGGGAGGGAAGCTGTCAGTGGCTCCAGGCTGACAAAGACACTGCCTGAGAGTCAGGGTCTGCAGCAGGCAGGCAGTAACTTGATCCCTAAGAGAAAGGGGGACACCGAAGCTAAATCATGTCTGCCAAGAAGCTGGAGGATAATGCCAAGCAAATGTCTCTGTTTTTTAAATCCATTTCTCTGAGTTTTGAGCACTTTTGGGCAGAATAAATCATACTTTGTTTTGGAGATGCTGCTAGTGTGTCACTGCAAACTACAGTATTCTACAGGCTTCTGGAGGAAAATTTTTGCAAGCGCCAAGCCCATTGTTCCTTAGCAGTCCCACAGTTGGCAATTAGGAAGGAATAGCTGGAGAATGGCTGGATTCTGTGATCCCACACCAAATAAAAGTGGATGCACAGGCCTGTCACTTGAAAGCAGAGCGTGGGGGGAGGGCACGTGGTGTCACCCCCTACCCAATTTATCTGCTTGTCTTGTATCTGTGTGATCATGCTCAGTAACATCTGCTGGAGCTGTTGCCCTCTCTCTGCCCTTTCTTCCCCTTCTTGCCCCCACTGTCAGCAGATATGGGTCATCTCTACTTTAAAGCGGTGCATTCCTGTACTGGAGAAAAGTCTGAGAACGGACAACCTATCCAGGGACATTGGAAGACTTGATCTCAATATCGACACTCACCTATGGTCAGTAATCTCTTGAGCAGACCCATAATGCACTGAAATATTTATACTTCACTTGCTCCCTCGCCCGAGGAAGGGCGCGAGCGCCCTGATTGGACCACCTCACATCCCGCCATGGAGTCTGCCCGGCAACAAGGGACCCGGCCATGATAGGACTGCCCCGCCAGTCCAATCGGCGGCAGCAGGGCGGAGCCCCGACAGGAAGGGGAAGTATAAAAGCCAGGCCCCTGAGCTCAGTAGAGGCCAGACTGCTGCCAGAGACAGACGTGCGGCCCGGCCCGCAGAGGCCTAGGCCAGAGCCGAGCCGCCGACGAACCCCGGCCCTACCTGGGCCTGGGGACTGGACAGGGCCTTTGCGAAGTTGGACCAGGCAACCTGGCCAGGATGACTGGGCCGAGCTGCCCCGACCCTGAGCTCGGGCCCGTGCTCCGGAACCACCGGACTGGGCCGAGACCCCGGAGCAGCCCAAGTGGCGGGCACCTCCGGAGGCCGGGCCGTATCTGGAGGAACTGCCGGCCGTTGAGCCCCTCCCTGAGTCGGGGCAGGACTCCCCGCCTTACCCCCAGTCGATGCGGAAGGACTGACGGCGCTACGCCCGGCGGACTACCTTGGCAGCCCGGAGGAGGCAGGTACTAGGGTCAGTGGGGAGGAAGTAGCCCAGGGACAGCCACGGCCTGTGGCTGAAGCCACAGTATAGTCGGTGTGTTGCGGCGGGAGCCCCGCCGACACAGTGGCAGCCGCTTCTGCCATTACGAGGGCCCTGGGCTGGGACTCAGTGGAGATGGGTGGGCCTGCGTCCCCCTCCCCTTCCCCTTTTCCCTAGCCACCCTCAGGAGAATCTCTCTCCTGGCTGACTCCGTGCTCGCTCGCCCTGACTGAGGGCCTGAGCCATTAACTGCTGCTCACCCTGCCTAAATGTTTTACAGTAAAGTGAACTTTTTAAAGAAATACAATTTAATTTCCATTTACCCTTTTGCCTTTGTGGTAGAACATATTAAGATGGGAAAAGCTCAACAGTTGTTACCAAACTTGGGCAATAAAATATCAGCAAGAAGAATTGTTCTTATAAAAATTAAATGAAAGTAATGAAGATCACATACAGCTAACACAAGAACAGAGAAGAAAAGGAATTCAAATATTCCAAGAAGTAGATAAATACTAATAACCAGAGATAGGTGAGGGGTGCGGGAAAGATATTGCAGAAACAGGACTGATGCAAATATTATAGCTTAGAATGACTTTTAAAGAATTAGCAGACACATTTATAAGACTAGCATCTGTGTTTACACAAGCTAGAGTAAAAATTACAAGGCTGATGTAAGACTGTTAAACTAAGTCATCTTTACTCACCTCCATAGTATAATACTGAACAACTGTTCAAGTCCAATATGTCTTCCTCTAAAGCATCTAATTAAGCAATTGTTGAATGCAGGATATCGCACTATGTTATATCAGAACAGATCATAAGTCCTATAATTCTGTGCCCAACGTCCAGAAAATTGCAGGAGATTTTCTTGATGAAGAGGTTCGGGTTTTTATTTGCTTTTGGTTTTTTGCATATTTTTTTGTAAAAACAGTTTAATAATCACTCTCAAATAATGCTTGGATAAGAGTTACTTAGGTGAAGCATCCTTTTTAAATGGCAAAAGGAGATACATTCGGGTAAAAATAAGCTTTGCAAATCAGCAGCTCTGTGTAGCTAATTAGTGAAATAAACAGGAGTCTCACATCCACTCTTGTAGTCTATAAGTGATTAAATACTCAGGGTCCAATTTTTGTGTGGACTTGAGGTCTGCTTGGGGAAAGGTGGCTTTATGCCACCTGTGTGTCTCACTTATTTCAGAACACCTTGGAGGGCACTTCAATTGCAGTTCATGTAACAACAACCTTGGGGCTGCTCTAACTTCCACCTGGTTGTCTTTAACTCCAATGAGCCACTGGTAACAGTGAAAATAGTGTCCTTTTCCCTTTGGTGTGCCCTAATCTGAGGCTGTAAGTGTTGGCCTAGAGTTCTTACTTCAGTTCAATGCTACATGGAGACTGCACTGGGGGACTTCACAAGTAACTAGATCTGCTATAGCTTAATGTATCAATATAAAGAGGTTGTAGCACAAAGATTAACTGGGTCATCTTCCAGTTTGTTTTGTGAGCTAGGATAGGAGGTTGCAAGGTTTTTTATTCCATTGATATGCCTGCCCTTGTCTGATAATATGCATTGTTCAGAATTGCCACAGAGGAAATTAAAGGATGAAGGGACAGACCCCTTCCAGCCATCACAGTGTGACAGAAAAAAGTTAATGAAAGGACCTATCCTTGGGGAAATAAAAGTAAAGGAGAATCTAAAGGAATGGCCTAAATCTTATTTAGTACCGTTTGAAACAACACCACATTAATGCACATTAGGGAACTTTTAGTGTGTGCTATCAGGGTCCATGTGGACCAGTTAATTCCTGACATGCTAGCATGCATTAGAATTTATACCATGTATAAAGGAGTTTGCAAAGAATAGGGGATCCTTTGCAAACAATTCTCACCTCAGACCTGACAAACTCACTACTTCAAACATATCTTGCATGTAGAATATAGAATAACATGTAGATTATCTACAGAAAGCTTGTAACTGGTCAAGATTTGTATTCATTATGAGATGTATATATGGGTAATGTTTATAGAATAATATATTTTTCTTGAAAGCATACTTTATGGACTTGTGGTAAAAGTTAGTGAAGCAGAGCACTCTGTGGCCCTGCCCTGCTTCCACTTCTTCTCTGGTCATAAAGTCACTCAGACCTTTGATTCCATTACCACTGGTGCAGGTTTGTTTGTTTACAAGTTGTGCTCCCACCACCACAGCTTGTCTTCTTAGCAGTTAAACCCAGGAGGAAAGAGCCTCTCTGCTCTGCTCTGCTCTGCTTTGCTCTGCTTCTACTCTCCAGCTCCTTCCACCCCTCTTCGGGTGCCTTCTTTTCAGCCCTTTATACAGCCCTAGGCTAATTGGGCTGGCAGCTGCCTCGAATTGTCCAATTAGGTGCTGATTTTCTCCAGCCAGCTCCAATTTACCTCCCTAAATGGGAGTTGGTGTGACAGGGGGCTGACTCAGCAGTCTTTATCCAGCATCCTGTCACAGTTAGTCATCAGGGGATATGTCTTAGTGATAGCTTATTCAAGCAGAAGGGAGTTGTGACCCTCCCTGGTTATCTGATAATATAATGCAAGGCTCAATGATCTAGCCTGTTCCATCCCAAAACTATCAATGGAAAACCAGCAGACACAACTAAAACAATCAAAACCACTTGGAAGTTTGTTTGGGTTTTTTTTGTTTTTTTTTTTTAAAAAGGAACATTACAAGATGACAGGAGTTCATGCAGTCTGTGAATGGAAACAAAAGACTGTTGTAGTATAACATGGCATGGGGTGATGCACTCTGTATTCTTTTACTGGGGAGACATCTTGGGGAGTGGGGATATTCTAATGGAAAAATTGGATCCTGGTTCCTGTGGAGTCAACCAGCACTGCTAGAGATTGAACTTTGAGGGGAAAACCACCTACTTTATTAGTTAGGAAACTTAACTATTAATAAGTGTAGACTCAGATATGCATATTATGATTTTTAAACCATTTTTCCCATCATTGTTTCTTCAATAAACCTAGTTTTGTTTTATTATAGGTGCTCACAAGTGCTGTGGGGTTGTGTGTGTAGAGGTTGTGGTGCTGTGTTTCGAGTGTTGATTTAAGGTAAAACCAGTAAACTGGGGAACACTGCTCCTTTAGGGCAGAGGATCTAGAATTTTTTGAGAGTAGCAAGTGACAGGTATCACAGGGAAACAATTCAAAGGGTCTCAAGGATTCGGATGCACCTATTGTTAACCTGCAAGGTGAAGAAAGGGCTAGCAAAGCCCAGAGGAGAGTGCTTGAGTGGCAGAAAGGCTGGTGGTGTCAGGGAGCAAACATCCAGCAGCCATAGCCATAGCCAGGGAGTAAGTAACAAGGTGACTCTAAGTCCTGTGTACTCTGAGAACCATGTCATGCCCCTCTGGTGCAGGCTAATGTACCATGTAAACAGGCTTTTAGGAGTATAAGGGTTTGACATTTTGAAAATGGGACTTAGGCTCCTGAGTCACTGAAGTACTTTTTGAAAATTTTAGTTGTTTGTTTTTAGTCTGAAATTTTTTCAAGACAAGGAACTTGTCTTATTTGTTTTGTAAATTGTAATGTTGATTTATAATGCTAGATTAATAAGAATAATATTCAGATCTATGATCCAGCCAGGGGAGGTAGATTTTTTTTCCTTTCATGAAAGGAAGTTTTCAGCTCTTTGATCTCATAGTTATTTCATTGTCCCCTCCCCTTTCAACAAAAACTGATTGTGTCTGACAAAATATACCACTAGAGTACTCATCCATCACTCTTCAGACCCCTCTAGTTTCAGCTGAATACAGGAATCAGTTAGTTTTCAAAGATCTTTCTTATCCAAAATGGGCAAGTATAAGAACTGGAGTGATGATAAATCATAGGTGAGACAGGCTTGTTGGTATGACTGGCTAGCATGATAGCCAAACCGTTTCCCCTTCTTGTACATGACTCTAAAACTTCTATTAATAATCTATATTCCTATGTTCCTTCAGCCAGCCTTGGCAATAAAAGATCTAGATTAAGTTTTTAAAAGCCACCTCAGTTCTTTGACCTAGCCTTCAGTAATAAAAAACGTAGACTTTTTTTTTAAATACTCACATAATTTCCCTCTGGGGAACAGATATATAGAAGATGAGAGAACCACATGTAACAGATACCAGTAATATTGTTTAATGTGCTTCTGGAAGGTGCTCAAATACTGAGGTGAGGGCACAGTATAAGAATTTGAATAGAACAAAACAGATACCACTGTGTGGTGGACAATAGCCTGGAAAGGACTAATAAATCTCTAGGGATGGTGTGCTAGGAGCAGCCAATCAGGGCTGAGGAGACACAATAAAGGCAGCCAACAGAGCAGAGAAGGCGGTGACTCTCAGGAGCTTGGAGAGGAAAGGCTGGCTGCCCTGCAGGCTGAGGAAGATCAGCATCTTGGACACAGCAATGGCTAGCTCTGGTGAAGGAGTAGCTGAGAGGCCTGAGGTAAGGGCTGGACAGTGGACTGCAGTTCTTACTGAAGGAAGTGGCTAGACCGGGACTACAGAATCCCTCAGAAGAGGGGAAGCACAGATTGTGGCACAGCTGGAAGGCTGTGTCATGAAGTGGACACCACAGACTTTGGAGAGATGTGGGTTCTAAGGTGGAACTGTAATGGCGGGTGAGACACAACCATATAGGGATGCTGGGACGTGCAGAGCTGATTCCCCAGACTAACCAGCAGGAGACGAAAGAATGGTGAGTGCAACCCCATCACAAGTGGTGGAGAATTTGGGCAGACAGTCACCCCTGATATAAGGGGAGAACACTGGGGAGACAATTGCCCGGCAGAGGAGTTGGAGAGATGGTGCACACAGTTGTCCCTGATACGAGGGGATGAGCAGAAGATGAAAATATAATCCCTCATCTAAAGTGATTCAGGGAGGTGGAGACACTTTGGAGCCAGAAATAGCAGAAGCCTGTTTTTCAGAGAGCTTAAGCACCTTCCTGGACTGGACTCCCAAGATGCAATCCTTGCCAAAAGAGGTTGACAAGCAGGAAGGGTGACTTCAGGGCCTGTAGGTTCTTAAGGCCCAACAAAAACAGTGGGAACCACAGGAGTACCTGCAGGCATATGTGGCCTAGCTGGTGAAGCAGCAGCTTCAAGCTAGTTCAAGCTAGTGCACGAGGCTGTGGGGAGCGAGGATAGAAGCAAGAGACCAGGGTCAGGCAACTGGTGGATGAAATGAAACCCTGTTACATCTGTGGATGACAGGGACCCTGGAGAAGGGAGTGGCCCTACTGGGATGGGGGAACAAAAGCCCCACCCAGGGAAAGAAAAGGACAGTGAGCTCAGGGAAGTCCCACCTGTGAGAAGAACAGGGAGGGGACGGGCATGTTGGGCCTGTGGACAAGAGGGGCATCTGAAAAGAGACTGCCCATACCTGATCTGGAAGATTAAGGCTAGCCCCGGGGAAGGAGCTGAGCAGGAGACAGACAGGCCCATGGCCAAGGGGAAGCCAAAGAGGTGCTTCAAGTGCCATGCAGAGGGCCATATAAAGTTGTATTGCCCCCTTAGGAAGAGGCATGGTAAGAAAGAGAGGCCTGAAAACTAGGCTAGGTCAGTGATGGTCCAGAAGGAGGTGCCCGTGATGACCGTGGACATGGCAAGGAGACATCTCCCATACCCAAAAGGGGATGTTAAGGAAGTGATGGAAAATGGAACTGGAATAGAGAGGGTAGACAAGAGGACGCACACTGAAGCATCGTGGGCTGTGATAGTGACTCAGACACTAGAGAAGAGGATTTACCAGGGGGCCTGGTAAGAGTTACAGGGGAGGTTAGTAGCTACTGAGAAGGCTACTTTGGGGGTCCAGACCCTGAACAAAGGGGTGCTAGGTGTGTAATAGGATCTGCAAGTCAAATTGGCAGTGGTAGAGCAAGCCCGTGTAAGGGCAGAAGGGGATTTGGCACACCTGAGGAAGTTTAGGGAGGTTGTGAAGGAGAAGGAGATGTGTGTCTAGCTAAGGGAAACAGAAACAGCGAGAAACCCTAAGGGGTCATCTCAGAGTAGCACAAAGCAGCCTGAGGCATCTGTACCCTCACAGGTGGCAGGCTTGAGGGGGAGAGTGTGTGGTGGGGCAGCTGCCCCACACTACCCTGGAAGGGGTTAAAGCCCTAGAGAAGTTGCACTAAGAGCAGCCAATCAGGGCCAAGAAATCCCTAAATAGGCAGCCAACAGAGCAGAGAAAGCAGTCACTCCCAGGAGCTTGGAGAAGGAAGGCTAGCTGCCCTGCAGGCCAAGGAAGGTCAGCACCTTGGACAGAGCAGTGGCTAGCTCTGGAAAAGGAGCAATTGAGAATCCTGAAGTAAGGCCGGACAGTGAACTAGCTGCCACTGAAGGAAGTGGCTAGATCCGGACTGCAGAATCCTCCAGAAGTGGGGAGGGCACAGACTGTGGCATGGCCAGAGGGCTTTGTCATGAGGTAGACACCGTGGGCTTTGGAGAGACATGGGTCCTAAAGTGGAGACATAACAGCAGGTGAGATACAACCCTATGGGGGTGCTAGAATCTGCAGATCTGATTCCCCAGACCAACCAGCAGGAGGCGCAAGAGCAGTAAGTGCAATCCCATTACATCATGCAAGACAAAGCAACATATGGGACTGCAATAATAGCATGTAGATGCTATATTTTGTTTGTCTTAGTTCACACACTTTCTCATTGAGTAACTCTGTTTTCTGATTAAAAGAACCAAACTTTCAAAGAATCAAACCTTCAAATATACTTTCATAAATTTTGGCAGTTTTCAGGCTTGCTTTTTTATCCCAAGTCTACTAGACAAATGTCATTGAGTATATGAGCTTTTCCAAGTAAGCCTATAGAGATTTGTTCATCTGACTTAAAAATCTCTAGGGTATATCATCTTCCTGCTTTTCTGTAGATGATATTGGCTGACAGCTTAGAATATTCTCTGTCTCTTTCCCCTGAGTTCTGGGACTCATACCAGTGTAACTCAGAAAATTTGTTGTGAAAGCTCAGGTGACAAGGCAGTTGCAGGGTATATCAGTTATTTTGAGACAATACAAATTAATAATTTGCTACTTTGTAAGCAGTGTTTGGCTCTTTAATAACAAGAGTCATGGGCTGTTTGCTGCTACAGTCACCTTAAAGAAGCTGCTATGTCTGATTCTCTGTGTAGGGCTGTGAAGATTCGGGAGATTCTGCACAGAGGGAGGTATTCAGCCTGTTTGTTCTTTAGGTCCTCTGGAACTACTTAACCACACTAGAAATATACACAAAGGATGAAGGGTCATTTCAACATGAAGGATTGTTTTTCATCATAACTCATTTCATCTAAAACAAACATACTTCATTTTAGCTTTCTTAGTTGGCTTCTGGCTATGACACTGTCAGCAACGTAACTGCAGCATAAAACAAATGTAAAACAATTAAAGTTATAATAAAGGATATAAATGATTTTATAGGCTAAGTTTCTTGCAGACAGCTGTCTGGAGGCAACAGAGGTTCTGTCTGGAACTAAAATGAAGGGACCTATTTTAAAATATAGCATTTGTATTTACTTATCTAATTGATTACATCTTGGATACCTGGATTTCATTGTATGGTAGGGATCAACCTCTGTCTCAAATTGCAAATGTAAACAGTGGTCATACTTAAAAGCTTGCCTGTTGCCTCCAATGCAAAACTTGTTCCATGCGGGCAAACCCTTGTGCACATGTAGAATCCCACTGCAGTCATTCTCAGTAACGTGAACACAGTAAGCACAGTATTCACTATCTACAGATATGTATACTATGTAAAAACTGGAATTTTGAAGACAACTGCTGTATGTAATTTATTGGAGAGAGATATTTATTCTCTGTCTTTAAGATGCTGCAAGAGCTATTTAAAGTGCAGATCATTATTATATATTTACAATATTTTTATTATATTTTCAGACTTCAGGGTGACTTTAGTTTAAGATGCAACAGGACAAACATTGCTAAGCCCACAGTTATCCTGTTGGCTCTGCAGGATTGTAGAAGTTCAGGTACCTGGTCCTATGAGCCCCAGCTCCTAGACAGAGCAGATGCAGAAGAATTTCAAGGAGGTACTGCTGTATTGGAGTGGGGAAGGTAGGAAAAATGGGGCCCAACCAGGGCCATCCATCCCCCACAGCACTACCTGGACCCAGAACTGTGAATTGTACAAAAAAAATCCCCTCTGGGACCCATGAGACATCTCCCACCCCTCAAACATTTGGCTTTTGGGAAAGAAACTGCGAAGAGAAACCAGCCAGAGTCTGAAGATGGCATAGCAGCTGCAGAAAGAAGTTCAAGCAGGGACTGATTATTCCATCAGAATATATTCTGCATTTTTTCCACTCTGAATGTTCCGTCACCTGTGTTGATTAGCTATTTGCTCCCACCCTCTCCCTTCCTTGGTCTTTCCATCCAACATAGCCACACTGAAATAATTTAAAATAACAAAACAATGGGAAAACTATCATGGAGCATGTCCTATGCAGACATCACACTGATCTCTCTTCTTGTAGGCTATTCTTCTTTCTACTAACCTATGTCTATTTAGATTGTGTAAGCTCTTTAAGGCAGGGGTACTTACTCTGTTTATAAAGTGCCTTGCACAGTAGGGGTCTCTTTTCAGTTGGCCTTTAGGCACTACCATAATAAACTTGAATAATAGAGGAAGAAGTAAGCAATAGGACTCAGAGACCAGGCTCAAGGAAAGGGTCAAGACTTTTTATCTGAGACTCAAAATGATTTATAGGTATACCACTTTGTATGGTATGCTGATTTTAAGGCTACATTTATACTTCGGTATTGCATTTAATCAGTTGATGTGAACCAAGACAGGTTATTTTGCAGGTACTATCAACCTATACACTGTGTATTGAACTTACACATACCCTTGATGTATTGTGACTGTGGACTGATCACTTCAGCTAAGAAATGAATTATAAATATTGAGTTTGATATGCTTTGGAAGGTGTACAGCGATGTCTTGGTTAGATTTATTAGTCAAGAATATAACTCTCTTCACATAATAGTTGTTTTTTTTAAATATTGTTGTCAGTTCTTTAAGGGAGTTTAAAGATTCTTCTTGTTTTTGGATGTTATGATATGATTCACAGACAAGATCAGCTCCCAGACTTCTGTACTGGGTGGCAAAGAATGGGAAGGAGGCGAACATCCCGCAGTGCTGAAGGAACGGGTCCAAGACTATTTAGAAGGCTTAGACATACACAAGTTCATGGGGCCGGATGCAATGCACCTGAGGGTGCTGAGGGAGTTGGCTGAGGTGATTTCAGAGCTATTGGCTATTATCTTTGAAAGCTCGTGGCAGCAGGGGGAGGTCCCTGAGGACTGGAAAAAAGCAAATATAGTGCCCATCTTAAAAAAGGGAGGAAAGAGGATCCAGGGAACTACAGACTGGTCAGCCTCACCTCAATCCCTGGAAAAATCATGGAGCAGGTCCTTAAGGAATCCATTTTAAGGCACTTGGAAGAGAGGAAGGTGATCAGGAACAGTCAACACGGATTCACCAAGGGAAAGTCATGCCTGACCAACCTGATTGCTTCTATGATGAGGTGACTGGCTCTGTGGATGTAGGGAAGGCGGTGGATGTGATATATCTTGACTTTAGCAAAGCTTTTGATACTGTCTCTCACAGTATTCTTATCAGCAAGTTAAAGAAGTATGGGTTGGATGAATGGACTATAAAATGGATAGAGAACTGGCTAGAGCATAGGGCTCAACGAGTAGTGATCAATGGCTTCATGTCTAGCTGGCAACCAGTCACAAGCAGAGTGCCCCAGGTGTCGGTCCTGGGGCTGGTTTTGTTCAACATCTTTATTAATGATCTGGAGGATGGGGTAGATTGCACCCTCAGCAAGTTTGCGGACGACACTAAGCTGGGGGAGTGGTAGATACCCTGCAAGGTAGGGATAGGATACAGAGTGACCTAAACAAACTGGAGGATTGGGCCAAAAGAAATCTAATGAGGTTCAACAAAGAAAAGTGCAGAGTCCTCCACTTAGGAAGGAAGAATCCCATGCACAGCTATAGACTGGGGACCGACGAGCTGGGCAGCAGCTCTGCAGAAAAGGACCAGGGGGTAACAGTGGATAAAAAGCTGGATGAGAGTCAGCAGTGTGCCCTGGTTGTCAAGAAGGCTAATAGCATATTGGGCTGCATTAGGAGGGACATTGCCAGCAGGTCACAGGAAGTGATTATTCCCCTCTATTCGGCATTGGTGAGGCCGCATTTAGAATATTGTGTCCAGTTTTGGGCCCCCCACTACAAAAAGGATGTGGACAAGTTGGAGAGAGTCCAGCGGAGGGCAACAAAAATGATTAGGGGGCTGGAGCAAAGGACTTATGAGGAGAGGCTGAGGGAACTGGGCTTGTTTAGTCTGCAAAAGAGAAGAATGAGGGGGGTTTGATAGCGGCCTTTAACTACCTGAAAGGGGGTTCCAGGGAGGATGGGGCTAGGCTGTTCTCGGTGGTGGCAGATGACAGAACAAGGAGCAACGGTCTCAAGTTGCAGGGAGGGAGGTCTAGGTTGGACATTAGGAAAACGTTTTTCACTAGGAGGGTGGTGAAGCACTGGAATGGGTTACCTAGGGAGGTGGTGGAATCTCCATTCTTAGAGGTTTTTAAGCTGAGGCTTGACTGGGATGATATAGCTGAGGTTAGTCCTGCTTTGAGCAGGGGGTTGGATTAGATGACTTCCTGAGGTCCCTTCCAACTCTCATATTCTATGATTCTATGATAAATGTAAATGTTGTGGTTAGTGGAGCTGAATATTTGATTTTGTATATTGCAGTACATCACTAATATAGATTTCTTATGCTTTTTTGGAGGATATCAACATTCACTTGGTACCATGCTGAGTCCACATGAAAGAAAGTTTCAGAGGAAAAATATTACAAGGCATCAAAGAAAAACACTGAGTAACAAATGTGTTAAAATAAAGTTAGTGAATACCATTGTTCAGAACATAGCATCATTCCCAAATTGATTCAGAAATCTGCTGAAACCAATATCACAGGAAAAAAGTAAACAGACAAGCAATGCAAAATAGTACAGAGATTGTACAGCTGTTACTCCATATCAAGAAGAAAATGTAAAAAAATGATGACATGATCATCTTCCACTTCTCAAGTTTCTCTGAGTGTTGAATAAGCAGTTTTGTAGAGGGAGAAAAAGTGTGTATATATAAAGGGCTGTCAGTTCCACTTTCAAGAAAGTATTTTTTAAAAAGCCCACAGAACTTAGTGATAGGCAATTTGTACAGAAAACATGAAATAGAAATTATACCATTTGCTTAAGAACTATATAGAACTATATAGATATATATAGATATATACTATATATATATATATCTTATAAGAACTATATATAAAATTTACAAAATTCCTCTTTCCTCTTTTTAAGCAGCTATGACATCATGAGTCACTGGATCTAGAGACATTTCCATGAGCAATTGACACATTCAATCAGTAAAGAATTGTTTTTGAAGAAATTTACTAGTGCTAGTGACATATAATGTTTTTGTGTTGATATGTGATTTCACATCATAACTTTAACGAGTGTGAAAATTACCTTAAGATGCACAGTTCTGAGGGTGATAAACAATCTCATGCTAGCCTTCACAAGAACATGATGTGTGAAGCTCAGACAGAATTCAGACACTACTAGCTTGTAGAAAGAGGCTATGTAACCTGTTGTGAACTCTTCTGAAAGCATTACGTCATGATGGGGAACAACTGTTAGATCACTGGCCAAAGAGAAACACAACATGGCATTCGGAAACCCTTTAGAGTGCTGAGTTCTTAACAGTGCTATATTATTTTCCATCACTATTGTTAGCTGTACAGCTCAAATATACAAAAATTGTTGTATATATGTTTCATGATATTAGAATTTACAGTATGGATTTTAAAGCATTAGTCATTGCTAGGCCTGATTCTGATCTAATTTACAGCAGTGTAAATCTGCAATAATTCCACAGAAGTTAATGAAATAACACCAACATAAAATTGATGTGAAATCTAAATCAGGCCTCATCCCATTTCCTAGATCAGGTAATCAAATAATTGCTTTGTCTGGATGACTTGGTAACTCCTGCAGACCAAAGTTATAATGCTGCTTATCCTACATAATTTCCTGATATTCAAAGACACTCTTAGAAATTTTGAAGTTACTAAATGTGAAAAAATGTTGTGTATGATCATTCAGATGAAAGTGGGCTATATTTTGAATCAATAGTGCATTTTTGGCAACAGAACTCAGATCTGCATTCCCAAGTCTCTCCCAACCAGCTAACAGCATACCAGCTGGTTATGGAGTGCCCTTTTTATCATCTTGATGGTGGATGGATGCGCTTGATTTCTCTGGATACTGCTGCTGTGATAGTGTCTTGTGATGGGGTATCTGCCCCACACTGACATTTAAGAGGATGGAACATCCCGCAGTGCTTAAAAGTAGGTAGCCAATAGGAGAGGGGCTGGGAGGAACAGCCAATCAAAGACTAGCAGTACCATATAAAAGAAGCTGCAGGGCAGAACAGAGCCGTCTCTGCCTGGAGCGCAAGGAGGGAAGGTTGTGTCTCTTGCAGGCTGAGAAGCCTGCAGAACCTTAAACAAAGTTATTACTGGGAGTGAGTAGTAGCAGGCCCTGAGGATGGGCACAGATGGTGCTAGGACTGGGGGAAGTGACCCAGGGAGACAGCAGCAGGGAAAGAAGTTCAAGGCGCAGCAGGAGACTGCGATCCACATGATGCCTGGGCTGGGACCGGGAGTAGTGGGTGGGCCTGGGTCCCTCCCCCTATTGGGAAGTGGCAGGACAAGTAACTGACACTGAGAAAGAGGTGAGATAAGAAACTGCAGCTGCCACTGAGAAAGTGCTGGAGGAGCCAAACCTTGCTCAGAATGGGGGAACATGGATTTTGGCTTGGCTGGAGGGCTGAGTCACGAAGAAGACGCTGTGGTTCCTAACAGCTGTGGGCAGGGCCACAGGCAAACTGAGAGGAGGAGTGATGGCGTGGAGACCGGTGACATGGGCATCTGCTTGAAGCTAATCTCCAGACAGGTGCCTGTCTGGCGGGGAGTGGTGTGACTCCATCACATGGCTACATCACTCATTGTTTGTGCTGTCAGAAGCCATGCATCCAAAAAAGTCAAAGGGTGAGATTAAATTATTAATGGTACCCATGACATAAAGAGCTACATGACTTGGTAATAACTAAATGCATATTTGGTAGTTCAATGTGAACATGATGAAAAAGCAAAATTTCATCTGTATTTTACCTTTACAAATTACAACCTAAAAAATTGTTACGTTGATGTGTTTTTAACAGGATGATGGTAAATTAGATACCTCCTGATATTAAGGATCTGAATCTGTACAATAACCTCAATTCACCTTATTCAACCTTTTAAAAAATTTCCTTACAGCCTGAGACAAATCAGTTACCAAAGAAAAAATGCAAGGAATTCCATGTAAAGATGAGTATCTCTTTCTTCCAATATGTGAAAATATAACCATTTCATAAAATAAAACTGAAGATAGTGATAAGCTAATTATTCTAAAATCAATGGTGTGCCTAAAAATAATGCTTTGATAACATTATTGAGGGAATGTTACAGCTGTATTGAGATTCTTCTCCTTGAGAAAATTTCTATATCAGTAGTGATGCCTATGCTCAGCTACCTGAAGACTGTGTTAAATGTGGATATACACAATCCATGTTACAGTGAGGACTATCTTCTGATGTGTAGAATATCTATGAACCAGTGCACTATTCATCTTCTGAATACTAAAGATTTAGCTAGGGATAAAATTGATTTTAATAAGAGGTGCCAGCTAACAGAAAGCCCTGTAAGTTCGCGTGAGAACTCTAGAGGCTCTGTGTTTTTCTGATCTCTTCTGTTTGGGATCAAGAGGTCAGTGAGATGAGAGGATTTAAAATATCTAAGTCAGAGTGTAAAAATTCTAGGATGAATTCTAAACACCACAGGTTTCAAAGAAATATTCTTTATTTGTTTTGCCTGTTGCAAAAAGGTGAATTATATCCCTTAGGAAATAGAATTGTAAGTAAGTATGAACTGCCAAGAATGGACAGCAAGGGGACTTTGGGGAAAATGCTGATAAGGATGATTGATTTCTGCACAGTTTATAACATTTTTATCAGTGTAAAGTTTTTAATTTTGTTAGGTTTCCAAAAATCTGAGGACACTCTTGATCTAGAGTGTCTTCAGATTTTTGGGAGTCTAACAGGATAGGCTGGTCTTCTGCCTGAGATTTTCAGAGTTGCCTCGGGAGTAAGATGTACAGTTCACACGAACTTCAATGGGATTTTTTAATCTGAATCTCCTATGCAGTTGCCAAAGAAATCTCAGCCTTTTATATGTTAAACTGCGTGCCAGGACGTGGGGAGGTAGAGTTGTGTAGATCATAGGGAAGTACTGAATGAAGGGAGCTGGGAGAAAGAGAAGGCTCTGATGTGCTACCTTTGGCAGCTGACAGCACTACTAAGGTCCAATAGGTATTGCTACCCCTCCTTCAAACTTTCATAGAGGGAAGAGTGTGGACTGAGGGTAGGACATGGATACAACCTCATTAACTCATTTTCCATGCACACATGCTAGCAGTGGATTCATGAATATACCATGTAAACTTCACTTGACAGTAAACTTCACTGCCTTAGAATTTAGACTGCTATGCTGCATTATATATATAAAAAGGGGGCACTCACTCAGCAAGCCCACATTAATACCCAGATCAACCTTGGCTCACATCTTATCCCTGTAAAATAGCATTACATCTAAAGACACTCTAGTTCCACCATTCCACAACACACTACTTTTTTGTTGTTTTTTTTTTTATTTCCCATGTACAAGTAACCACAGTATTTACTTAGAGATCTTCACTATCTCACTCAAATAAAAACCCTGAACTCTTACAGTTGATAGATTAAGATTTATTACTTATAGGTAATGTCTCTTTTAATTGCATGTCATGCTAAAGTGGGTGTTCATTTTGTACCAAGCAACTTGTTTGCTTTCACTAGAAATTTCACCTGCTGCATCTCTAATTGCACACAATTCTCAGATCTAAAAATCATGCTGCCAAATTTGATGGACACTTAAGAAAATGTGCACAAAGTTTAAAGGCTATTTTATCTTATTCATCTTTAACAGGGATTAGTATGTTTACTGGGTTTTTTTTAAGTTTGTCTACAATTATCTGAATATGTGCAAAGCTTTATTTGTATGTAATTACCTGTGTTGGAATTTGGTCAAGATATGGCTCTTTTGCAAAAGCACTATGGAAACTTGAATGCACTCAAGTGGCTAGAACCTCTGTTTATATCTTCTCTGATTCTTTACTCCTTAATTTGCAGTGAATTCATATTGAACAGTGTTAATATTGTGGTGTATGATTTTGTCTGTCTAGTTATACATTTAGAGACAGTAAGGGGTGTAGATAAGGTTGATCTCCATCAAAGCAGTCTGATTTATTCATAGACCAGGCTGGCCTGCAAGGAATAATCATATTCCTAGGGAACATTCTAATTTATCAGGATTTATAATTTCTATTTATCATGTCGGGCCAAATCCTGCACCCTTGTAGTCAATGAAAATTTGAGGATCCCACAATCCAGTCCAGTATCAACTAACATAATACAGTATTGCAAGGGCTAGATGCTACCCTCTGCTGCACAGGAACACAAAAGAAAGAGAATAGAGTGAGCCTTTTTACCGCCACACAAGCTGCAGGACAGGATCTTTTCCTTGCATTCAAGAGAAGTGGAATAGGAGCCACGCTAATGGACCAAGTTGCATGAACCAGCACTACAGTCCATTTTCTTAAGACAAAAAGGTATATCCAGTCCTAGCGATCTAGCACATTGCCTGAGCAGCACACACTGCTTGTTTCAAAACAGCATCATTGTAACCTACACTGTTCATTCTTCAGTATTCCCTTACTAGTGGACTCCTTTCCTCTCCAGCAGGATTTCTGGAAAAGTGGATTCATTTGTAACTATCCCGGTTTTCTCCTCCAGCATTGTACAGTGTAGGGTTTGAAACTTAGTATCAAGAATTAAACAGATTTAAATTTACACTTCTGTTAGACCTGTCACATGATTACTTAATTTGGGAGGATTGGGAGGCGGGAAAGGAAAAATTGAATCTCATCACTCTTAAATTTCACCTGACACGTAGATGAACCAAATAAATGTAATATACCTTCATTAAATTAAATCATATCAAAGGATTTTCTTGGCCACATTCACCCTGAAAGCTTAACAGAGCCTGATTTGCAATAAGCATTCTTGAAGCAGCCTTCCTGAACAAACAGCAACAATCCACAAAATGTTGCTGACAGTAACCAACAGATTAACGCTATGAAAGGCAAGAGAAAATCCTCCAGTGCTGAGAAGAATCCTGTACTAACACATTATGACTGAAATGGAATAACATTTCATATAAGGTAATATATCCTTAGAAAAAAACTAAGTAAAAAGTTACTCTGAATTTTATCTTATCTGTAAAAAGCAATTTGTTTTCAAAATTTGTTATAGTCAGATGTCTTTCATACCTAAGTGATGTAGATTCAGAGGACTTGTTTCTCGCACTGGACTATGACTGATTTCTGTGGAATTGTCCTATTAAAATAATCATGGATATTAAATATGTAGATTTGTCATGCAGCAGTGGAGGAATACAGTACTCTGAATGTACATATTTTCCAGGGTAGTGTCTATCTAGCACTAAGCTAGAATTTGTACTGTAGAAGTCAATGATGGAAAAGGTACATTTAAAACCTGTTTGCCCCTATCCCCTAACCCTAGGGCAATCTAATATCCAGTCCTTAGAGATTACATGAAGAAAAGTTAGATGACATGATCCACCAACAAATCCTCTGCTCTCTGCCTTCCATACAAACACCTCCCCAAAAGGGGAAGCAGCAGGTTCAGGGTCTGTTGGAACTGCAGATGTAAAGCAGCTCTGTCACTATTTCATAGTGTGTGACCTTAACAGCCCCTCTTACCTCTACTGAACTTCCTTCACACAGCCATCTTCACTGAACCGTGCAGAAAGCGCCTGAATAACCCCATAGCATAGACAGCCTAAACCAATGAAAGGATTTTTTCGGTTAGTGTAGGAACACCCCCTTCTGGAACAGCAGTAGCTATGTCAATGGTAGCATTCTTTTGTTGACATAACTGCATCTACACTGGAGTTTAGCTATGATGTTTTTCACCCCTCCCGACTGATGTCACTAGGTCAACCTAACTTAAGTGTAGACCCGGCCCAAGATTTGATCTTAAATTGCTTAGTTACTGCTGTGATGACCTATTATTTCCACAGCAAGCATGATGTACAGCAGTTTTGTATTAATCCTCCTTTTTTCTCTGTAACAGCTGCATTATCCACCTTTTGCAGATGAGAAAGCAAACAGCGGTCTAAAGTCTGTTTACCTCAATGGAGTGACATTAAGGATTTTGCACAAGAGCAGAGTTCAGAAGCCCATACTTCCTAGCCACATGGGCAGTATAATAGACCAAACTGTTCAGCAAAGAACACACTTGCAATAATACAGTACTTATGGTAACACAGGTCATCACTGTATATTACATATAATGGGGTATAACATCTGCTGAAACCAAATAAAATACATCCCAAATCCTGTGTCCCTCAGCAAGTTATAGACACATATCTAACATAGTAGTTTCCTCTTTTAAAGTTGCATTCTCTGTCTTTTGCTAGTGAGAAAATCTGGGACTACATTCTAAACACTTATTATTCAGGAAAAGTGAGAATCCATTTCAATTTAAAATTCACTTTTTTCTTAATTGAGCCCATTTTGGGTTTATCATTGAGCTGCATTTATGTGACAGCTGCTTACAATGACAGACAGTAGAACATTGCATGAAAGATGACCTGGAATACAAGGGGATTCTTTGTGTTGAAGTATTTTATTTGCAAATTAGTAAGTATCTTGCCAACTCCTAGAAATTGCATAGAAACATGGAAGTAGGTGGTAGGTAGAACCCAAGTGCAACCTAATTTTGCAGGATAAGCCCACCCTAATCTTAATAGAGGATACATGATCACAGCTCAGCAATATAACGAACATTCCTTTTCCTCCCACCAGCCCACATGCTTACATCAATGGTAAATTCCAGCATTTCCTGAAATAAAATTCCTCTGTTTTATTTACCTATTTTCCTTGACTGCACAGGAATGGTTAAGTATAGGAAGTGTGATGAGGGTTAGTTAACATTTAAGAAGCACTTTGAGACCATTGAATGGAAAGCACTATAAAGTATTAGGCCTAGATTGTGACTGATGAGCTAGTCAGCTTGCATAAGCAGGTCTACACTTAAAATACTGCAGCAGTGCCACTGTCACACTTGAGTGAAGATGCTGCCTATGCCAGTAGGAGGGATTCTCCCATCGGTGTAGGTACTCCACCTCCCTGAGAGGAAGTAGTTATGTTGAGGTGAGAATTTTCCTGTTGACTTAGCGCTATCTATACCAGTGCTTAGGTTGGTTTAATTGCATCCAAGGGCATGCATAAAAATAAAAGTTTGACCCCTTTCTGTAGAGGCACGTTCTGTGTTCCTGCCATGACCATGGGGCCGAAGGAGCTTGCTCTCCTCTCTGTATTCCCACTGGGGACCCTGTGATCTCCCCTCGATTGACCCCTTCCTTGACCAACCCATCCCAGAGGCTCTGCTCACTGCCCTTCTATTATTGTTTAGAAGCATTGTCACTCATTGTCTCAGCTGCTGATTGGTGCAGAGAATGGGATGTGATGGATGAGCGCCACAGAATGCCAGTTCCTGGAGGAAGGGATCTGGTTGCCCAGTGCCACAGTTAAGAGCTCTGCCTGGGGTTGAGTGTGCATTGCGAGCAGACCTCCAGTATGAAATTTGTGGGTGGGAGGGAAGAAATGCTTCCCTCTGCCCTCTGTAAATGGTGCCCCTGCTCTGGGACCAGAAGTGCTCGCTCTCCCCCTGTGGCTCTTGGGCTGGAGGAGTCCTGGCCAATTATTGGGGAGGGGGGACCATGCCCCTGCTTGTTCTTCTTGTGCAGGCCTCTGACTGCATCTCTCACAGGTGTGGATTTTTCACATCCCACGGTGATATAGTTATACCATCCTAATTTCCTAGTGTGGACCTGATTTAAATGTCTCACTGTACAAGTGGTCCCACTGAGTTCAATGGAACCACTGCTAAGGAAGATACTATCAGAATCTAGCTCTTTATACTTACCCTTTACTAGGTTAATAATTCATTTCTCGGGAAATTTTCAGGGTGTTTCCCAGGCCTGACGTCAGGCTTTTGGTTGCTGCCATAAAATAATTTACTACTTTTACTAAGTGCTTTCATATTTAAACATTGGGACATTAAGCTGTTGCTTGCCCTCAGCAGAGGGCCTTTGGCACTAAAATGCAATATTCTTCTCTCACTGTTAATGGAGGAGTGAAGGGTTTTTAAAATCGGTTTGGAAAAGCCATTTGTTGTATTAAACAATATGCATGCCTCCTGAGACTTTTATCTGGGCACAGTCTACAAGAAGACAACAATAATATGAACCCTGGATCTCTTTTCATAACCATCAAATTTTACTGAGGTTTGGATGTTTCTTGAATTTTATAAGTATGATTTACCTATATTAAGGATTTATAATCACTGTGTGTTTCCTTGTTACAGGACTAGTAGGAAGGGCAACCCGTAGGATTCTGCAGTCACCTACCCAGCCTTTGGTCTTCTGTCTCCAGCCAGTTGACATCACATATCTGATTGTGGAGGACTCATATCCCCAGCTATCAAGGATCCAAAAGGAAACAAAACACCACATGCCTGCAGCAGGCCTCCCTTTTTTATCCATAGTCTTGATTGGAACCTACAGATGAAGCCTGGTTGCTCAAGCCCAGAGCAGTTTGATAACCCTGATATGAAGTTTATACACAACGTGTCAGTCCTGTAGCTCTAAGTATATTTGTTGAACACTTGCAAAGTAACAACTAGGGCAAAGAAGGCTGATGCAAGTAGGAGATGTGGTCTAATGGACAGGGCACTGGGCTAGGACTCAAGTAACTCACTATCCTCTATCCCTCTTTCCAAAGTGACTGTCAATGAGACTTAGGCTGCTAAGTGCCTACATCACTTTTGAAAATGGGACTTAGGAGCCTAAATCACTAAGGGTAGATCCACAAAGGGACTTAGGCTCCCAAACTCCACTTTTAGGTGCCACTGCAATACACAAACCCCCACTTTCAGCTGCTACCTAACTGTCTTGGTGCTTAAACTCACACAGTGCCTTCACTTTTGCTGAAACAGTTCCTGCTTCTGGGCATATGCACTGCTGCTTCAGGAAAGTGCCTAGACACTATTTCAGACCTAAGTTCCATCACAATACATAAACAAGGAGAACTCGGGTATTCTGCTGCAGCTAGGATACTCAGCAGGGATATGGGAAACCCTGGTTCAAGTCCCCTCTCTGCTTGCTGAGAACAGGAGTTACCCACAGACATTTTGGAGATCACCTAGACAAGCAAAGGGTACTGTCCCTGGATGCTTTGTAACTTGAGGTGCCTTGATGCTATTCTGCTATGGCTCAGAGCCCTGACACCAGTAGCCAGCCTACAAGCATAAAGTGCTTACCCTGGCTTCCACCACCCTGGTTTCTCCTTTCAGGATGTCTAACACTGAGCCAGAAAGGGTTAAGCAACCAGCAGGCTAAGTGACCTAAGATGAACCTTTAAAAACAGAGAAATACTGAAATGGTAAAGAGGTCCATTTCTTGTAAATACCTAAGAAAGCCATATTAGATAGACCACATTGTTTGAAATGCAAACTTGTATCAGAGAATTAGAAGATACTGATTCATTGTATTGGTCTGTTTTTACCTATATCTTGTTAGATGCTAACAATATGATTTTATTAGCTTGTAGATGGTACACTTTTCCTGTCTGTTACTATATTCTAGTGATTCAGAGATCAAAAGGGAATATTAGCAATTAGATGAAACGTGGTGTAAAAATATCATTTCTCTTTGAAGTTTGTAGAAAACTACCAATGAACCTTTGGATGGTTTATGGCTTTATGCTAATCAATGCAACAAATTACTTTGTGTTAACTGCTGTCAAGAGGCACTCCACTTGTGACCAGTTGCCAGCTAGACATGGAGCCATTGATCACTACTCATTGAGCCCTATGCTCTAGCCAGTTCTCTATCCATTTTATAATCCATTCATCCAACCCATACTTCTTTAACTTGCTGATAAGAATACTGTGAGACTGTATCAAAAGCTTTGCTAAAGTCATGGTATATCGTGTCTACTGCTTTCCCCACATCCACAAAGCCAGTTACTTCTTCATAGAAAGCACTCAGATTGGTCAGGCATGACTTTCCCTTGGTGAATCCATGTTAACTTCCTCAGGGTCCCTTGGTGAATCCATGTTAACTGTTCCTGATCACCTTCCTCTCTTCCAAGTGCCTTAAAATGGATTCCTTTAGGACCTGCTCCATGATCTTTCCAGGGATTGAGGTGAGGCTGACCAGTCTGTTGTTCCCTGGATCCTCTTTCCTCCCTTTCTTGAAGATGGGCACTATATTTGCTTTTTTCCAGTCCTCAGGGACATCCCCCAATTATCACGTGCTTTCAAAGATAATAACCAATGGCTCTGAAATCACATCAGCCAATTCCCTCAGCACCCTCGTGTGCATTGCATCTGGCCTCATGGACTTGTGTATGTCCAATCTTTCTAAATAGTCTTGGACCTGTTCCTTCAGCACTGCGGGATGTTCACTTCCTTCCCATTCTGTGCCGCCCAGTGCAGTAGTCTGGGAGCTGGTCGTTTGTGAAGACAGAGGCAAAAAAGGCATTGAGTACCTCAGCTTTCTCCACATCCTCTGTCACTAGGTTGCCTCCCCTATTCTGTAAGGGGCCCACACTTTCCCTAATCATCTTCTTCTTGTTGTTCCCCTTCACATCCCTTGCTAGCTGCAACTCCAATTGTGCTTTGACCTTCCTGATTTCATTCCTGCATGTTCGAGCAGGATTTTTATAATCCTCCCTAGTCATCTGACCAAGATTCCACTTCTTGTAAGCTTCTTTTTTGTATTTAAGTTCACCAAAGACTTCTTTGTTAAGCCAAGCTGGATGCCTACCATATTTGCTATTCTTTCTGCACATTGGGATGATTTGTTCCTGTGCCCTCAATAAGGTTTCTTTAAAATACAGTCAGCTCTTTTGGATTCCTTTCCCCCTCATGTTAGCCTCCCAGGGGATCCTGCCCATCAGCTCCCTGAGGGAGTCAAAGTCTGCTTTTCTGAAGTTCATGGTCTGTATCCTGCTGTTCTCCTTTCTTCCTTTTGTCAGGATCCTGAACTCGACCATCTCATTGTCACTTCTGCCTAGGTTGTACTTGAATCATTAAAAGAAACATTTGTAAAATGTATTGCCACTGAAAGTCTTCAAGCAGCAGACATGCCTTTGGCACATATGAATCAATTTTAGTTAAAAAGATGAAGTTATAATTATTTTCTACTAATCATTTAAAGATACTTTGACAGGACCTGCAAAACGGGCTTGAAATACTTTTTTCTTCTTTATGCTGTACAAAGAGCAGTGTGTCATTTTGTCCACTCACAATCAGAGCACTCCCTTGTATCCGGATTTAGTATTGCTGGAGTTCTTCCACTCTTGGGCTCCCTTGTCTGTCCTCCTGTTCCCACAACAGGCTGTGACCAGGTCACCTCTCAGTCCAATCCCCTTCTGTAGTTAACAGAAAAGTCTAAAACCAGGACAACCCAAAGTCTAGTGGCCTCTCTGCCAGGGCCTTGGCCCCCATCTGGGGCTCTGTGGACGTGCCCCTGGAACTGGGGAGCAGCGTTCGCGTTTTCCCTCTCTGGGTCCTCCTCAGAGGGGGACCACCCCTCCCGGCTACCTCCCACCGGGAGCAGTCTTGTGCCCTTTTCAGGGCAAGCAGTTTATGCACCAGGCCCTCAGACAGGGCTGGCGAGGCAACCAGTCTAAAGCCAGGCCCTCAGGCAGGGCTGGCGAGGCAGACAGTTTAAAGCCAGGCCCTCAGGCAGGGCTGGCGAGGCAGACAGTTTAAAGCCAGGCCCTCAGGCCGGGCTGGCAGGTGAGCAAGCCGCTCTTGGGAACGGCACGGCGGGGAAGGCTTCCTCACGGAGGATAGGGAAGGGGGAGGGGACGCAGGCCCGCCCGTCTCCACTGCGTCCCAGCCCAGGGCCTTGGCAGTGGCAACGGCGTTTGCCACTGGGTCGGCGGGGCTCCAGCCGCAACACGCCGCCCGGGTTGTCCCTGACTCAGCCACCAATGGAGCAGCTATCCCTGGGCTCCTTCCTCCCCGAAACCCCTGGTACCTGTCTCCTCTGGGTCGCGGAGGTGGGGTAGACCTGCTAGGCCCTCGTCATCCACGGGCGGCAGCTCGGGTAGCTCCATGGGCTCGTCTTTGGGGGGTAGCTCCTCCAGGTCCTGCGGTCCCAAGGCCTCGGGCAGAGCCGGTAGATCCTCAGGGTCCCAGGCTCGGCACTGTTCTGGCAGGTCTGGTTCTGGCTCCCAAGCCCCGGGTGTCTCCGGGGGGTTCTCCCCCGGCTCGTAGTTCTTCCAGCTCCCAGGCCGAGGGGGTCTCTGGCAGTCCCTCCAACTCCCAGGCCGTAGGGTACCGGGGGGAGGCCTCGGTCAATCCCCAGGCTGGGTTTAAGGCCGGCCACTCCCTCTCAACCCGGCTCCCTGGCCCGGCCTTGGCTAGGAGCTCTGGAGGAGACGCGTCCTTCCCCTTTGGCCGCCTCCCCCCAACTGAGCTCGCCTGGCTGGCTCTTAAAGGCCTAGCTCTGCCCCCCTGCTTCCGGTCAGGTGGGGCCACTGGGGCCCTTAAAGGCCTAGACCCGCCCCCTTTCTTCCAGTCAGGTGTTCCCCTGGGGCAGGCCTCTGTCAGCCAGGGTGGGTCTGGCTCCCTCTCTGGGTCCTCCTCAGAGGGGGACCACCCCTCCCGGCTACAGGCTCATTGTTTTTTGTCTTTCAGTTTTGAAGCCTGAACTTCCCCTTTTTTTATCTGAAGGAGCGTTGGGGGAATCTAGGCCCATCTTTTCCTCTGGGGTGCAGCCCCAGCTCTGTTAGGCAGCTAAATACTTTTCCTTCCATCTGACCACTTCCCTGGGCTGCTCTTACTCTTGCCCTGCTTGTCAGCATCTTCCACAGCTCTGTGAATACCACCATTCCCACCATGGATTTGTGGTGCCTCATGGCTTCCCAGACGTCTGAGGATTTTCCTCAGTTTGCTCACAGCCTCTCAGCAGCTGAGCTGTATTTCAAGAAATCATTCTCGTTTCTCTCCCCCCCCCCCCCCACGACAGGAGTTCTGCATGCACACACTCCCCAACACTCCTCCTGGATCTTGATTTGTGGTTCATAGAATCATAGAATATTAGAGTTGGAAGGGACCTCAGAAGGTCATCTAGTCCAACCCCCTGCTCAAAGCAGGACTAACCTCAGCTATATCATCCCAGCCAGGGCTTTGTCAAGCCTCAGCCTAAAAACCTCTAAGGATGGAGATTCCACCACCTCCCTAGGTAACCCATTCCAGTGCTTCACCACCCTCCTAGTGAAAAACGTTTTCCTAATGTCCAACTTAGACCTCCCACCCTGCAACTTGAGACCATTGCTCCTTGTTCTGTCATCTGCCACCACCGAGAACAGCCTAGCCCCATCCTCTGGAACCCCCTTTCAGGTAGTTAAAGGCTGCTATCAAATCCCCCCTCACTCTTCTCTTTTGCAGACTAAACAAGCCCAGTTCCCTCAGTCTCTCCTCATAAGTCCTGTGCTCCAGCCCCCTAATCATTTTTGTTGCCCTCCGTTGGACTCTCTCCAACTTCTCCACATCCTTTTTGTAGTGGGGGGCCCAAAACTGGACACAATATTCTAAATGCGGCCTCAACAATGCCAAATAGAGGGGAATAATCACTTTCCGTGACCTGCTGGCAATGCCCCTCCTAATGCAGCCCAATATGCTATTAGCCTTCTTGACAACCAGGGCACACTGCTGACTCATATCCAGCTTTTTATCCACTGTTACCCCCAGGTCCTTTTCTGCAGAGCTGCTGCCCAGCTCGTCGGTCCCCAGTCTATAGCTGTGCATGGGATTCTTCCTTCCTAAGTGGAGGACTCTGCACTTTCTTTGTTGAACCTCATCAGATTTCTTTTGGCCCAATCCTCCAGTTTGTTTAGGTCACTCTGTATCCTATCCCTACCTTGCAGGGTATCTACCACTCCCCCCAGCTTAGTGTCATCCGCAAACTTGCTGAGGGTGCAATCTACCCCATCCTCCAGATCATTAATAAAGATGTTGAACAAAACCAGCCCCAGGACCGACACCTGGGGCACTCTGCTTGTGACTGGTTGCCAGCTAGACATGAAGCCATTGATCACTACTTGTTGAGCCCTATGCTCTAGCCAGTTCTCTATCCATTTTATAGTCCATTCATCCAACCCATACTTCTTTAACTTGCTGATAAGAATACTGTGAGAGACAGTATCAAAAGCTTTGCTAAAGTCAAGGTATATCACATCCACTGCCTTCCCTACATCCACAGAGCCAGTCACATCATCATAGAAGCAATCAGGTTGGTCAGGCATGACTTTCCCTTGGTGAATCCGTGTTGACTGTTCCTGATCAACTTCCTCTCTTCCAAGTGCCTTAAAATGGATTCCTTAAGACCTGCTCCATGATTTTTCCAGGGATTGAGGTGAGGCTGACCAGTCTGTAGTTCCCTGGATCCTCTTTCCTCCCTTTTTTGAAGATGGGCACTATATTTGCTTTTTTCCAGTCCTCAGGGACCTCCCCCTGCTGCCACGAGCTTTCAAAGATAATAGCCAGTGGCTCTGAAATCACCTCAGCCAACTCCCTCAGCACCCTCGGGTGCATTGCATCCGGCCCCATGGACTTGTGTATGTCTAAGCCTTGTAAATAGTCTTGGACCCGTTCCTTCAGCACTGCAGGATGTTCGCCTCCTTCCCATTCTGTGCCACCCAGTACAGAAGTCTGGGAGCTGATCTTGTCTGTGAAGACAGAGGCAAAAAAAGCATTGAGTACCTCAGCTTTCTCCACATCCTCCATCACTATTCATGCAATCAACTCCCTCCTTCAACCAGGAGACTCCCCCAGACCATCTTCTGGAGTTCAGGTTGTATTTCAGACAGACAGTCTCTCATCTCTCAGACCTGGACTGTGACTTAAACCAGCTGTAGAGCCTCAGGAAGCTTCTTCTTCAGCTGAGCCCTTTTTCTCCCAATAAGTCCCTAGAGGTTTCAGCAGGCAGCCTTCTCCAGCTGGTGTTGCCCTCCCATGAAGGAGGAGGCAGTATATATGCTGTTCCCCTACCTACAGCTCATTCCAATTGGCTGAGAGAAAGGGTAGTCTTGTCACATCTACTCTGTGATTTTTTTGAACTATCTTATGGAATTATACCCCTTTCCTGATAAAACAGGGAAGATAAGATCTGAAATTCCTTGTATATTTAAAAAAAAAAAGTAGATGGAAAAACCCATGCCATTTTGTCCCTCTCTGCTCCCCAAGTAAAAATGTTTTATTAGACTTTCAAGAACAAAGACTCAAACAATGTCATAAACCCCTCATCCTTCCCCCTACGCCTTTTCAGGTTACTTTTTTAGTATACCATATTGTGGGGCTCCAAGCATACACAGCCATGGAAGAAGAAAAATCTGCTGTTGCATATAATATAACCAGACACGTAAAGTAGAATGACATGTATTAGGATCATGTCCTATTACTTTAATCACAGTTTGATAGAATTTTAGCAAATCAGAATAATCAAATGATTTTTTTCCCCACTTATAATTTGAACGTGTCATCACACACTGGTATTGGAAAATATTTAATTTAAGTCTCAAGACATTGTCAGAAGTGAAAGCAATAATTATTCTGCATGATAAATAGCTTCTCCTTAGAGCTACTACCTGTTTAGGGACCTGTCAGAAGTAATTAAGAAAAAGAAATTGTGCAAAAGATGAAGCAACACTCCAGATACTTGTTGGGGTGTATCTGGGAATACTCACCTGAAAGCACTGCACGTATTTTGCACCTGCACTTTTAATTACTCATAAGAGGACATATCTTGAATGGCCTCACAAAAATTTTTAGACAAGCACTTTATCTATTTCTTAATATATATATAAACACAAGACTCACTAGCTTAGTTTTATATGTGTGAGGAATTCCATTGCGCATAATGTGATTTCTTCTGGAGTTATGGATTTGCCAGACTGGGCACCATGTACATTAGGTTACAATAATTACACACACACACACACACACACACACACACACTTTGATATTTAAACTATATATACTTCTACTGGATCTAATAAATGCACCAACTTCATTATTACTATTGATGGTTGTAATAGAAAAAATCAATGTAATTTTTATGCTTCCATGTCTGTAGACTTCTGGATGACTAAATAGAAGAGGCTAAAATTAAATAAAAAAAAGAGCAAAAGATTTTCAAGATCCAAATAGCTAGCAGAGAACAACCCTCCTACATCCACCATACATCTGAAATGAAAAGGTCTTGAATTTCAGCCAGATAAATACCCTGAGATGCTCTGGCATACAAAGAGGGAAAGGGCAATTTCAGACTCATGGGCCATCAATGGTAAAAACACTGCCTCCTGTGTTAAGATAATGAGGATATGATCAATAGCTCCAGTAACAGCATTCTAAGGTCCTGGGACTACCTACATGTGTAAAGTTAAGCATGTATGTATTTGCATGACCAGGGCCTTAATGGTAGTAATGAGACACAGGGCAGACCTAAGATGTGTCAGTTCTGTATTCTTTAAAGGTAAAGATTATTACAGTAATCAAATTAAAATATACTGTTCTTTGGAAAAAGCTTGATAACCTTGTCTGCCCACATCAGGTAAAGGATTGCCTATTTTTGTTTATTTTATATTTTTTACTGTAGCTGTAAAATTAGTCTGCAACACTGCAAAAGTCTATGCATGCAAGTCAGTCAATGGAACTACCCACATGTGCAGATGCTATGTATCTAAATATTTGTGTAATCAAAGCCTTACAATGAACTTAAAGTCTGATTTTTATAACAACTTAAATTTGGGCATAATATGAAAGGTCAGTATGAAACTGACTGCGTCTTTGATAGTTGAATGCCAGCAAATCTCAAACTAAAATATATAATGTATACAATGTTGTTTCTTTCTTTAGAGATGTACCATATTACACCAAACTTTATTTACACCTCCTTAATTGCAATTAGAGTTCATAATTCCAGTATGATTAGTCTCTGATTACCACACTGTGAATAAACTAATGAAATCACTTAATGGATAATCACACCACATAAATAGTAGCACATCTTTGTTTTAAATGTACATATTCCAGCATTGACTGTACAAAATGTAATAAAAACCAGAGTGAAATCTTAACCTGTTTTGTGCATGAGCACAAGAGAAGGGAAGAAGGCATGAAGTTCCTCCTACTCCTTCCCCCTCCCATTAAGAAAGTAAACAGATCACACTCATGCCTCATCTAGACTAAGATTTAAGATGTGATGTTAGCATATATTAATGTATGTTAAACACATCCTAAAATTGTAGACAAGCCACACTGGCTCAAATCCTGCCTCCCCTCCCCTAAAGTCAGTGGCAAAACTCCCATTTAACTTCATTGTGGGCCAGGATTTCATCCACTGACACATTGTAAAATGGTCGGGTTAAAGCTTAGACTCCACTCCTCAACTTTATCTTGATTGTGTAGGTGTGCTAAATTGGTCATGTCTGATCAGCCAACCAACTAAACTGGGATTAATTCTCCCAACAATTTTGGCCCTTCTTCCCCAATGGATCCTCTGCTACTGGACCCACCATTGCTCCCCTATTCCTCCCAAAAATTAATAGGCAGTCACCTCTGTTCCCTCTAACTTCTTCCTCACTAAGCCACTACCCACCTCCTCCCCCAAGTTCCAAGATCCTTTGATCCTCTTCTCCTTCATGGGTGCTTTCTAGTCACAGGCCCCTATCTGTTGCCTCTTTCAAATTACAGACTGGCCAGGTCTTTTCTTCCTCTCTCATTTTTCCCCCACTGGAGCCCCTAGTGCTGCTCCTGCTGTGAAGGTGGAGCTCTGCATCAAGACTGTGAATGTGCTCAGATTCTGGGGCTTCTGACTAAAAAAAGGACTGAAAAACCAACTGTGAGCATGCTCTCATCTCAGCCTGGCTCTGTGCTTTCAATGGAGACAGAAGCAAATGCTAGAAGCTGGCAATGCTACCTGCCTCTCCTTCCCCTAGCTGCACTCAATGGTGCTTTGCACTGGAGGGGCTAGACACTGCTAGTCCTCCCATTTACCCCTCATTGCTCTCTCCATTGTGCATCTGGAAAGAAAAGGGAGAGAAAAGCATTGTTTGTCTGTTTAAAGAAAAAAGGATTTAACTGGTGGTGACTAGCACTGTTTGCCCTTCATTACCAACTACTATTGTTGAGTAGGAAAGGAGAGTTCACCATAGGAAAGTCCATGCAAGTTCCTCTGAAATGCCTGACATGGCTATCTAAATATGTTATTTATGTTTACTTTACTTTTATTTCCAACAACACAAGTTTGAATCAGTACCAGTCACTTTTCACTCAAGATAACTGTTTTACTTTAGCCAGCTGACCGGAATTTCTTCACAATACAACTTCTAAGCAGTACACTGAAGTTTAATCACAATTCTCACTTTTTAAAATGATCTCTTACTCAAGATAAGCACAAAAGGATTTGGGGCTACAGTTAATTAATGTATTTACTATACCCTCATGAATTACGCTTGTAAATTAATTATAAGTAGTATTGCAAAAGTCAAGAGCAAAAATGAGATTTCAAAAAAGAAAAATATATTGTGTTTTTTGGTCTGTCTTGATTTTTCAACTCTTCCTGCCCATTCCCATTGTGTGTGTGTGACAATTAATGTTGCCACTCTCCCAGTTTTATTGAGTTAAATGATTTTGGTGCCTGCTGCAGAAGCTCTTATCCCCACATGTGCCTGGCTAGCAATTAATCATGTCCCTCAGTCCTCCCATTAGTACTTTCCTCACCCAACCCCACATACCTTAGCTCAGCTCCTGTCATCAGCTCCCAAACCCTCAGTTTAGCCTTCCCCCATCTCCTCCTCCTATTTCATTTATGAAATAATCACAAGAGTTGACAATAGTGTGTAAGTCTATCTCAAAGGATCTTTTAGATTATTTTTTTCTTTGCCTAACTTTCTTGAAGTTCACTGGATTTCATTGAGTGTGAGATAAGTGTTTCTCTTTTTAATAAAAATTAAATGCAGGTTCTCACTAGAGATGGGCACAAGCTGTATGTTTAACATCTGAAATTTACCAAACGTTATAGGTATTTTCATCCAGGGGTTACATTCAGGATCATCTTTATTTTCAGTTATGATCTAATGTCATTGACATACTGTTTCACTTTTTGGTGTAGATTTCACAGCATGTTTATCTCCCAATCGCTTCTACTAACATGCACAAAAATAATTCAAGGCATTATGTTTTATCATGCATCTTCTATCCAACTGTTCCTTTTGTTAACACCAGAAATCTCACAACAATGTGTCCTGATGCTATCATAAGTACTATTCTAATTTGCATTTAATTCACTGCTCCTAGACTTCAGGATTACAAAATAAATCCTTGTTAAAATGAAAGAAATAATGAAGCAGACAATATAGCATTCAAATAAAAGCACACTATTGGTGACAATTAATAAACTATAATATAAACTAATAAACTATAAAGATTCAGATTTGACTCAACTTGAAAAAAGAATTACAAGAAGCAGATGTTCAATGAAAAAAGCAGCATCAACACAGTGAATAGGTGGTTTTGTAGTTAAGGCACAGGACTGGACATCAAAAGACCTTTGTTTTCTTTCTGGCTATTATGCAAACATTCTTTGTGACATTCATTGAAATTAGAAGTTGGAAAATTCAAAACTGATAAAAGGAATAAAATAATTAGACTTTGGAACTAATTGTCACATAAAATTGTAGTGGCTAAGACTTTGGTGGGATTCAGGAAGGGACTGGACATTTATAAGCATAGCAAAAATATCCAGATTTATCATAATTATTGATACATTTTTGAAGGGATATTAAACCATATATTTCAGGATCAAAGGCAAGTCCCATCTGCCTACTGCATGGGTTTTTACAGCATTCTCTGAAGCAGCTAGTGCTTTCAGAGGTGCAAAGCAACTCTAGTTGACATCAATAAGTGCTCTAGGTTTTCAGAGTCTCTGAAAGTCAGGTGCTACTTGAGCAGTCCAAAATTAAGTCGCTCAAAAGTGAAGGATATTTAAAACAATTTTTTCCTCTTTGTTTCCCTACAGAAAAACAGGAAATATCCACTTCCTAGACGTGTTATGAGACTAAGCTAATGTTTGTAAAGCGGGTTGAGATCCTCTGACAGAATTTTTTATAAAACTGAAAGTATAAATATGCATCTGAAGACAGGTGCTAACAAAAGATAGATAGCAAATGTAATTTTTCTCCTGTGAAAAATTTCAATTTTTCAGAAAAAAGTTGTTTTGAATTAGGACAAACCGTTAAAAATCAAATCAAACATTTTCCTGGGTGGGAAAAATTCTGAAGAATTCCATTTTGAGAGAACTGAAATCAATTTTTTCAGCTTGCTCCCAGCTACCCAGACAGCTGCCTCTCCAGCACCCTGGACAGTCAGGCAGCCCCAGCAGGCAGCTACTTGGGGAGCCCAGGCTGTCAGGAAATGCTGTAGACAGGTACTTCAGTTAAATAGCCTGGTTTCCACTGAAAATTGACAAAATCAACACATTGTTGCAGAAAGTTTTAATGATGTAGATTCAGCATTCTTGAATGGAAAAGTGTTCTTTCAGAAACATTTCAGCCACTCTAGTGCTAACATTTCCCAACTCACTCTGTTACAAAGTTAATGAGTATTCACAGTTAAATCAAAATGGAGAATTTGTAAAAACATGTCCTTTGACTACACATTGAGCTTTACTCAGATTCAAGGATTTAAATTGAGCATGTGTGCAATAAAATTAATGCCCCAAAAATGTCTTGATTGTACCCCCATGTCAGGACAGGAGCCCCTGATCAGAAGTTCTCTAAGGATGAATTAAAATTGAAAATTTTAAATCAGCAAAAACTTTTGTTGCCCTTTGCAGGCTTTTTTCCTACTTGCAATGTGGCTATTGATCAAATTTCACCTCGCATTGCACATTGTGTTTCATAGTAGGTAGGATAGTCTGTCTATAATATGGGGTTCTGGGCCTTTAAGTACACTACTAATGCAGTCACCTGACTTATCCGTTAGCCATTTCTCTCTATGTTGTTTGGTTTTCACTGTTGGTACTGGCTGACACACTTTTCCTTTAGATACTTTCTTGGGTGTTTGGTCTCAGGATTCCCAGTAAATGCTATAGGGACATTTTCAATACTGAAAAACCACAATATTTTGCACTCCTGCAAAGAATTGCTTCAGTAGAATAGTTTTACATGATGAATATCTAAGTTTTTCCCCTCAAAACATTACATGATCTTACTGTCCATTTTCTGTGGGTTAGCAGATCCAGATTAAGTCCTTGGAATAATGACATAGGCAAGAATTCAGTATACAACTGGCTCAATTATTCAGTATTGAAAGGAGGTAGAGGCAGCACCTCTCCTGCTGCTGGGGTTTCTTTTACCAGATAGTTCTGCTTTCTCCCCAAATAGGAAGCACACATCCAGCCCTGCATATCCTCAGAGAGTCACTGCCTGAGACAGGAGTCCTTCCTACCTTCTGGGAAAAGCCACCCCCCCATTAAAGGCTGTTTGGAAAAGCATTAAAATACCCACTCACCCAGCTGGAATGTTCACCGCTAAGGTGACTTTGCTTTATTGAAGTAAGCCAGGTTACCAGATTTCAGAAGCAAATTCCAAGTGTGCTGGTTTCTAATTGCTTTGTGGTACTAGAACCTTTTGTCTCTATTCATTTATCTTCTTCTGCTCCTTGTTCAGTCCTCACGGAGTACATTTGGGAGGGGGTGGGGTCTTTAATTGCTGATGTTAAGGGACCTCAGTGGTGGGTGGCTATTTGTGGTTTGGATTTTTCTCCCTTACATGTTTGTAAAGGAGTCCATGATTTCCCCCTTGCTGCTCCAGGCTTCTTTTCCCACAAACCACACACAGATGCAGCTTTGTGCTCCCACTAGAGCTCTTTATTTACAGGCTTGTCTTCCCACCACCAACTATTTACAGGCAAAGTCCCAAGTCAGGGGTCACATAGTCTCCATCACCAGATCAAGGCAGCTCACCTCCACCTGATGTTTCTCCTGCTCAGGCTGACTACTTCTTCCAGCTACTGCTCCTACTTCCTTTTTTAAGTGAGCCTCTGGTCAGCCCTCAGACTGCCGTCCTGTGAGCTTTTATAGGGCCTATCTAGTGAGCTTTACAGCTGCTCCTTGTTAGCCCATTCCCCGCAGGCTTGCTCATCTGGCTCTACTCTCCCTTTAATTAGAATTTAATTAGTTCCAGAGGCAAAGGGCTGGCTTAACCCTTAGCGCTCAGCCAGCACCCTGTTACAATGTTATATTCAGTTTAAGCTCCAATATTAATTGGACAAGAGGCAACTACATTCTCCGTGGCAGTGAAATTCATCCCTGCGCAGGGCGTGCTATAGAGAAAGTACTCCAACAAGTGTAGAGATAGTTACAGGCCTGTTATAATATGGTATACAGCATGCTGTTCTGGTCATCAAGAGGGAGAAATTTACAGGGGGAATGTACAGCCATTGAGAAGGAATGCCTAATGTTTAAAACCCTGTGTTAATATCTGTAATTGTTATCAGTTTATCGGTGACTAAATTAGACAATTAGATAATCCAAATGAAGTACAGGAATGCTCAAATCACTGGATGGATTCTGACACTGCAACCATTTACTTTGAAGCACAGGCATGGAAGCCAGCATAAATATGCTGATAACCTTGCAAGGGTTGGGGCTGGAATATAGATTATTGAACAAAAACCATGTTGTTTTCTTAATTGATGGATGGGAATGCAACAGCCTGTACTATAGAGTAAGTTCTCCAGGAAGTGTAGAGATGCCATGTTTTTTGTATACTCTAGATCAGTCTTTGGTTTTCCCACAGACACACTTCCTGCTGGTGTAGAAGAGAAGAAGCCCAGGACAGAGCAGATGCAGGCTGCAGCTACACAGAGCAGCAGAAAATTTGTTATTTCATTTCTGTACATAGTTCTGTTCATAACACAGGGTTTCTATTGACACCACTCTATTCATCAACAGGGATACCAGAAATCCATTTGCCATGGAAAAATATGGAAGTTGATTTGTACAGAGAATCTTCAGTTTTTACATTTTGTGAATAAGTAAAAACATATATTAACTATCAACTAAATTGTACTGAAAGAACCAGTGTCATTTAGTCAATGTGCACAACCTTGCTGTCGATTTTTTAATGCACTTTAAATTTATACTGGAATCCCATTTATCCAATCTAATTGGGATTGGTGCCAGATCGGATAATCAAAAGTTCGGATAATCAGGAGAATTGGCAAAGAGCGTCTATGCCTTATTTTCAGATGGGGGGAGGGATGGTTTGGGCTGTCAGCCTCAGACAGTGGGAGCTCAGTTGATATGGAGAGCTGGATAACGGTGCCTCCGATAAACAGGGTTCTCCTGTATATCAATAACATATTGTGTTCAACTGATACCTATATATCACGTGTCTAGGGAATCTAAAGTTCAGAGTTTCATTTTAACTGTGGACAATGCAGATTTTTGTTTTTTAATCAGATAATTTTTTGGGTTTTTGTCATGGAAAACTCGGGTCCCTGCTCATTAGCAATATCCTACATGATCCCAGCAGGGAGAAGGGCAACAGCATGGTGGAATGCATTGAAATGGTTGCTGCACAGTCTTGAAACTGCAAATAAATTGCCACCATGTCTGAAAATATGGGGGAATGCTGATGATTCCTGAAAATGGTTTGTCAGCAATTTGAACTGTATATGAGAGCTATATGTTCAAAATAAAAACACAGAATGAAGAGGAAACAACAAAGGAGTTTGCCACAGCTTTAAAACTAAAAAGTCAATCCTGTGATAATGAATGTTTAAAGACTCCATCATTAAAGACCAGATTGTCCTGCAGTGTAGTAATAAAAAAGTAAATGAACAATTACTAAGGGAGTTGGGTCTGACACTATACATATATGCCAAGCAGCAGAACAAACAGAAACTCAAATAAAAAACCTAGAAAAAGGCCCAGAACACATGACTGGGAGTACTATAAACAAATCAGCAAAGGAAAAGTACACAGAAATTAAATTGGCCAAGGACAGAAACATGGAAAGCAGGAAACAATGCCAGTGATGTGGCAGCATGAGTATAAGAAATGCCTAGCATTCAGCAAATGTGCAGAAGCTCTAAGAAACACTACCTTATTCTACAAAGAACATAAAAGCAGGAAAATGCATATATTAAGTGTAGAAAAGGATTCCTCAAGTGAAGAGGAACAGCTGTTCTTAAGCACATTGAAATGTCCACAAAGGCACTTATGTGACATACAAGTAGGGTGACCACATAGCAAGTGTGAAAAATCTGGAGGGGGTGGGGGAAGTAATAGGTGCCTATATAAGAAAAAAGTCTTAAATAGTGGCACCATCCCTATAAAATTGGGACATCTGGTCACGCTACACACTAGATAGATACTAGGGCACAAGTAAATGTAAATCACAGAAAACTGAAAAAGAGATGTAAGGAGCACATAAAAGTAAAAGAGTCAAAAGTGCCTGTGAAAGGCGATAATGGAGAAATAATTCCATTGGTTGGAGAGTACAACCTGACACTTAAGTGCAAAGAGAAAATGATGAAACAAGAGTTTGTGGTGGTACACAGAGGCAAGCAATCAGTCTTGGGACTACACACGTAGGTAATTGATCTTGTTAAGAGAATGTATACCACAGAGAGACACAAGGGCAATTTAGAATCAGAAATATAAATAGCATTATATGAAGATTGGAAATGGGTGCTCCCCAAAACATAAAAGATACAGTTGAGAGGAGATTTAGAACTTGTTGAAGATGCTACATGAACAGTTCTACAAGCCTTAAGAAAGAGGTTGGAAGAACATTACAAAAAATTATAGCAAATGGTATCATTCACTGAATAGAAGAACCAGTAGATTGGATTCACTCCTTAGTAATTGTAGAGAAAAAAAGGAGCCATGTACATTTTCTGTGCATGGACCCTAAGGAGCTGACCAAAAACATAAAAAGAGAAATTTTCATTTACCCACAAGAAGTGAACAGTTGTCTGAAATGACAAGAAACAAATTCTTCAGCAAATTAGAAGCACAGGCTAGATTTTGGCAAGATCCTCTTAGACACCAAGAGCTCCAAGATCTGCTTTTTCAACATACCATTTGGCAGATGCTGCTTCCTAAGACTGACTTCTGGAATATATTCAACTCCAGAAGTATTTCACTGTACAATGAGGCAGGCATGAAAGTGCACATTAATGACATAATAACTTGGTGCAGCACTGTCACTGTACATCAGGAATGACTGAGGAGAGTTCTAGAAATTGTGAGAGCTAAAAACTTTAAACCGAAAAAAGCCAAATGTCAATTTCAAACAACTGAAATAAAGTACATGGGAGAGAGTCTGAGGCCTGGTCTACACTGGCAACTTAGGTCGACTTAAACTCCCTTAATTCGATTTAGTTACACCCGCATCTACACTGGTGCCACTGTTAATTCGAATTAAGGTGCCTGTAAAATCGACTTAATAAGACCACCTCTGAAAGTGGCGTAGTGCTTAATTCGAATTTGTTAAATCAATTTAGCATCAGTGTAGACGCAACGGGACTTGAATTAATCCGGAATGTATCCCACAATGCCCCATTTTGACCGCTCTGGACAGTCGCACTGTGGTCACATTAGCAGGAAAAGTCCCTCCCCTCAAACCCCGGGAAGATTTGAATTTTCATTTCCTGTGCTTGCTGCCAGCGTGGAGAGAGCTTTGCCACTGTTCTCCACATGGCTACTGCAAAGCCCAAACATGCTCCAGCATGGAGTCCACCAGAGGTCTTAGAGCTCATCAGGCTGTGGGGCGAGGAGTCCGTTCTGGCTCAGCTCAGAGCCTGCAAAAGGAATCTGGACATTTATGGGAAGATATCCCAGGCCATGCTGGAGAAGGGACACCAGAGGGACGCTCAGCAGTGCTGAGTGAAGATCAAGGAGCTGCGCCAGTCCTATCAGAAAGCTAGGGAAGCTAACAGCCACTCTGGCTCCTCTTCCAAAACATGCAGGTTCTATGAGGAGTTGCATGCAATTCTCCCACCACGGTGCCTCCCCACAGCATCGATACCTCCACTAGTTCACAGTCCATGATCAATGAGGGGGACCCCGTGGATGAGGAGGAGAAGGAGGAAGCTGTGGAGAGCAGGGTGCAGGAAAGTGTTCCGTTCTCCCAGAAAATCAGGACTTATTCCTGACCCCTGAGCAGTCCACCAGCACACAAGACAGCACAAATTATCCTGGGGAAGGCACATCTGGTGAGTTTTCTTGCTTATTAGCATTTCTGTCCTTGTACATTCGGTGGGGACGGGAGGGGCACGAAGGGGATCTCAGGCATTTTGTTGACTGTACTGGGTGGTTACCCAGGGATCAGTTTTTGTTATGTGATGAGAAATGCTACATTTATGATCAGTTGATATCACATGGAAAACTTATTGTATGTAATCTGCTATCCCTTGAGAAACTTTTCAGGGGAGGGCTGCCTTGTTCCTCCCTCCACGGTAGGATTCTTCTCTGCAATCAAGGTAGCCAGCATCATGGCTTCATGTGTTTTAAGCATAGTCTCCTCCCCTCTACGGCATCGGCAGTTCGTCTCTGTCTTGGTTTAAAATACAAGCAGAGATTCCCTCCACACCCCACCATTCCATCAGCAGTTCCTCTCTGTAAGGGTTTGAAATACAAGCAGAGTGAGGAAATCCTTTGCTACATTGTATCATTGGATGATTATCTAAATTTTTACATTTGTATCATTTTCTTCACTATGCTAATTGTGGCTACCTTGTTATTTTTCTTTGATTCTATAGACACCTCAGCAGTGGACCGACCCTTAGGAAGTGCTGTGGACAGATTATCTTAGATTAGAAAAAGGGGGAAAAAAAGCGGAGATGACATGTTTGCGGAGCTCATGAATGCCTCAGCAGCCGCAGAGACAGAGCAAAGATCAAGATGGCTGATCTTGTCCCAGAACATGGGACAAATGCAGGACCATGATCGCAGCACCTGCAGGAGATGCTGTGATTACTGCGGGACCAGGCAGACATGCTCTGGCGTCTTGCGGACCTTCATGAGGAGCGGAGGCAGGACAGAATCCCGCTGCAGCTCCTCCATAATGCTCCTCAACCAAGGGTTATGCCGCCCTCTCCCTCCACCGCCCCCAAGAGGTCTCAGAGGAGATTGGCCAGGATGCAGTAGGTGCATCCCAGTGGAGGCGAGCAGAAAGCTATGGCAGCCACGCTGACTGCTGGCCAGCAAGCTACCACCCTACCCCTGGAGACAGTGAATGAACCTTCCCACCCCTTCCCCCATGACTTCAGTGTTAAAAAATAAAGTTTTGCATCATTCCAAAATGTTTTTTTAATAAATCATATCTTGTTCAGGAGGGATTTGTCAGGCACAGATATCAAAGGGAGTGGGTGGGGGGGATCATCAAAGGCAAGCAACATACAGGAACAGAAATCACTCCTGCATCTCATTGCAGAACTTGGTTTTCAAAGCTTCCCTAATGCAAAGCACTCTGCAGTTAGTATTCAGCATAGTGCTGGCACCTGGCTGCTCATAATTGGCCACCAGTCTTTCTGCCTCCACAGCCCAACCCTGGGGGAACTTTTCCACCTTCGCTTCACACACATTATGAAGAACACAGCAAGCAGATATCACAGAAGGGAGGTTCTTCTCACTCATGTCCAGCCTAGTGAGGAGATTCCTCATCTACCCTTTGAACACCCAAAGGCACATTCTACAACCATTCAGCAACTGCTTAACCTCTTATTAAAACACTCCTTGTCACTGTCAAGGTGACCGATATAGGGCTTCATTAGCCAAGGAAACAAGGGGTAAGCAGGATCCCCCAGGATCAGTATGGGTATTTCCACACCCCCAATCTGAATTTTTTGGTCAGGGAAAAAAGTTCCCGCCTGCATCTTAGAGAACAGTTCCGAGTTATGAAATACATGAGCTTCATGCATTTTCCCAGACCACCCCACATAGATGTCTGTGAAAGGACCCCTGTAATCCATAAGCCCCTGTAGGACCATGGAAAAGTACCTCTTGCGGTTTATGTACTTGGTTGCCAGGTGTGCAGGCGCTAAGATAAGGATGTGCTTCCCATCAATGGCCCCCCCCACAGTTTGGGAAGCCCATCATGAAAAACCCCTCCACTATGTCCTGCACATTTCCCAAAGTCACTACCCTTCGTAGCAGAAGTCTATTTATGGCACTGCACACTTGATTCACGGCTATGCTCACTGTAGATTTACTGACTCCAAATTGATTCCTAACCAAGCGGTAACAGTCAGAGGTTGCCAGCCAGCAACCAGAGAGTGATGGTGACTTTCTTTTCCACTGTCATAGCTTGTCTCAAGCGAGTGTTCATGCGCTTCAGGGACGGTGCCAGCTCCGAGCACAGTTCGAGGAAAGTTGCCTTTCGCATACGGAAGTTTTGCAGCCATTGATCATCATCCCACAGCTGCATAACGATGTGGTCCCACCAGTCTGTGCTTGTTTCCCTGCACCAGAATCTGCATTCCACAGACTACAGATGACACGTTACAGCCTGCAGCAATTGGGAATTGTTCTGCTGGATGTCTTGTAGCAGGGCAGCCTCTGTGGCATAGGTGTACTATCTGCTTTGCCTTCTTGCTCTATTTCTAAAGTACTCCATGATAAGCTGCGATGTATTTGTCATGCTCACAATTATAGTGCAGAGTTGAGCTGGCTCCATGTCTCTGCAGCAATGGCGATTGCGGGGAGTAAAAAAACAGCAGAACAATCCTTTTCCTGTTTCTTTGGGGGGGGAGGGGGAAAAGCAGCATTGCATCCTGGGATGCTGACACTCGTCTCAACAGCCACCGTGGCTAGTTGCACTGTGGGATAGCTACCCACATTGCACTGCTTTCTAATTCAAATTAAGGCTGGCCAATGTGAATGCAAGAGACCAGCATAAACTGTGTAGGGTGTAAATTCTGCTGCGATCTCTAAAAATCAGCTGCTGAAAGTCGAATTAAACAAAGTCGAATTCCCGCAGCAGTGTAGACATAGCCTGACTTCCAAGGGAATCCTGCCCAATGAAACAAAGATTCAAGCACTACTGAACAGGCCAAGACATGAATATAGAAAAGGAATTCAAAGACTGCTAGGCATGTTGACTTGTGTCAGCAAATTCATACCTAACTGTACAGCTTGCACCACTCACCTAAGACATCTCCTCCACAAGGTCACTGAATGGGCATGGAAGCAGAGCATGAAAGAGATCAAGGATTTTAAGCACATTCTGACATCAGCTCCAATGTGGCACTTTTTTGACACATTGAAAGAATTCAAAACTGTCCACAGATGCCTTGAATGGGTGGTGGCAGTACTATTACAGTGTCATGGAGCTGATTGGTTGCCAGTCTCTTATGTATCTAGGGCTATGGCAGCTGCAGAGAACATGTATGCACAAATTAGGTCTGGCACAGGGATATACAAGATGGATGACTTTCTCTCTGATTATAGCTTCAAATCAGAAACTTATCACAAACCATTGACTACAAAAAAGGGGCTTGGAGATGCATCACCGAGGATATAGTAACAACTTTTGAAAACACAGAACTATGATATGACCTTGGAATTTCAACTTGGATGTCACTTAGTAATGGAAGACACTGTCTCTAGAACCTGTGTTCCATCTAACAATTCACCCGTGATGATCTGGAACAAGTATAAACATACATGTGAGCATGATAGCGTCATGTGATGTGCATCCAAGCATATGGGATGATTTGGGGACAGAAACCGCTAAAGAGGAAATGCTGAAAGCAGTGATACAAATGATAAGCAAAGAAGGTGCAAAAAATCAGCACTTCCAACCTGGATATTCCCACTATTAAAATAAGCTTTCAGTGATCATTGAATCATTGAATCATGGAAAATTAGGGTTGGAAGGGACCTCAGGTGGTCATCTAGTCCAACCCCATGCTCAAAACAGGACCGACCCCAACTAAATCATCCCAGCCACGGCTTTGTCAAGCCACACCTCTAAAGATGGAGATTCCATCACCTCCCTAGGTAACCCATTCCAGTGCTTCAGCACTGTCCTAGTGAAAAACTTTTTCCTAATGTCCAACCTAGACCGCCCCCAATGCAACTTGAGACCATTTCTCCTAATTGTGTCATCTACTATCACTGAGAACAGCCTAGCTCCATGATCCCTGGAGGAAGTTAAAGGTTGCTATCAAATCCCCCTCATTCTTTTCTTCTCCACACTAAACAAGCCTAGCTCCCTCAGACTCTCCTCATAAGTCATGTGCTCCAGCCATCTAATCATTTTTGTTGCCCTCCACTGGACTCTTTCCAATTTTTCCACATCCTTTCTGTAGTGGTAGGGGCCCAAACTGGACACAGTACTCCAAATGAGGCCTCACCAGTGCCGAAAAGAGGGGAATAATCACTTCCCTCAATCTGCTGGCAATGTTCCTACTAATGCAACCCAATATGCCGTTTGCCTCTTGGCAACCAGAGCACACTGCTGAGTCATATCCAGCTTCTTTTCCACTGTAATCCACAGGTCCTTTTCTGAAGAACTGCTGCCTAGCCATTCGGTCCCCAGTCTTTTGCATGCATAGGATATATCCATCCTAACTGCAGGACTCTGCACTTGTTCTTGTTGAACCTCACCAGACCTTTTTTTGGCCCAATCCCCTAATTTATCCAAGTCACTCTGTATCCTATTTCTACCCTTCAGCATATCTACCACTCCCCTCATCTTAGTGTCATCTGCAAACTTGCTGAGGATGCAATTCACCCCATCCGCCAGATCATTAATGAAGATGTTGAACAAAACCAGGCCCAGCACCAGCCCCTGGGGCACTACACTTGTTACCAGCTACCAACTAGACATCAAGTCACTGATCACTATCCATTGAACCCGATGATCAAGCCAGCTTTCTATCCATCTTATTGTCCATTCAACCAACTGTGAGAGGGCCAGACCTAACAGCTATAGGAGGGTGCTACTATTTGTAAGCCAGGGAGTGGGCGGACGCAATGCTAAAGGCCCCTACCCCAGCTTAAGGGGAAGAGCCACTGAGCCCAGGATACAACTAATTACGGGGGACAACTAATGAAAAGAGGAGGGGGCATGGGAGTCACAGGATCAAATGAAGAAAACCAGAACGGGACACCAAGCAGAGAACCCCAGACAGCACCACTGCCCCCGGAAGGCATCAACGGAGCCAGCAGATGCTGCCCAGAGGAACTCCGACTGGATGCATGAGTGCATAAGGGAATGGAACTAGGCCCCACAGTCGCAGAGTGCCCCCCCTGCCAACCTCCTCTCTCTGGTCATGTAGACGGCTAGTTTGGCCAGGGCAAGGAGGAGGTTGATGGGGAGGTCCTGTAACTTTGTGGGGCCATGGACGGGGTGTGCATATACGAACAAGTGTGGGGAAAAGTGAAGCCAGAACCACAGCAGGAGGTTCTGGAGGAGCCGGAACAGGGGCTGCAGCCTGGTGCACTCCAGATAAGCGTGCACCAGGGTCTCCCTTGTGCCGCAAAAGGGGCAGGTGTCGGGGCGAAGGATGAACTGCACCAGGTACACGCCCATGCTCATGGCTCCATGGAGGAGCCACCAACTGATGTCCCCAGTGGGCCGTGGGGTCAAGGTGGAGTAAAGACTGGCCCACCTGGGGTCCTTGCCCTCAGCAGGTGGCAATAGGTTCTGCCACTTGGTGTCTGGGTGGGACATGAGGGCGAGGAAGTGAAGGGTGTGGATCACGAATGCATAGAGATGGGCCCTTGGCGTGGTTTGGAAGAGGACCAGCAGCAGGTCATGCAGCCAGTTCGGAGTGTGGGAAGAGGGCGGCCAAGAGGGCTGGGGCGGGGCTGGGGCCTGATGGAAAGTGCTGGAGGGCTGGGACTGAGGGGAGTGGGCGGGGAGCGCCCTCTTGCAGAACCTGCTTGAGGTAGACCCGAGCAGCGGGCGGCAAGTTTGCCCTCACCCCCTGGAGTACGCGCAGGGGATTCAAAGGGTGGAGAGCCCCATGTGCTGATCCAGCGCATAGGGGTCCACCCAGTCCTCCCGGTCGTAGTCAAGGAGATTTCCGATCTTGGTGACTCCTTGTAGGAATAAAATTGTAATTGTAACCCTGTAGCTTAATTCATAGCTTTAAATTGTAATTGTAACCCTGTAGATTAATTCATAGCTTTTAATTCATACCCTTATTTGTGTCAACCTCTATATGGTTATTATTGAAATCGTGTAACATTTGAACTTCTCTCAGTCATACTCCATATTGTGAATATAAAACCCCATTTTGACCTATGTACTCCATCTTGTGTCAAACCCTTTTTAAACCTTAGTTATCTGAACAAGGTATGAATGGAGGGTGTATGTGTGTGTGAGTCAGACCCAAACGCCAGCTTGTCCTGATGAAGTTGTCCTGATGAAGTGTGAAGTCCATTCTAGGCTGAAGAGTGTGAACATAGCCCCAAAAAGCAAAGAAGGAGTCACCCCAGAAAAACTTAATCAAACTTAATCAAAGACATAAAAGAACAAGCTGAAAGTCACATCTGCTATTGTACCAGCAATCAAGGGTCACAGAGAAGCGACGTGACACAGCAGAACTGAAAAACCTATAAAAGACTGGGTGAGATTTGAAGGGGAAAAACAGCATTCTACATATCATCTAAAGAAGAGCGTCGGTGCGTGCCCGACAAGGACCCTGCTCTCCTCGTGCCCAGCTTCCCTGGCCAGGTAGCTGCCACGAGCCACGAACTCCAGCAACGAACCCTAGCTACGATCTCAAGCCACGACCAGGACTGGTAGCTATATATAACTATAGAATGCTTTCTGGTACGTTTGGGCGCGTGTATGTGTGTGTATGTGTGTGTGTGTAGGTTTAAGTTAGTTATTACTTTAGTTTTTGTCAATAAATGCGGCATACTGCCTTTTCCCCTTGAAAAAGTCCCGAGTGCTTAATTTTGCACAACATCCTGCCAAGACCAACCTCTGTTGCACTGAGGGGGTCTCTGCCACCTGCACACCAAGTTGGGGGTTGTGGAGCAGGGGCTCCGCGAGGAGATCCTCCCCCTCAGGGACAGCAAGGGGACTGGAGACTGAGACCAGCCTCCAGGTCCGGAGGAGATCCTGGTAGAAGACCGGCAGCTCGGAGATGACTCGCGGAAGCCCTCTCAGATTGTAGGAGGGTGCTGGAAGAGATATATATATTGGCCCCATGCTCAAAAAATCATTCTTCCCTGGATAATTCAGCCAGGGTTACTCCAGGTCACTTAGACCACCTGAAGCAAATTAAGGAGCTTGCCATAGCAGTTAAAAGCCTCCATTTCAGGCAGACAGGGACAGCTGGAAGGGAGTTGAGAGAAGGAGTGGAACAGAGTGGAGCTGCTACAAAGCTTGGTACTATTGCTGTTGCTGTCACAACACCAAGATACGGGAGCTAGGGAGAAGCCCGTCCGAGTGAAGCTGAGGGTCATAGGCCCAGAAGCCTGAAGGAGGACCCAGCTGCTCAGGCAACTGAAAGAAGGAGTTGAGGTGGGGGAGCCTCACCCAAACAGGGGAGGATCACAGAGATGGAGAAACTCAAGGCGAGGAAGGCGGAAAGACCCTCCTCTCCGGTTCTAGGAAGCGGACCACAAGCAGGGGAGCCAGGGACAGGTGACCCAGGGAAGGTAACAGTTCTCATGGACTAAGCAGTTTGAGGCTACTCCTCACAGGGTCCCTGGGTTGGGGCCTGGGGTAGAGGGCAAGACCGAGCACCTCCCCTGCTTTCACCCAGCCACACCACTGGCGTAGCCAAAGAAAGCACAAGACCTGCGGGGGCAGAATAGGCCTCCCTTGCCAGATAACACATACTTCTTTAACTTGCTTTTAAGAATATTGTGGGAGACTGTATCAAAAGCTCTACTAAAATCAAGATATATCACATCCACTGCTTTCCCCCTATCCACAGAGTCAGTCATCTCATCACAGAAGGTAATCAGGTTAGTCAGACATGACTTGCTCTTGGTAAATCCATGCTGACTGTTCCTGATGACCTTACTCTCTTCCAAGTGTCTCAAAATGGATTCCTTGAGGACCTGCTTCATGATTTTCCCGGGGACTGAGGTGAGGCCGACCAGCCTGTAGCTCGCCATATCCTCCTTCTTGAGAAATCATGTTGCTCTCTTACATACAATGTAACTCCTCCACCTTTATGTCCCAGCTTGTCCTTCCTGAACAGTTTATACCCATTCATAACAGTGCTCCTGTTGTGTGAGTTACCCCACAAGTCTTGGTTATTACAAGCACATAATAATTCCTAGACTGTTCCAGGACTTCCAATTCCTTCTGCTTGTTTCCCAGACTTCTTGTGTTCATGTACAGGCACCTAAGACAACTATCTGATTGCCCTACTTTCTCAGTACGAATCAGGAAGCCTTCTTCTGTTGCACCTTCCTCCTTGCACTATCTCCTGGTGTACCACTTTCCCACTTACCTCCAGGCTTAGGTCCCCGTCCCCCAGTAAAGTTGGTTTAAAGCCCTCCTCCCTAGGTTAGCCAGCTTGACTGCGAAGATGCTCTTCCCTCTCTTCGTTAGGTGCATCCCATCTCTTCCTAGCAAACCTTCTTCCTGGAACAGCATCCCATGGTTGAAGAATTCAAAGCCCTCTCTCTCCAACACCACATGTGTAACCACACATTTACTTCCGCGATTCGATGTTTCCTACCTGGGCCTTTTCCTTCATCAGGGAGGATGGACGAGAACACCACTTGCACCTCAAACTCTTTTATACGTCTTCCCAGAGCCACAAAGTCTGCAGTGATCCACTCAAGGTCGTTCTTGACAGCATCATTGTTACCCATGTGGAGAAGTAGGAAGGGGTAGTGGTCTGAGGGCTTGATAAGTCTTGGCAGACTCTCAGTCACATCTTGAATTCTATCTCCAGGCAAGTAGCACACTTCTCAAGTTTCCTGGTCCGGTTGGCAGATGGATGACTCTGTCCCCCTTAGGAGGGAGTCCCCAAGCACCAACTCCCATCTCTTCCTCTTGGGAGTGGTGGTTGTGGGACCCCCATCCCTAGGACATTGCATCCCATGCCTTCTGATCAATGGGGCCTCCTTCTGATCCCTTTCCTCAGATGAATCTTCCTAACCGTTCTCCTCCACAGTACCTGTGTAGAGAGCCTGAAACCGATTGCTTATCTCCATCTGCACTGGAGGGATATGGGTTCTCCTCTTTCTTCTTCTGAAGGTCACATGCTGCCAGTTTTCTTCCCTTTTGTTCAGTTTCCCGTGCACTGCCCTCTCTTATTCTTCCACATGCTGCGTCTGCTGTATCAAATCGTGACTTCTATCCAAAAAATCTTCATTTTCTCTGATGCAGTGCAGGATTGATAGTTGGGTCTCTAGCCCCTTAACCTTTTCTTCACAGAAAAGAAGGAAGCACAGGAGTGCTATTGAAAGGGACACAGATCATGATTACCACAGTGATGAGAAGGAAAATATTGGAAAAAATATACGAAGCCACCTGGGAATTACCAAATGAAAAAGGGGAGCTAGAAAAGTTGTAGTCTGTCCATAGCTGAATAATGCCTTTGAAGAAATGATGAGCAGATGTGGAACATGTGAGAAGTAGAGAGATTTCAGCAGAAAGAATGTATGATACCGCATGTACAACTCACTTTTCCTTGGGACAAAGTTGGAACTGACATGTTCAACCTGGAAAGACATGATCACCTGGTTATACTGGACTATTTTACCAATTTCCCAGAAGTGGTCAGACGAAGATATCACAGCAGCAACAATTGTAAGGCATATTAAATCTGTATTCGCATTGTCTGGAATTCCAAGAGAAGTAATAACTTGCAAATGACCACAGCTCAAGAATAGGGAATTCTTAGACTTTGCTAAAATGTACAACTTTCATCATGAGACATCAAATCCCAGATATCGTCTAGCTAATGGATTAACTGAATGTGGAATACGTATGGTGAAGAACTTGCTCCAAAAAGCAATGGATGGAAGAGAAGACTCATATTTAGTACTCCACAACTATGGAGATACACCACTGCAATGTGGAAAATCACCAGATAAACTCCTCTAGAACAGGAAAATAAATATTCAATTACCAGATATGGGACAAAAACAAAGAATGATTAAGAAATCTCTGAGAGTGAGGAAAAGACTGGAAAAGTACAATTAGACAAAATATTATAATAAAGATGCAATACCTCTTCCACAATTGAAAAACAAAGACTGTAAGAATTTTGCAAGCATTTGGCACTGGTCAGTCAAAGCTACAGTGAACGAAGAAGAGTCACCTTGTTTATAATTGGTGATCACAGGTGAAGGCAAAAATCTTATGAAGGAAATGTAAACATCTACTCAAAATGCTTGACAACTTGGCCGAGAAAGTGAAACAAGAACAGACGTACAAGGTGAAAACAATTCATCAACTGATCCTGTTATTGACTGTAAGACTGAACAGTCTGTTACAGACGTGTTAGGACTGTGTTGAAGCAACCTGAAGAGTTTAAAAAGGGAAGATGTGCTATGAAATAAGTCCTGCAGGAAGTGTAAATGTGCCACACTTCCTCTTTACTCCAGATGTAGACTTTGTTTTTGTATGGCCCACTTCCTGCTGGGGCAGAAATAAAGAAACTCAGGACAGGACAGGGCAGTTGACGGCTGTAGCTACGCTGAGTGATAGGAAGTTTTATTACCTCATTTCTGTACTACATTTCCTCTTCACAATAAAGGGTCTATCTTGACACCTATCTGCTCATTTGACAGCTACTATGCAGTGGGGAGGCACAAGGCCTATGCATTGCTTTAAATCCAATTTCACTTCCAAAATAAGCCTTAAATGGGTTTTAAGTGACATACAGGCCTTTGCACCAACCCTGTTGCTCAGAGTTGGACTTTACCTTGGATGTTTATCAGGGTTCTTGAGGATGCAACTCTGTGGCAATTAACTTCCTAATGTTCTAACAGAAAACTTATCATACTCCTTACATTGATTTTAAAGACCTTTCCAGCTTTGCGTGAAAGTTTTGGGTTCTGTGCCTTTCTACTGACACTGCCTAGCAAACGTAAAAAAGGTAGTAACTTTAAATTTCTATCACCAGATTTGAACCAGTGATCTAGAGATGATATGATCCTTTGCTTATATATCCCATTTTCCATTCCTTGAGCCAGCCAGTTCATCAAAATACCCTAGAAGAACTGTTGATTAAACTAGGCTTTTTAATGGAATTCAGACACCTTTTTTAATTTCCTGAGCTGCCATATCAGCTTTCACTCAGTTACTTGAATAACATCATATCAATGATATGTCAACTGAGAAAATTCAAAATGGCACCTTCTGTAAAAAAACAACTGTGCTTAAAAAACCCAAGCCTAATATTTTTAGCCAGCTTACATATTCATAGAGTTCCACAAGTTTTTGTCTACTTAAATTAAGTATTACATTCTACACATTACTGAATACTTTTGTTAAAGGAAATGGATTGAGTCAAAGATCAACATTTCATGTATATACAAAATCTTAAAGATAATGAGAAACAATAAACTGTGAGCTATCTTATGAGAATATAATGTTGAAATTACATAAGACATCATGAACAATGCTATGGAACTTGGAAATCCTCCCCTACACCTATCTTTTCCCTCCTCCCCTTCTTATATTTGAATAAAAATAAACACGAAAAATTGGACTCTTCACTGAATGAAAGATGAGAGGATTAGAGCTGCATTGTTTTTAGCTGTCATCATTCTTCTAGTGACCCAGATGTATCATGTACTCAACATCTAAACGCAGAGCTGAAAGTTGGATTTTCCAAGGAACAATTTTCTCCTAAGCTCCAAAATGAAGATAGTGTTAAATAGATTCTATTATGACAAATCCAAATAAAGTGATGAAAACAGAAAAAAAATGCAGCCAACCAACATAAGAAATAAAACGAACAAGAGTGAAAATTTTGCTATAACTTTTCTTTTTCTTTGTAGAATGAAAACAGTCAATTTAGAAAACATCAAACTAGTGTTCCTGGTGCTAACAAAATAATTTAGTTCATTAACAAGGCATAATCACTGACCTTTAAACAGAACATTGTCCATGCTGCTTCTGCTGAATTAAAACTTCATCTCCTGTGGAGATTAGCCTAACAACCATGTGTACCTAACTTAATTTTCCCCAAACCACTCCTGAACATAAGAATATAAGAACATAAGAACAGCCATAAGGGGTCAGACCAGTGGACCATTTAGCCCAATATAAAGTCTTCTGATAGTGGTCAATGTCAGGAGCTTCAAAAAGAATGAACAGAACAGGTAATCATCAAGTGATCCATTCTGTTGCTCTTTCCCAGCTTCTGGCAAACAGAGGATAGGGACACTTCAGATGGCTAATAACCATTGAGGGACCTATCCTCCATGAACTCATCTTTTTTTTTAACCCTTTTATAGTCTTGACCTTCACAACATCCTCTGGCAAAGAGTTCCACACGTTGACTGTGCATTTTTTAAAGAAATACTTCCTTTTGTTTGTTTTAAACCTGCTGCCCATTAATTTCATTTGGTAACACCTAGTTTTTGTGTTATGAGAAGGAATAAATAACACTTCCCTATTTACTCATGATTTTATAGACCTCTATTATATCCCCCTTTGGTTATCTCTTTTTCAAGCTGAAAAGTCCCAGTCTTATTAATATCTCCTCATATGGAAGCTGTTCCATACCCCTAAACATTTTTGTTGCCCTTTTCTGAACCCTTTCCAATTCCAAGATAACTTTTTTGAGATGGGGTGACCAGATCTACAAACAGTATTCAAGATGTGGTGTACCATGGATTTATAAAGAGGCAATATGATATTTTCTGTCTTATCATCTATGCGTTTCCTAATGATTCCCAACATTCTTTTAGCTTTTTTGACTGCCACTGCACATTGAGTGGATGTTTTCAGAGAACTATCCACAATGATCCCAAGATCTCTTTCTTGAATGGTGACAGCTAATTTAGATCCTATCATTTTATATGTATAATTGTGATTATGTTTTCCAACGTGCATTACTTTGCATTTATCAAGATTGAATTTCATCTGCCATTTTGTTGCCCAGTCTCCCAATTTTGTGAGATACCTTTGTAACTCTTTGCAGTCTGCTTTGGACTTAACCATCTAGAACAGCTTTTTATCATCTACACATTTTGCCACTTCACTGTTTACCACTATTCTCCAGATCATTTATGAATATGTTGAACAGTACTGGACCCAGTAGAGACCCTGGCTGACACCACTATTTACCTTTCTCCATTCTGAAAACTGACCCTTTGTTTCCTATCTTTTTACCAGTTACTAATCCATGAGAGGACCCTATGATAGCTTACTTTGCTTACTTTGCTTAAGAGTCTTTGGTGAGGTACCTTGTTAAAGGCTTTTTTACAAAAACCATGTTGACTCTTCCCCAACAAATTGTGTTCATCTACGTGTCTGATAATTCTGTTCTTTACTATAGTCTCAACCAATTTGCCTGGTACTGAAGTTAGACTTACTAGCCTGTGATTGCCAGGTTTGCCTCTGGAGTCTTTTTTAAAAATAGGCATCACATTAGCTATCCTTCTGGTACAGAAGCTGGTTTAAATAATAAGTTACATACCAGAATTAGTAGTTCTGCAATTTCATATTTGAGTTCCTTCAGAACTCTTGGGTGAATACCATCTGGTCCTTGTGACTTATTACTATTTAATTTATCAATTTGTTCCAAAATCTCCTCTAATAACCTCAATCTGGGATTGTTCTTCAGATTTGTCACCTAAAAAGAATGGCTCAGGTGTGGGAATCTCCCTCAGATCCTCAGTCATGAAGATTGATGCAAAGAATTCATTTAGTTTCCCCACAATAGCCTTATCTTACTTGAATACTCCTTTAGCATCTCGATTGTCCAGCGGCCCCAGTGGTTGTTTACCAGGCTTCCTGCTTCTGATGTACGTCAACAAATGTTTGCTGTTACTTTTTTAGAATTTTGGCAAGCTGTTCTTCAAATTTTTTTTGTCTTTCCTAAGTATATTTTTACTCCTCACTTGCTAGAGTTTATGCTCCTTTCTATTTTCCTCAATAGGTTTTTACTTCCACTTTTAAAGGACGTCTTTTCGCCTCTAACTGCCTCTTTTATTTTGTTGTTTAGCCACGGTGGCACTTTTTTGGTCCTTTTTCTATGTTTTTTAATTTGGGTATATATTTAAAATGAGCCTCTATTATTCTGTCTTTAAAAACTTTCCATGCAACTTGTAGGGGTTTCTCTTTTGGCATTGTACCTTTTAATTTCTGTTTAACTAACTTCCTCATTTTTGTGTGGTTCCCCTTTCTGAAATTAAATGCTACCACAACGGGTTGCTTTGGTGTTTTCCAGTCCACAGGGATGTTAAATTTTTATTATGTCATGGTCACTATTATCAAACTGTTCAGCTATATTCACCTCTTGGACCAGATCTTGTGCTCCACTTAGGACTAAATCGACTATTGCTTCTTCTCTTGTGAGTTTCAGGACTAGTTGCTCCAAGAAGCAATCATTTAAGGTGTCATTAAACTTTATAACTGAATCCCATCCTGAGGTGACATGTACCCAGTTATTATGGGGATAGTTGAAATCCCCCATTATTATTGAGTTGCTTATTTTTATAGCCTCCCTAATCTCCCTGAGCATTTCACAGCCACTATCACCATCCTGGTTAGGTGGTTGGTAGCTTATCCCTACTACCATATTCATATTATTCAAGCACAGAATTACTATCTGTAGAGATTCCATGTTCAGTTTGCTTCATTTAAGATTTTTATTTTAATTAATTCTACACTTTCTTTCACATATAGTGCCACTCCCCCACCAATATGATCTATTCTGATATATTTTGTGTCCCATTGATTATACTCATTCCACCATGAAAAATGAAATGAGAATATTGATTTCAATTGTTTTGTCATTGTTATTTTCTTTGGAGCAATGATTTTTGGTCTTTACTAGCCCTTATTCCATGTGTGCTGGAGATAGACACTTCACAAGCTGTCATAATTGAGTACTGTTACAGGCTGGATGGAGTGGTGTTTAGTTGAATCAAGAATTCCACTCCTTTGGAGAGAGTTTAAACGGTGTGTTTTGTTATGAAAATCAGTGACTATCAAGAATGATTTCCCCATGTACACCCTAAACATTAAAAATGGAGCAGGTTGAAATTTTTTTACAGAATTAGAATAAATGGCAAAAATGGCAAAGTTTTGAGGGTTTGGAATGGATCAGTTTTTTTCTTTAAAAATATCACTATGCTTATCAAAACTTATTGAAAAAATTATACTTTTTTTTAACTGAAAGCCATCTGTTATAGCAACCTTTTTGCCACAGTAGCAAGATTAAAAAAAGTGGGAGAAAAAAGAAAAAAATCCCAAATCCAAAATAGAATTAGTGGGAAAAAAAATAAAAATATCTAACATAATGAAAAATGTTCATTTTCTTTAAAAATTTGCACAGGAAAAAAATGTTACTACCTTTCTTCATACACATTTTGAATTTGTTCCACCTAGCCTAAATATTGGGTTAGGTTCTTTGTCCTACATTATGCAGGAGGTCAAACTAGACGATTGTAATTGGTTTTTTTGGTCTTCAAATCTAAGAATCCTAATTTAGAGTATAAGATCTTTGAAGCAGGGACCTGCCTCCTCAATTGGTCTGTAAAGCACCCTACCCTGTACACCTATGTTATAGAAATTAAAATATAACTTGATAAATTCATTGTTTTTATATTGGTCTTGTAGATAATAGATTCATGCTTTCTCAAGTCCTTGCTGATACATGAGCATTAACGACCCTGACTCAAGATTTTGAATGCTTGGAGGTGGCAATACTGTGGCAATACTGTGAAGTCAAGCATTCTCCCTCTCCCCACTTACCTCAAGACGTCTTATCTTGAGGAAGAGTTTCTCCAGTGAGTAAGGGTTGGCTGGATTAGATCCATGATTCCCCATCCTGCAACTCAGTATAGAAATGGCATAACAGTACTACAAAACCTGTTTTCAAAACCATGCTATGACTATAAATTGATTTTTGGTATGGCTTGACTCTATTTACAGTGATCAGAACAACAGTTAGCACCTCTAGCAACAATCATACTTAAACAGAAAAGGATGCTCACGTGCTGTCCTTCATCATGATATTTAGTACCAATTCTTCCTAGACTACTGGAAGATGAAGATTGTGCCAAAATCTCAGATTTGCCCCATATCATGATCATTTGGCCATTTTAATGAACCCATTTCTCAAGCTGCAGTAGTTTTAAAAAAAATGTATACTAGTTATTTTGATTTATCTGATGGCTATTGAGAATTGTTAACAGTATTCCAGGGCATTGCAAATTTCAGCACAGAACAGCAATATCATCACGTCTTTTTTTATAACTGTACTGTTCAATACTACCTTCTTATCAGTAGAAAACAACTCAAGTTACCCAGTGATCAACCTTTTTGCAACCAAAAACTATTATTCTTTTATAAAGTTTTAATACCCAAAGCTAAGTGGAGGTAGGGGTATTTTTTTAATTCCTCTAGTGCTTTCAGATGTTTCAGAGAAATCCGACTTTCTCTGCTGCTCAAGTATGTCAAAATTAACTTTAATTTCTAATGAACAATGTTGGCAGAAGAGGTATGGTCAACTAGTAGCAAAAGGGTCAATGTAAAAAAAAATCTACACTAAGGGAGGAAAGTTCATTCACTTAAAACACCCTCTAATATTCCACTCCATATCTCCATCCTTAACATTCTGCTTCTCATAAGAGGTGAAAGTGAGCACAAGTTTTGAAGCTGAAAATACCGAAGGAGTATATCAAATATGCTATTTGCAAAGGCAGAAAACAAAACAGTAATAACTACTAAGCACAAATGCATATGTGGTGGATGTGTAATCAATGTATGAAGATAATTACATACACATCCCATGAATTTCTCTGCTTCAGTTTCAATATACTTAACATGAGGATCATATTTAATGTATCAACCTCACAAAGATGTTAAGAAGATTAATTGATGCTTGTACCTGCTTTGAAGATGAAAATTCTAGTTAATGAAGTACTCAACTATTTTCTTTGCTCTTATGTTTGTGCTTTTTACTCCTGGCCCACCATAAATATATAAAGGTGTGACCATTTTATATATTATTCTAACTAAAGATATATTTATATTAAAATGCCTACTTCATGAGTCTGCAGGCACAGAGGCGAGGAAAGCAATCACAACATTTTCATGTTTAAGTGATTGGTTGCAAAGGATACTTAGGTGAAAGGACTGCATGTTGTTTTTAAGACGCCTGTCAACTACACATATAAGACAAAAGGTAGTTATTAAAACGACCTTTTCCTTTGTTCTTTAGAGGAGAATGATCAGTGGGAATGAGGAGATGTTTTGACTATAGACACACCAATTGCCATCTGTTTCTCAGCTTTCCTGTTTGTAAATTGAAGCAATCCCTCCTCCCTTCTCCCCCAAAAAAACAGAAAGCTTTTCCTCAAAAGGATGTTATGAAGCTAATTTCATTAATGTTTATAAAGCACTTTGAAACCATGGAATAGAAAATTCCATGTATTATTATTTAAAATGAGCCAATAGCATGTAGAATTTCCTTTGCAATAGTAGCCAGCATAAGTAAGAACTGCAATGTCACATCTTGCTCTCAAGGTTTTGGTAAAGGTTTTTATTTTTTGTGAGGTGTTGGGAGGAAGAACTTGCAAACTTTGAGTACATTCACATTAGTGCAGAGGGTCCAACAAAAGGACCTTGCACCACTTAATCCCCATTAAATGTTTTGTGAAGTCCCTTTGCATTGCAAAGAATTTTTAGCCTTTGTGCATTTTCTGTCTCTGTGGGTTTTTTAGCTTTTGTATTGACCTCAATGTGTTTTACAAAATAATAAAAACAAACATCTGTGTATGTCTAATGAGTACAATGGGTCAGATAGTAGTGTAAATCACTGTAGCTCCAATTAGGTCAATGGATCTACATTGACTTATATCAGCTGAGGATCAGTCCTGTTTGTTTAATTAAGACAGTTTCTGCTTGGGGTTGGAATTAGATTTGGGTTTTAGTGCAATCACTTTAGTATTTGAGAAGTACCTTTTCCTCCAGCTATGAACTTTCTGCGAACCCAAAACACTCTGATCATTTCTATATTTAACTGTCAGATTTACTTTTCTTTTTAAGTTTCCTCTGCATTTCTAAATAAAATGGGAAGATATATCATAGGAAGCACTAAGAAAACTTGTGTACCAGTCAAGAAAAGAAAACACTTGACAATAAAAATGAACACTACAGCTAAAGTAAGTACATAAGTTAACATTGGAAACTTGGTCAAAACATTGTATAGAAGTTGGTACTATTATAATGTTTTCAACTGTCACCTCTGTTTGGATACTATTTTTATTCTTTTTTTCTTTGCATGTGCAACTAATTTTCTGTTGTGGCTCTTTTCCTAGCAGCTGATGCATCCCCAACAGGTCTAGATGCAAAAATATTCAAAGTAGAAGATTATGCACTGGAAACTAGGTCGGGGTTTGGATTTATGGCCAAATTTTCACACCTGCACATACATCAAGTAGCTGAACTGTGTTTGCAGAGCTCCACAAGGGAACAGGAGGAAGGAATCGTTTTGGATTCTCCAATCTACTGTGGCCCATGCAGGTGTTGCAGTCCCCTGCTTGAGAAAGGAAGATGAGAATGGCCAGTGGCACCACATATTAATGGCTCCACCTACCTTGCCCCTGCCAAACCTCTGAGTGCATTGGAGAACAATAAGTACTCATTAAATACAGTTCCACAATATGCAGCGGTAAGATATTGTGTGGATTTGGCAGTCTAAAGCACACACTGCCTCAGGCAGCACAACCAGGTGACTCCTGTCAGAGACCACCTGAGCTCCAGTGAGGGGGGGGAAGGGAAGGATTTGGCCCTATTGTGGATTTGGGAGTGGTAAGCATATGACTCACCAACTGATGCAGGCTTTTCTTCTTTAGTGCCTCCTGCTGACAGCCATTCCAGTCCTGAGGTGTTTCCTTGGATCTTCCCCCAATGTGGCCCTCTTTCCAGGTCACATATAGTCCCACCTTTTCAGGAGTAAACCAGTAGTCCAATAACTAATAGTCCTTCCACTTTATGTTGGACCCACAGTCTGAGTCTGGACTCACTAGAGGGGTTTCTTCTCCACCATCCTGGTGGGTTGATAGTAGCATTACCACTTTTGAAATTAAAAACAAAAAACAACTTCCCTCTCCCACGAGGCAAGTCTGCCACAACCCCAACCCCCAACCACAAGGCAACTCTGCAACTCTCACCTTCAACAGCCACTTACAGTGACTCTAACGCTTTCTCTCACACATGTGCAGTATGCTCACATGTTGGTGGGCAGACAGCTGCTGTGTTTTCAACAGTTTTGATCTATTATCACTTAGACTGAGGAAGTAGGAACACTGCAGCATCTTTAGCAGGACACAGAAACTATTAACATTAGCTATCCCAATGTATTGTGATAATAATGCAAATCTTTAGACCTACGTAAAAATTATTTTTCTGGCAATTGGCAATTCCATAAAAAAAAATTTAAAAAACCCAGCCAGGCTGGTCAAATACCAGCCAGGTAGTAACCTTAGCTGGTAAAGGAACCAGGCCTTCTCTTTCCACTGCTTTCCAGTCCAGGTACTCTTGAACAGACAGTAAAATTCTGCCTATAAAGATCCCTTTCTGCCTCCCGAGACCATTTGTGACCTTGCCCTGTCGTGGGCCTTTGCCTCATCCTCTTCCCAGCCTCACAGTATATTGGTTCTGCTCTCTCTAAGCCTCTTCCACCAGCTCATTTCAGAGCTTAACAATTTCTGCCACCCAGCTGGTTCTGCTGCAAGAGCATTTTTTCCCCACTCCCTTGGCAGGGCAGGCCCTGAATCAACAAGAGTCTCTGTCCAGGGCCCTCCACCAGCATGGGGAATCCTGGGCAGACTCATTTCCTGCTGCTTTCCTTCCCAGCTGCCTTGGAATCCCTACTGCAGATGTACCATTCTTCTGGAACCATCCAGAACTCCAGCTCAGCTCTCTGACTCTAGCCAAACTTCTCTCACTGAGAGAGAACCAGAGATCTGCTCTCTCTCCTGGTCAGGCCCTTTTTAATGCCTCCCTTTAAGTTTGACCCTTTTGACAAGTGTAGTGTTGATACATGCCATCAGATGAACATAGAATTTTTCTACCAAATTCACACATTATAAGCAAGCTACATAAATATCAGCACTAAATGTTCATTTTACACAGTATCTGATAAGAAAGAACTCTCCATAAGTGTAGGACAGCTGGTTAGTTTCATAAGATGGGGCATAATATACTGGCTGTTATTGCTGCCAGAGAAGCTGCTGTGTCTAACCTCTGTTATTTTAGCCACTGTTCAGATTTAAACAATAGGGCACTGGGTACATTGTTAAGTGATGTGTGAAGGGCCACAATGTGAATGAATCAGCTGCAGTTAAGAACTGTGAAATCAATTTCAGATCCCTGTGGATGGTACTGATGTTATAGGTCACTGATATCTCTCTCTTCTATGGCATTGGAATCTTAAAGGATGGCTAATGAAGTCAGATACAGGTTTGAAACCAGACACTTCACTGCATAACTGCTGCAGAATAAGAAATGTAAACAAGACTGGAAGTAAGAGTCAAGAACACAGATGACATGAGGAAATGCCTGCCTGGTTTTGAAGAAAATCGTGTTTGAACTCAGTGCACTGAAAAATGGGTAAAAGTTGTTCATATTTATCTAAAGATTCTGACTTCTTGTGATGGGGTTTACAGATCTCACACAAAGGCTAAGGGAATTGTGGAGCAATATTGGGTGAAAAAGGTCTTGCCCCTCAGCAGCTTGCACAGCATGCTGCAAATGGAGAGCCTGCTTAAAAGGGCAAGCAGGGGGAGAGTGAAGGGGAGACTGTCTGCAGCAAGACAGCCAAGCTGTAGCTTCTGGGACAGAGAGGTCTACAAGGGAAGGGTCCAGACTGTGGTTAAGACCTGACCGGGAGGCTAAGGACCTGATCCCCCTGTTCTACTCCCTGTCCTCCTACTCCCTGTCCTCCTTCTCCCTGACGAGGGGGAACAATTGGAAACTGAAAATAGTGCTGGGAAGCCCCAACTGACCGAATTATCAAGCCTGTCTGAGCAACCCTCCATGGAGAGGGAAGCTCATAGACTTTAAGGTCAGAAGGGACCATCATGATCTTCTAATCTGACCTACTGCACATTGCAGGCCACAGAACCTCACCCACCCATTCCTATAATAGACTCCTAACCTCTGAATGAGTTACTGAAGTCCTTAAATCATGATTTAAAAACATGAAATTACAGAGAATCCACCATTTACATTAGTTTAAACCTGCAAGTGACCCATGCGCCATGCTGCAAAGGAAGGAGAAAATCCCCCAGGGTTCCTGCCAGTCTGACCAGAAGGAAAATTCTTGCCTGACCCCAAATATGGCAATCAGTTAGACTCTGAGCATGTTGACAAGACCCAACAGCCAGACACCTGGGAAATAATTCTCTGTAGTACCTCACAGCCCTCCCCCTCTAGTGCCCCATCACCAACCATTACAGATATTTGCTACTAGCAGTCACAGATCAGCTACATGCCATTGTAGGCAGTCTGATCATACCATCCCCTTCGTACATTTACCAAGCTCAGTCTACGCCCCAAACTGAAGAGAGAACAGGGAGGTTGGCTTATTGTGGGGATTCATATCCAGGGATTTGGTTTAGTTAACTGGACCAGTTAAAGGGAACTGAGACTCTCCTCATCCCTTCCTCCTTGGGCCCTGGGCCAAGACCCCATGCAGAAGGAGGGCCTGGGTTCCTCTTTCCTTCCCCCTCTTCTGGCTGACCAGTGAAACCTGGGGAGTACTGGTGGATGGGGGACTGTAACTTGGCCACCAAGCCCTCAGATTGCTTGGCCAGGCCATCCCAAGAGGTCTGGGAGACACTTGAGTTGTGGCCTGCCCACTAGGCTTGCTAGGCCCAAGTGAACCTATACACTCTTAATGAGGCATAATTAATAGAGTGATAAACAAACCTAAAAATTTGAGAGCTGAACAAGCTCTGAATTTAGAAGATAATCAGAACTGAATGTTGGGATTGGCGCTGAACCAAATTACTGGATATGAATCCCCTTAATTTTTGTATAATTCAGATTGGGACCTGGATCCAAACTCTGTGGCTTAGGTCCACCTCTGCTCAAAAGATTTGGCTAAAAATCTCTAATTACTGTTGCTTATTTAAATGTTATCCAGATGTATCTAAACTTCCTTAATCTCAATCTTACTACACATCTTCAGAGGACAGATTTTCACATGATACTTTTAAGTCCTAAGTATATCAGCTGAGAGACTTGTAATTGAAAAGAGTACTAGATTTTAGACATGGATATCCACTAGAAGGGAAGCCCTTAGGTGAGACTAGAAGAGGGGGTGAACTGCTCTTAGGACTCAGAGTACCTTTCAGGTTAGGAGAAGCTTTAATTCTGTACCTACACATTTTACAACAAAAGGCCTGGCCCTATACTGAACTCATCATGCTACAGATATGATATGATTTTCAATCACTGTATCAATATAAACTGCACAACACCTTGGAAATGGATTGACAGCTAAATGACTGTAAGTTGCTCTCACTTGATTTACATAGCACTATATAAGTCCTAAAAAATCATTTCCTTCATGAGGCCCATCAGTGTTACCCACCTACAGCGCTATGATTCATGAAATGTTTGAAAAAATTATAATAAAGAACTAGAAGTCTACTACATCAATCTGTATCTCCTTCAAGTCCCTGCCTGGGGATTTTGTGCTGTCTGTCTTCTTTTTTAACCGGGGGGGGAATTCAATTTCTCATCAGTTTATGTTTTGGATAAGGGTTCTTATCATTTGCTTTTGTCTATCTTCTATTACTTAAAGCTTGAGGCCTCTCTGAGTTTTGAAATAAAGACTTGGACAAATCCTAAACTCAGAAATGAGTGACTCCACTTACTGGCCCTGATTTACTATTTGGTTAGTTCATTTTTATACTATTGTAATTCAGTTCTGATCAGTGGAGTTACAGAGATGTAAAACTAGTGTAACACAGTGGGGAATTTGGCCCACTGTATTGAGTAAATGGGATCTCATGACATTTGTGAAAGCATCGAAGGGCCAACATAATATTCTGGACTTTGCATAATGAATAGGGCTAGAAGGGCATGGAAGGGACCCTGTATAAACCCTCCCCGCTGAACAACAGGAAAAATGTTGCCATTACAATGATAACAGCAGCAGCAGCATCCATTAGTCTTTCAATTTATATGTGGAAGAAATGAAAACATGAGGGATGCTATATGCAGATATTTAAAAATCTTGTTTAAGAAAGTAATAATACTGACTTCATTCAAACTACCTACTCTAGCTGAACTATAGCATAAACGAGAATCCTGTAGCACCTTAAAGACTAACAAATTTCTGTGGGAATAAGCTTTCGTGGGCTGCAACCCACTTCGTCGGATGCAAGATGCAGTGCATCTGATGAAGTGGGTTGCAGTCCATGAAAGCTTATGCCGAAAGAAATTTGTTAATCTTTAAGGTGCTACAGGACTCTCGTTGTTTTTGCTGTATACAGAATAACACGGCTATCCCTTTGTAGCTGAGATATAGTTGTCCTTAATAGATAGGTCGTGAAAATTTAGGACTAGAATTTATAGTGGAAAATATAAAAAATGGAATGTTATGATCAAGTATAATGGAGTCTATTTTAATACATATTTTAATATTTTAATGCCATTCCAATAAGATTCACAGTGTAGTACCATTAAAAAAACCAGCACATACAAATGCTGCTTTTCCCTGATTTACACCATCTTGCCCAAAATAAATTAAAAAATTCAAAGTATATTGCCCTGTTTGATTGAGGAATAATGTATTAGCACTTAAGACACATTGAGTCAAAATCAGATATGGCATAAGAATAGTTCAACCAAGTTGTACTCACTTACACCATGCCGGAATTTGGCCTTTGTTTTTAGAGATAGGGATAAATTGTCCAAGATTTTAATAATCTCTTTGTAAAATATTCTCAATGCCATGCAGGAGCAAACCTTAAGATGGGATAAGACTAAGGCAAGCTTTAAAAGCCACTGCTGTGCAAAAGTTTTCACTGAATAGATTTGAATATGTATATTTGAAAAGCAGCTCTCTAGAGTCATTAGGCAAATCAAAATTATATGAATCTAAAAGTTTATGTTAGAGTAATTCTACTAAAATTTTAAAGAGAACTGAAAGACACATTTACCCAAACTCATGTTAATACACTGTAGATATATATTATATCTGTCTTCAGTGTTCTAGCTTAGCTACCTTAGTGTTTTAGTGTTTTGCTATCGTCATAAAGTTGCACTTTTTAATAACTTTCTCTGCCATGTCAAATTATATATAAAGCGAGAAAGATGAGAGAATAATTGTTTCTTCAGTATGGTGGCCAAGCCAAAACATCTGAAAAAAATCAGTTAATTTTGAACCAAAACTGAATTTCTTTGATTATTTTCAACAAAATGAAAATCTGAAACTAAACGTTTCAAATGTCAGCTCAAAAAGGCATTTTTAAATGAACTGTTGATTCAAAATGACATTTCATACTTTCCGTTTAGAAAATGTCACCTTGAGTCAATATTTTATTTTGAAAATGTCTATTTGAATTGAAGTTTTGCTTTGAAAATATCATTACAAAACAAGATTTTTTAAATGGCTTATTTGGTTTTTTTGGAAATGAACCATTTAATCATTTTTAAAATGTATAATTCTCCAGGGTTTTGTTTTTAGCCAAAACTATTTGCTGAATTCAACCTAAATTCATGAATAGTTCTGGTGCCCCCAAAATGCATTTTCCAACAAATTTACTATTTGTTGTAAAATTTTCGACCACTCTTACTCTCTTTCTTTCTCTCATTGTATGTATATGTCTCCTGAGTTTCATTCTCCTCAGCTCATTATTATTTGAATTTCACTTCATCACTAAAAAGATGAAAAATTATTACCACCTTAAATGCTCCCCACCGCCCAAGAACTGCACAGATCTCAAACCTGCTAGATGCAGGCCATCCATGACTGTGGGTGAGATTTTCAACACCCACTGGGGGATTCAACTTACAACATTCATTAATTTCTCTGGCTAAATTCCTTGATCCCATATGCCTCCACACTGACTAGAACCTCCTGTCCTCCAACTTTAGCTCCCTCTTAGCATGGCTGTCAGGGTATCGTGTAGTCTCATTTAAAGGAAGCTCTCTAGTACAACACATTCATTCCATTAACGTCAATAGAATTGACTTAAAATTGCTGAAGTTTGTGAAGTTACTCCAGTTTTAAATTGGAGTTAAATGAGCTCAGAATTAGATTTGAAGAAAATGGAAAGTCAGGAAGTTAAGACCATATTAAGGGAAAAGAAACAAATTCCACAGAACAAAATCCAGTCAAACCAACAATAGGGCAGTGGTGTAATATTGTAATAGTTTGAAAATCTTGCAATGGAGTCCTACCATTCACAAACTTGAGGTGCACTGGTGAAGAAGTGCAGTCAAGGTTTCTTGTGCACTTGAGAGGAGCACATTGTGTCCTCACCATTTTATTCTAATCCATCAATTTCAAACATGCAATAGTTGTGCCAACTCTTTCTGAAGGAGTTATGTGTGGTAAGGGACACAGTATGTCATAACAGCTAAAGTATGATGTTTCTGATGTACTGCATGCATGTTAGTGAGTAGAAAATTATAAGGATCTAAATGTCAGAATCATTATAAAGATCTAGGTTTTTAAAATATCCATTATCGGGTAGCTCAGGTCATAGTTCACCTACTTACTTGCTGTGTTATCCTTATCTTGGCATCCCTACAAATAAGGAAATAAATTATTGGCAATAAAGAATAAAATAGTAAAATTAATAATAATAAATTATTAAAATTGGTACCGACCTGTGGAAAGGAGGGAAAGTGCTGAAAGGGATTGAGTGAGCTCCTTCCCTGCTGTACAGGTAATATAGTAGCAATTTTCAACTTGTACATCTAAAAGTATTTGAGTGTAACAGCAGGACATATAGCACCAAATACATGTGGATTTCCTGTACTCATCCACTATGCACCGACAGGGTTTGTCTGAAAGCAAAACTGGCAGATGGTAAGGGATAAAATGAAACTCTCTTTGTGAAATGGAAAGAGAATTGGGAAAAATAGGATTAAATTTATTTATTTTTTGTTTTGGCCAAGTTATTCATAATGTAATGTTTTTAATTTCATCAGAACTTTACAAGCATAAAAACCTCTGGGTTCTCTAAACACTAGTTCAAAATTGTGCCTCTCTTAATAAAATGCTCCTTCACGCACAATAAAACCCAATTCAGAAATTCTTTCTGGGACTGATCTACCACCCAGTGAAGTCAGTGGGAGACTTTGTATAGAACCCTATATAAACACATACAATTTTCATTCATCAGACAAAGGAAATTTCATGCCAAATATTACCATACATAAAAGCTTCTTGCAAACAACGATATCTAGTGTTGATCAATAGATGGCAAGCTTGCTACATCTAAATTTTGGAACATTTTATCCTGTTAGCATTTACAGTACAAGTGTTATGCCGTATTATAATTTAAGATTTCTTTAAATTCATTCTATTTAGTGTATTATGGAAATAATTTATGTATAAGACACTCCATACAGAAGATATATGTAATGGTCTTTAAGGTGCTACTGTAAAGAAATAAATTTGTCTTAATTAATATATGTGCTAACTTTCCACAGCTGTTTTTTCCTGATATATCTTAAATTACTACATGCTTTATTTCTTGAGGATTTTTTATTTTTATTTGCAACTTGCTTGTTGTATTAATGGTGTGTCTTCTCACTTTTTTGCATCGTTACTGTACATAAACACTTCTTTCTCTAGAAGCTTTCCATACAGGTCACGATAGGAACCGCAACACACAGTTAATAATCAGGAGTATCTACAATACTGAATGCTGGAAACCACATGACAGGAATGAGAAAATGTTTATTATGTATCACCCATTATTCTTTGATGTGCTGTGCATGTATCTTTTCTAAAGCATAATAATCACATGTTTATATCCGGTGAGGGAGGATAATGTGTTTAGGAAAAAAAGTAAGTAAATAAAATAGATAATAGGAATACAAGAATATGCAATCAGAATTAAATTCTTAAAGAAGTGAATAAACAGGATTGAAAGAGATGACTGGCAGCGGGAGAAATTACAGATTTTAATTGTCTGGGGACAAAATACATATTGAATTAGTTCTTCTTGTGCTTTTCAATGGTTGATCTTGTTTTCTGTCTTGAATGTTCCAGAATGACTGTGTGGAATCTGTATTGACTGTAAGTAATGGAAATTCTTCTCTAATATTAGCAAGGGATTGCTGAAAGATTGGCACTGAAGTTCATTTAACTTGCTCCAGTAGAAGAGTCACATATTGCTATTACCTATTCTGTCTGACCTTGGGACTTCCTGATGTTAAGTAGGGGAAAAGTCAAATGCTTTTTTTTTTTTTACCTTAACAATGTGAGGAAATTTTATTAAATATTTAAGATGAAAATTAAATAAAATGTATTTATGGAGATAAGAAAAATACAACAAAGGATGGTTATTTATTATAATTGTGAAGTCACTGTCTCAAGTACTCCTTCCCCCTAAATGCTGTGAAGGGGGGAAAAAGCAAAGTCTTGGGGGAAATGACAGAAGCCACATGGATGGGATAGTGGTTGATCTGTTTCAGCCTTTACTCTCTTCAACAAACCAGTGGAAGCCCCTCCTTGCACATTCCACATGAGTGTGTTTCTGTGGATGAGGGGATAGGAAAAGTTGAGCCAGAGGAACAAATGGCAGAGCCAATGAGCAGCCATTCTATGAAGCCTGTTGCCTTGAGGCAGAAATCAGTAAGGAAGTTAATGCTGCTCCTTGCGCATATCATTAATGGCTTCTGTCACCTTCAGAGAGTGGGAACAATGTACAGCCACAGCAAAGAGGGTTTGGGACAACATGGCTCTTGAGTACTGGAATGCTTTGGCTCCAAATAACTACAGAAAGGCAACTGAAAAGCTTTTAAGAGCAATCATTGTATATTAGCATCTTGTAAATTGTGAGGGGGAAAACAAAAGAGTTATTGCAACTATATTTACTTGGCTGTCTCTGGCTACAGTATGCAGGCAGCTAAGGTATCTATAGATCCTTTATAGTGCACATATTTGTCTATTCACAAGTAATTGCTAGTGCTGATTAAATATTGGAGGGCATTAAAAATTCTAGAACTTTGGACAGTCCAGTTCCACTGTATTCAAGCTTATAACCTAAGTGAAACTTTGAAACTAGATGGCAAGATTTAGTAAAATATGTGTACTGTAATCGATTGTGAATACACATATTCAACATTAAATATGTGCATTTAAAACACACTGATATATTAGGTGACTAATACTAAAGCTCACATAAGGACTGATCCACAAATCTATTAAAGTCAATGGGAGTCTTTCAAGGAAAGAGGGAGGTACAGGGAATATAGAACAATACACACACATACATGTTTGAAATTCCATATTCCTGACAGGAAAGATAGTGCACAATAAAAGGCTCCTATGTTATCTGCTTTTTACTAATTAATAAGCTTATGGAAAAAACCTGGGTGAGTTTGAAAAAAGTGGATTTTTTAAAAAATTGTCTTCTTTCTCACAGTGGTACAAAACAAAACTGTCAACCCCATGGTACTGCAGCTGCACTGTAGCAATAATCAGTAGATCACAGAAAAACTATCACTTTTATTGCAGAGGTTGAAATAGAAAAATACCATCCATGACCTTTTACTGATCTGTCTTTCTTGTTGCCATTCGTGTTACCATTCTTCTGCACAGCACGATTATCTAATCTATTATTTTTTTCCCTATGTAAAACTAATACAAATTGAATTTTGGGTCTTTTGTTTTTTGGCTATTCATCTACTTTAGCTTGAGATAGAGATGTTCAAAAATTGATTAATTTGTAAGTATCAATTTTATACCTATTTTTTTCTCTAGACAAGACACAAATAATGGGAGCTGAAATTCAATAAATATTATATAAATAGTTTGTACAAAATACAATGCAATGTCTTCTATTTTCTTTCCTGTCAAATTAGTGTATTAAATGTACATAATTTCATACAAAGGGCAACATTATCATGACTGCTTTTGAAAAGTGTTTTTAAGATTATTTGATGCTTTCTTAGACAAAGTCTAAATAAGAGATTCAAATTTCCATCTTTAAAGTCTATGCTTTTATTGTTCTTAATTCTATGTAAATTTTTAATGTTAAAAGAAATATAAGGGCAACGTGGGACAAATCATTGTCTAGTATAAATTAACTTAGTTCCATTGACCACAATGGAGATATGTACCAAGTAAGGGTCTGGACTCTACTAATTGGTGGAAACATTATATCACACAGAACAATTAGAGAAGTTTAGGAAATGCTGCATAAAGCTATAGATTGAAAAAAATCATCTTTTTTCAAACCCCTTTTAAAAAAAATATTAGTTGCTAAGACAACTGGATATTGCTTCCTTACTGTACATTTTGTACATTTTTTTACAGTACTTCCAGAGCTTCATGTGACAAAACAACAATTTTCCAGTCTATAATTTACTTTCAAGAGAGGTTTTTTCCACCCTCTGGGAGAACATGATTAGAGTGCTGCTCACTAGACCTTCTAAAGTTTGGGGTCTGTCAGCATTCTTGTTAAAAGCTCTTATTTTCACTGTGTATGACCTATCTCAAAACTTCTTTATAGGATGAAGCTTAGCATAGATATCTCCACCTGGAAAGAATAATTTTTATATTTTTTTAATAAAACTAAAAAAATCTATTTCACAGCATAATTTATAGGAGAGTTCAAAAAGCAGTAGACTAGATGAGTTGTACTAGTTCAATACTGCATTTTTTACAAACTGGATAGAGAGTTCAGAGTCCAGGAATGGAAAACAGAATAACAGGAAAATGATCCGACTGAGCTGGAAGACAGGAGGCCTCTAAAATTTCTGTTGAGCTCTTGATGTAAATATTGATAGAATTGCACGTGATTTATATGGGTAACATTTTTAAAAATATCTAAAACAATTAAGATTCTAAATCCCATTTTCAAATGAGACAGGCATTTAGGCCCAGATTTTTTAGAACTATTTAGGCATTGCTGCACTCAGTGTTGAAATGCCTAACTGATTTAGGAGCCTAAAACTGATTTTCAGAAGTTATATATGCACTTAAGAACCTAAATCTCATGGACTGTTAATGGAATTATGGTTCTCAAATGCCTAAATTTGTTTTGAAAATCAGTTTTAAGCTCCTAAATCAGTTAGATCCTGCAATGCTGAGAAATGTCCAAATACCTTTAAAAATCTGGGCTGTAGAGCTGGATTTTCAAAGGCATTTTGCATCTAAAGAAGCAGATAGATGCCTGGTGGAATCTACAGAAGTGCTTACATGAGTTAGGTGCCAAACTCAGAATGCCTTCATTGGGACTAAGTTGTTTAACTATCTTAGGCAGTGTTGACTGCCTTCAGGACAGATTTCTAAAGGTAATGAAGCATCTTGTGGGATTTTCAAAAGCACCTAAACAATTTAGTCACCTAATTTCCATTGATTAGGTGCCCAATCTGTTTAGGTGCTTTTGAAAATCCATCTAGGAACCTACCAGCAGTTTTAAGGTGCCTAAATACCTTTGAAAATCTGTCCCTAAATCACTTTTGCAGATCAGACTTAGGGTCCTAAAGGCATGTCTACACTACAGTCTTAAATTGACCTATGTTAGGTTGATTTAACCCAGGAGTGGAGGTGCGAAATCAACAAAACAGCCAACAGCCAATGTAAGGAACGCAGTGTCTATACAGACACTGCATCACCTTAACCACACCGACATAAATCCTACACTTGTTGTGCAGGTGGACTTATTAGGTAGGTGTAGTAAGGCATTTATATGGGCAGGAGCACAAGCGTAGTGTAGACACTGATATAGTTAGGTTGACATAAACTACCTTAAGTCTACTTAACTCTGTAGTATAGACCAAGCCTAGCCACTTACGTGCTTTTGAAAATTTACCCTTCATTCTCAGCTATAATTTTTTCATATAAAGAAATATAGGATGATTGCATAAAGAGATTTATTATCATGGTTACTATTTCAGTTTAAGAATACGCTGAATTAAGTGATTAGAACTTTTCAAAGGAAATCTCAAGGCCTACAAATAGTTAGCAAACATAGCACTGATTATTCTTCATTAACTCCTCTCCTTAACCAACAGTTAAATATTTCCCAGAATACTTGTCTTCTAAAGGATTATCTTTCCCCAATATACCACATTCCAGGATATTTCTGACACAGAAGGCTTAATAGAAATCAAATATAACACCCCACTGCCACATATAAAATGCAAGATTGTAAGCTCTTCAGGGCAGGGACCATCTTTTTATTCTATATTTGTAGAGTCTAAGAACAATGGGTTCTGATCCATGTCTTTAGCTCCTAGGTTTTCCTCAATATAAATAATTAATATTAGTAAGGTTGTGCTTGGTTACCATGTGAATTATAGAAGGCTGCATGGTAAAAATGATAAAAAGACAGGAAATGGAAAAGTTTGCAATAGAAATATTAATTCTATGGTGCCTGGTGTTTTGTTTACCCAATATTTTGGTTACAATCAGATTTTGAAATTCATACTTTAGTGAGGTGAATGGGATGTAGGAGAGGTTAGTTCCCACCTTTGCTGCTATTGTTTGGATTGGAGGTCATTCCTTAGTGGCTCACATTTTAATGGATTTGTCTTTGCAATAGAAAAGATCATGCTCTTAAAAAAATGAAGTCTTAGAATTTTCTGAATATTATAGGATGCAGCTAAATCTGTGGAGAGATGTCACCTTCAGAGGATTCATGTTCTCCTCCCCCCACAGTTTTCTGATGTTAAGATTGGTTTTAGAAGATTTTGTTTTATGTTTTAGGGAGACATTTGCAAACTCTGATGCAAATCTTTCCAGATGTCATCCTTAGTCCTGTCCCAGCACCCTAGTTAGGTCAGGAAAGGAGAATATGTAGTAATTGCTCAAAATGAAACTTTAACTGTAACTGCAATGGTAGAGAACACTCTGAGATGTTTAATGACACACATGCAGCTCAATTAGTACAGTTTCAAGCAAACCTATGCTGCTTTGATATTATCAGGAAAATAAGAACATCCTTACTGGGTCACACCAATAGTCCATCTAGCTCAGTGTCCTTTCTTCCCATAGTGACCAGTGCCAGATGCTTCAGAAGGAATGAATTGAGCATGGCACTTATTGAGTCATCCATCTTTGGTCATCCAGTCTCAGCTTCTAGCCATCAGAGATTTAGGGACACCCAGAGCATGGATTTGCATCCCTGACCATTTTGGTTCATAGCCATTGATGGACTTATCCTCCATCAAATTATCTAATTCTTTTTTTTAATCCAGTTATTGTTTTGGCCTTTACAATGTCCCCTGGAAATGAGTTCCACCAGTTGACTGTGTGTTGTGTGAAGAAGTATTTACTTTTATTTGTTTTCAACCTACTGCCTATTAATTTAATCAAGAGATCCCCAGTTCTTATATTATGTGACGAGGTAAATAACACTTCCCTAGTCATTTTCTCCTTACCATTCATGATTTTGTAAACCTCTATAATAATCTCTTTAGTTCTCTCTCTTCTAAGATGAACAATACTAGTCTTTTTGGTTTCTCCTTGTATGGAAGTTGTTCCATCCCCCTAATAATTTTTGTTGCCCTTCTCTGAACCTTTTCCAATTTTTATATCCTTTTTGAGCTGCGGCGATCACAAATGCATGCAGTATTCAAGGTGTGACTGATAGACTTTAACGTCAGAAGGGACCATCATGATCATCTCATCTGACCTCCTGCACATTGCAGGCCACAGAACCTCATCCACCCACTCCTGTAATAGACCATTAACTTCTGGTTTAGACTTAGTACACACTTATTGGGAAATTTGGTGGCAGTTGCATAACTCCCGTTGACTTCTTATCTTCCCTTTAGCGTGCACTGTGCTAATGGGAAATGCATTCCCGTCAACACAGTGCTATGCCTTTTGAGGAGGTGGTTTAATTGAATCAACTTCCAGATTGATTGAGAGAGTCTTCACTACAGTTTAATCGATCTGTATAGATCAATCTGATGGTGGTGAATTTGCCGGCGTCAGTGTGTACATTCCCTTAGTTACGCTTCAGTTACCTCAAATAATGGTTTAAAAATGTCAAGTCACAGAAAATACATCATTTATACTATTTTAAACCTGCAAATTCCCCAGCCCCATGCTGTGTGGGCATACCTTGAATTTATATAGAGAATTATGATATTTTCTTTTTTGTTATCTATCACTTTCCTAATGGTTCCTGAAATTCTGTTAGCTTTTTTGACTGCTGCTGCACATTGACCAGTGTTTTCAGAGAACTATCCAGAATGACTCCAGGATCTCTTTCTTCAGTGGCAACAGCTAATTTTGATTCCATCTTTGTTATGTATAGTTGGGATGATATTTTCAAATGTGAATTACTTTGCATTTATAACATTGAATTTTATTTTGTTGCCCAGTCACTCAGTGAGATCTCTTTGTAACTCTTTTTTGAACTTAACTATCTTGAGTAATTTTGTATCATCTGCAAATTTTGCCACCTCACTGCTTACCTTCTATTCCAAACCATTTATGAATATGTTGAACAGCACAGGTCCCAGTAAAGATCTTTGAGGGATGCCACCATTTACCTCTCTGAGTTGTGAAAACTGATAATTTATTGCATTTGTTTCCTATCTTTTAACCAGTTCCTGATCTTTGAAAGTACCTTCCCTCTTATCCCATGACAGCTTACTTTGCTTAAGAGCCTTTGGTGAGGGACCTTGTCAAAGGCTTTCTGAAAGTCCAAGTATACCATATCCACTGGATCACCGTTGTCAACACGCTTGTTGACGCTCTCAAAAAGTTCTAATAGATTAGTGAAGCATGTTTTCCCTTTACAAAAGCTGTGTTGAATATATGTTTATCTAACATATCATGTTTATCTAAATGTCTAGTAAATCTCTTCTTGGTAATAGTTTCAACCATTTTTCTGGTAGTGAAGTTAACCTTATTGGCCTGTAATTGCTAAGATCACCTCTGGAACCTTTTTTTAAAAAATAGCACTATATTAGCTACACTCCAGTCATCTGATTCAAAGGCTGGTTTAAGCAATAGGTTACACACCACTATTAGCAGGTCTGCAAATTCATATTTGAGTTCCTTCAGAATACTCGGATGAATATCCTCTAGTCCTGGTGACTTATTATTGTTTAATTTATCAATTTTTTCCAATGACACTCAGTTTGGGACAGTTCCTCACATTTGTCACCTAAAAAGAATGGCTGAGGTGTGGGGATCTCCCCCACATCCTCTACAACGAAGATACATGCAAATTAATTTAGCTTCTTCATAATGGTCTTGTCTCCCTTGAGCGCTGCTTTAGCACCTTGAGGCTCCAGTGACCCCAATGACAGTTTGGCAGACTTTCTGCTTCTGATGATCTTAAAAAAATTGCTGTTTGTTTTTTTTTGACTTCAGCTAGTTGCTCTTCAAATTCTTTTTGGCTTATCTTAATTTACATTTATACTTGTCTTGTAGCTTAGACATCTACAGTGCATTTGTTGGCCACTGAGATCATAGCTCCAGCATTGCCAGGAATGAAATGATATCCTCTTTATCCACAAATGGACATTAAGTCAAGCATCATTTCACTGCTCTATCAAGGATCATCAGTCCCAGATATGTGCAGAAATGGGAATTTATGTCCCATGAAAAATTTTGCATGTAAAAAAAAATAATTCTGTATCAGAATGAAACGTCAGATATGCAAAATTTTCCACAGGAGAGGCATTTTCAAACAATTCCTTTTGGAAGAACCAAAGTGGAATGTTTCAGGCATTTTTGGTGTGAGTTCCTGGGACTTGCTGGCTGTGTGGCTGCCCTCCCGAGAGCCCGGGAAGCATGGCAGCCTGTACTTTTAACCTGTTGTGCATTGTCTCCTGGCTGTCTGTGAGTCAGACAGATATTTTTTGTTTGGATAAGGGACAGCTGGTCTAAGTTCAGTCTAGCACAGGTAATGGTTTTAACTTGAGGAAAGTTCATCAGAGCACTTCCAAGTCACTTACACATCCCTATCTTTCAGGCTGTCACTTGTTACACAAATCCAGAATTTGGAGTACTCTGAATTATTCTGTTAGCAAGAAAGTCCATGATGAAACCAATGTGACTATACTTCAGTAATCTATACTATCATTGACTTTATATTATTTTTGTTTGCTGCTACTTAGAGCTTCTAGAAACTGATGTAGAATTTGCCATAAAATGCAGCTGCCTGCTTGCTTCTTTGTACAGAGCCAACACTCCACAATTTGCACTGGCAGTGTTATTTTAATTACTCTTCTTACATTGTTCAGTGTTGCAGATGCTTACCAAAGAGAATTTTGGAAAAGAATAAAATAAATTCATTTTCAGACCAGGGCAGTAGTGACAATGTTCTATATTACATCAAATGCCTATTCAGTGGTTAATGTGAAACAGGTGGTCACACTCCAGTTCTCTGTTGGACAGATCACATCACAAAACTCAGCCTCACCTTTGGCAAATTCTTACTGACAGTGTCAATAGAAACCCCAGTGACTGAATTCATTTGGAGCTGAAGACTGCACTAGCCTCAGACATAGTGGTCTTTCTAGCAGAGAACTGAAGGATGTTGATAGAGCAGTGAAAGAACAGTTAGCTTATGCTTTCTTTGCTATGCTGGCTCTATAAAGAGAACCTCAGTCCCTGATGCTGTCAGCCTGACATTTTTCTCAGGTTATAAATTCTTAAAACACTGAAAACAAAGTAAATTTATACAGCAAAAAGAAGTTATAACAACGTTAATCCATGCATTTTAAATGATTTCCACAGGATAAGTAAGCTGCATGACTCCCAAAGACTTTAGTGGACATTAAGCCATTAAAACTCACGTATAACCACAAATATAGGCATATGGTTGTGGCTTGAAATAACAAACCCCAGAGAAATGCAAAATAAAATTCTATACTGTGTTGTGGCTAACTATTACAATCTATATTGTCCTTTAATGAAAGTCTTGGTACCAAGTGCCTGATTCAGACTCCACTGAAATCAATGAGAGTTTAATCCTAGAGAAAGTGTTAAAAGACATTCTTATCATGAATTCTGGATTTCATAGTTTTTGACATCTTAAGTAAAATCCCAATAGAAACTGAAATAATGATCAGAGAAAATGCCTGAATCTATATGGGTTTATTTTTCTCTAGATCACATACTTAATGCATCTGAACTAATTCTATGGCATAATTACAGAAATGATTTGATGGATATTTTATTGTGTTTCAAAAAAAAAAAATGTGAAGAACATAGAAAGTGAAAGAAAGTGAGTTAAACACTTTTAAAAGATACAAAAATGTGATATTTAATACTTTTGGAGAGTGCTTTCTTACTCTTTATGAACAGACTATCAATTGTGATATGGTGGAACTTGATTTAGTACACTCTTACTATTTAGCAAACAATGCCTTTAGCTAAATGAGAATATATAACAAAATCAGATTAATTTCTAATTACAAGATCATATTAGAGGCAGTGTGAAGATGCCAAAGGGCATGTTGTACCATATAGCCAGAGGAAAATAATCTAAAAAATTGTGAAATAGTAGTTACTCTACCTCATGCACAGCATATAGAGCTGAAATGTTACAAAATTAGTATGCCACTAGCCATGGAGTTACTCCCTTACCTGTCGACACAGTCCCTCCCCTTTCAAAACAGAGACCAGGCTCCCTGTACTTACCCTGGCCTGAAAGAGCACTGCTTCCCCATAATTCCTCCTCCTCATCCCCATTAATCTATAATAAAGCAGGGTTTTGAAAGCAACATTTAATTAAACTCAGCATTTTGCAGAATAGGTGACCCTGCTTAATATACTGTGTATTTTCAGGCATACTTTCTTTTTTTCCAGGTATCTGACACATACTGAATGTCCTTGAGGAAAAACCTGCTGTTAATATTTGTAGAAATGTACTGAAAGATAGGGAATTTTTTAAAAGATGTTCAGCATTGAGTGCATAGCTGGAATAGAGAACTGTTAATTGTATTGTTAATGGTATTGTTAATGTTGTACAGCAAACCCAGGTTAAGTCTCTTAATAAATGCCTTAAAATAGTATTAAAAAGGTGGATCAAATGGGAAGGAGAGCTCATGAGTTTTAGTGATTGTTATTAGGAGTTATTTCATATGCAAGCATCCAATAAATGTGCAGTCTGGATACCTGCAGGCATAAATGCAGGTGCAAAGATGTATGCCTATATTTTCCAAGCGGATCTCAACACTTGGTTTAGGACCATATAAATCCAATTCAGTCTCAGAACTTTGATAATTCAAACTAATAACTGGGATATCATTTGCACAGTAATGAGTTTTACAGAGAATATCTAAAAAAAAATGAAGTGATAAAGAAAAGAAAACACTTTCCCATCCAAAAGAGGGTCAGCTAATGACAACTGAGTTTTACAGAGAATATCTAAAAAAAAATGAAGTGATAAAGAAATGCTTTGCTGCAGAAAACACTTTCCCATCCAAAAGAGGGTCAGCTAATGACAACTGAGTGTGCACAGATGCAAATCTACTTTAAATGTTCAAGTTTCAAAAGAGCAGTCTTGTAAATGCCAATTTAAATCTTCTAAGAAGCGTGGTTATCAGATTTAACTGCAAGTAACTTAGTAATGAATTTTTAAATACTTGGTAGCTTTAAATATAATTACCAACTAATTTATATCAACATGTAATTATTGCATATTTTATTCACCAGAGTAATTGCTGCTAAAATTTAACTAGCAATCTACCAGTAAGAAGAGTACATTTTATTTATAAACAAAAATACCCCAACACGATTTATTTGGGGACTTTTTTTGTTTGCCAGTGCATTTGAATATTCATATGTTAATACACTGTACATTTGGAGAGCAAGTCAACAGATGTATAACCATTTATGGCAATTAGAGTAGCAAGTAGTCAAACACATTGTCTGGTAAATAATAGTCCACCTATAGCTTTCTGAACAAGATCAAACCTTTTAAATAATTCAGTGAGACTGCTCAGGCCCTTGAATGGGGCAACTCACATGAGTAAGAGCAGGATTTGGCAAGTCTGATCTTGCAAACACTAATGCATATACTTAACTTATTTCTTTCACCAACAGAAGTTGGTCTAATAAAAGATATTACCTCACCTACCTTATATCACTGATATACTTAACTTTGGGCATATGAATAGACCCACTGAAGTGTTTGTTTGCAGGATCATGCCTTTGATGACTCAAGAAACATCTGTGTGCTGCAGGAAGTGGTGTTGGCGAATCAGTATGTGGCTCTCTTCCCCCGCCCCAGTAGTGTTGTGGTCAAAGTGAGAAGCTGGAACCTAATTTGGTGGAGGAGGATCCTTGTAAAAAGAGTTACGATGGTCTTGTTGTTAAGGTACTGAACTAGTCACTACAGACTTTATACACATAAACCTGCATACTCCTTCAGTGGGGCCATGTAAATAATTTGAGTTTATTGTTGTGATTTATATGTAAACTGTAACTTTTCTCATATCTTCATACAGCGTTTTGTAGTGTTGCATACAGTATACGTGGTATTCTCGAGTCATAACTTACGCTAGAGTTTGCTTGGATAAAAACTGAATAACAGACCTTGGGATTGGGCCCCTAGAGTTTAGGCACGTAAAACATAGTTCTATAAAATGCAGTTGATTTTTTCCACTAATCTTCTCTCACATGAGCTTTATTTTATATATAATTGTTGTGATGGCAGGTCCCAAAGGTCAATATCACTAATCTATTCCTATTTCCATTTCCATTGAGTTTTAAAATACACTGTCCTCTCCCACCACCACCTGATAAAAACACAAAATATAACAAGGTCAATTGGACTTTGAGATTAAAAGTAATTTAATGAATTGGAAAATATGTGTTTGCAATCCATATTGTTCACTGATGGTCCCTAGAATCTAATGTACACATAATATAGACAAGTTTTTGAAAAAAGCAATTTCTAGATAACATATATATGATATAAGAACCATTTGTTCAATATTTTACCTAACAATTCCATGATTTCTGTTTTTCTAAGGGTCAAAGGTTTGGTTATATAATTTCATTTATTCTGACTATGCACTGGCCTCTTGTTAACAAATATTTACTGTATGTGTTTTTACCAATTTCAACATATTCTTATTTTCTTAATATTGAAAATCATTAATAAACAAATAGATCAACAGTTGTAAAATACTGTTTGCTTGCTTCTTTTTGGTTTTGACCTAACATTTCCTGGATTAAAAAAAAAAAAGTTGGATTTTGAATGTAAAATTTAGAGGGTGAAATCCTGGCCCAACTGATAAGAGCTTTGCACTTGACTTTAGCAGGGTTTACTGGAGAACAATTATTTTGTTTTACAGCAATTTTTGAGGTCTTGAAATTTGGTTTCAATACATATTAGAACAAAATGTGCACATATGTGTGCATGTGTGTCTCACTCTCTAGCTTAATGGTTAGGGTGCTAACGTGCAAGGTGGGAAACCTAGGTTGAAGTTTCTGGTGTGCTAGATTCAGACCAGGGTTTGTCATCCTAGATCACTCTGAACCACACAGAACACAGACTTGAATCGGCATCTCAAATCCTAGGGCAGTGCCCTACTCATTGAGCCAAAGAGTGAAAAATTCTTGATTAAAACTTTGTGAAACTGTCACATCTCTGTGAAACATTTAGGCATTGATGAAATTTCATTTGGTTGAAAATGTTTTAACCATCTCTAGTCTTAATTAAAAATTAGGCTTTTGGCCATCTTATTCTCAGCCTGCACGTATCTATGAGTTATATGCTCCTGTCTAGCAGGTACTTGACTATAAGTAGAAGAAAGCTGATGGCAAAAGCTGACAACCAATTAAAGGATATTTGTAGGTTTAGAGAATTTCTTTAGCTGACCTGCATGCAAAAGTGAATTATGTTATATAACAAATGGTACTCAGGTTGAAAAATAGAGAAAAAATGTAATTGTGTGTCCATATTTTTTCTTGAAGTTGCTGCAGATAGGAAGAAAAGCATTTAGGTAGACCTCTCAAATTACCAAGGTACAAATATGGCACAGGATGTATGACAAAGAGCCAAAACAAGGGTAAAAAATACATTATTCATGTAGGAAGGTGAAAATACTAGGGGATTTATTTCTTAAGTGTAAGTCACTTTATAAAGTTAGTTTCATCAGTCTATTTCTGATGGAAATATTTTTTCAACAATAGATGTGACAGGACAATGAATTTATATGAATAACTTAAAGAAAAATCACACCCATAGTCTAAATAATTGGTAGCAAATCTTTAGGCAGCCTAAGGTCACTCACAATGTAAGTTGCAACACAGCAGCGTACCAATACTAACCACTAGGAAGGTTCAAAGGTGAGTTTAAGGCCCATTGAACATAATCAGTTTTACTGATGTGTCAGAATTACATAACCATATTGGCCTAATGACCGTGTAGTTCCTCTGTAAAAATCAATGTTTCATAGTAAGACATTTCACATTTCCTTTTTATGATAAAAATGAAATGAGTGTACAGTGGATTTGCAAAAAAGCCAGTCTGGGGTAGAAATTCTATTTCTCTTGCAAACAAAGTTCTCTAAATATTATCTGCATGGTTATCTGTGACTGTTTTAGTATCCCTGCTTCTGATTATCACATCTTTTACAGGGTATATATGTTAATGTGTATGATATAATTATGTGCCATTCAGAAGCTATTGAGGAATTGGAGAAAAAACATGATGTGCCTGTGTCAGGATATATAAATCCTGCACTAATATGGAAGGGGTTAAGAAGCTGCTTTGGGCTGGAGTGGCTCTGTACCAGCAAGTCATGCCAGGACAGAGGAGGAGTTAAAAGAAGGGAAACACTCCTTTGATGGTGAGAACCCTGGAAAGGGAAAAGGCTGATGAGCTCCTCTAGCCCCAAGCAGAGGGCTAACAACTAGAAGAGATTCTGCACTCGCAGAAAGATGCTACGAATCTCCTTGAGCTAAAAGGGGGGGAAGATTGAGGCTTACACTGGAGACCCAATGAACTCTGAAGTGGACAGGGCCCTCTGAAATAAGAAAGGCCCATACCCTGAAAGGATGCTGGTTTTGGTTGATGTGGGTTTTGACAAGCCTATTCCTCTGTTTCAGTTCATGTGATTATGCAACCAGGTGTCAAATGTTTAGTCATAGATATAAAACCTGAAAAAAATTGTCTTAAAAATATCAATTGCTAACAAAAGAGAGTGACATTTTTCTCTGAATTTCAAGTAAAAGTTTATGGCCCCAAAAAGCTCAGCCAATCTTATTTTCATTTTCAGGTACAAAACTATCAGTTTCACATTGTTTCTGATCCAACATTTTCAAAGCTCTAAATGCAAATGATGACTCTTAAAAAAATGTGTAGAGAACAAAATAGTAATTATTGGTTTGCAAGGACTTCGTACCACAGATTACAGACTGATTCATTTGGTCCTTTTCCACAATTTCCCCCACTAGATTCCAGAGGACTGGAACAGGTTAAATATAGCACCAATCTATGAAAAGGGTGAATAAAGACAATCCAGGAAATTACAGACCAATCTTCTTAACTTCAGTACCCAGAAAGATAAAGGATAAAATAATCAATCAACCAATCTGCCAACACCTAGAAGATAAGAAGATGATAAGTAACACTCTACATGGATTTGTAAAGAACAAATAGTCTCAAACCAAACTAAATAGCTTTCTTGGACAGGGTAACAAACCTTTTGGATGGGGCAAAGCAGTAGATGTGATACTCTCACTTGACCTTCTGATAAAAAAACTAGGGAAATATAGCCTAGATGGAGGTACTATAAAGTGGGTGCATAACTGGTTGGAAAACCATTCCCAGAGAGTAGTTATCAATGGTTCACAATCAAGATGGAAGGGATTGGTCCTGGGTTCGGTTCTGTTGAATATCTTTATCAATGATTTAGATATTGGCAGAGAGAGAACACATAAAGTTTGTGGAGGATATCAAGCTGAGAGGGATTGTAAGTGCTTTGGAAGATAGATTAAAATTCAAAATGATCTGGACAAACTGGAAAAATGGTCTAGAGTAAATAGAATGAAATTCAATAAGGGCAAATGCAAAGTACTCCACTTAGGAACAATCAATTGCACATATACAAAATGGGAAGTGACTGCCTAGGAAGGAGTACTGTGGAAAGGGATTTGAGGGTTATAGTGGATCACAAGCTAAATATGAGTCAACAGTGTAACACTGTTGCAAAAAAGTAAGTATCCGTCTGGGTTGTATGAGTAGGATCGTTGAAAACAAGACACAAGAAGTTATTCTTCCACTCTACTCCATGCTGATAAGGCTTCATCTGGAGTATTGTGCCCAATTCTAGGTGCTATATTTCAGTAAATATGTGGACAAACTGGAGAAAGCTAAGAGAAGAGCAACAAAAATTAATAAAAGTCTGGAAAATGTGACCTATGAGGAAAGATTGAAAAAATTGGATTTGTTTAGTCTCAGGTGACATGATAATAGTTTTCAAGTATATAAAAATTGTTACCAGGAATGTGAAAAATTGTTCTTCTTAATCTATAAGAATAGGTCCAAAATCAATTGCTGCAAGGGAGGTGTAGGTTAGGCATTAGGAAAAACTTCCAAACTGTCAGGGTAGTTAAGCACTGGAACAAATTGCCTAGAAATGTTGTGGAATCTTCATCATTGAAGGTTTTTAAGAACAGGCTAGACAAACATCTGTCAGGAACGGTCTAGTTATTATCTTTGAGTGCAGGTACTCGACTAGGTAACCTCTCGAGGTCTCTTCCAGTCCTACACTTCTATGATTCTATATATAAGGTATCCCAATGTCAGTAGGTTAATCCTTTGTTTGAAGATGCTGAAACCCATTTTGCCCATCTCGTCTCGGATTAAAAATATCAAGTTGTAAACTCTTAAAATTGGAATTCATGAGAGAAATATCAACCTCTGATTATGATGGAACTGTATTGAATTATTGGTTTCTCTCCAAACTACCTATAGTGGCTGATATGTTGTTACTTTCCCTCCTTGCCACTATTTCTGGGAATGCTCTGTGGATGATCATGGAAGCAAAATGTCCTCCTGTTACCTAGATGAGTTATTCATTGACTTTTATACAATGACTTTTTTCTTCAATGCTATGAAAGACTCTTTTCACACAAATGAAACTCCGTGCTTACAGAGACAAAGTTATCTTTCAGCTCTTTAGCACAACTCAGTGTTAGTAAGAGAATGACGTATTAGTGAGGTACTCATGAATCTAATTTTAAGATTAGAACTGGTACATATCTAAGACCAACAAGTTTCAGTGAAGTACCCCAGCAGGAACAAGAGCTAATGAACAATGTATCAATATAAACATCTCCTTCCAATAGTAATGGGTTATTTATTTATTATATGACTTATATACTTTATGTTGACACAGAGAATAACAGATTTCTGGTGAGGCTTGTACATTTTTTTTTCTACATGAACAGTTAAAATTTTAAAATTGTATCCAGAAGTTACATACTTTGAAGGACAGATATGAGAGCAATTAAGCACAGGACAAACAAAATACATTTTGAAAGGTCATGCAAATAATGACATCTTATATAATTATCATTAGTAGTGTAGTTTGTCAAAGACATTGAAGTATCATCCAATCTATGTATCAGGGTCAGGATGCCACTGTGCTCAGTGCTGTACAAATACATATTAAAAGACATTACTTGACCGTAAGCTTCTTTCATCTTTCAGGGTAAAGATCTGATTGTCTTTCCTTATCAGCCATAGATGCATAGATTCCAAAATCTCCACTGTGATCATCTAGTCTGACCCCTTGCATAACATAGGCCAAAAACTTTCCCAAAGTAATTCCCACAGCATATATTTTAGAAAAAACATCCAATCTTGAATTAAAAAGTTGTCAGTGTTGGAAAATCCATCATGACCCTTGGTAAAATTGTTCCGTAGGTTAATTACTCTCACTGTTAACATTTTACACCTTATTTCCAGTCTGAATTTGTCCTGCTTCAACTTCCAGCCACTGAATCACATTATGCCTTTCTCTGCTAGACTGAAAAGTCCATTATTAAATATTTTCCCCACATAGGTACCTACAGACAATAAAGAAGTCAACCCTTATGGCCATAACAGGCATAATTATGGTGTTTTTATTAATTTAATTAAATATATTTAAGTATCAAAATGTACAGCTCCTATAGGAAATTCAAGTATTTATAGTAGAGTGTCATGGTAGTAAATGAAAATCAAATTTGCACTCAAGCCATCAAAACCGTAAAGACATATGCATGTCCTTAGCATGACTTCACTGGGGCTGTAAGAGTTAAGCACATGAGTGAATGTTGGCAGGATCAAAGTAGAAATTAATAAAAGATCACTGTATTCAGCTTGAAAAATCCAAAGTAATGCAATGGCAATGGTATTTGTTGTTTTTGTATTCTAATCATATGCTAAAACTAATTTTAATGAGTATTCCACTGGTGGATAAATATGCAGCAAAAATATGACCATGTTTGTTCTGTTCCTTATTTATATATTCATTTTGATTAAATAATTTAAAATTGAGTAATATAAAGGCCCAATCTTTCAAAGTGCAGACTGGCTTGAATTTCTGTTGATGTTAATAGGATTAAAACAATCAGAACCTTACAAGGGGTGCTCAGCACACCAATTGATATATACTGTATTTTGCTGGTTTCCTTTACCTATGTTGCTGTTGACCCTCCCAGCTTGGTAGCAGCCACAAACTTTATATGTGTACTCTCTGTGCCGTTATCTAAATCACTGATGAAGATTTTGAACAGAACTGATTCAGAAGTGATCCCTGTTGGACCCCCACTCAATACACCCTTCCAGCTTGACTGTGAACCACAGATAACTACTCTCTGGGAACGGTTTTCCAACCAGTTATGCACTCACCTTGTAGTAGCTCTATTTAGGGTGCATTTCCCTATATTGTTTCTGAGAAGGTCATGTGAGACAGTATCAAAAGCCTTACTAAAGTCAAAATACGCCACCTCCTACCATTCCCTCCCCCCATCCACAAACTGTCAAAGAAAGCTATCGGGTTGGTTTGACAATATTTGTTCTTGACAAATCCATGCTGACTGTTACTTATCACCTTATTATCTTCTAGGTGTTTGCAAATTGATTGCTTAATTATTTGTTTCATTATCTTTCCAGGAACTGAAGTTAAGCTGACTGGTCTGTAATTTCCTTGGTTGTCCTTATTCCCCTTTTCCACTCCTCTGGAATCTCTCCCATCTTCCATGACTTTTTGAAGATAATCACTAAATAGTATTTATTTTTCCCAACTTCACATGAGCTGTCTGTTGTTTTGGCTTCTAACTTGGCATGTGTTCCTGATAGGGCAAATGCAACAAAATATTGGCAGGTTCCAGTAAATCCTGTTGGGTTTTATTCTTTAAGAATCAGGTTACTTAATGCCTTTTTCTTCTTAATGTGATACAACTGCTGCCATTACCGCCTCCTGTTAGTACTCTTTTCACCTTTCAGAGACACTTTGGCAATGTATTGGGTAACTGGGCTCAGTTCTCCACTGCAGCCTGCTAGCAACATCCTTTGAAGTCAGTGGAATACCTCAGATTAAGCAGCTGAAGAATTGGGCTCTTTGGTTTCTCTTTGACACCTTTAACTTTCTTTGCATACTGCTTTTATTTTTGTTAGCCTTTTTCTTTTCCCCATGATTTCTAAAGCCTGCACTTTCCTCTCTACAATCTTCACCTTCCTACTCTTTAATTATAAAGGAAAAGAAAAAGAAAAAAATCCTACTAGACCAATTGAACTCCTTCCTTCTCTACTCCCTCAAATTTGAATAATTTAAAAATAAATTAAACTTTTAATATGTTTGTTATGTTTGTATGTAATATGTTTGTTGATATGTTCTTCTTTATTTTGTTTCTTACTTCTTCCTTTCCTTTCAAATGTCTCCTTACCCATATGGGAAAAAGAGAGAGATCAACTTGACACAGCAATCTCAACTTGATCAATAACATTTACTGTTGTTCTCCCACTTCTTCCACAACAGTTTTGGTTTCTAAAATTGAAAAGTAATTGTTTGCTGGTAAAATAAATAAACTGCTCTAGAAAAAAAAAAAATCTTTTTCCCCATCTTGGTCATTACTGTTTTCTGTGTGTGACATTTTTCACTGAGCACTAATAGTCTTAAACTGCACTTTAACAAATTAGTTGTCTTTTCAGAACTGAGAACCCAGAATAGTTTAGTAAAATGCTTCAAATAATTACAAAAATATTGTAATAATTTTAATAGTTTTCATATTCTCAGTATTTTAGATTTGAAACTGACTGTGCTGAAGATCAAGGCTCCAATTCAGCAAGGTAGCTAAGCACATGCCTAAATTGAAGTGCATAAACAATCCCATCTATATTCAAAGTACATACATAAGTTCCATTGATAAAAAAATTAAGCAGATATTTAAATGTTTTGCTGCACAGCGATGGGATTACTCACATTATCAAACTTGGCCACATGAATAAGTAGCTCAGTAAATTGGGACCATAGCCCATAAGGTATTCTAATTTCAGCAGCTCTTGCTGAACCTCTCAAAGCTGCATACATTGACCTTGTTCTTTGCCTTTATCTTTTTAGGACTCTTTTACTCCTTTCAACCAGTGCTCTTTGAGCCTACTCCTGAAGACCTTACCCATGGAAAAAGAAAAAAAAACTTCAATCCATATCAGCTGAAGCTTTGTCTAAGGAAGGACTGCTGCTTTAGGTCCTTAGTCTGACTCACTCCATAGCCTCTTTTACCTCCATTTAAGGTTTTCATCTGTTTGCCATCTCATGTAGTTGTTTTAATCCTTATTCACATCAAGACCTAGGCAGTAGGCCCTTTCCCATCCTTCAGGCCCAGCTTTCTACTTCAGGACTCTCTGAATTAACTATATCAACATCAAGCTATTTTACTTTTGCTACCACCAGAACTATGGTTGTTTTAAGAATGTTTCATGTTCTGATACCACTACAGTTTACAACTCCCAGTCCTTTTCACACAGCACAGCTCTTCATACCAACTACATGGCTATCCTTAAAATGTTTGCCATTTGCAAGTAATTAACATTACTTCAATATACATATTAGGCAAAAAGTAAAATTGTGAAGATTTGAATGGAAACCACTGTTGTCAAAGTGACTGACTGCCACTGTTGGAGGTAGGGAAATAAACTCTTTCTTCATTTAACATTAAATGTATAGTCAGATTAAAGACAGTTCAATGCAAATGTGGGTTTAGTGAAGGGGAGGTTTTAAGAATATTGCTATTTCTAGCTGGACTTGATTAAATGCAATATACCTGAAAAATACACAGAATTTCTGATTCTAAATTGGATCACACATGCATTATCCTGATTCTGATCTGATCCAGAATCCAAAGCACTATATCTTCTGGAGAATCTAGCTCCAATTACCGGTGCATGTTATTGTAATTTGTCTTGCTATTTCAGCATTGAATTAGTTGTTTGGGGGAAGCAGTAGAGAAAAATCAATATACGTTCTTTCAAGGTCAGAAATTTGATGACAGTAAACATAATTTGTGGATACTCATTCTCAGTGGAGAATTCTCACTAGAGGAGCTCCACTTATAAAACTCACTCCCTTTGCCACTCCATTAGTTTTTAGCTCTTAGAGTACAGTGCAGGTCCTAAACAAAGCCATTGTGCTTTTTCTGAGACTTTCCTTTATCTACATTTCTACTCTGAATTGTATATTGAAATGTGTCTTTGCTTTTTATGCACCCAAATACCACACTGGGAAAAAAGTCACTTGGCTGCTGGAAACAACCAAACCTTCTCCCCTGGCAGCTTCATATTCACACTGAACAGGTGGGGTAATGGAACAGAATCCTGTAGCACCTTGCCTGAGAAGAATCTTGTGGAAGATGAACCATCATCCAGTACTACCAATCTGCATCCTCTCAGGAAAGAAAAAAAGAGAATTCAGAGTTGCAACACTAACTCAGTGTCTCTTCAGTGTCTGTATAGCTGAGGTGCCACTTTTCTACTAGTAACTGAATGAAGATCACCGTCTTATTCCACATAGGCACAAAGAGGAGCTGTTAGCTGGTAAATATTGACTGATAATATGGACCAGGAGCAGAAGCCAGAATGGAGAACCACTAGAGAGTAGAAGTGAAATGTTAAAATCCCCTTCTCCTCTTGTATCCTTCCCATGCAGTTCCGGCCCATCGGAGAGTACAAGGAGAATAGTACCTGTCTCTTTGGAAGTTTGTCTATTGTATTGTAGTTGTTTTCTCAACCATAATTAGACATAATGGGGTGAAAATAAGGAAAGAAAATATAGGCTCAGTATCAGAAAGATACATGCCTTTGGTGATTCTATTAGCATATGGATAAGACTGTGCAAAACACTAGAACATATAATGTTAAGAACAATCCTCCATTAGCAAGGGATGGATGAGATGACCCTGTCTTCAGCTGTAATAGCTATACATTTCTACTTGTCATCTTTGTGTATGTCTACCTATCTTTCTTGATACATAACTGTCACTTCCAACATTTCCTCTGTTTAATGTGCATAACCATGAAAATGTCAAGCTAATTTGTGATGAAGAAATCTATTTAAATAATTTTGAGTGTTCTGTAATATATAATAAATGTCCAAGTGCGTCATGAAATAAATAATTTAGTCATTCCCATCTTCTTCTACCCCCACTATTACATTTTAATTTCTTACCTGCTTGTGTGTCTTTTAGGCATGCTCACAAAAACATTTAGTTGTTTTGCAATAGATGTCCAAATTCAGATAGCCTTTTATCTTTGCTTGATCAAAAGATGTATTCTGTATTTGTAATACCACTTCTAAAGCATATGAACAAATTTGGTGGTGAGATAAAAGGTGGTGTGAATGGTTTGGAAAATGGGTATAAATAGCGGTAAATGGTAAGGTAAATGGTGTAAATTACACCAGTAAGCTATGCTATTCATTAGGCTTGCAAAACAGGAATGAAACTATGCTGGCCTCAAAAGGGAGATAAGAAACTACAAATCTCCATGAATTGGTTAAAATAGTTTTCTATACATGATTTTAAGATCTGATATTTTACAGCATTCCAGTGCCAGAAATAGGTCACGTATGCCACAATGGGCAACTGTGGAAACTCCCCTTTCCAGTAGTATAATGTTCCTTTTTGTAGTCCTAAATCTTAAATCTGTCACTGGTTTGAGCTTACATATTATCCATCTTGGGCTTCAGGCCAGTAGAAATGGCTACATTTTCATGCACGTAGACCTTCTTTTAATTAATAAATAACACAGATTTATGATGCTAGCCAACTGTTACAGAGCATGCTACACAGAAGAGAATGGAAGGAGAAGCTTTCGCCATAATATTGAGGCAATGTAGCTTGTATATCTCCTGTCAATTTACTTACGTTGCCGTACCATGGCATCTTCACTGTGCTGCATCGATGGGAGACGCCATCCAGTTGACGCAACCTCACTCCTTTTGAGGAGGTGGATTAATGGCGTCAACTGGAGAGCACTTCTGGGATCAACTGAGTGGGTCTCCATGATCCACGCAGTCAATCCTGCTGCATCAATCCCCAAGGAGCTGGTAATGTAGACTTACCATAAGAGAACTGTTACCTGCTTTTTCCTGTCTCCAAGTCTTATTTCCATACCATGGATATTCATTTTTGCTATCCCATACTCTGGCTGATGCCCTTTTAAAATTCTTCTTCACTGACTTACATTGATCCATAACTTTCTTTCCTCCAGGTACATAGTAAAACTCCGTTTTAATCTATTGCTCCATCTTGTTCAGGATAGGACCAATCCTGAATCCCTCACTCAAGTGAGTACCTCTCATGAGTTCATGATAATTATGTATAATGAGAAGAAAGTCCCCATTGACTTCAGTGAAGTTATATACTTCAGTGAGGGCTGCTGCTTGTTCTCTATATTCTACACTGTGCTATTAAAAGTTAAGCTCAGCAAGAACCTGAACAGTGCCACACATCATTTAGTGAAATGGGCAGTGCTACACTTCTTGTTGACTCATTCAGATGCTCTCTATCTCTCTTTCACACACATTCATTCATGAATTAGAAGGGCCGCAGTGCTGTTATGTTGTTAGAAGGCAAAGTTAAAGTTATCTGAAGGGAGAGTTTTTAAATCAAAGCTTCTGAGAATATGAACATCTGACATAACTATGTTCACTAGCTGAAAGATCAGGTTACAAAACAAATTGCCTATACCTACCTATAAACCTCTGAACAATTGCACATCTAAAAGTCTATCTGAAGTTCAGTAAGCCAATTCAAACTCATAATACAGAGGGGCAATTCCTTGTAATACTTTAGGCAATGATAGAACTGTCATAATCTGTAATGGCACCAGAATTTAGCCTTTAGGATTTTCTCCTGTGACTGGCTGGTCCTACATCAGTGAAGTCAAATGTAGTTTTGGCATTAACTGCAATGAGAGAAGGATCAAGACCTTGATCTCTATTTTGCAGCAATCTTTAGAATTGTACTTGTTACCAGATCCTATCATGTATTGACTAGCTGACGTTTTTCCATTTCAAAACAATTGTATTCTACACAATGCTTACTTACAGAATGCTAGTTAGTATTAGCTTACTCTCTCCAAATGAATAACTTCTGAAATGGAATGCTGAACGGTATTATACAGTTTGGCCAATAGTTGGCACTGTGTGTAAAATACCATATTTAAAGTTAACCTCAGCCATACTTGGAAGAGCATTAAAGGATCTCATAATGAACATATCTGGTGTGTATAAGCAAGATCGGTGATCAGTACTTATCCAGTATGGAAGTATATGACAATTTTCAGCTATTAGTATATCTGTTGTGTTCAGAGATGAGGCAGATACCAAAATATACTGCTTACCTTTGCAGACCTGTGATCACACCTGTATTCTAAGGTGCCCTATGTGGATGAACCATTTTAATGTTTATCTCTAAGTAATGTTTCTCTTATATAACTTTAATTTCTGTAATACCTTTGTATCAAAAAATAATTCATATGGAGGCATTTTCATGTCCTACAGACGTTTGGAAGATTTTTTACATCATACACCTGATTATTCAGAGTCATTTTGTTAGACACACAATTACCATAAACACAAAATATTGAATTGAAGGGAAGAAAGGTGTCCAACTACACAGAGAGAGTTTGCTGTAGAAATGATGTGATGCATTAGCATGAGTACATGGCTAATGTAATCTGCCCTTGTCAAAGAGGTGGCATAGGCATAATTCAAGAAAACTTTGGCCATTGTGAAGTTAACAGTGCAGGAGAGAGAGTGGGAGAGGGAGAGGAATGAATTAATGAATTCTGGAACCCCAAAATTCTTCATCAAACAATACTTTTGTTTTCCAGCCAGCCCTACTATTTAAGTTGTATGATAATATTTCCTTAATGCTTAAAGAAAAAATTGCATGAATTATAAATTGCAACAAGTGCATAAATTACATTATAAACCCTAGCCTTTTCCTGCATGCTGCTGAAAAGAACTCATTCTGTACATCTACTCTAAATTGTCAGGTTTGTTTAATCTATTCTACCACTGTTCACACAGAGACATTTTTCTAGTAAAGATTGTGTCTTGAATATGATGCCTCTAATATAGTACTAAGTTTAAAAAGTTTGACTTTTTTTCTAGAAACTTTAGACCCTGTTGCAATCAAGGTTTCTTTCTCCTTTGAGAAATCATGCATGTCTTAAAATCAATACCAAATAAGAATTCACTTAAGTATACTGTTGAGAATCATCAAGGATGAATTAAAGATTATCTGCTTTTGCACTCTGCCTGCACATCTAAATTTTCACCCAAGTTTCTGTTGCCCTTTCTTGTTTTCGATATGTCCCTGTCAAATAAATGGTAATTGAAGTTCTTTTTGCAGGCAAGCTGACTCATTTGTTAAGGTGTTTAGCAGATCTGATTATGCCTTTTTATTTGCTAAAGAAAAGGTTAGACTTCTAAGAGATTATTTGCTTGTTAACGAAACAATCTTCAAGCTGTACTGGTTGCTCGTTGTCTCATAATGAACAGTATTTTCAGTAGTGAATTCTAAGTTTTGAATTACACATTAACAAGTACATGAAATACAAGTGTTATGCGATGCTGTAATGATGGAAAACATTTTGCTGTCAAGTAGAACCAAAAATCTGACTGAGCTTAGTTTACAGAATGTCTGACAGGGACCAGGGTATAGGTGGTCTAGCCCAGCTGTGACAGCTGGGCTGAAGTATGCACATCAGGGAAGGTAGATGGTGTGCAAGAATCAGAGGAATCTCAAGAGCCAGGTTTAGTAAATAAGAGACAGGGTCAGAGTCAAGCAGGGGTCAGAGACTAAAGATAGTACCAGGAATCAGGAGGCAGAAATCAGGGTCAGTCAGGCTGGAATCAGACGCCAAATGTAGTACCAGGCTGGAATCAGAGTCAGTGTGGAGTCAGAGAACAGAGATAACACCAAGCCAGAGACAGGAGGCAAGATCATAGTTAGGCTGGGATCGTAGACCAGAAGACAAAGCAAAGTCTAGAGTCACAGCAGACCAAAGTCTGTGTAGTTGCCCAGACAACTTCCTGGGACAATTCTTGGGGTTAAATAGGAAGCTTATCTAATCAAGGGCTACAAGGTACCATCACTCTGTCTCACCTGAGTGAGGCTTCCTGCAACACCTTCTCTCTACCATGCTTCTTTCCTGTAGCTCTGAATGGCCTCCTGGTCACATTGTGGGAACATCAGCTCTAAGGCTTAGCAGACCCAGGTCCTGGTTGATGGACCCTTAAAATGCCATATTCTTTTTACCCTTGCCTATTTCTGGTCAATGCCCTCCTCTTTTCTCTGGTTTAACCATCCTACATATACTCATCCATATACAATTCCTTGCTACACATTCATTCTTCTATACTGGCATACTAACATTTTTTAACAGAGTTTAGTATTATTGTGATTGACTTTAGGCCAAATTTTGCACTCAGAATGACATCAGTGGCATTGCCTGAGTGTGAGAAAAGAAATTGTCCCCCATGTCTAAAGTATTAATAAAACTTGATGAGTCCTATTGTATCTGTTCTGTTTATGTGTGTAGTATACTTGACTCAGAAGATAATATGTTTCCTACATTATTTTTCTCTATTCATGATTGTAGGTCAGTGTATAATCCTGTAAATAAAATTATGTTTACCTGAGGTTGTATTCTATAGTGTGCAGGGTGTAGATCAAGAAAATAAACACTAGGGCTTGGGGTTTTTGTGTGTTTTCTTTTCCTAATCCTAGCCAAACTTCTACATTCCACCAATATGGAATACATGCTCTAATGGCCTTTCCCCCATTATCTTTGAATAATTTTAATTCCATATTCAACACTCACTGGAGCTGCTATAGAACAAATCTATTTAAATTGCATTAATATGTCATCCAAATGGCCAGGTGTTCTTTTAGTTGACTCATTATTCTTCTGAAGTGAAGCCTCTTTTTTGTTATTGTTTTATGCACAGCCAAAGTGAGAGAACCTACCCTAATCATATGATTTTTCTAGTACAGTTTAAATGGCCAATACATGCTTGTGTCTTCTTTAAAATACATTCCTCACTGTTATGGTAGCCAATGGCCCTGCCATCTTTGGATCTTCTCTACGCACAGGTGGGAATCCCATTCTCTCAATCTATCCAGTGCTTATGAAATACAGTTTTGCTGGGACCACATGTTTTCTCTTTTGCCCAAAACATTCAAAATTCCTTGGCAAAATCCCTGAATGAACAGTGCCTAATTTGAGTGTTTAGTGGACCAACAGGAGAAAATTGTACAAATAATGTTATTTTGATTATTAATCTGATTTGTGCATCACCATACATGGGATGATTATACTAAGTTTCACAAAGGAGAAGCTAGATTTCAGGCCCAGCTTAAATTTAACTGTCAAATTTAAAATCTAGGAGATGAGAAGCTATTTCTGAGGAGTACTTTTAGGTTACATGATGATGAACAGAGGAAATGAATCTTTTCTCACCACACACCCACATTTCCCACTGTGTTTTATATTTTCAAGAATGAGGAAAACCTGGCACTCTGCTACCCTTCCATTGTTAGTTTTCAGGAGGTGACTCGGCAACACATTCTTTCCGGCCTTATTCCTCTTTAGCGAATCACCTCAGATTGCACTGCAATACTAAGTAGGCTGAGTGTAGTGCAAAGTTAATGGAAGAGTTACTGTGTCCTGTTGCAAAAGAAAGGATTCTGTTACATGGCTTCCCCCTCAGTCAAGATGACTAAGAGTATGTCTTCAGTGACGGTGGCAAATTCGCCACCATCATATTGATTTATCTGGATTGATTGAGCAGAAGTAAAGACCCGCTCAACTGATCCGGAAGTTGATTCAATAAAACCACCTCCGAAAAAAGAGTAATGCTGCATCAACGGTACGCATTTCCATCAGCTCAGCGTAGTGGAGATGCCATGCAGAGCAGACTTTAGGAAGTTGACATAGTTACACAAGCTACTCTATGCAGCTTGCGTAACCACCCTGATAACTGTCGCTGAAGTTGCCGGTAAGTATAGACCAGGCCTAAGACTCAAGCTTGCTTTGAAAGGCAGAGGGAAAGACCAACACTGGAAGAGGATAACAAACCACCAGCCTCTCTGATAAACAGCAGAAATAGAAGAACAGGGCCTTATTACAGGGAACAGTGCAATTTGGGAGATAGCAACAGATTTTATTTAGCTACAATGCTGAAATCAGAGGTATTCAATTTTTTCCCCTTAAAAGAATATACAGTATGGTATATGGATAATATAATTTCCCTCTCATACTTTATCTCTATAAACCTTACACTAAATTATGCAATTATAGATTCAAAATCAGATTGTAATCTTAATACCTGGCATTTCATGTCTTAGTACCTGTGATGTCATGCCTACCAAACACTAAGTTTTTCCCCCCTCTACCATACAGGAGCAAATATGGAGAATTTTTTTTTCAAGCGTCTTTCATCATGAATAGATTGGATTATGAACAGGAGGCTGCCAAGCAACTCTCAAACACCACATTCTACAAGCCACTATTGTCCGATCCCACTGAGAAATACCAAAAGAAACTACAACATCTACTTAATAAATTCCCTAAAGAAACACAGGAACAAATCTACACAGACACACCCCCTGAGCCCCGACCAGGGTTATTCTATCTACTACCCAAGATCCAGAAACCTGGGAATCCTGGACGACCATCATCTCAGGCATTGGCACTCTCACAGCAGGACTGTCAGGCTATATGGACTCTCTCCTCAGGCCCTATGCCACCAGCACTGCTAGCTATCTTCATGATACCACTGACTTCCTGAGAAAATTACAATCCATCAGTGATCTCCCAGAAAATACCATCCTAGCCACAATGGATGTAGAAACTCTCTACACCAATGTTCCACACAAAGATGGACTTCAAGCCATCAAGAACATTTTCCCTGATGATCATATGTCACACCTGACAGCTGAACTTTATCCTGACCCACAACTACTTCAGATTTGGATGCAATCTATACATTCAAGTCAGTGGCACAGCTATGGGCACCCGCATGGCCCCACAGTATGCCAACCTTTTTATGGCTGACCTAGAACAACACTTCCTCAAAACTTGTCTCCAAACACCTCTTCTTTATCTATGCTACATTGATGACATTTTCATCATCTGGACCCATGGGAAAGAGTCCCTCGAAGAATTTCACAGGATTTCAATAATTTCCATCCCACTATCAACCTCAGCCTGGACCAGTCCACACAAGAAATCTACTTCTTGGAAACTACAATAAAAATAAAGGATGGTCACATTAATACCACCCTATACCGAAAACCAACTGACCGCAATATGTATCTTCATGCCTCCAGCTTTCATTCTGGACATATTACATGATCCATTGTCTACAGCCAAGCCTTAAGATACAACTGGATTTGCTCTGATCCCTCAGACAGAAACAAACACCTACAGGATCTCTATGAAACATTCTTAAAACTACAATACCCACCTGGAGAAGTGAAGAAACAAATTGACAGAGCCAGATGGGTACCCAGAAGTCACCTACTACAGGGCAGACCCAACAAAGAACACAACAGAACACCACTGGTCATCACCTACAGTCCCCAGCTAAAATCTCTCAAACACATGATTAAAGATCTACAACCTATCCTAGCAGATGCTCCATCTCTCGCTTAGGCAGTGGGCAGCAGACCCATCCTGGCTTAAAGACAGCCTCCCAACCTGAAGCAAATACTCACCAGCAACCATACACCCTATAAAAAGTCCAATCCAGGGACCTATCCCTGCAACAAACCCGGTTGCCAGCTCTGCCCACACATCGACTCTAGTGACAGCATCACTTGTCCTAACCACATCAATCACACCATAAGGGGCCCATTCATCTTCACATCCACTAATGTTATATATGCCATCATGAGCCAGCAATGCCCCTCTGCCACGTACATTGGTCAAACTGGACTATCACTGCGCAAAAGGATAAATGGACAGAAATCAGACATAAAAAATAGTAACATACATAAACCAATCGGAGAACACTTGGATCTCCCAGGGCACTCTGCCACTGACTGAAAGTTGCTGTACTTCTCAAAAAAACCTTCAAAAACAGACTTCAAAGAGAAACTGCTGAGTTAGAAATGATCTGCAAACTTGACACATTCAAACTAGGTTTAAACAGAGATTTGGAATGGCTATCTCATTACAAGAAGTAATTTGCTCTAATCACCCATTCTTACCTCCTATTCAATGGTTGTCATTAGGCCTCAAGTATCTGGCTTTTATCCACCTACCCCATTGTTATCTATGCCTTTGGATATGTATATGTTGCCTACTATATATGTTACCTATTTTTGCTGTATCATTTCTACCAACTGCATCTGAGAAAGTGAGCTGAAGCTCACAAAAGCTTATGCCTGCTGAAATTAAATTTGTTAGTCTTTAAAGTGCTACAGAACTCCCGTTGTTTTTGTTCTGTATGCTACACATATAACTTCACCTTTTGTCTCAGCAGCATATATATAATCAAACTGCAAAAATGGGTATCACCCACAATAGTGTATACGGTATATAAAGGATTAACTTTGATTTTCAAAACAATTAAGTAAAATAAAATTATGTAAAAGAAAAAAAATATAGAAAATGTTAGGCCTTGCATTCAAATAGTAACTGCCAAAAATGTGTTTTGTTACTTTTCTTTAAAAAAAATGACGTGAATATCTTGAACTTTCTTATGCTTCTAAAGTATGTATCACATTATGTTGGATAATTTAACATTTCCCATATAGTATGCTGTCTGCCATGAATTGACACAAATTAAAGTACTCTGACTCATACTGCGTTCCAATGAAACTTAAAGAAATTATTTTTGTTTCCAAACAGCAGATGACATTTTACATAGGTAGCAAAATATCCATTATTCCCATGTACATTGCCACAAAGATCATAGTTCAGGATATTTCTCTAATAAATAAAAAGATCCCTTAAATTGACATTATAGTCAATATGACATGCTTAGAAATTATATTCTATTGCATAATATTTTAACTACATTTTCTGTGGGAATGAATTATACATATACCTCTTCTGCAGGCAACCGTTTTCTACCAGTGCTATTTATAATGTAGGGAGGATCTTATGTATTATATAAGAAACACTTGTCCTGGAAATCCATTTCATACTGAATTATATAAGAGGAAAATATAAGTGAACAGCAAGTACACAGTACTGACCACTGAAAAAACATGTCATACAGCATATGCTATTCCCCAGAGAAATTAGACAGTGGGTGGCTCTTTCTTGAGAAGGCACATAAACATGTAAAAATCTTTTGGACCAAGAAAAGGCCATCTGGTCCTCCTTATTGCCCTTTATTGTTTTATTTTATTTAAAGCTAGTTGCATTAATCACTGCAAACCATTTATTCAGGAAATGTATTCCTTCTTTATGTTCAGGAATTTTCCACAAAGACATCGGAAAGGTGTATATGTTTTCAGATTGTCCTAAGAGATTTTAGGAATATATTTCAGTCTATGGGTTGCTCACAAACTGGCCATGGCAAGAATTTATTGGAGAATTTAGCATTTGGAAATTACTATCACCTCTGTAATTGGTCATTTAAGCCACATGTAATATCTTCTCTACCTAACCTCAAGAAAAAGGAGCTATATCTGGAAAAAAATGTTTGTGATTGTCTCAGGGAGTAGGCAGAAAAGCATTTTAGATGGAGAGAGAAAGGTAACAGGAGAAAAACAGGGGAAAAGAACTTCAGAACATTTAAAAGCTTTACCTCCCTGTTTGTCCACAAAGAAGAGCATTATATTAGGGCTACAGCCAGTTTCTTAAATATCTGATTACTACCTGACAGAATAATTGAGTGTGACAAAATACTAAGTCACAAAATACTAATATGACATTACAGTGCAGATTCTCCAAAGATTTTGCCAACGTCCCTTCAGGAAAAAATATAAAAAGGAGTGCCAGATATCCCCAATATTTCAAATATTAAAAAAAAGAAGGGATATTTTTTATAAATGATCAGAAGGTAGTTAGAAGTACAATCTGCTGCGTGTTTTTTAACGTTCAACTTTAGTTAAAAATAAAATGTTAAAACTCTTAGAACCAAACTTTAAAATGCCCCTCCCATGACGTAGCCTTGAAAGTCAGGTGGAGAGACTTTGGATAAGCCATCATGAGAAAGAATCCCTTAGCCTCTTTTAATGAGTACACCCACCATTTACCCCCTTCCAGGAAAAATGGGTGGCTGTGATCTGATTGGTGAAATATACCAATACCCACTCACCAGTAGGTTGGCTTGTCTGGAGACTGAGTTAGATACAGAGGTGGGTATCTCTACTAATTTTAATTTTAATTTTAATAAACGGTAGGACTTGAAGTAGGAGGAGGGCTGGGGAATCCAGGACAATTACTGTGTATGAACTACACGCTTAGCATCTTCAATTTCACACCCTAGGAGAAACGCTTATGATAGGTGTTTTGCACTTGGTAGTCAGCTGTCTCCTTAGTCAGGGCTAGGCCCAATTTGTCATTACGAGCAAATTAAGGGATGGAGGCTTTATAGAGTGTTGGACAATATCTGAATCAGTGCAACAGGTTTTCCTTGAAGTCTGACCTAGAAGCTGATTCAGATATATTGTGCAGCCATCAGATTTGGGGTTTTCAGCAGGGCAAGTGGTGCTTATTGGATCTGAGAGGAGCAAGAAAGGCAATTCTGAAGTAAATATCAGGCAGTGATCGATGTTGGTAACTGATAGTTCTTTAAGTCACTTGGAATATGAGGGGGGTGAAATTTGAGAAGTGGGGGCAGCTAGACTTCTGGAACCTTGACCAATTTTGCCTTAGCTCAAAGGAACTTGAACATATAGGTGGGAGTGTGGAGGAATTTGTTCATCTCCTCCTGTGGGCAGGGGTGAACATACTCTGAATTTGACAAATAATCAATGGTGCCATGGGTAAACCATAGACTGGTAATTATAGTATAATGTGGTTATTTATTGAGCAGCCTATTTTGCATGTGGATATGGGTTTACCAGAATCCTGGTAACAGGTTTTAGTTATCTTATGAGGAGGGTGAACTCTATGGGGGTTAATTAGGATTCAGCAAGGGAGGATTTAGATAGGGAGTTTGAAATTTAAGGATCTGAAGTAGTGGTGGAGGGAAATAGATCTGACACAGAAAAAAACAATTAGCAGGTGGCAAAGTGAGTTACTATGTGAGTGTGGGAAGGATGGGATTTACCCAGTCTAAACAATATAGACTGGCCTAGTGTGGAGGCTGCCAGTGCCAAGCCATTCCTTCTTCACAGAGGAGGGAGTTACCTCAGAAAAGAAAATCTCAGTTCATGGCAATGTCAAAGAGCCTGTACTGATAAGGTTTCCCTGGTGAACTGGGTTCCCATTCACTGAAGCTTGGAGTGGCTACTTCCAAAGGACAAGTTGGAATAGAAGTCCAGTGGGTTATGCTTATCAATGCTGGCATTTGAATGTATCAGAGGTGCCTACTGGGGAGGATAATTCAGTGATTAATATGTGCTAAACTCTTCCTGTTCATCCCTTTCTTAAAGATCATATGAACTAGTCACAGGAGTTGATGACTGGATGTATGGGCTTAATACTGTGCATTAATAGTGGTCAGTTCCCCTGCAAGTTCAGTGCTGGGCCCCAGTGGTAAGAGGGCTCTAAATTGACATGGATTCAGGGGCACACTGTGATGTCAATGGATGGCCCTTTTACATTCATTGGTCAGGGACCGCTCTGACTGGGAAGTAGATTTGATTCTGGATGCTGTTAAGAAGGGAATGATTAACTATCTGGGAATTTAGTATGGATGCAGGAATTCAGCCAAACATAGTGCTGGCACTTCCTAGCAGCAGATGCCCAGTGCAGATGATCATTCCATAGGGTGGTTAGTTCCCTGATAAAGCAGACTGGAAGCAGATTAGGAGAAGACATCTCCTAAAGAAGGTGGAGAATGGACTTCGGACTCCTAATGTGTGACAGGAGACAGCCTCCCCTTCACCACCATGAAGGAGGGAGATGGGATCTCAGCAATGGTGCTAAGACCAGACTAATTAGGTGGGTGTCTGTTGCTAACCATCTAGCAGGTGGAAGGGCTTACACTAGGAAGCATGACCTGCACTGGATGAGTTATAGATGGATAGTTCCCAGCTGTGCTATATAATAAAGCTCTAGCCTATTTAAACCATATTCCTGATGTCTTGTCTTTCTTCCTACAGTAACTACTATCCTGTTAATTTGGTTATACCTTTAGATTCTATAGCCTATGTTACCATAGGGCTGCCACTGTAGAGAGAGCTGGGAGAGCCTCTTGTGCACTAGCTACTGCCATTCCAGAAATGGCTATAAATTAGTCATTTTTGCTGTCAGTCCTCAGGCTGGAATGTCAGCCAGATCTTATAACTCCAGAAGGGACATGTCTGGGCAAGTCCCAGCATTCTTGACACACTGGCATGCAATAGCAGGGCTGCTGAAGGGTGTGTGATGCTGATGACAGTTATGTTTTATAAAGGGGTGGCAACAAGTGCTGGCAACCAGCAGGGTCCCCTAGCAATGCAGCCATAATGGCCTTTTCCACAGTTGCTGAGCAAACTCTTCTCCAACTTGAGCTCCTCTAGATTTCAAGGGCTGTAATGTATCCCCATAATTCTATAGTTTACAATTCTAGTTTTATATAGAAATAAGAATATGAGTGAAGCCAATTGTTGACAGATACTTGATTACGCATAAATCACAATTGGAAAATACCACTGCATGTCCTGGATGTGATATGACTTTTACACTGTATCTTTCTGAACCATTTTGATCTTCTTTACTAATGCCTTTTACAGCACGATTATCTATCTAACATGCTTTAAGTTCCTTCTACAGTGTATTCTCCTTAAATAATTGATTAGCAGAAGAAGTTTTGAGAGATGGCCTTGAAAAACAAAGCTGTACTCTTAGGAAGACATTTAGTATATCATCTAGTAAAATGTAAATGGTCAATAGAGAGTAATGATGGTATAATCCCACTGTCATTTACAAAATACTTGTGCTTGTGGTCCTCCGTATAGCTTTACTACTCTGTACCATTTAGAAAATGTCTGAGAGAGTAATTGGTAGACAGAATGTTATAAACTGATAACCTCTAAATATACTTGAAAATCCTATTAGAACCAGCGTGATAGATGACAGGGCCCTTGAATTCAGTGTGCCTGTTAGTCTATACTATTGACCCTTTCTTAGTTGGTTCTTTCACACAGGGGTGGGGCAGAGAATCAGTATTTATCACGTTCCACATGAAATTTAATGTACACCAGACCTGGAAACAATAGTTCTTTATTGCTTGCATATACTTCTTCATATGTGGAAACTGCAGCTAGTGAAACGTAGTCTCCAGCGATTTAAACTCAGCTGAATAAATTCTTCAAGCAAGTGAGCCTTAGCCTGTAAGTTTTTTATTATTAGAGTTATGCAGAGCTCAGCAGTTTCTACTTCCCAGTGTTCATGCAAATGTTCTATTTGATTTGAAGGTAGGTGTATTCACATACATCAAGTTCACTTTGCGTTTTAAATTTGCGTGAACTCCTAATCTCAGAGGGCTAATCTGTCATAATGCTTCCTCAACCACATGGAGGTGTGAAGCCATCTTCCATCCCCCACTAGTCCCTGCTCAGATTGCGACTGGTCATGATGAGAACAGCAGAGGCTTCTTGCCAAATACTCCCTCTATGTAAGAAAGTGGGAGCAGAGAAGGGTGGGGTGTGGGAGGAGCTCTGGTTCCACATCCACATGGAGGAAGTAAACTGGTCCAAGAATCGGGGTAACATATTTTACTGAACCAGTAGATCAAGTGGGGAGAAGGAAGGAATTGTGTCTCTAAGTCACAATTCAGTCTCTTGTTTGCTCTTGTGGCAGCAGCGCAGCTAGCGCCCCTCTGTCAGATTAGATTGTAAAGTTACAAACTAAGATCACAAAGGGAAACTCAGTCTAAAGAACACAAGTATACCGGAAGCTATTGAAAATGAATGTGCATGTTCTGAGCAGAAACTAAATTTTGTAGATTGATGGAATCATGGATTTTTCTGACATTCTCCATGCTAGGGCAGATCCGATGCCTATTTTACACTCTTTTTTTCCAGACTAATTTTAAATGTGTAAAAAATGGGGCTTTTATCAGTATCTTAGGAGACTTTTCCACAGTTTTATAGGTGTTGGGTAAAATTTTCAAAAGAGCCTTAATGGTTTAGGAGCCATTTTAAAATGTGGCTTTTGTAATTAGGAGCCTAAAATCTTAGGCTTCCAAGTGATTTAGGTGCTTCTGAAGATTTTATGTCTCATTATCAAGCTGTTTTTCCTGATATTATCTTTCTTAATTACATCCATTACTTAGTTATAGTTATATCTCCCTTCATTGTGCATTATGCTGAATAATTCCTCTTCATGGTAGTTGCAAGACCTCCCAATTTAGTATCATATGTCAACTTAATTAATACGCTTGTTTACTCCCTATTCCAGATAATTTATTCAACTGTTACATAAAACCAGACCTAACACTAATTTGTGCATTGCCCAATAGTAATCAATCCACAACAATATATACTACTGTTTAATATTATCCTTTGTTTATGGTCCCTTTCAGTCTGGCTTTTGGCTTAAGGATGGCACAGAGATTAAAATTATTTTGCTGGTCAACAGACTCCTATCAATGGACAACAATCAGGAGTCTGTGATAAGTTACCATGTTTTGTTGATTCATCTCAGGAGCACGGATGTAGCATGGTTCCATTCTTTCCTTTCTCCAAGATATAAAAAGGTAGCTGAGAGGCAACAGCTCCGTCAAGTGAATTTGGCAAGGCTGTTTTCTGTCACCTTTCCTGCTCAACATACATTTGAAACAATTGGTACTTTAAAAAGCAGCTTGAGCCGAACTAAGACACTGAGCAATATGTGTTGATTTAATCAGGATCAAGTGGTGAGATGTCTGTTTTCTCACCACCTAGCCCTACCTGTGATTAGATAAGAATTAGTTAGCTGAAGCTTGAGCTACATAACAAAGAGGTGATGTTACAGGAAGAGTCTTGGGAGTATGAAGGGGATGATTCCATTCATTAAGGTGCACCTTCTGAACAAAAAATTTGCAATTCAGGCTGTTCTGGAATCCTCTATTTCTTCTGGAACCCCATATATTTAGGAGTGCCTTTTTCATAGATGCTTGGATAGATGCTTTGACCGTTTTCTTTAGGATATGGTCATCACCAGAGACATCTTAGGATCTTAATGCTGTAAGCCAATCTAAGTCAACAAGATCCACAATGAAGATCATTCAAAATATACAGCAGTGATATTGCAACTTCCTGCGTGCAAAGTGGTGTTAGGTCATGGTTCTATATTACACCAGCTCTTCAACAACTGCCCTGGTTCTCCTGTTTGCTTCTGGGTATAATTCAAAGTGTCGATTTGGTCTTGAGCACACAGGCCAAGATTTTAAAAAATAAGAACAAGCAATTAAAATCCTAAATGCATATTTAAGCATCTAAATAAATGGCCTGATTTTAAAGGAATGGAGCACTCAACCCTGTTACGGAAGAACCATCAAGAAGGAATAATAATCACAAATAAGTAATGTGGTCTATCAATTCAGTCTTTGCCATTCAACCATAAATATCAAAGAATCACTTGTGTAATTTTAAATGATGGAGATTATGACATTGAGAACTGTTTCCTAGGAAACAGATTTAGCCTTGTTTCTTAGGTTATCAAATGGCTCCTTATAATTTTTACAAAATAACCTGTGCTGGTCAGGAATTTTCTATCAACATTTTTCCTTTTATGGAAAAATGCAGCATCTACAAAATAAATATTTCTGTAGGAAAATTTCATTTTTGCCTGCCCCCTCTCCTTTTTCACCTCCTATTTTTGATAGGAAAAAATCTAAGTGAAATATTTTGTTTAGTTCTGGTTGACCCAAATAGAAATGCTTCAATATGCTGAATCAAACTAAACTGTTTCATTATTCAATACCGAAAAAAAAACATTTTGAAGTGGTTTTTTTTTTTGAATCAACAATATTTTGAGCTTTTTGTTCAACAAAAATTTTTGTCCTGATTTGTGAAAAAAACAAATTTTGAAATATTGGAATTTCTCACAAGATGGAAATTTCCACTTTCAACATAGAATCATAGGGCTGGAAGGGACCTCGAAAGGTCATCTAGTCCAGTCCCCTGCACTCATAGCAGGACTAAGTAATATCTAGACCATCCCTGACAGGTGTTTGTCTAACCTGCTCTTAAAAATATCCAATGATGAAGATTCCACAACCTCCTTAGGCAATTTATTCCAGTGATTAACCACCCTGACAGTTAGGAAGCTTTTCCTAATGTCCAACCTAAACCTCCCTTCCTGCAGTTTAAGCCCATTGCTTCTTGTCCTGTCTTCAGAGGTTAAGAAGAACAATTTTTCTCCCTCCTCCTTGTAACAACCTTTTATGTACTTGAAAGCTGTTATCACGTCCCCCCTTAGTCTTCTCTTCTCCAGATTAAACAAACCCAGTTCTTTCAGTCTTGGCTCATAGGTCATGTTTTCTAGACCTTTAATCATTTTTGTTGCTCTTCTCTGAACTTTCTCCAATTTGTCCACATCTTACTGAAATGTGGCACCCAGAACTGGACACAATATTCCAGTTGAAGCCTAATCAGCATGGAGTAGAGCAGAAGAATTACTACTCGTGTCTTACTTACAACACTCCTACTAATACATCCCAGAATCATGTTAGGTTTTTTTGCAAGAGCATTACACTGTTGACTCATATTCAGCTTGTGGTTCACTATGACCCCCACGTCCCTTTCCCCAGTATGCCTTCCCAGGCAGTCATTTCCCATTTTGTACGTGTGCAACAGATTGTTCCTTCCTAAGTGGAGTACTTTGCATTTATCCCTATTGAATTTCATCCTATTTACCTCAGACCAATTCTCCAGTTTGTCCAGATCATTCTGAATTATAATCCTATCCTCCAAAGCACTTGCAACCCCTCCCAGATTGGTATTGTCTGCAAACTTAATAAGTGTACTCCCTATGCCATTATCTAAATCACTGATGAAAATATTGAACAAAACCGGACCCAGAACTCATCCCTGCGGAGACTCACTTGTTATGCCCATCCAGCATGACTTTGAACCATAGATAACTACTCCCTGGGAATGGTTTTCCAACCAGTTCTGCACACACCTTATAGTAGCTCCATCTAGGTTGTATTTCCCTAGTTTGTTTAAGAGAAGGTCATGTGGGACAGTATCAAAAGCCTTACTAAAGTCAAGATATACCACATCTACCACCTCCCCCCATCCACAAGGTTTGTTACCCTGTCAAAGAAAACTATCAGGCTGGTTTGACATGATTTGTTCTTGACAAATCCATGCTGACTGTTATTTTTTACCTTATTATCTTCTAGATGTTTGCAAATTGATTGCTTAATTGTTTGCTCCATTATCTTTCTGGGTACAGAAATTAAGCTGACTAGTCTGTAATTCCCCAGTTTGTCCTTATTTCCCTTTTTGTATATGGGCACTATATTTGCCCTTTTCCAGTCTTCTGGAGTCTCTCCTATCTTCTAAGACTTTTCAAAGATAATCGCTAATGGGTCAGATATCTCCTCAGTCAGCCCCTTGAGTATTCTAGGATGCATTTCATTAGGCCCTGGTGACTTGAAGACATCAAACTGGTCTAAAGAAATTTTTACCTTGTTCTTTTCCCATTTTAGCTTTTGATTCTGCCTCATTTTCACTGGCATTCGCTACGTTAGATGTCCAATTGCCACCAACCTTCTCAGTGAAAATCGAAACAAGGAAGTCAGTTAGCACCCCTGCTATTTCCGCATTTTCTGTTATTGTTTTTCCCCTCTCATTCAGTAATGGGCCTACTCTGTCCTTTGTCTTCCTCTTGCTTCTAATGTATTTGTAGAAAGTTTTCTTGTTACCCTTTATGTCTCTAGCTAGTTTACTCTCATTTTGTGCCTTGGCCTTTCTAATTTTGTCCCTGCATACTTGTTATTTGTTTATATTCATCCTTTGTAATTTGACCTAGTTTCCACATTTTGACTTTTTTGACACTAAAGATCTCCTGGTTAAGCTAGGGTGGTCTCTTGCCATACTTCCTATCTTTCTTACGCAATTGGATAATTTGCTCTTGTGACCTTAATAATGTCTTTTTGAAAAGCTGCCAACTGTCTTCAATTGTTTTTCCTCTTAGACTTGCTTCCCATGGGGTTTTACCTACCAACTCCCTGAGTTTGCTGAAGTCTGCCATCTTGAAATCCATTGTCTTAATTTTGCTGATCTCCCTTCTACCATTCCTTAGAATCATGAACTCTATCATTTTGTGATTGCTTTCACCCAAACTGCCTTCCACTTTCAAATTCTCAACCAGTTCCTCTGTTTGTCAAAATAAAATCTAGAACAGTCTTTTTCCGAGTAGCTTTCTCCACCTTCTGTAGTAAAAAATTGTCTTCAATGCATTCTGTGGGAACAGAATTATAAAATGGCGTTTGCCACGCCACTATATCCATGCCACCCTAGAAGCAGCATGGGGAGGGTTGACTCAGCAGTACAACTGCACGTCCCACACATACCTGGTCAGCCTCTGCCCGGGAAAATCATGAACACCTGGTTGGCTAAACACTGAGCCATGACCTTAAAAGGTCATGCAGCAAATAGCCACCAATGGAGCTTAGCCCTGCTGACCACAGGAAACTATAAAAGTTTAAACCCAGGTAGCAGAAGGCGGAGAGAAACTGAATCTCACCTGGCACCCTGTGTATCTCCTGGGCGTGTCGGTTTGGCGGGCTGATGCATCTTCCCTAGCTTGCTTCGCTGTGAACTGATCATCCACAGTGGCTCTCCCCCGTTTGCAGAATTTAAAGCAAACGTGAACTGAAACTGGCCAACGTAATGTATCCTTGCTTAATCTTTGTAAGTATAATCTCTTTGTAGTTTGTTACTTGTTAATTGAACACTGTTGTTTGATACTTGTGAGTTGCTACTTGTTACTTGTCAATCAGATATTGTTACTTGTTAGCTGCTGGTTCTCAGCTGTTAGCTGTTGTGGATTGTAAATTTCACAGACCCCCTGTAATTGGTGCATTTTATACCTTTTGAGCAAGGGGGGTTCTTTTCCACCTTTCCTATCTTTTGGTTAAAATAAAATCTTTTAGTTAATAAAAGTAAGCCTCATCACTGCCTCATTGACCTCCTGTATCCTACAAACGGACCTTTCCCCTGCACTGTTTATTTCTGATTTCTCACATTCCAATAACTTGTTGGATAGTCTGTGCCCTACTGTGTTATATTCCCAACAGATATCTGAGTATTTGAAGTCCTCCATCACCATCAAGTCCTGTGCTTTGGATGATTTTGTTAGTTGTTTTAAAAAAGCCTCATCCAATGCTTTTTCCTGGTTTGGTGGTCTTAGTAGACCCCTATCATGGCATCACCCTCATCTTTTACCCCCTTTAGCCTTACTCAGAGATTTTCAACAAGTCTGTCTCCTATTTCCATCTTAACCTCAGTCCAAGTGTATACATTTTTAATATATAAGGCAATACCCCCTCCCTTTTTTCCCTGTCTATCCTTCCTGAGCAATCGAATACTAATATTTCAGTCATGCGTATTATCCCACCAAGTCTCTGTGATGCTCTAGTAATAACTTTTGGTCACTGTGGACCTGGGCTGGATATCAATTAGTAGCATAGAGCTGACAAGCTCTGACATTGCACTCCATTTTCAGATCTTCCATTCTCTCTCAACCTTCAAAGACTCCACTGGCTTTACTTAAGCTCTCCCTAGACTTAAGAACTGATGAAAGCAGACTCACTTAGGTCTAAATCCTGAGAGATGCTGAACACAACTCTCAGTGTTTACAAACAAAGTTGCAAACACTAGGTCCTTCTCAGGAGCAGACATAGCTGGGTTCAATCCCTCTTTCTCAGCTCTCATTGTGTTGAGAGAGTGTTTGCTTTAAATATAGTAAACAAACAAAACATACACATGAAAGTTATATTTATTACAGGAGGTAATGGAAAATTCCTACTCAGCCATGAAAGCATTCCTCTTTAAAATACAAATGATTTCTGCTAATAACTAGGGCTGCTACGAAATGCCAACATCAAAACTAAATTTGACAAATAGCCCTGACTTATTAAGGTTGGTAGTTTATTATTAATTTTGAAGTTTTATTAGAGAGCATAGAATTACCTATCATTTGTTCAACGGCTGAGCTTCTATTTATGATACTTCTGCTCACAATAGAAAATCATATAAAAATAGGAGAAAAAACAGCACTAAGTGTCTGATTCATATCTTAAAATCTCTGTGATAAATTTCAAAGCTTTAATCATTTTCATCATGAAATACATGATTTGTTTGTAATTCCCCAGTCTTTTCTAGATGGCTAGATATATATTATTCTGGTCTATTTTTGTTACTTGGAACCTGAAGAGAAAAGTATTCCCCTCTCAGATAAGATGATAAAGCTATTATTTCTGTTATTTGTAGAACCAGAAAGTGCTCAGTATTTTATAGAACATAGGAGAGAATACATTCCTGCTGCAAGGAGCTTAGAATCTCAAAAAATAATCCACAGACAAGAATTCAGATACTTAAAGCACTGGGTTAACCATACATGGGAGTCATCATACAGGTATGATATGATTTTAAAATAATAGTTATTGCTGGTTAAAAAATGCCAGTTACTTTTTGGGAAAAATAAGTGAAAGCCAAAACCTGGCAGTTTTCACTCTTATAAAACCATTTTTAGTTAAAAATACATTCTGGTAAAAAATAACTTATTTACCAAAAAACAAGCAGAACATAAACTTAATTGGGGAAAAAAATCATTAGATTTTAGTTTGTGCTGAAAAACAGGCAAATTGCATTCAAAATGATTATTTTCTGTGAAAATTGTTTTGAATTGAAAAAACATTTTTGTTAAACATTTTGACAAAATTATTTCTACCAGCTCTAATGATTTTCTCAGTGTATACACTAACATGGATGGTACAATGTTTTCCTTACCTTGAAAGGATAAGGCTAGTGTAGAATTGCTTATTGATTTCTCATACATTTTCTGGTAATACAATACTTACCAGTTAGGTTGCCCTTTGCACCTTCAAGCTGCTTTACAAACTTTAATAAATTAGGCCCTGATCCTGCAGTAAGCTCCACGCAGCTGGTAGCTGTGCCTGCACAACAGCCATGTTGATTTCAATAGGCTCCATGTGGTTTCAGAGATCTACCCATGCTGAACTCATTTCAGGACTGGGTATTTATTTACTAATGATTGTACAGCACTTTGAAAATGAAAAGATCAACTAATACCCTCAGGCCAGGTGGCCCATTGCTCAATAGTACTCTCACATTAGAAAGGAGCGGCTCAGTAACCCTTCCTACCCCACCAGGAACCACAGGTAGGTCTATGATAACAAAAATAGCTCAAAGATCTAACTGAATTAATATGGAGATTTCATTTTCCCACACTGCCAAAGTAATGCAGCAGGAAGATATACAGGGTCCAGTCTCAAAAGCAGATGATTAAACTGTATATGCAAATCTGACATGCGGGCAAGCAAACAGACACCGAGTCACCCAAAAAAGGTAATTTAAGTGACCATTTCTATAGTCACTTTGGAGGCAGGTTTTGAAAGTTATACTTCCCATCTTATTCACCCATTTTTACTTTTCACTTTTGTAATTCCTGGCTTGGATTTTTGTTTTAGTTTCTGGAACTACTTTTTGGAGCAAAAGAACAAATAAAAATGGACATGTACTACCAAGTTGTGATATATGACTGTGGATATTTCTGTGAATAATGAAGTCCAAGCTGGGTGAATCAGTTCTATGAACCTGCCTTTTTCAGCATGCCAGCAGCTGAGATTGTACATATCTGTCAAAGACCAAGCATTCAAATCTGATTTCAGATAACTCTACATATTAGTTTTCAGTATATTTGAAGTTTTACTCTCTTTCTAAACGTATCTGACCATGTTCCAGTGCTTCATGCTCACCCATAAACCAGCAGTGACATTTTTCTGAAGACTGACAGCTGCATATATATATTATTTATATATATAAATAAAATTCTGATCACATACAATCTATTGTTAACAAACAGCACCGCTGCAGCATTTCTTATCTGGCCAAGAAAAGTATATAACTGTGATTCCTTCTTCTCCTCAACATACTGTATGTTTAGTATTTTCCTACACAAGGTTTTGCTGGTTAAGAAAGTCACCTGCTTGAGTGAGTGAAGAGCCACTAGTGAGAGTATATGCTTCCTCATTCTGTCATTTTATACAATAAAAATAGAAATACTGTAGACCGATACATATTTACAGGATTTCAATACAAGAATTCAATTCACATTTCTGGAATGAATGATTTAATTTTGGAGAGCAGTGACTCAGGAAAGGACTTAGGGTAATGGTGGATAGCCAACCATTATGAATATGAGTTCCCAGTGCAATGTGACTAAAAAACTAAATGCAAGCCTTTGATTTGATTCCTCTTAGGCAAGGGAATCTCAAATGGATATAGGGAGCTGTTATTACCACTGTACATGGTATTAATTACACCATTACTGAAATACTGCACCCAGCTTTGGAGTCCACAGTTTAAAACAGATGTTGACAAATTGGAAAGGCTTCAGGAAAGATGTACAAGAATTATTTTAAGTCTGGAAAACCTGCCTTATAGTGAGTGACTAAAGAAGTTAGATCTATTTAGCTTAGGAAAGAGAAGGTTAAGAAGTGACTTGATCATGATCTCTATTTACCTACATAGGAAGAAGATGTCTGATACTAGAGGGATATTTATCAGACAAAAGCATCACAAGATCCAATGGTTGGAAGATGAAGCTAGACAAATTCAAACTAGAAAAAGTGCAAATTTTTAACAGTGAGGATAATTACATTGGAACAACTTACCTAGCGATATAATGGGTTTTCCATCACTTGAAGTATTTAAATCAAGACTGGATATTTTTAAAAGATATGTTATAGCTCAAACAGAAGTTATTAACTTGATACAGGAATCACTTGTTAAAATTTTACCATATGTATTATGCAGGAGGTCAGAGTAGATGGTTATAATGTTCCCTTTTGGCCTTAAAATCTATTACATCTGTTATGGAAAAGACAGTCATATAGAAATGTCACCTAGCAGCTGAAAGGGGCTTTATTCTAGCTCACTAATTTTCATTTTCTCCTCTGTCTAAGCCATGAAAACTGCTATGTCTGGAGGAATAACAGTTAATGAGAGTTTGTTGGTGAACTAGAAAATCACAAATTACTTTAATTAAGAGATTTATTCAATTAAAAGGACATGAAGCTAGAAAAAGGTGATGTGGTAGGACTCAGGAAACCTGGGTTATAGTCCTGCTGCTGGGTGACCTTAGGCAAATCACTTTCTCTCTCAATACCCTGTATGTAAAATGGGGATAATGATGCTACCTTCTTTGTAAGGTGCTTTCTACTGATGAAATAGCTCTGTATAAGTGCTAGATATTATTTAGTTCTGGCTGACTCCACACAAACTCCACTTCTCCAGACCCTAAAGCAAGCTATCAACTTACAACCTTTACATTATCATAACAAACTCAACTGGCTTATTATACTTTCAGGGTTCAATGCTGTTGCTCTTATCTATGCCAGTAGCTGCTCTGGAAAGGAGATATTGTATGCATATTAACCCTTCTCATGGATGACACAGACAGAACACAACCCTCCTTCTGCATCTCCCTCTATAAAATGATAGTGAGGGACTGATCATTTCAGCAATGTTCCATAATTCAAATAATATGTGTCACATTCTGGGGTGCAATCCAGACCACTGAGGTGCTGTGTCATTGCCTGCCCTGTAACCCACAGTGCCTCAAAATGCCCTGCTGCTGAAATGTCTGGATGCTCCCAACCAGCATACAAGCCTGCACTGAGTGTCTGTGTGTTGAGTAATGCTGACTCAGCAATTCTGATTACAGTATCCTGTTACATACCAGCCACACTCTGATTACAACTAACAAAATGAACCCAACCCTCCTCATTCCTGAATTTTCCCCAAACCATGTGCTCTTCAATGTCTACCTTCTCATGGAACATTGAGAAAGATATTCAGGTTTGTTTGTTCCTTTAGAGATACAATACCCAGCAGCTTGCCACATTATGGTAGTAGATGACAGAATAAGGAGCAATGGTCTCAAGTTGCAGTGGGGGAGGTCTAGGTTGGATATTAGGAAAAAGTTTTTCACTAGGAGGGTGGTGAAGGACTGGAATGGGTTACCTAGAGGAGGTGGTGGAATCTCCACCTTCAGAGATTTTTAAGATGCGGCTTGACAAAGCCCTGGCTCGGATGATTTAGCTGAGGTTAGCCTTGCTTTGAGCAGGGGGTTGGACTGGATGACTTCCTGAGGTCCCTTCCAACTCTTATCTATGATTCTGTGATTAACTGAAGTTAACAGTCACTTTAAATCAAACACAGAATTGGGTTGGTTTAGATTAAAAGTAAAACAAGTTTATTGATAAAATGAGAATGATGTTCAAGTATAAAGGATAGAGTTAGAAATGATTACAACAAATAAAGGTGAAAAAACACTTTCTAGCGGCTAAGACCTAATAAAATAAGAAGCAGTCTTTATTCAAAGTAGTTTCCTTATGAATATACATTCCAGCAAGATGACTGACCACCTCCTAGGTTAGGATCTCTCACAAAGTTCAAAGTGCTCAGTTCCTTTGTCCTCTTAGGTGAAAGATAACTTTGGGCTCTTTGCCCCTCTCTGTTATAGTCCAGTGAACTTTTGAAATAGATTCTTCTAAAGGTTACCCCCTTTGGCGAGGGAGGCCTATTTTGCCCCACAGGCCCTGTGCTTTCTTCGGCTATGCCAGTGGTGTGGCTAGGTAGGACCAGGGGAGGTGCCCGGTCCCGTTCTCTACCCCGGGCCCTGACTCAGGGACCCTGCGAGGAGTAACCTCAAACTGCTTAGTCCATGAGAACTATTACCTTCCCTGGGTCACTTGTCTCTGGCCCCCCTGCTTGTGGTCTGCTTCCTGGAACCGGGGAGGAGGGTTTTTCCACCTTCTTCACCTTGAGTCTCTTCATCTCCGTGATCCTCCCCTGTCTGGGTGAGGTCCCCCACCTCAATTCCTTTGCTCAGTTGCCTGAGTGGCCAGTTCCTCCTTCAGACCTCTGGGCCTACGACCCTTGGCCCCACCCAGGTGGGCTTCTCTCTCGATCCTGTACCTTTGTTGTAACAGCAATAGCACCAAGCTCTGTAGCATCTCTACTCTGCTCCTTCTCTCAGCTCCCTTCCAGCTGCCCCCGTCTGCCTGAAACGGAGGCTTTTAATTGCTGTGGCAAGCTCCTTAATTGGCTTCAGGTGACCTAATTGACCTGGAGTAATCCCTGGCTGAATTACTCAGGGAAGAAGGATTTGTTGAGCCTGGGACTACTATATACGCCCTCCAGCACCCTCCGATAGCCGTCAGGTCTGGCCTTGTCACACATCCTCCCTTCCGCTCAATCCCATTGGGTTGGGCAACTTGGGACATCATGCAGTGAACCCGGGACAGGCCATCGGCATTCCCGTGGTGACGTCCCGCCGTCTGTTGTATGGTGAATCGGAAAGAACCACCTGGCTACCTGTGCATTTTTCTCCCTGTTCCATTGCGTCCACTGGAGGGGAGCTTAATCAGTTACGAGGGTGAAGTGGTGCCCCAGCAGGTAGTAACGGAGTGCTTCCATAGCCCACTTGACAGCGAGGCACTCCCTTTCTACTACTGCATACCTCTGTTCCCTCGGGAGGCGTTTTCTGCTGAGGTACATTATTGGGTGTTCTTCATCTCCCACCATCTCTGACAGGACCACACCCAACCCCACCTCAGAGGCATCGGTCTGCAGAATAAATTCTTCTGTGAAGTTGAGGGCGAGGAGTATGGGGTTACTGTACAGGACTGTCCGTAAGTCTGTGAAGGCTTCTTCTGCTGCAGTGGTCCATAGTACCATAACAGGTCCATCAGGGGACTGGCTCTGAATGCGAAATGGGGGAGAACCGCTGGTAGTACTCCACCACCCCTAAAAATTCTTGGACCTGCTTCTTTTGGTTAGCCTGGGGCCAATTTTGGATAACTTCCTGTTTGTTTAGCTGGGGTCTCACCACGCCCCTATCTGAGGTACCTAGCCTCGGCTAAACCTGTGGCACATTGGTGGGATTTGCGGTGAGGCCAGCCTGCTTCAGGGTGTTCAATACCCCTTCCACCTTCCTCAGGTGTGTTTCCGAGTCTGGGGTATGAATGACTATGTCGTCTAGGTATGCAGTGGCATAGTCAGCATGGGGGTGTAACAGCTTATCCATTAGACACTGGAAGGTGGCTGAGGCCCCATGTAGTCCAAAGGAGAGGACCGTGTACTGGAACAACCCGAATGGTGTAGAGAGCGCGGTCTTTTTCTTTGCCTCTTTAGCTAGAGGGATTTGACAATATCCCTTGGTCAAACCAAGGGTAGCTAGGAATCGGGCCTTGCCCAATTGGTCCATGAGCTCATCTATATGGGGCATGGGGTATGAGTCGAACTGAGAAACCTCGTTTAGCCAGCGAAAGTCATTGCCGAACCTCATAGTACCATGAGACTTAGGTACTAGCACGATTGGGCTAGACCACTGATTATGGGATTCTTCTATGACCCCTAGCTTCAACATCTATTCGACCTCAGCCTTAATCTCCTTTCTCTTGGCATTGGGTACTCGGTAGGGCCTTATCATAACCCTGGTTCTGGGGTTTGTGGTAATGTGGTTAAGAACCTCCATCATTTGACCCGGCCTAGTCATGAAGACATCTTGGTTCCGGGCTACCATCTCTGATGCCTCAGCCTTTTGGTTTGGTGTTAGTTCAGGGGATACTTTTACTTGTTCAAGTGGTTCTACTTTCTGGGTTAAGGTCATACATCCTTCTTGGGCCTTCCAGAGTTTTAATAAGTTGATATGGTTGATTCTTGCTTTTGTTGATTCTTGCTTTTTGTTGATATGGTTGATTCTTGCTTTTGTCGCCCCAGTTGTGATACCTTATAGTTGGTTTCCCCCATGGACTTGACCACTTCATAGGTTCCCTGCCACTGGGCCAACAGCTTGCTTTCGGCAGTAGGTACCAGTACCATCACCTGGTCTCTTAACTGAAATCGTCGAACCATGGCGTGGCAGTTATAGTGGACCTGCTGAGCCCCCTGGGATTTTTCTAAATGTTCCTGTACAATGGGCGTGACTCGGGCTATCCTGTCCCTCTTCTGGAGCACATGATTGTTCACGTTCTTTCCTGGTGTGGGCTCCTCCTCCCAAACTTCCCTGGCTATGTCCAAGATGCCCCGGGGGTGGCGTCCGTATAGTAGTTCAAAGGGCAACAATCCCGTGGAGGCCTGGGGAACCTCCTGGATAGCAGACATGAGGTACAGCAGCAAGGCATCCCAGTCCTTTCCATCTCGGCTCACCACTTTCTTTATCATGGCCTTGATGATCCTATTGTAACTCCTTAAGATTCAATGCAGGGTTTTTTTCTACACCCATGTGCCCCCCAAAGAGGTGATTGTGGGCCAAGCTCAGCACAGATTTTTGGTGCTTCTGGGGCACCAGGAGCTGCAGCACTCTCTCTCCATTCATCTCCAGGGCCCGATACAGCAAGTCCCCCTTTATCATGAAATATGGCCCCAGACCCCGAGTTTTTCCTTCCACAGGCACTCCATCTATCTCTGCCACTTCCTTTCTGGCATTGACATATCTTGGGTCTTTGGCCTGGTCTCGGACGAAGTTTTCTCGTATCGATCCTAGCTGTCCCAGCTCCAAGGAGCCCGTCTCCACCCTGCTTCTGGTTTGGTGTGATTTGGCTCAAGGTCTGCTTCAGGTCCTTCCTCTCTCAGGGCAGCTTCTCTAGCTGAGGCCCGGGTCTGCCTGCCTACCATGGCAGGCTTCAAACCCTTGGTCAAGATTCTTGTATCCAATGCCTTAGCTGCCCTCCTTTCGGCCCTCATCTTTCGGCCCTTCCCTGGGGCCAGGAATAGATCCTGGGCAATCTCGGAGAATATCAGGGGATGGCCATCTGGGGAGGGCTAGTCCATTAGTTTCAAGTTCCTACCGTCCCCTGACCTCTCTGAGGGAAGTAGGGTTCCAGACCCCAGGAAGTCTCTTCCTATGTGAACTGGATAGGGGAGCCTAGGAACCACTCCTGCTGTCATCCTTGTGACACCTTCCTTAACTTCAATATTTACTGGGATGGTTGGATGGTAACTAACGGCCCCATGGACGCAAGTTAACCCTGTGCATTTACCCTTTGTCAATTGCTACAATTTACAGATTTCCCCGAAATGAGCATAATGGCGCTCCCAGAGTCCACCACTGCTAGCCTTGACTCTGTTTAGCTTCACAGGCCTCGTATATCTATGTGAGATTAGGGTGAGCCCTACGAGGTGGATTAGGCTGCAGGAGTCTGCCTAGGTTCCCAGATTACACTGCATGGGTTCTTCCACTCCCCACACGCATAGCATTGGTAGGAGGCACTAGACACCCCTTTGTACTTTGGGCGAAGGGGTCTGACCCCGTACTCCCTGCCCACGTCACCCCGTCCCTTGGTGGCCTCCACTGGGCCCTCCATTTCCCTCGTTTTCCACCTGGTCTTCCCCAGTTCTCAGGCAGCCGGATCCAGGAACTGGGGTAGGTCATCTGACCCAGGGCAAGTACTCTCTGACTGGTTGGTTACCCATCTTTCTACTAGTGTAATTAATTCATTGTAGGAAGCGGGGTCATTCTGGCCTACCCAAGCGTGGAGGTCTGTTGGTAACTCCCTCATATGCTGGTCGATAATGAGGATCTCCAGGACCTTCTCTGGCTGGTGGATCTCCGGCTGCAGACACTTCTGTGCAAGGTGGGTGAGATCAAATAGCTGCGACTGCGGAGCCCTGCCCTCCTGATACCTCCAGTCATGGTACCCCTGGGCCCGCACAGCCATCATTACTCCCGATCAAGCCAGGATCTCTGTTTTTAAATGGTGATAGTCAGCTGCAGCTACTGTGGGTAGGTCATAATAGGCCTTTTTGGCTTCTCCACACAAAAAGGGGGCGAGAATTCCAGCCCACTGGGCCTGGGACTAAGCCTCACGTGTGGTAATCCTCTCAAAGCTAAGGAGGTACGCCTCCACATCATCCTCAGCAGTCAAATTATACAGATAGCTGGTGGCTCGCAGTATTCACATCCCATCCGGCCCAGGGATTTGGGAGGTCAGGGTCTTCAGCTGGGCCACCACTTCTTGCAAGAGGGCCCAGTCCTGGCTGGCCTGGTTGGTCTCTTGCTGAAGCTGCATCGATTCTTGTTGGGTGGCCATCTGGGTCCTGGTGGCCTCCTGCTGGGCCACCATGGCCTGTATGAGGGCCTTTACTTCGTCTTCCATTATGGCAGGGAGCAGAGGAAAAGAAACATTGCCCCTCTCTTTTTTCTCTCCCCCTTTTATTTTTCTAGCCGCTGCACACGAAATTCCACTCCTGACACCAGTTGTGGTGAGGGAGGCCTATTCTGCCCCCGCGGGTCATCCTCTTTCTTTGGCTATGCCGGTGGTGTGGCTGGGTGAGAGCAGGGGAGGCGCCCAGTCCCGCCCTCTACCCCAGGCGCCGACCCAGGGACCCTGCGAGGAGTAACCTCAAACTGCTTAGTCCATGAGAACTATTACCTTCCCTGGGTCACTTGTCTCTGGCCCCCTGCTTGTGGTCTGCTTCCTGGAACCGGGGAGGAGGGTTTTTCCACCTTCCTCACCTTGAGTCTCTTCATCTCTGTGATCCTCCCCTGTCTGGGTGAGGTCCTCCACCTCAACTCCTTTGCTTAGTTGCCTGAGTGGCCGGGTCCTTCTTCAGGCCTCTGGGCCTATGACCCTTGGCCCCACCCGGACGGGCTTCTCCCTAGCTCCCGTACCTTGGTGTTGTGACAGCAACAGCAATAGCACCGAGCTTTGTAGCAGCTCTACTCTGCTCTGCTCCTCTCCTTCTCTCACCTTCCTTCCAGCTGCCCCATCTACCTGAAACGGAGGCTTTTAACTGCTGTGACAAGGTCCTTAATTGGCTACAAGTGACCTAATTGACCAGGAGTAACCCTTGCTGAATTACCCAGAGAACAAGGATTTGTTGAGCCTGCGGCTAATATATATATCTTCTAGCACCCTCCTAATAAAGTTTATTCAAGCTGTGAGGAAGGTGACATGGAGGCTCTTCGTGAAGGGATTTTCATACTGGTTTCTTCCCCAGATGGTGTTTACTAAAATACAAATTGCATTATTTTCTGTAATCTTGTCTCCCTGCCATGATACTCAGTGGTTATCTCCTTCCCTTGTTGGCTTAATGGTCCTTTTTATCTGTAAATTGCATTTCCATTGTTTCTTAATGTACCTTGGAGGTACCTTCAAGGTGTCAGAATCACATTCCTTTGTCTAAGGTGGGGGTAACTTTAGCCCTGTCTGGCAGACACACTTTAAGAAAATAATTCCCAATATGTTTGTAATTTTGAATTTGTCCTCCATACATACACAACATAATAATATTAATGATCAGCATGATATTAGCTTTCTATACATGACACCTTTTAGATACAGGTTATGACATTAGTGGGTTGGGGTACACTCAACTGGTCAGGCCAGCTGAAACTCACCACCAGATAACAACAAGTCCTTGCCCTCTTGCATTCAGAGTGTTTGTATATGTATTTCATTCATAGATTAAAAGGACAGAAGGGACCATTGTGATCATCTATGACCTCCTGTATAAAACAGGCCATAAAACCCCTTCAGAATAATTCTTTGATCATATCTTTTAGAAAAATATGAAATCTTGATTTAAAAATTGTAATTGATAGAGAATCCACCATGACCCTTGGAAGATTGTTCCAATGGTTATTTACTCCCACAGTTAAAACTTTACAGTTTATTTCCCATCAACTTCCAATCATTGGATCATGGATTGATTGAATCTGGACCATTATTAAATATTTTTCTCCATGTAGGTACTTACAGACTATAATCAAGTCACCAACCTTCTCTTCATTGAGCTAAATAGAGTGAATTATAAGGCATGTTTTTTAACTCTTTAATCATTCTCATGGCTCTTTCCTGAAATCTCTCCAATTTATTATCCTTCTTGAATTGTGGACACAGACTTGGACACAGTATTCTAGCAGCAGTTGCACTAATACCAAATATAGAAATATTTTATAGAAGTACCTCTCTATTCCTTCTCGAGATTCCCCTGTTTAGGCATCCAAGGATCACATTAGCCCTTTTTGGCAGCAGCACTGAGAGCCCACGTTCAGCTGATTATCCACCAAAACCTCCAAATCTTTTCTATAAATATCGACAATAGTCTTTGTTCTTAGTTATATTTAACTTTATTAAAATATACATATTGTTTGTGTGTACCCAGTTTACCAAGCAATCCAGAGCTCTCTGTATTAGTGAACCTGTCCTCTTCATTATTTACCACTAAATAATTTGTGTGTCATCCATAAACTTTATCAGTGATGTTATGTTTTCTTTCAGGTCATTGATAAATGTGTTAAATATCACAAGGCCAAAAACAGGACCTGGCAGGAGCCCACTAGAAACACATCCATTTGATGATGATTCTCTGTTTTGAATTATATTTTGAGATTGATCAGTTAGCCAGCTTTTAATCCATTTAATATGTGACATGATAATTTTAGATAGTTATAATAACTAAATTTTATATAGTACTAGTTTTTAGTCAAAATGTTCTGCTGTACCAAGTCAAATGCCTTTTTTAACATCAGTATTATCACCTTCATTAGCCAAACTTGTAATCTAATCATATAAAGATACCAAGTCAGTTTAACAGGATCTATTTTCCATAAACTCATGTTGATTGGCATTAATTATTTTACTCTCCATTAATTCTTTAATAATTGAGTCGCATATTAGCTGATGCATAATCTTGCCAATCAATGTCTGACTGACAGATTTTTTAAATATTGGCACAACATTAGCTGTCTTCCAGTCTTGTGGAACTTCCTCAGTGTTCCAGGATTTATTGAAAATCAACAGTTTCCCTGCCCTGCTTCTGACTATGCTCCTCTAAAAACTATTCCTCTGATTCTCACGCTGTGGTCCTTTCCTCCAAAGGGTCTTGTTTCCTGAACACCTTCTCACTAATCTGTTACTGATAGCCCATGCACTCATTTGCTCCTAGCATTCACTGGGCCATACTCCAAACTGTCCTTATGGTTTGTATCCTTAAAACAGGCATTCCCCCAGCTCTCTTCCATGGAGCTGGGGTTTAACTCTATATCCAGGACAGGAGTTCCCTCAGCTCACCTCCATGGAACCAGAGGTTGTTTAGGCCAGCTGCATGGCTTTAGCCAGCTTTGCCTTCAGCTGTGTCTTTTTCCCCTAATTAGTCCTCAGGCTAGGAGGGTTCAGCAGGCAGACCTCCTGCTGTTGTTTCCTTGCTATGAGGGAAGAGGCATCATGTATGCTAGTCCCCTTTTCCCAACTCATCCCCAATTGACTGGGTGAGAGGGGTGCCTGGCCTTGTTTTTGCCCCTTAAAAAGATTCCTTCAAAACATTCCTGGGACCATTTCCTCTCTCCCAATATCTCCCTGGTCTTTGTATACCAGATCTCCCAAAATTTTAAAGGAGCCCAGCCACCCGATAGGATGGGCTGACCCCTAGGCACAATTACCCTTAAGGGGACAGATTACCCCATCACACATGACCCTGAGAAAAATGCTGAGAGAGAGACCTTTCTAGTTGGAATGCTGGATGGAAAGAGACTTGGAACAGTGAGCAAGAAATCTGCCACTTATTGTTTGATTCCTCCTGTGTTGAAGGAAACATAATTTTATGTTCATTCTTTGTAAACAAACAGGAACTGCATGAAAGAAATTCCTGAATTTGTCATCGGTTTCTCAAGCTAATGAAAACAACTTGAAACAACACCTGCTTGGGCTATAAGGGGGTTACAGTATTCTGAATAAAACATCAATTGGTTCTGATATTAGTTTGTGTGAATAATCATTAAAAAGCCAAATTTGGGTCAATAGAATATGGCGTACATCTCTGTTGGCAGGTGTGATAAACACAGCAATAAACCAGTGGAACATAATTGCAAAACTATTTCAAGTTAGCAAAGCTCAGTACAATTTTTCCAAAACAGCAACATTTGAAGTAATTTGGGAAAAAATCATATAAAAATATCAAATGTTACAGTCTGCCCCAGTGTGTCTGAGTGCAGAATGATCTTAGGATCATTTAGGCACAAAAATAGAGAGAGGGCCTGATTCTGATCTCACTTTTACCATATTCATTCAGTGTAAGCATGAACAGGCTTAGATCCAGAATAAATAACTGTTGCATGACCCCAGGGAGATTAGCTTTGGAAATATTTGCAGTTACAATATGAGTAGCTTCTCTTTCCTAAGGAAATAGAGAAATCTATCCTTTACCTTGTAGTGATGGTATTGTGTTATGAAATTTATTCGTTCATAGATTTGCTATTTATTTTGTTTTATTTATAGATTATAGATTTATATAACATGTATACTGACAATTCTTGAATTTCTTTTTCTGTCAGTCTGTTGATTTCTCTCATGAGTTAATACTTGTTAATATAGTTCATAGCTAGTGCTCCTTAATATGTTCTATCTCCCTTTCAAAGTTTAGTTAACTAGGCTATAGCACTGACACTGAGGCTTCCTGGATAAGAAATGCAAAAAGCATTCATAAATAATGGAAGCAGAAAGACCATTGATTTACAACAAAATAAATGACATAACCAGGTGTATATTTACTCCTAAATTTGTAATAGAATATATTAATAATAGATGGTAATACTAGATTAAGAATGGATTACATGAATAATGTAACAGTGTATTAGAAAGAAGTACAATAAGATTTAGAACTGGAATTTCCACATATGTAGAGGCTAAGAATCTGCAGAGCTAGAGATAAGGAATCAAAGGAATTTGTAATGTCATATAACAGACATAGCTGACAGCATTGATTCATAGATTCTATGTTCCCTGTGCCCTCTGTATACTGTATTTAGTTTTAACTTTAATTTTATACTGATTTTAATTTTGAGATAGATTATTAGGGTATGGTCCTATCATATGCTGAGCTCTCAAACTCCCATTGACTTATGAGAGCTCAGCACCTATCTGAATCAGGCCATTGGGTTAAATTCACTTTACCTGCATAAAAAGCAATGTCCTAGACTGCCTCTCTTACTCACATTGGGAAGCATGGACCAGTCCCACTGAAGTCAATGTGAATAAGTATTGCACAGTCCAGCACAGAATGATCAGGTTTTATGCAGGTAAAATGTGGAAATGAATTGAGTGGGGATGTGTAAGGCTAAATCCATTCTCCCAATCTGGAGCCAAGGCATGGGGCTGTTATTCAGCATCATGTCCCCCTATTCCATCCCAAAGATGTTATGGGCTGGAACAGCAGCTGCAACCAAATAATATGTGTTTCTCTATGGCCAAATGTAAAGCAATACATCTAGGAGCAAAGAATGCAGACCATACTTACAGAATGTGGGACTCTATCCTGGGAAACAGTGACTCTGGAAAGGGCCTATTGGTGGTGGGGGGAATGGAGGGTCACAGTGGATAATCAGCTGAACATGTTACTCCTGGTGCAATGGTGTAGCCAAAAGAGCTAATGTGATGCCTGTAGGAGTAGAGAGATTATTTTATCTCTGTATTTGACACTGGTGGGACTGTTACTGGGATACTGTGTCAAGTTCTGATGTCCACAGTTCAAGAAGATGTTGATAAATCGAAGTACATTCAGAAAACAGCTAAATGAATGGTTAAAGGATTAGAAAATATGCTTTGTGGTGATACACTCAAGGAGTTCAATCCATATATTTTAACAAAGATAAAGTTATGTGGTGCCTTGATCAGTCTGTAAATCCCTACACGGGCAACCAAAATTTGATAACAAAGGGCTGTTCAATCTAGCAGGCTGAAAGTATAACCAGATCCAATGGGTGGCTGTGGATGTAAGATACGTTCACACTGGAAATAAGGCATACATTTTTAACAGGGAGGGCCATTAACCATAGAACAACTTGCCACTGGGAATTTTAAATCAAGATTGGATGGTTTTCTGAAAAGATATGCTCTAGTTCAAACAGGAATAAATTCAGGAAAGTTCTTTGTCCTGTGTTACCCAGGAAGTCAGACCAGATGATCATAGTGGTCCTTTCTGGCTTTGAACCTATCTATGTAACTTGTCTTTGTTTTAAGTCCACTTGAGACACAAAATTATGAATTTCTTGGCCCGTTGGCCTAATGTGAGTATGCAGGGATTGCAGTTCCACTGTGCAGTCACTCTGGAAAATTTCATCCTTACACAATAAAATGTTTTTATCTTGGGTGGAATAGTGACATCAAAGCCTCAGCAAGTTAAAATTCAGGTGACATTTCCTGAACAATAATATAAGTTAGGCAATTTGTGTGGCAGATATGAATGACACAGGCATATCTCTGATACTACTGTATCAACTTTATACATTGATTTCTGAACCTCTGTGAGTCAGGGAATGTATGCTGGCTGATGGAGAAGGGTTACTGAGCTCTAAATGTTAGGCATAAAAAATAGTTGAGGGGTTCTCATTTGGAGCCAATGAACTGACACGAACAGTTAACCAAGAGGGCAAAACAAGGAATTTGAAGGACTTCAACCTAACGGTTCCACCGTACGGATGATGAGAAATCTCTGGAAAGCTTAATATGCATTTATACCTTTTATTGTTTTATTATGTGTTTTCTTTGTTATGCTTTTGTCCTAAAATAAATGTAATTTGTTGTGTGTAAAGCTCTCTGGTAAACCTCTGTCATTGCTGCTGGAGAAAGGGAGTGAAGCTGAATGTGCTGAGCTAGGTCAGACCTGCTGGGTAAATTAGAGTGAATTGTAGGGGTCTGCAGCCTAAACTCCAGGAGAGGAACGTGGGGGAAGATGGATTTGGATCCTGGCCCAGACAAAGGTGACAGCTAGAGGCCAGGGGCTAAAGGGGCACATACCTTGAGCAGACCACAGAGTGGATAAGAGGTGCAGTTACTCTGAAACTGTGAAATTTGTATGCTACTATCCAGTTGATTTATAGACATTTGATAGAAATGGCCAAATTGCTTTGTTTTGTTAGGGCTGAGAAGTTTCATTATGTAGGGGAGAAAGAAAAAAGGGTCAAAATAGGGTGACCAAAGAGCAAGTGAGAAAAATCGGGATGGCAGTGGGAGGTAAAAAAAAATATATATAAAATATATAAGCCCCAAATATCAGGACTGTCCCTATAAAATCACCCTAGTTCAAAAGAGCAAAGGAGTTATTGTTTACTCACTAAACCAACTCACCCCCAGTCCATGAAAGAGTGGAGGCAGGAAATATTAGCCAGTATGTCAGAAAAGGAAAGCCTTGTGAACACAATAATTGTCAAATGGGCATGAAATATTTGATACCGTGAAGTGGAAGTGCCTTTATTTATTCATTTATTAGGATGATACTCTAAGATGCTTTTATTATCACAGAAATATTGATGTAAGGACCCACAAGCATGGTGTGCCAGGAATAAAGTGAATATTTTTATCCCCTTGCAATGCCTCTTTTCTGGCTTCACCTCATCTTCAGTGTGTACATTTCCCTCTGTTATGCTTCCTCCTTGGTTCTACTTTCCACTTAGCAGGATGGTAAAACTGTACAGGAAACTTTTGTTTACTAGCTACTGCTAGCACTCCCCGCCCCATCCTCTTTTGAGTTACCTCTATTATTTGTCTATTCCCTCTATTTATTTCTTCTCAATCTCCATCTTTCCCTCTGATTCACTCTCCCTCTTGCCTTGCCTTGCTTCCTATCCAGAAAAAATATGCAGCAGACATTCAGGAATGAGAAGACTGGGTCATTAGTGAACTACTTTTATTGCTTACTCACTATGATTTCCCTGAGTTTTCCTTGAATTAATTCAAATTAAATAACAAGGATTGCACAAAACACAAGACCCACTCCAGTGAGAATTATTAATGTCAGATGCAGTTCAGAGAATAGGAGGGAAAGGAATATTACATGGTGGAGACATTTCCTTCAGTGTTCTGGTGTCATATACTGAGCACAAAAAACAATCTGCTCTGTTACACAAGTGAAACTTCACTGATGTGAATGTTGTTACTCAGTGTAAAACTGGTGTCAGATGAGAAACAAACCATATCCTTTAAACGGGTGTGCAAAACAAGCCAAACAGAGGACCTAGTGAAGTCAATTCACATTGACAAAGCACCCACTCACTTCTATACATCTAGAATATGGCCTGAATTTACACATACAGTAGGTGGAAAAGAGACAAGGGTGAAGCAGGAAAAGAAACTAGGTGAAGGGTATAAGAAAGTGCAGATCCCTCTCCATAGTGGCTTTTAGACACTTAGCTGTTTCTTCTGTTATACTCACATGCAAACATCTGCCCATTTGGCATGTAAATTACACATATGCTGCTCACCCACTGAATACCTAATCTGTGCAAGTTATATCATGCATCTGTTCAGACCAATTTACACATTGTTTCAGAATTTGCCCCTTAATTTGTAATAGGTTTGAATCTCTGGAATGAAAGTTAGTCCATCCTCCTGCTTATTTAAATACACAGTCAACTAGAGCTAGTCAAAGAGCATAAAAATGGTCTTAACTGAATATTTTATTTAATGAATTTCAGCAGTATTCTTCAAATTACATTTGCCAAATAGTATTGAACTAGTTATAGCACTGGTTGAATTCCACCAAAGGAATGTATTTAGCAAATGGATTAGTTGATGAAAGACTGGTGTTTCATCACTCAGTAAACAAATTAACCAAATATTATCCAACCAGATCTGTATTCAGAATTTCTATAAAGGCTTTTTTTTTTTTTTTGTCAAGATGAAAGACATTAAAATAAAATTAGATAGTCATGTTTATCTTAAGGAGAGAGACAGATATTATAGTATGGTTGGATGGGCCTGTTTCTTTTCTGTTTTACACTAGTGTGAATCTGGAGTAACTATACTAAAATCCATGGAATTGTTACACTAGTGCAGCAGTTCTCAAACTGTAGCATGTGTATCCCTGAAGGTATATATATGAAGGTTAGTTTATAGTGGAGTAACTGAATACAAATCTATTTCTGAGTTTTAGATGTTGTGTACTGTGTCTTAAATGGCAAGAAATACTAGTGTAAAATCATTATAATAATTAAAATCATTATAATCAGGCCCATAAATATAATAGGAACCTGGTATATGAACAGGTCTTTTATAAAATAGAAGAGTAATTGGCACATTTGTAATGCCAAATCATATTGATGTACTTTGCTCGGTAAATATGTTTACTTATGGAGGAAAGAAAAACTTATTCCCCATTCCAGCACCACCCCCAACATTTTCAGCTAAAGAAGGGGATGCTTTTATCTCTTAGTGAAACTCATTGACTTCAGAAGATTTATGCCTGACATATACCAGCATAAATGAGATCAGACTCACGTTTATAGGATATTTAAGTACATTTTGCATGTGCATATATATAATGGAGGCACCAATATTGCCTTCTTATTTAAGGCTGTATTGAGCTGAGACTTACATGTGCACATACAGCTCTACTCAGATGTATAATTCTAAATATTCATGCATTTGGCTGTTTGGAAAATGCCAGCACTATCAGAGTTCAACTTACCACTGAAAGGTTAGATGAAATAGAGAGGGAGATGTCAATAAACATCGTTCTCTGGTTCAAGAGTTGTAAAAATGGGAATGTATGACCATTATAACATTTGCTTAGGAGTTTATTTTAAGAGCTGAGATAAATGCTGTTGGATGCCCAGGTCTTCCAGGTGTGAATGATATGCAGCATTGTGTGCTCACACTTATTAAAAGATGTCACCAAGTATCTCAGTAAAGTCTATAGTGCTGAACTAGAGGGTAATGAGAAGGCTATATAATGTATTTTGAAATATGAACTGTACCTAGGCAATTTACTGGATTAATGAACTAATTGAACATATATTTTGTGACATTCACTTGTCAGTTCAAGTACTGTAAGTAACTTTTATACTTGTATCAAAGACATAGTTATTAGGAAAACAGCTTTTTTCTGGATTGTGAAATAATTCAGTTCAGTATGACTAACGGATTATGTAACGAAAGGAATGTTTATATGTGTCCAAACATTATAAGAATAGATCTTGCAGCAGGATAGGGATAAGGATGGAGGCAGCTGATAGAATTTCAAACAAGTGCTGAAAAGAGCACTAAGAAAAGGGTTAAATGGTGAGCTGGCCTGTGTACAACAGCTTGTGTACAGCAGAGTCGGCTTGGTAGCCAAATGATGTGTACTGCCACTAATACTGATAATGTGTAAGTTACATGTCCTGACTGAGGACACACATTGCTTCTGATTAAACAAGTAAAGTACACTCAGCAGGGCACTGCAGCAGTCCTCCCAGGATTATAGAGGACTGGATGTATCACTGGAATGTTCCACTTCCTTGTTTGTGGTTTCCTCATGGAAAGCCATCTTGGACCCTACAGTATAGATCTACACATCTCTGGAAGCAAATAAGAATATATTCGGGAAGGGCTCATAGATATCTCAACCAATGAAAATCCTCTTTTCGCTATTGTTGTTATTGACTGGAAAGAGCATCATATGAATAGCTAGTGTTCTTCAGTTGTTTTTTCAGTACAATGAGTTTTCTGGCTATCTCCTATGGTACTAATATATGTCACTGACAGTTTTTATGCAAAGTGCAATTCAGCTTTTTTCAATTTTGTTACCGTAAACCAAACAAGTCCTGTAAATATAAATACAGTAAAATAAAGTATTTAGGATAAGTTTCATAGTAGCACTATGTTTTTTCAATTCTAATTTAATGGCAGGTTGTTACATATTATGAGGCTATTTTTTCAACTATTTTACTTCTGTTTTGTGGACTTGCACACTGATTTCCCAGCCTACAACATAAAACAGTCAAGCAGCCTTCAATCACTTGTGGTCCCGTCTCCCCAGGGCTGCCTTTATGAAAATTTATACAGAGTCCAAATAAAACAAAACCAGCAGTAGCAAAACAGACAGGAACTACAATCTATCTCCACACACAGACTTGTAATAAAGGCTGTTTCCCCTGTGCTGCCTCCCAAACAGCTTTTTAATTTCCCCTACTTCAGCTAAGAGACCAAGTTTAATTGGCCACTGCATTAACCCTTTAAGGTAAAGGCTGTCACATGTTACTATTGTTTTTCTCCCTTTTTTTTCAATAAAGTGTTATTATTTCAGTTTGAGGAAGTTACTTTCTTCTCCATAGTTCGGATGGTGGAGTAGAAAATATCTTGGTTTCAATCTCCCTTCTTTCACATTGGTGACAAACTTATTCTCCTCTTGGATCCCAGCGTCTTTTGTATCTTCCAATTTCCATTTCTAAATTGTGGCCATTGATTTGTCTGAAGGTGTGCCTCTACTCTGGAGTTCCTCCTTCTAGCCACGTCTGTGGATTAGCTCTGCCAGACCTATACCCCCTCCTACAGCTACACTCCATCCCTCTCAGGACTCAGTTGCTCTTGCTTTGTGGATTGTCCCTCCGGTCAAGTGATGATAGTCCTCCCCGTCCAGGGTATCGAAAGCCTCTGAGACCCACTGTCCCAGGTAGTCCTTCCTCTCAGTGCCCCACAATGGATCCATTGTCCAGTGGCTGGTAGGGGAACACAGGCCTACTTACTTCACTGGCTTCCAGCTCAGGACCCTGCAACAAGCAGCCAAGGTCTGCACAGTTCCAAACCTTCCTGCTATATCCCTGAGCCACTTCCTTCTTTATCCTCTCACCATAAGAGTGACTGCAGTTTCTCTCTCTGCAGCCCCCTTCTACTCTCAGACTACTATGCTTTATACAGGCCCCACCTGTTCCTATCCGGATGAGCTTCCCCTTTAATTGCTCACTGGTTCCTCCTCCAGGTGCAGTCTGTGCAGTTAATTAGCCCACCTAGCCACCTTAATCACTACAGGCCTTGTGTGGGGTAGACCCACCCCCATCATAGTCTTCTTCAGTTAAATAAAGTGTTGTGTACTATCTGCCAACAGTGAGTACTGGAATAAACTCATTGGTATTGCCTGAATATAAAACACCATATAAATAATGAATGAGGGACAGACTACACTGCTGTCCACTACAACTTCAAAACACTGTATCACCATGGTAACTACTGAAGGACCCAAATGTACTTTTCACTTTACTGAAAAAAATCAACATAGAACATCTGGAACCTCCTCCAATTTTAGATGTACAGTGTGCAGTGAAGTAATTTTGGTCACAATGTTGGGGCTGGGTGGAATAAGGACCTCCTCCAGAGTGTCATGAGGTCCCACCCCATGAGGCAACATAAGCCTACCATGAAGAACCTGAAATTATATGATATGACATGTTGTTATAGGATAAGTTGTTAAGAGAAATTGTATGATGGGGTATGCTGTGGTATGAAGACCAAAAAGAACATATATTGCTGGGAGCACAGAGACAGAGAGGTTTGGACTCCTGAATGGCAGCTACATCCAAACTTCTTGTTTGGAATTTTGGGGGGATTGAATTTGGAGGATGGTTCATCTAATCCTAAGGAGTGAGGGAGCAGGATCATAGAGAGGGTCAGGGAGCTAAACTGTCAGCATAAGGGGAAGCACTGGTATATAAGGGGATCCTATATGTTTAGGCTTTATCGAGCGCACTATAGAAGAGTTACTGAGAATGATTTTATATCTGTTATGTTTAATCTGGTTAAATAAAAGTTTAGTGGTTTGTCAAACCCAGAAGTTGGAGGCATAGTCAGTCAGTGGGGTTTTGAAGAGATCTACAGAGCTCCCGAAACAGATTTAAGAAAAACAGTCAGGATCATCTAATATTTACAGTCAAATGTCTTGAGAGGAAGCTTACAGGAGAGAAAGGGATGTACTAGTGACCCAGACACTAGTGTTGAACAAGATGTGTGCCCAGTAATGCAGGTCACCAGGAAGCCCACAGCATTTGCTTTGGGGATATGTCTCTCTCATCCACCATAATTAGCCCTCTTCTGTGTGACATCAGAATCTGGCCCTTATTTTACTTCCTCTTTTTCAGTTCTGTGTTGAGGATCATTCAATACAGATAGTTTTAAAAATATATATTAAGCTTTTGTTAAAGAGTATATTCTGCCTCAGAAAGTGAAGGAGAATGTTCCCAGTAGGCTTGTGAAACATATCTGCAAGATAAGAAAAATAAATGGCAATGAAGTTCCAATACATAATAGCAACAATGCACGACATTCTACATCAATAATTTTTCATTTGGCCAAATTTGCAGACTTTGCAAACATATGCTGTTTCCAGTGTCCAGATGTTTGAGAACTGAAACCAGGAAGAATTGGGCTATTCCACTCCCACTGGCTTGCCTAGAAGAATCTGTTAGATTTGATTTTTTTGGAGGTGAACAGTAATACCTGCTTATAGAAATGAAGAGATTTATTGGGCCACTGTAAGTAACAACTCCAGTGCATACAGGCAGGACTCAAATTCACCTCTCATCAGATACAGCAACATAATATCAAAAGAAAACAATTTAGCACTAAGATAAAGGCACAGCACCATTTATTGGGGAAGGCGCTGTCTATACTAATCATTACAGATCTTTGCTTTTGCTTTTTCTCCCTCAGAACCTTTATTCATCATGTGTGTTTAATTCTTTTCCTATACTTATCATTTATGTAGCTATTTGCCCCATTCATGTCTTTTCTGATATACTGTTTTCAACTGTCTGCTGACCAGTTTCATTAATTCAACAGTATTGCTTTATTGCACTTAATGTTTCTTACTGTACATATTTTAACATTGTACTTTTTATAGCCTTATTCTACCTTGGCACTTTCAGTTGTCAGGATTTAAGTCATACAAATTAGTTTAAGAGTTAGATTATTGTGCTCTTTTTCTTCAGTGTTCATTTATTCCTATTTGCACATGGGAAAAACAAATGAAAAACCTCAGTGTAGCAAGACTCTCTAGACAATTTCCTGTTGTATCTCTAATTAGAATTAGTATTGCTGTCTCCTTTAGTTTGGACTGTTTATTATATTTTATAAGTTTCTTCTTCAGCCAGCTACTTTAGTTATATTTGGTTCTGCATTTATGTAAACATCCACACTTCTGTGCCTAAAAGGAAATTTCAAGCCCCAGAAACCAAGGACCAATTCTTCTTTCAGTTACAATAGTGCAACCCAATTGAAGTCAGGGGATCAGAGATGCACCAGAAGTGTCTCAAAATCCAACTCAAAGCTTCATCCTGGCCACATGCTGTTCCAGAACATAGCAAGCTTGGACAAGATTCCCATAAAGAAAACTTGCTTGTTTGTTTGTGCCCTGACGTTAACTTTCCAGGCATGTAGCAAGATCCATTTCTTATCCCCAGGGTTTTTGAAAGGGTTGGTTTGAGGATGGCTGTATCTGAAGTTATTGTTTATTATTTGTTTGATTACTAGAAGTATAAAGTGCTTATCTCAGACAGAAGGAACCCTGAGGTATCCTAGCCCACATAGCTGTGGTTCTCAACCTATTTAATATTGTGGTTCGCATTCAGTACCACGTGTACAGCCCTGAGAATATCACACGGGCTGCAGCTGTGTGCTGACTGGGTTGCAAATGGCCCATGGGCTACAGGTTGAAAACCACTATCCCATATCAATAGAACATATCTGACCCAGACATTAATTAAAGCTGAGATTAAGTCTCCATAACCATTCCAATGCCAACAGCAGTTCAGAGAGATAGTCCTCAACAAAATTCCAGAGAAATAGATGGACAGTCCATTAATCCATTATAGGATTTTTATGTCACTCATCATCACATATTATGTACATCTCACATACATTAATTAAATCAACATCACAACACCCTCATCAGGCAAGGCAGTATTATTATTTTATTTTACTGATGAAAAAACTATTGCAGAAAGAGATTAGGTGACTTGCCTAAGGACGTCTGTAATGGCAGTGTTGGGAACAGAAATCAGATCTCCTGATTTACAATTCAGTGCCTTAATCACAAGAACATAAATATTAACTAGAGTTCTTTATATTATACATATATTGGGTATAATCCTGGCACCAATGAAGGCAATGGCAGCTTGACCACTGACTTCAATGATGCCAGGATGTGATAGTGTTGCATGGTATATTTTAAAGGTATAAACTCATGTAGGACATATGAGCATTTAATATAAATGGAAATCAATAAAATAAATAGATTACTCAAAGTTGATGATAATAAAATGAATAAACTTTAGGCTTAAAAGTACCAAGTACATTTACATGTATCTGCTCCAGCTGAAAATGCAGTTTTGACTCACTTTTTCAACTTCAGTAAATGAAATATTGATAGTGTTAAGTTAATTGTTATTCCAAACACTATGGTCCTTGTTGACTTTAGCTAGAACTCTCTTCTGCTGTCAAAATCAGTTTATATTCAAGGGTGTCATAAGATCTAGTGACAAGTACAGACAGTGTTTAAAATATGGGCAGTATAATATAATTTAAACAACCAGTGACCTTGATTGAAGACTTGTCATCCTATCTATTTATTAATTTCCTTCCCTATTATCATTTCAATTTGAAAGTAAATCTGGAATTGTTATTCCAGCCATTACGAGATTTTCAGAGGTAAAAAAAAAAAAAAACATTTATCTGTAGCTACTGCTTAGATTGGACTGTTTTTAGGTTAAATATTAGGATGAATTACTAGAGCTAAATGCATAATTCAGAAGCAAAATAGCTATGAGTGAAGCGTGCTAGGTTTTCCTTAGCATCTGTCTTTTTTTCTTTTTAAAGTGACTTGTGTGCTTATGAAAGATGCTGGATTGACAGAACTGGGAAATTAAGTCCTCTGTTTGTCTACTGAATATTGCAAATACAACCCAGGCAGTGTCCCTAAACAACCATTGTGAGAGGGACCACACCTATGTCTGTGAGTGTATCTGGGTCTCCAACCCATTCAATTCTTGATCTTTCCACAGAGACTCACAACTAGGCTGTCAGTTCTGAGAGTGTTTTCTGTAATGTTGACACCTCTCCATTTGGAATTGAACAAGATATGACTGGTTTGTTTACCATAGACCAGCAAGAAATTGATAACTTGTGGGTACTACTCCTCTGGGCTGTGTTACACATTTGGCAACATATCTATCTATCTATCTATCTATCTATGTATCTATCTATCTGCAGCTAGAGCTTGGGCCACTGCCATTGTGGAGGCACAGGGCCTCCACTCAGTTGATTCTGGCCTTTTTTGGAAACCCTGTGAATATGGAAGGTTTGAGTTTGGCAAATCATGTCCCCCACAGGATGACATGGAGGTATACTCATTGAAATTACCTCTCACAGAGCTTTCCCCTGCAACCTTTAACATGGTATGGGATTATCTGGTCTAATGATTTCAGTAGTGCTTGGCCAACATTCCAAAAATTATGGAAATTAGCTAGAAGGGATGGCCTAGTGGTTTCCAAGTATCCAGGAATAGTTCCCTGGAACTACAGCCTTAAATCCTAGAAGAGCTGACTCTATCCTTTATTCTTATCAAGTAGATAAACCGAGTTTCATGATCTTTAACGAATAGAGGTATTTTGTCTAAGATATTGTATTCTCAACATTAAAGACCACATGCTACTTTTTTTTTAAGTAGAAGTCAACCCTGATGTCTTTTTCCAAAAATTGTAACTCCACTCTATCACTATTCATTATTTCACTCACCAGACATCTAGAAGGGTGACCAGAGGCAGATTAACTGATTTCTTTCTGTGTTATAAATGTTTTTGTTTCATTTGGAATGGGAGGTACTATGTAACTGTAGGATACCACCTATAATGGGTACAAATGGGAAAATAATTTATCACTGGGGTAACTTATAAAGGGGCATGATACAGTAAGGGAAATACAAATGAAGTGTCATGCCAGCATGAATTAGAAACAAAGAAAAAGGGCATTTGCTGCACCAAGTGATGACAAAGAGTATTACCTGTTAAGACAAGTGTGACAGGAGACTGTGATATTCATTGATGTACACTTTTTGAAAGTCTTAGCACTAACAGCTGCTGTTGCTTCATATTGTGGCATGCATAAAAAGTTCCAAAGTTATCATCTAAAATCTATATAATTTTGCTCTCATTTGTCATGTGATTTATCATAAACACAACTTTACACAATCCTTTGTCGCATATTTCACATCGAAGCTTAAAATTGGATGAATTTTTCCTTGTGTATTAATAATAATCAAAATGAAGGCAATGGTAACTCTCTCTTTCAGATGCCTGAGAGAGTTTCCCAGCCTGCAGGCTGCCTTTCCAGATGCAGCCTCTGTTTTGCCTAATTCTTATTATGCAAGCACAATGCAATGAATATGCATTGTTTTTTTAATGAGCACTCTGAAGGTCCCATGGAGGGAAACTCATTTCCGAACTATGCAAGGTGCATTTAAGAGGATGACATTTTATAGTCTCTTCAAATTGAACTTTTAAAAAATTCCTGCCTAACGTAGATTAAAAGGAGAAGGAGGTGCCTTCAGTTAACAAATATTTTAAATCACCTAAGTCAGGGAGGGATCCCAGCAGGTATTGCAAGTTTCTGTAACATGTTACAAAGTTTCTGTAGAACTCTTAGGGCCCAATTTTGGGTTGATTTACAGCTCATGCAGCCCAACTGATATCAGTGGGATTATATGGGATATAAATTGATACAGAGTTTGGCCTGTATTATTCCTCAGTCTGCAGTGACAATGTCCCCTGCTTGTCATACTTTTCAAAGGCTGTAAGCTGGAATTGAATTATGTTTTTATTCAGTTACAACTGACACACCTCATATACAAGTGATCTGGCAATTTGATCCATCCATCAGAAATAATAATACAGAAATACCTGTATGGGTGGCAACGCTAGTTTAAAATGTCTTTCTCCCTCTCATTAACATAGGGGGCTTTTTATACAGATAAAGAGTTTTCTGGTTGTTCCTTTAGTATATTTATTTTCTATTGCTAGAAAATCACTATTTTTTTTAGATTCTGATTGCTCAGATACGATGATGTTGAGTGTGGAATAGACTAGATTAGATAAATAACTGATTCAGGAATTAGTGTATAATTCTGTAGGTCATTCCACTGTATTACAGTTGGACTGACATTAAAGTCCCTAAACTCTATGTTATAAGCAGGGTCTATACTTAAATATTTCCACTGATGGTATTTCTACCACCTTCCTTGGAATTTTACTCCATTGTAGAGTGTATATTTCTACCCAAATCATATTCTTTTTTAAACTTGGGCGGTTACAACCCCTCTCCACAACAGAAGAGTTAATCTCATTGTGCCAAAAAGCAGATGTTATTCACTTTTCTTTACTAAGGGATTCAGATATTTTTTTCTTTGCTTAGAAGGATTTCTGGATGAAAATAAAACTATCCAAATTATAATTCTAATGTAATTTTCTCTTTCCTATCAACAGACCTCAGATCCTCATAGGACAGCTGCCCACAAATGGGGGGGAAAATAATCCTTCATTTCACTGGCAACAAACAAGCTGTGATTTGAATATTAATTCAAAACAGAAGAGTTTAAATTAATAGAAAGAATGCATTATTTACATATCAGAATATCTGATTTCTAATGATGTGAAGGCTTTAATAGAGCAGAACGAAACAGGTGGCAGTAAATATTAAACTTGACAAACATTATACTACAGCAAAACCAGCAAGAGATTTTTGCTATGAGTTTGTTCTCATAAATGGTGTCTGAAGTTATATTACAGAAATAATATATGTCATGTCATGTCATCTGCGATTAGTCTATGTCATCTCAGGAAAAATGTAGGGGAAAAGAGTCATTGCATGAAGAGTTTTTGGTATTCATGGGGAAATTAATGAATAACTAAATTATCAGACAGTACTTGTTTTTAAAACTCAAGTATCTATGTTGGTTGTTCATGTTACTTTCACATTTTGCTGTCCAGAGTTTGGATATAATACCAGCGGTTCCTAAAAATAGGTGCTTAACTGTGAAAGACCACCATCTCTCCTCCCCCACTGAGTGAGATCCCACCTTTTGTAGATTACCCGTGGTTTTATTAAAACTTAAAAATAAAACAAAACACGCAACTACACACATCAGAACTCACCAAAGAGCAAGTTGTGCTTCTTTTCAGCTAATGAGAGACATTTACCATCTTCCCACATGTCCAGTTTTCCAGAAGGTTATCAGCCATGTTAGCTGACTAGGTCAGATCCACTTTCTAATTTCCACTATACCGTTAATGTACCAGTTCAATGCCTCCTCATCAGAATTGTCTCCCAAAGGGGACATTATTCCCATAAATTATGCAGAGATGCCACTGGATTCTACAAAACAATAACAAGTATTAGTCTATTATTACTATTCTATTATTTATTTGATTGTTATAGGGCTTGCTTGGCAGCACATGTTTTCATCAATGTTGCAAAGCAATTTCCATTACAATCTTGTATTTTCAAACTCAAATTGATCTGACATTTTTAAGCAGAGATTTTCTAGACTTGGTTCCTGCCTGAGGGTAAAATGAATGGGAGAGTTTGAGCAAAATTCTTTTAGCTATATTTTAGTTATAGAAGGGTTAAAAGTGCATAGATGCTTATAACCTGGATCCATTCCATCAGGCCAAGATATGGAACAGATATGTTGTTGAGATAGGTTGTTGGTGACACTGATCTTCTATTGGCCATGGACAAGGGCCATTCATATGGCTGACTTTCCACAACATCTGATATGGTTGACCATAGAATCCTGCTGTCTGCCTTAGAAATAAGACTGTGGTTGTGAGGACCATACTGAGATAGCTTCAGTAATTGCACTCATTCTACACTTAAACTAGTCTATATCTAAATCCAGTAAGTCTACAGGGACATTACTCTCTGACTGGCTGCCTTCCTCCTGGGGAAGGGAATCAATCAGAGCTGCGTCTTCATCTCCCTCAGCACATGGAATAGGCAGAACTTCCTAGGCCTGGGATAACTCCTGAAACATGAAATATGTTCCTCAGTCATGTTTGCAGCACCCGCCTCCTGTCCAGCTACAATTAAGTTCCTAACTGCCCCACGCCCAGGAAAGAGAGACTCCCCGGTTCCTTCAGTTCAGTGTGTCTGAAGAGATGCAAGTTACCCTCATCCTTTTTTGTCCTTGCCTAACACCAGTTTGGGGGGTGCAGGTGGGAAGGTGAGGCACAAGAGCTGCTTGAGATAAAGCTGAGGCCCATTGTTAAGGAGAAGATCAGCAGAAGAATCTGAAAGTGAGGATGAAGGGAGAAATTTCAGGACCAGTACTTTGTTGCAACGCAGTACCTAATATGTCCACCTCTCGCCCCCACCTACCCACCTGGTGCATCAGTAAAACCTCGACCTGACCTTATTAGGCCATTAGCTCACTCCTGCTGAAACTGACCTTATTAGGCAATTTCCTCGCTCCTCCTGAAACTGACCAGGTGACTGGGAGCAGCTGTCTACCTGACTGAAAGCACAGCCACCCTAACGGTCGGCTCACCTCCCAGCCAAAGGTTTGCCCTGATTCAAATGTCTCCCCTCCAATCAGGAGTAACCTTGGCCACCTGAAGCGATTAGTATAAAGCTGGGGCACGCCCCAGGCTCCAGAGAGAGAGCTCACTGTCTGCTAGACCCACCAGCTGCCCTGTTTTTTCCCTCTCCCACTCTGGACTCCGAGCCTGAACATGTAAGCCTGCTCTGTGTTGCTGTTTTTGCTTCAGGGTGTCATGTTGCAACTCTTCCTGCTGAGACTGGTGAGATCCTAACCCTCTCTCTCTTTCAGTTTCTGTTTAAACCTGCCCTGAAAGCAGAAGCTGCCCCCTCCCATTGCTAAACCTGCTCTGAAAGCAGCCGCCCCCCCCCCCCCCCCCATTGCTAACCCTCTCTCTCTTTTAGTCTCTGTTTTAAACCCCGTTTGCCCCTTGCAGTTAACTGCTCGTTCGCCCCTTGCAGTTAACTGCCGGTGTGACCCCCCCCTTTTCTGTGCCCTGTGATTAACTCATTGTCTGTGAAATCTCTATGTGAAAGCATTCCCTCGTGTAGTTAACTGCTTCTGCCTCGGTGCTTTTCAGTTAACAGTTTGTGTAACCCCTTTCTGTTTCCTACAACCAAGTGTAACCCCTTTCTGTTTCCTACCAGCAATTAGTTGTCTGTGTAGCATAGTGGTAAGTGTCCTGTCTGCCATGTGGGAGACCAGGTTTTGATTCCTGGTCAGGGAACCACTGTCTGCCTAATATTAGTTTAGGTCTTTATAGTTAGTTGCCTGTTTAATACTTTCTTATATCAGTTTGTTTTGTGCTTCATTGTTTTTATGTCCTTTTATAACTAGTTAAACCTATATTACTCCTGTGTTTATAATTAAACTCATTTATTTCCAATCGATTCATTATTGACTCTGGGGGATCATTTACCTGTCGGAACATACTTAATGGGGAAGAAACCTCCTTGGGGGGCAGAATAATATTTTGTATGTTTTGAGGGTCAGAATTGTTTGATTTGGGGAGAAAAAGTGAGGAAAGGAGAGAGGGATTTGAAATGGGGAAAGTGAGAAAAGAGAAATCAATCCCTCTGAAAAACCATTCCCCACATACCCTCCAACTCCTCCATTTTTTCCCTTTTATTTTGTTATAGTTTGAGAGGGTTTAATCATATTAATAAAGACATCAACCTCTCACCCAAAGGGAAAAGAGCCAGGATATCTGCAGACCCATGTATGTAAACAGAAATTAGAAAGCGTAGGCACCCGCTATTAGAGGGGCATCTGAACTTAAGTGGAAGTGTTCAAGTTGGGAAGATCCTAAGAGATGCAGTTCAGCTTTGGAGACTACAACTCCTATGATATCTTGGGAAAAAGAGAGAGAGACTTTATTTTCTAGGAACATAGGGAGCATATGTGTGGGCTCCATTTTGTGAGAGGAGCTGAGATTACTTTATGGAGCTTTGCCCAAACCAGGGGCTGCTGCTAAATTGCTTCTAGAAAGCCTACATCTTCTGCTGAGAGTCTGTTGGGCTTTGATCAACCAGGGAGCCTCAGAGGCTCTTGATGGGCTTCATTGAAGGCAGGGCAGAGACTTGCTCTGCCAAGAGCTGGGCCGGCAGTGAAAGTAGTATGAGTAACCACCACCTTGTTTGGGAAAGTACTTGGAAGGGGAGGAGGACAGCAAAGAGACTTTAAGGCATTGTCTGAGTCTGAGAAGATGCAGAGTGGTCTTTTCATCAAACCGGAACCGAGGGCTGCTGACATCTGGTTAAAACAACTCCAATCTTCAGAGGGGGTGTGAAGCTTGGAATGATCCCAAATGAGAATTGTTCTGCCACTTGTTGTCTTGACTGGACTGATTCATAGGATGAACAGAGTGCTGTCCCCAGCTTCAAGATCTTCAAGTGAGCCCATGAAAGCAAGGGTTTAGAACTCTGAAATCCAGAGGAGTGTATACTTGGGGGTGGGGTAAATGGTGGCAGTGTAAATGTAAGTCAGACAAATTTAATTTACTATTCTAAATTGTATTTGTTGATTGATTTATTGAACTTCCCTACGATGGTTTAAATTAGTGGTGCCATTTAATCTTAGTCTGTTATATCATGTTTTCTATAAATGTTAAGTAAAGGTGTGTTAACTCCAATCTAAGTGTATATTGCGTATAATTGAATCATAGAATCAAAGAGTTGGAAGGGACCTCAGGAGGTCATCTAGTCCAAACCCCTGCTCAAAGCAGGACTAAACTCAGCTAAATAATCCCAGCGACGGTTTTCTCAAGCCGCAGGTTAAAAACCTCTAAAGATGGAGATTCCACCATGTCCCTAGGTAACCCATTCCAGTGCTTCACCACCTTCCTAGTGAAAATTTTTTCCTAATGTCCAACCAAGATCTCCCCCACTGCAATTTGAGACCACTGCTCCTAGTTCTGTCATCTGCCACCACTGAGAACAGCCTAGCTTCATCCTCCCTAGAACCCCCTTTCAGGTAGTTAAAGGCTGCTATCAAATCCCCCCTCATTCTTCTCTTCTGCAGACTAAACAAGCCTAGTTCCCTCAGTCTCTCCTCATAAGTCTTGTCCTCCAGCCCCCTAATCATTTTTGTTGCACTTCTCTGGACTCTCTCCAACTTGTCCACATCCTTTTTGTAGTGGGAGGCCCAAAACTGGACACAATACTCCAAATGCGGCCTCACCAATGCCATATAGAGAGGAATAATCACTTCCTGCGATCTACTGGCAATGCTCCTACTAATGCAGCCCAATATGCTATTAGCCCTCTTGGCAACCGGGGCACACTGCTAACTCTTATCCAGCTTCTTATCCACTGTAACCCCCAGGTCCTTTTCTGCAGAACTGCTGCCTAGTTCATCGGTTCCCCAGTCTGTAGCTATATATGGGATTCTTCCATTCAAAGGGCAGGACTCTGCACTTGTCCTTGTTGAACCTCATCAGATTTCTTTTGGCCCAATCCTCCGGTTTGTTTAGGTCCTTCTGTATAATATCCCTACCTTCCAGGGTATCTACCACTTCCCCTAGCTTAGTGTCATCTGCAAACTTGCTGAGGGTGCAATCTACCCCATCCTCTAGATCATTAATAAAGATTTTGAACAAAACCAACCCCGGGACACTCCGCTTGTGACCAGCTGCCAGCTAGACATGGAGCCATTGATCACTACTTATTGAGCCCTATGCTCTAGCCAGTTCTCTATCCATTTTATAGTCCATTCATCCAGCCCATACTTCTTTAACTTGCTGATAAAAATACTGTGAGAGACCGTATCAAAAGTTTTGCTAAAGTCAAGGTATATCTCATCCACCACTTTCCCCACATCCACAGAGCCTGTCACCTCTTCATAGAAAGCAATCAGGTTGGTCAGGCATGACTTTCCCTTGGTGAATCCATGTTAACTGTTCCTGATCACCTTCCTCTCTTCCAAGTGCCTTAAAATGGATTCCTTGAGGACCTGCTCCATGATTTTTCCAGGGATTGAGGTGAGGCTGATGGGTCTGTAGTTCCCTGGAGCCTCTTGCCTCCCTTTCTTGAAGATGGGCACTATATTTGCTTTTTTCCAGTCATCAGGGACATCCCCCAATTGCCATGAGCTTTCAAAGATAATAGATAATGGCTCTGAAATCACATCAGCCAACTCCCTCAGCACTCACGAGTGCATTGCATTTGGCCCCATGGACTTGTGTATGTCCAATCTTTCTAAATAGTCTTGGACCTGTTCCTTCAGCATTGCAGGATGTTCACCTCCTTCCCATTCTCTGCCGCCCAGTGCAGTAGTCTGGGAGCTGACCTTGTCTGTGAAGACAGAGGCAAAAAAGGCATTGAGTACCTCAGCTTTCTCCACATCCTCTGTCACTAGGTTGCCTTCCCCATTCTGTAAGGGGCCCATATTTTCCCTAATCTTCCTCCTGTTGGTAACATACCTGTAGAAACCCTCCTTGTTCCCCTTCATGTCCCTTGCTAGCTGCAACTCCAATTGCACTTTGGCCTTCCTGATTGCATTCCTGCATGTTCGAGCAGTGTTTATATAATCCTCCCTAGTCATCTGACCAAGCTTCCACTTCTTGTAAGCTTCTTTTTTGTGTTTAAGTTCACCAAAGACTTCTTTGTTAAGCCAAGCTGGATGCCTACCATATTTGCTATTCTTTCTGCACATCGGGATGGTTTGTTCCTGTGCCCTCAATAAGGTTTCTTTAAAATACAGCCAGCTTTCTTGGATTCCTTTCCCCCTCATGTTAGCCTCCCAAGGGATCCTGCCCATCAGCTCCCTGAGGGAGTCAAATTCTGCTTTTCTGAAGTCCATGGTCTGTATCCTGCTGCTCTCCTTTCTTCCTTTTGTCAGGATCCTGAACTTGACCATCTCATGGTCACTGCTGCCTAGGTTGCCACCCACTTGTACTTCCCCTACCAAATCTTCCCTGTTTGTGAGCAGCAGGTCAAGAGAAGCACGGCCCCTAGTTGGTTGCTCCAGCACTTGCTGCAACACTATCCAAAAACGTCCTGGATTGTTTGTGCTCTGCTGTATTGCTCTTCCAGCAGATGTCAGGGTGATTGAAGTCCCCCATGAGAATCAGGTTCTGTGAACTGGAAACTTTCCCTAGTTGACTGAAGAAAGCCTTATCCCCTCATCCTCCTGGTCTGGTGGTCTGTAACAGACACCCACCACGACATCACCCTTATTGTTCTTGCTTCTAAGCTTAACCCAGAGACTCTCAACTGGCTTATCTCCAGTTTCATACTGTAGCTCAGAGCAATCATAGTGCTCTCTTACATACAGTGCAACTCCTCCACCCTTTCGCCCCTGCCTGTCCTTCCTGAACAGTTTATACCCATCCAGGACAGTGCTCCAGTTGTGTGAGTTACTCCACCAAGTCTCAGTTATTCCAGTCATGTCATAGTTTCTTGACTGTGCCAGGACTTCCAATTCCTCCTGTTTGTTTCCCAGGCTTCTTGCATTTGTGTATAGGCATAACTAGCCAATTGCCCTACTTTCTCAGTATGAATCAGAGGCCTCCCCTGCTGCATCCTCCTCCTTCTGCTTCCTTGTGGTGTCCCACTTCCCCACTTACCTTCAGGCTTAGGTCTCCGTCCCCCATCGAACCTAGTTTAAAGCCATCCTCACTAGGTTAGCCTGCCTGTCCGCAAAGATACTCTTCCTGGAACAACATCCCATGATTGAAGAATCCAAAGCCCTCTCTCCGACACCACCTGTGTAACCATGCATTTACTTCCACAATGCGACGGTCCCTACCTGGGCATTTTCTTTCAACAGTGAGGATGGATGAGAACACCATTTGCGCAATTGGAATTTTTGTGTTAGACCCACTGCACTGATTAATTTAGGTTTACTCCCAAGGCATGCCATTGAATATGTACAGGGTCTAGCCAGGTGGAGGCATGGACAATTTTAATTTCATTTACAAATAAAAGGACTGCACCAGAGGGGTGGATAGAGGATAGATGATACTACCTGACATCACCACTAGGATATTCATCACCATTAGGCTAGGACACCACTAGGATACTTTTACTGTCAATAACATCAGGCCCCTGGGGACATAAGTTAGTGTGGCCTGCTCCTGAGTAATCCAGGAAGGAAAGGGGGTTACAAGTGCTTGGTGAAGGTATGGGAGCTTTCCATCTCTTCATCCCTGATGTGGGTACCAGTGGCATAAGGAATACAAGGCACCTCCCCTCTCACCATGTTGAGACGGCTCTTGGAGAGGAAAGATAACTCGTAAATTGTTTGATCTGAAACAAATTAGTAACTTAGAAAATGATTATTGTAATGTTCATAAAGTAGAAATTATTATTCTTATTTATTATTTAATCTACTATATTTTAGTTTGCGGCCCCACTATCTGAGGATAGGCAATGTACAAATATATAGTAAATTACAGTAATATTGCAAGATCATATTTAGCCAAAGGGAATGAGCTACATTTGTGTATTATAAATACAAATTTAGGCCCAGTCCAGCAAATATTTACACAAATACTTAACTTTGAGACTTCTTACAGTTCATCAAGTTACCTCTTTGCACTTAAAAATATATACCTTTTTTGCTGTATCCTGTGTCTGTACACTGTAGTATATGAGCAGATACACTAGATAAGTCTATATTAATGTGAAAAATATAAATAATCAATTGAATGACTGATAGAAAAAATCATATAAAACTCATTTAATTAATATTAATTGACTGTCTATAGAATTGGTTAAATAATGAGCATTAATATCAAATAATGTATTTGACTATTGAAGCAGGGATGGGGAGAATTAAATACATTATTTGTAAATATTATATGTTCTGGTCTTTAAAAAAAAATCATTAAATCCAAGAAAGGTTATTATGCAGAGATGGAATAAGTTGGTCCTTTTTTTGTTTAAGTGGAATGTAGTTTAAGCAAAAACATTGGCAGTCAGCCATTGTTTGTGTTTATATGAAAGCAGTACTTCAGAGATCTCTTTAAATTCCCATGGCTTCTGACTATACTTATAAGATGCATTCATGCTTACAGGTATTCTGTGCTCAAAGCAGAACAGTGGGAGACAAGCTTGATTCTTATTCCTTATTTAACTTGAAGTAGGAGCTGACAGTAACCTTTTACGTAGATCCTTGTGTGAAGGAAGCACTGAAGCCTAAAGTTCTTTTAGCTTCTATTGACAGCTCTTTGCTATATCTTCACAGCATCCCTCATGCTATGTTAACACAGAGCTTGACAGAGGGCCTACAGTTTAATTGTGTTGTCTTCTGTCTTAGTGGTTCATCTCTTCTGCTCATCATCTGTATGGTTCAGTACTCACTGCAATGTTTTCTTCCAATATTTGGAAGCAGTTATGGAGTAGTTTCAAATGTTGCTATTTTCTTCACGATGCCATCAAGTTGTTGGGTTTTTTTTTAACTTCTGTAGGGAAAACAATTCTTACAATAATATGCAAGTGTAACCTGATTTTCTTCTTGTCAACCAACATGAAGAGGGTCACAAGAACGACTTCTGCATTTGGTCATCCTTCTGTATTCCTGCCAAAAAAGTGGGCCTCAGAAGCTTGTTAACTGAGTCCTTCTAAAGAGAGACAGAATGAAATGGAAACTTTCTTAGAACAACTTCTAGTATGTCAGTGAAGAACTTTTCATCATAGGAAAGCACCCCAAATGATATTTTGGGCCTGTAGGTGCAAGTTTATAATTGAACAATATAAATTGCATCCAGCAATGTTTTTGTTAGTCAGTGTCTGAGCACTAAAGGACATAACAAAACATCCTGCCTGAAACACAAACACAGCACCCCTTAAATATTAAAATGACACCTTTTATGCCTGTTCAATTTAAAGAATTGTAAATATTTATTTAAAAAATATCAGAGATAAGGCTCCATGACTCATGCCTTTCATTTCTTTTCTTTGCTGACCCCTTACTGTTCTCCTTAGTTTTTGTTCCTTTTCTCCTTCTCTTCCATGACAAGACTGTGCCTACATATTGTGCTAGCATTTTTCAGTGCATGATCCTATAACATTAGACAAATGGTAGATTTATGGTGACCTGGGATGAAGGTATAGCAGTGATTTGATACAGCAAAGATGCAGGTATGATTAGATATGATACAGGTAGCCTGACATAGGAGTTGCTTTCTCTTAATTTATGCTGTTTAAGTGCTGATGAAGTGCTCAGTATAAAAAATTACAAAAAATAGACAATCCATTCCCTTCCCTATCTTCATTTTACCTCTACTTCCTTAACCTAGACTGGAGGCTCTTTCAGGTAGGAACTGTCTTTCTAATAAACCTTTGTACAGTGAGTAGTAGAATGAATTCCTGATCCTTTTGCTGGAGATAAAAACAAAGATGACACTGTGAAACATGTGAAGCAAGTTCCGCTATCGGATTCCATGGCAGTACGAAGATTGGAGGTAATTTATGGAGATTGTTTGTCAGCTATGCTTTCTGATTTAAAAAAATGCCAGATACATGTCTCTTACAGTGGACAAATCAAGTGATTTAAGATACACTGGCCAGCTATTGCTGTTTGTTAGATTTTATGATGGTGAAATTTTTGAGGAAGAATTTTTCTGCTTAATGCCATTAGAAACCTGCACCACAGGAGAGATCATTTCTGAAAAGGTAAAAAACTTTTTGGAAAAAAAATGGTTTAGATTTACAGAAAAGAAACTTGCTTGTTATTGATACACCTTTTATTAAATGCACTTCCCTGCATCCATCAACAGGCTGTCCTGTGCAGTAAGTTGTCTGGGGACAATGGGTATTGTGATGAGATTAGTGAACTACATATGCTCAAGTTCTAGCTTGCAACATCATCTTTTTAAAGCTCTTTTAAAAGATGTTTCAACTGAATACAGTGACTTATTGCAGCACAACGACCTTTGCTGACTATGTAGAGGGTGTGTATTAGAGTGGTTTTGTGCACCAAAAAAAATAAAAAATATAATTTATTTCAAACCACAAGACCAACGAGGCTTGCGACTTCCTGGAAATTATTAATGATGTCCCCTCTTTGTGACAGGTAGCTTTTCTGTGCATAGAATCATGGAACAACTTAATAAACAATCCTGTTGAAAGCACCTAAATGATAACAAAGTTATAAGGAATAGTCAGCATGGATTTGTCAAAAACAAATCGTGCCAAACCAGCTTAATTTCCTTCTTTGACAGGATTACTGGCTTACTGGGGAAAAGAGTAGATGTGATATATCTTGATTTTAAGTAGCCTGTTAACACAGTCCCACAGGATTTTCTCATAATCAAACTAGAGAAGTGCAGTCTAGATGAAATTACTATAAAATTAGGTGCACAATTGGTTATAAACTCTGACTATAAAGTCAGAAGGGACCATTATGATCATCTAGTCTGACCTCCTGCACAACACAGGCCACATAACTTCACCTACCCGCTTCTGTAATAAACCTTTAAGCTAAGACTGAGTTATTTAGGTCCTCAAATAATGTAAAGACTTCAAGGTACAGATAATCCACCAGCAAGAGACCTGTCCCCATGCTGCACAAAAAGGCAAAAAAACAAACAAACCAGGGCCTATGTCAATCTGCCCTGGGGGAAAATTCCTTCCTGACCCCAAATATTGTGATTAGTTAAACCTAAGCATGTGGAGCATGTGGGCAAAACTCACCAGCCAGACACCCAGAAAGAATTCTCTGTAGTAACTCAGAATCCATCCCATCATAGGCCATTCAGCATATTTACCACTAGTAGTCAAAGATCAGTGAATTGACAAAATAGACTGTCCCATCGTACCGTTCCCTCCATAAACTTATCAAGCTCAGTCTTGAAGTCAGCTAGGTTTCTTGCCCACACTGCTCCCTTTGGAAGACTATTCCAGAACTTCACTCCCCTGCGTCACTGCACCAATTCTGCCATGACCACCCCTCGCCCCCCCCACCCATTTGGTGCTAACAGTCAACCCACTACCTGACTTTATTAGGGTATGCCTATGTGATCGGCTGTGCCTTCAGCTCCCACGTCATATATGGGAAACGAAACTTAACTGACCATGGGAAACTAAACTTAACAGCAACCAGGAAACGAAACCTATTGCAAGTATCCCCCGGCCAATCTGATGCTGGCATGAAGCCCATAAAAGGGGTCTTATCCAAGCCCCTGGCTGAGAGCCTTCCCAAACTACCAGCCTGATCACCTGGTCCAGACTCTCCTGCTCCCGTTTCCCCCCCCCCCCCCCCCCGAGTGCGAATCGTCTGTTAGCCGGCCGAGTTCGAGTTTTTACGTTTATTATGCTGTGTGCCCTTCTCGCCTGGATGGTAAGGAGTTAACTGTCAGTCTGTGTTGCAGCTTTACATTCCTCTGCAGCTAGCTGCCTGTGTTACATTTCTCCCTATCAGTCTGTAATTTGCAGTTAACTGTTTGTTGTCTTTTCAAATTAGTTTGTACCTGGCAGTTAACTGTCTGTTTAAAATCATTCGGTGTATTGCAGTTAACTGTCAGTTCAAATTCAGTTTATATTGTATAGTAATTGTCTGTTTCATATTCTATTGTATTAGTCTAGAAACGGTTAAAAATCCATATTATTCCTGTTGTTTTATAATACAATTCATTTAGTCATTAATCAACTCATTGACTCTCGGGGATCATTAACCTGTCGGAACACCCTGATGGTTAGAAACCTTCATCTAATTTCAAGTCTAAACTTGCTTATGGCTAGTTTATATCCATTTGTTCTTGTGCCCACATTGGTGCTGAACTTAACTCTTCATCCTCCCTGATATTTATCCCTCTGATGTATTTATAGAGAGCAATCATATCTCCCCTCAGGCTTCTTTTGGTTAAGCTAAACAAGCCAAGCTCTTTGAGCCTCCTCTCATTAGGCATGTTTTCCATTCCTTGAATCATCCTCGTAGCCCTTCCCAGCACCTGTTCCAGTTTGAATTCAGCTTTCTTAAACATGGTGGACCAGAACTACACACACTATTTCAGATGAGGTCTGACCAAAGCCTCGTATAACGGTACTAACACATCCCTATCTCTATTGGAAATACCTCGCCTGATGCATCCTAGGACCACATTAGCTTTTTTCACGACCACATCACATTGGCAGCTCATAGTCATCCTGTGATCAACCAATACACCCAGATCCTTCTCTTCCTCTGTCACCTCCAACTGATGTGTCCACAGCAGAAATTCTTGTTGTTATTCCCTAAATGCATGACCTTGCACTTTCCACTATTAAATTTCATCCTATTTCTATTACTCCAGTTCACAAGGTCATCCAGATCTTCTTGTATGATATCCCGGTCTTTCTGTGTATTAGCAATACCTCCCAACTTTGTGTCATCCGCAAACTTTATTAGCACACTCCCACTTTTTGTGCCAAGGTCAGTAATAAAAAGGTTAAGTAAGATTGGTCCCAAGACCAATCCCTGATGAACTCCACTGGTACCCTACCTCCAACCTGATAGTTCACCTTTCCGTATGACTCGTTGTAGTCTCCCCTTTAACCAGTTCCTTATCCACCTTCCAATTTTCATATTAATCCTCATCGTTTCCAATTTAATGAATAATTCCCCATGTGGAACCATATCAAATGCCTTACTGAAATCAAGGTAAATTAGATCCACTGCATTCACTTTGTCTAAAAAATCTGTTATCTTCTCAAAAAAGGAGATCAGGTTGGTCTGGCATGATCTACCTTTCGTAAAACCATGTTGTATTTTGTCCCAATTACCATTAACCTCGATGTCCTTAACTACTTTTTCTTTCAAAAATTTTTCCAGCGCCTTGCATACTACTGAGGTCAAACTAACAGGACTGTAATTATCTGAGTCACGTTTTTTTCCCTTTCTTAAAAATAGGAACTATGTTAGCTGTTCTCCAGTCGTACAGTACCAGTCCTGAGTTTACAGATTCATTAAAAATCCTTGCTAATTGCCTTGCAATTTCATGCGTCAGTTCCTTTAATATCCTTGGATGGAGATTATCTGGGCCTCCCGATTTGGTTGAAAGACAGTACTCAAAATGTTCACAAATTGCGAGGGTTTATCTAGTAGGGTCAGTCCTAGATCTGGTACTATTCAATACTTTCATTAATGACTTGATAATGGAGTGGAGAGTATGCTTATAAAATATGCAGATGACATCAAGTTGGGAGGGGCTGCATGCACTTTGGTAGAAAGGATTAGAATTCAAAACCACCTTGACAAATTGGACACTTGGTTTCAATTCAGGAAGATGAAATTCAATAAAGAAAAGTGTGAAGTACTTCATTTAGGAAGAAAAATCAAATACACAATTAAAAAATGAGGAATAACCGGTACGTGGTAGTATTGCTGAAAAGAATCTGGGGGTTATAGTGGGTCTCAAATTGAATATGTCAGCAATGTGGTGCTGTTGCAAAAATGTGCAGTTGCAAAAAAGGCTAATATTTTGGGATGTACTAACCAGATGGCAAGTGTAAAAAATAGGGACAAGGGTTAGGAGGTAACAGGCACTTGTATAAGACAAAGCCCCAAATATCAGGACTGTACATATAAAATCGGGACACCTGGTCATCCTATAATTAACGGGAGTGTATATAAGATAAGGGAGGTAAGGAGTCCTCTTTTGTTTGGCACTCTGTGTTCAGTTTTGGATGTCACACTTTAGGAGGGATGTGGAGAAATTGAATAGAGTTCAGAGGAAAGCTACAAAAATGATAAAAGGTTTAGAAAAATCTGATGTATGAGGAAAGGTTAAAAAAACTGGGCATGTTTAGTCTTGAGAAAAGACGACTGAAGGGGGGACTTGGTAAGTCTTCATATATATTAATGGCTGTTATGAAGAGGACTATGATCATCTGTTCTCCATGTCCACTGAATGTAGGACAAGAAGTAATGGGCTTAATCTTCAGCAAGGGAAATTTAGATTAGATATTAGGAAAAACTTTCTAACTATAAAGGTAGTAAAACACTGGAATAAGCTTTCAAGGAAGGTTGTGAAATCCCCCTTGTCACACTGTCTGGAGTAGCTCACAGCCGTGAGTGCCAATCTCAGGTCAAAGCATACACCCCAAACTGATGGTATATTCTATTATTAGATTTCACCAAACTAGTAACAAGTGTGATCTTCTGCATCACTATATTAGACTTACCATGGAGCCACAGACAGTCCTCCTTAGGCTCTCCAGACCCTACTTTACCACTCAGACAAAGTGGACTTCATGATGAAATGTTATTAAAACTAAGTCACCACATATTCGGTCACTCCCAACCACAAAGCACTGGCCACTTACCCCATTTCAATGGGTACTCTTGATCTCATACCAAAGACAATACTGACAGTCAGTTTCTCTAGTAAACTAAATAAACATTTATTAGCTATGAAACAGACATGAGTGATTGAGAGGTAAAATACATTACAGGTGAATCTAAGTTTGTAATCCAAGTAATAGCAGAGATGTAGTGTCTGCTAGTTTTCCATAAATCCCTCAGGGTTACCCAAAAATGGCTTTGGGGACCTCTGTCCAAACGCTCAGGATTCCCCCTGTCAAAATCCATCAGTCCAGAGATATCAGATCTCTCTCAGGATTTTTTCTTGTAGCTACTTTCCCTGAAAGGCAATATGGCAAGTGCTTCCATCACAGCATGAGCTCTCCTATTGTTGACTAAGTGCAGACAAAGTTTGTGGATTTTCCCATTGAAGAACACAATGACCCATGCTTTGAAGTTAACATGCTTCTTCATTTACAGTTCCAAGTCTCTGATCCATTTGATGGATAATTATACATATTGCATTTAATCACAGCAATCCAGACAATCTTTCATTAGTTTTCATGCAGTTTACACATCAAACACTTCCTAATCTTAGCACTAATATACATTTTTGATCTAATCCTAACTAAGTACAAGGATAGCAATCACAGGAAACAGATAGGCAGAACAATACCATCACACTTCTTTGAACTATTCTAACAGACAAGTCAATTGGTACACTTAACACTTCTTTGAGACTCATACTCAAGAGAACTGTTCTGAGACTGTAACCTGAGCTGACCTAGGCAGGCCTGTCAGCATCACAGAACTGGTCTGTCAGTTCTGTGATGGTAGTTTCTTAAGAACAGGTTGGACAAACAGGTTGGTCCTGAACCAGCACAGTCGCTGGACTTGATGACTTCTCAAGGTCCCTTCCAGCCCTGAATTTCTCAAAGAAGTGGAATTCTAAGAGGAATATGAATGGAAGGAGGATGGAAGGTTAGTGCACTGAGATTGGAAAGTCATTCCTTGTGTAGTATGCTGCATGAAATAAGGTGTGTAGAAGGGAAAAGAAAAATAATAGTTCATTGATTCATAGAGTTTAAGGCCACAAGGGACCATCAGATTATCTAGTTTGACCTCCTGTATCACAAGCCATTACATTTCACCCACTTATCTCTGTATTGAGCCCAGTAACATGTGTTTGGCTAAAGCATATCTTTCTGGGGGACACAACGGAGGTTTTGTGGGGAACTGGAAATGAATACTGAGGCACTGGTGAGGCAGGTAGGAAATTTCTCAGTGTTGCAATGCTGCAAACAAAAATACTAGAATGGGAATTTGACTGTCACTATGTTCTCTCTTCTTGTAATAAAACAAAGAAATAAAAATCCACCTGCATCCTGCTTCATCTTTTAAGTATGATGTAGGCTTTAATCTTGTTTTTATGGCGCCAAAAAAGAGCACAATATTGAAAATACGGTAACTGAATTAAATATCTTCAGGGAAATAGCAAACCCAGAATGTACGATCTGTATTTTTCTGCATGTTGTAGTTCATTGTTTCTGCCTTTATTCACTTGGATGTCCCACATACAGTGCACTAGCCTAAAACACTATATGCCACTATATTTCTATTCTGACCCTATTCTCATAAATATTGCATAGTTTGCTGTTTTTTTATGGCATGGTGTGGTAGGCTTCTTATGTCAATGAAAAAAGAAAATCATCATGGAAAAGTATCACTTCAGTAGTTTTCCAAATTTTCGCTTTTGTAGTATAGGTATGTATTTTCACTGTTACTTACATTCAGCACATCTTGATTTTAGGCATAGTTTGTATGGAGATATTTGTTATATCTCTCTCACTTTCTTTCAAATATGAAAATGAGCATTCTTTAGTAAGTCTTGACCTACAAATAATTGCATTCATGCTTAATTTTAAGCATGTGTGTAATCCCATTGACTTTGAAGGCACTAATCATGTGAATAAAGTTAAGTATTTGTGTAAGTGTATTCTGAATCATAGTTTAAGGGACCAGTGATGCTCATGTAATTTAAAGATTAGAGCCTGAAGGCAAGGCTGGATCTACCCTAAACTAAAACACATGTGCTAAGGGGCAGAATTAAATTTGGAGTGAGAAAGAAAAAAGGCAGAAGACAGAGAAGGAGGAGATCAGAGATTATGGAAATCTCACTTCTGAGTTTCCTGACTTTAGACAGTTTATATGTAAAAAGTTATGTTCCCTTTATAATTTTTTGCATTTGTATGGTGTTTTATTTTAGGGAGAAAGGCCTACGGCAGTGTGAAAGAGAAAGAGAGAGGGAAAGTATAAAAAGGGTAGAACTGAAGAGTTTGGCCTGCCTGGAAGAATTTCTTTCTTCTTTTAACTTGAACAGTTGAAATTTAATTAGAACTATTGAGAAGAAAAAAAATAATTTGGTATTTAAATCTAACTATAAAGTCATTGTTTTTTAAAATAATATTAACTAATGATATGAAAGCAATTAATCAAACTAATCTCTTTCAACAACTCTCAAGTACATTAGTCAAAGGGAATGTTTGAAGTGAACAATCAGATGATTAGCTTTGTGTGACTCAGAGATTAGTGAGTGGAAGGGTCCAAGTTCTTGTGATATGTATTGGAAACATTTCTGGACTGCTCAGTCACTATGCATACACTTCAAGGTAATATGTTGTTGGTAGTGTTTATTTGTTATAAAATATTCCTGGATAATTACAATGAGGAAAATGAGACTATGGGCACTGAGTCTCAGCTTTAGTGTAAATGAGAATTAGGCTTACAACTTTAAATTTGTAGTGCATAAAGCACCAGTATTAATTAGAGAAACCAGGGAAGGGCTTAGTTTTCTTTAGGTATGAAGATGCATAAAATCATGCATCTAGTTCCCAGCCTCTATCAAGTGTAACCATCTAGCAATAATAGGTCAACAGAGGGTAGTATGATGAATATACTAAGGGTGAAGCTGCTGAAGTTCTTTTTCTCTAGCTCAGGAGAGATGTAGGTTGACAGGAGGATGAGTCTCCCTGGCAATTATGGGAGTTGGGTCACAGAGGCAGTATAACTGGGTTATCCCGGGTGATGATAGAAAGGTTGCCAATGTTTGCAATTTTATTAGGAGTCTTCTGCTTTTCTTAAGGTCCCAGCTCCTGCAGTAATAAGATTAGGTGAGGAACTTAATTTTTAGTCTTAAAAGGACAGATTCTAGCCCTCATGGTTGCAGAAAAATGCCTGAAAATGTGATCCAAGTGAACCCCAAAGGCTTAGAATCTTGAAGGCAAAGAATAAAACCTAAATATAATTATTTTTAAAAATCTCATGATGTAGCGGAGGTGTCTGACTCATCATTTTTGAATACTTGGGGTTTGCAATACTATTGTAGGCATTGGAGTGTGATTCAGGGCCTGTTGGGTGTATATATTTAACAAATGAACCATCTACAGTGCTCTCCAGAGCCTTGCTACACCTGTTACACTGTTAGAGCCTGTTTAAAGACAAGGTCTGGTACCACAACAATCCAGAGACTCCATGAAGAGGCAGTGATTCCACAAGGATAGCAATTACAGCTGACTCCCAGTGTAGGTTCGATTGGAAGTTTGGACCATCTGACTTCAGTTCAGAAATAGCTTAGTGGGAAAGTCATGGTATCATGTATGCTAAAATTCAGAGAATGCACATGGTGAGACCTTAGCCTGTACTGATAGAAAAAAGGGGTAGTGGCTTCTTGAATGGTTCCCTCCCTAGTGGTTGGAAAAGGTGAGGGGGGGAAGGCATCACCTCAGCTGGTGGGTGGACCAAAGGGGCTATATGATCCTGAGGGAAGGAAGAGTTTAGCACATAAAGACCAGTAAATTATCCTCCCCAAAAGGGGCCTCCATAGTCTTGTATGCATTCAGAGACTAGCACCGATGGTCATAACTTGTTGAGCTCTTATTCCAAGCTGTGCTGTGGATGAAGCCACTCCAGCCCTGGATGAATGGTTCAGGAGCAGAACTTCAACAATTAATGCAATTGGATATGCAGGTGTAATACTGTGCATTTGGCCCACAGGCAGGTGGTTGGTTCCCCCTGGAAGTTCACAGCTGTGATTCAACTGTAGGCAGCTCTGAGTTGGCATGGCTAAAGGGGCACACTATGGGAACCCAGCAAATGGGTCATGTGAGCTGGTGATTAGATCTTGGGCCCAGTATTGTGCATTGGCCCACAGGTGGGCAGCCAGTTCTCCAAAAAGTTCACATCTGCGCCTTAGTGGAGAGGAAAATCTGAGTTGCCATGACATGAAAGGCATGCTCTTGGCCCAGCCAATCCCCTCTTACACTCTTTCACAGCCAGGAAGCAGCCTCTTGCAATGATTACCGTATATCAAAGTGAAACAGATTTGGGATTTTTTAAGGGACTGAATTAATCATCGGGGCAAAGAGAGAGTGAGGGCAGATACAGGTGTGGAGGGCTGAGCGGTCTTTCTCAAGGTGGAAACAATTAAGGAAAAAATGATGACCTGTGCTATACAAACTATTGCCAGAAATTCCCACATGGGTTTAGTTAATAAAGTTGCAGCCTAATTAAATTGCATCCATTGCATTTTGTCTTTCTTCCTGGGTGTTGAAGACAACAGAAGTACTTTAAAGTAAGATTAACACTTGGATGAGCTATCTTTAGAGGATGCTTTCAAGATAAGTATGTACCTATAAGAGTAATATCCATATTTATTTTTAAATGTACATATATTTACATATTATCAGCGCTTACACAAACTTATGCCCCCATTTATTTTGCACATGTGTATTCTTACATGGCTGTAACAATGTTTACTGCTTAGAGAGTAAAACGTTTTCATCTGTTTCATATTTTTTTCTTGATGTTTTCTCTTTCTTTCCTAATAAAATCATACGTAAACCAATATGGCTCATGAAGTTTTATCGGAGAAAGACATGTAAAATCCATGTAACCTAATTATCCTTCAATTATTGTATTTGATTGCTTAATTCTGGCTTAAATCTTTACCAGATTCCTTCTCAACAAACAGAAGGTATAAGTTGTATTACCTGATATTCACCTTTATCTGAAACCAGTCATCTAGTTCATGTGAAATCAACCTTAAAGTATCTCAAACTTTCAGCAAAAAGAAATACAAAAGGTTTTATACCCTTTGGCTAAACTCTCATTTTACACTATGCAACATCTCTATTGGTGCTTGGAGACTGTACCTAGTTTTTTCCTTCTTGAGTCCATTATTCTTCTTGGTATTTGTCTCCACGGTCTGCTGTTAGACCATAATCCTACGCTCTGGTACACAGTCCCAATACCGAAAATCACACTGGATAGCTCTAGGGATGCCCAATGGCAAGGAATCCCCTTCTCTTGTTTACCCCTCAGTGCTCTACTTGCTCCACAGTAGCCCTTATGGCACTAGCAGGGTTCCATCTTCAGAGGTGAAAGGATCTGCATAGCATCAGCTTCTTTTGCCCTGACCTGCCTGTGGCTTTCCACTAAATCTGGTCAGAAAAAAATTGTAACAGTTTCTCATTGAAAAATGCTGGTTTCATAAATCTTTTTTGTGTTTATGTGTGTGAAATCATACCAATTTACAATGAAGACATTTCAAAACAAAATATTTGTCATGTTGGAAAATTTCATTTCAGAAAATAATTTGAAATTTTGTTTCAAAATAACTTTTTATTATTTTAATTATTTTTGTATCTTAGCTTATGACATGTCAGAGGTAATGCATTATGACATGTGATATCATGTCAGATCATATTATGACACTGTATGTTACATTATGTACTATTAGTACTGATATATCATATAACAATGTAACAGTCAAAATAGGCTATTTTTATTTTATCTTATTTTTAAAATCACTAAGGGCAGCTGCTATTTAGTTCTAATCGAAACATCTTATCTTATTTTCTTGTTCAAAGTGTCTGCTGTTTGTGTTTTAATGAAACAGTTTGTCACTTTGAACAAGAAGATACGCACTCAGTGTACTAATTAGAGGAGCAACTGTTTTCAAATACCTCGTGTAAGCCTGGAACCAGTTTTCTAGTATATTGAACACAGCGGCTCTTTTAATTAGTGCATTAAATGTTTTTATTTCCCTAACTGAAATTTTCTTAAATGAATATTTTTCAGAATTTTAATTCAGTGGGACATTCCCAAACCATCTGATTTCTTTCTAATTCAGAATGAAAACACATTTCAAAATGTCAAAATTTCCTAAGTATTGGAAATTTCAAGTTTTGACCAGCTGTCCTTGATACCACATAGCTGACAATGTCACTGTTACACTGAAAACAGATTTAGGGTACCCATAGAATATAACTAATCTATTTCACCCTGCCAGGTTTACCAAGGGGTTCCCACAAAACAGCACTTTTTAACTAATCTGTCTCCTGAAGGTATGGGTCTCAAGGATAGCCAAGGAAATACCTGGAAGACATGGATACAGCCTTCCAATAAATGATTAACAAAAGCAGTATTCTTTTCCAAAACAAGGCACCTTTTTATTGGTGGACACAATAATCCCTAATACATTAGAAATCTAAACCAACAAATCCCTTCAGCAAGTTAAAGTATATTTCAAACCGCAGTAATGTACAGTTTAAATTATTCTAAATGGCTACACTCTATCACAGATTGCGGACAGCAGATCTTAAGTACACTTTATATGTTACACATATAAACTTCTTTCACAATTAACATACACTAGTACATCTTTATTAACACACACACACGCACACACACACCCCTCTGTACTATACTATACTATACTTAAAGCTGTCTGTTGATTTCACTGCATTGTTTGCTGCTGGTGCTGCTTGTTTTCTCAGTCAGCTTCATTCTGCTATGGCAGGTCATCTCTCTCTTTCTCTCCCGACTTCTCCCTTAACCGTTGGGAGTTGGGCAGCTGCGTGCAGGGGCTGGCCCCCAAACAGCTGATCAGTGGCAGAGGCTGCAGTGGGACTGGTGTCCAAACAGTTGATTGGGGCCCCAGAGCTGTGGGTGAGTGAGGGTGTGGATGACCTAGACTGTGGATGGCAATTGGAGATAAGCTGATTGGGGTGGATGTGGATCGGATGCATATCCACATTTTGTATCCTCACAGGGTTCTAGGTATCTGCCTGTTCTATTTTTATTCTCCAAGCACCTTCCACAACTTCCATAACTGTTATCTGTCAATCATTGTTGTTTACTATTTTTGTGACTTTTAGCCTACATTCCACTTGTTTACACTCTACTATGTGACTTTTGGCCTACTTTTGTACTGGACATGCTCACACATGCTCAGTACCAGACATGCTTGAATGCATGCCAACATTCCAAACATTTCACACATGCTCACTGCTGTTGTTTACCTTGGAGTTATGATTACCTCATCAGACTTTTGAAGCTTAGCTAACCTTTCCCCCACTTTTGACAGCACATTCTCAGTAAATATTATGTGGCCTGCAGTTTACAATGGTCGTCTGATTCTTGCTTTTTCAAAATGGAGATCAGGAATGTGAAATGGAGTCTGGGGAATTTCTCCAGTATCATCACCACCTCTGTGTGACTCCTGTGTCCAGCTACACACTTCTTGTGCAACAGAGCTGTCCTAGTTCTGCTGCCAGGAGAGACCTCCGATTGTAAATGTGGAAGCTGGAGGTACTCTTTAGGATACCTTGTTTGACAATGCATTTCCTCAAAACAATTCCTTTAAGTCCATCACTCTGTGTGTTCTCATTGCTGCTATTGTTTGCTTCAGGCACCTGTTCCTGCTTTGCACTCTGACCTGGATACAGATAATATCTTAACTCCTGTATCAAACAGAATTTTACTGCATTCTGTCCCCTATTGCTTATCTGTTGTTTTATTTCTTCCCTGAGCAGAAATTCCTTCAACTTCACATACTCCTGCACATCAGTTAGATTGGCCCCTACAGCTTGGTGCTGAATTTTGCTGTACATCATTACATTTAGTATCGCAGTGTGTTTTTTTCCCCTTTTATTGCCTAATTTGATTCTGCTCAGTGGTTTGAAATGTTGTACCAAGGGTATATTAACACACACCCAACTCTGAGATTCAGTTGCTCCTCAGTGACTCTGCAGCAGCCAGCTGGATGACCTTGTTGATTCTATGTAGCTAAGAGTCTGTTATTTCAGAGATTGTGTCCCATGAGGTGGGAATCAACAGTTGATTTGGGATATGAAGCAGATATTTAGTAATAAAATTTTACTTGACAGCTGTTCAGAAGCTATCAAGAAAATTTATATTCCAGGATGAAGTAGTAACTCTTGAAGCAGAAACATGACAACTAGATGAAATGCAGTCAGGTTGCATGAAGATTTCAGACAAGAGTGTATTCAGTGCCAACCCAGATGAGTTTATGTTGTGATCTGATCCTTCCTAATTTACAAATTAGAACTCCTACTTTCTCATAAGACACATTTTTCAGGATCCATATGTGCTATAATATAGGCTGAAGTAATGAAACTAGAATAAAAAACTTCCTGTTCAAACTGCATACTGTGTGCAACCTTTGGACCAAATCCTACAGTCTTTACTGAATGGGACAAAATCTGGGTCACTGCAGAATTAACTTGGGTGATAGGCTTAGATCCAGGTACCGATCTACTCCCTTCTCCCCCCATAGGGCAGCAACTGCAGTTCTCTGTGTCACCTCATCATCTTTCCTTTTGCAGTTACAATATGGTACAATGCAATGGAGTTGACACCTCAACATAGCAGCACCAGAGCACAAAACCAGATAAATATTAAAAGCCTCACTGCTCTATTCTTTATAGACATTACAGTCTTTTGCAATTTCATAAGAGTAGAGATTTGTCTTGGTTTCATTATGTACAATTCCCTTTCACCGACCCTGGGCATTGATTGGTTGTTCTTCTCCCTCCTAGAGCTTGTTGTGGTTTGGTGGCAATGTATATACAACCAGTAAAATCCTTTAAGAAGATAGGTGCTATTTGAGAATACTTGCTTAATTGGAACCCTTACGACATCTGCTAATGATTGGCAAAAGCAACTGCTTGCTTCTGAATAAGGCAGGTAGCAGGCAGACCGATGGGAGTGGTGCCTTCAAAGATGTTGCCAGATGCTTCCTGAGACACACATGAAAATTTACTGCAGTATCCTAGCCAAATCTTATTGAATTAAGTTAAATCTTATTGAATGAAGAGTTTATGTATTTTAGGAATTCATTGTATTAAAATGCAGATGTGTATGTGTTATGAGAAATTGAATGTAACATCTATAGGGAGGGGATATGGCCAATGTAAGCACTGGTTATATGCTTCAAAGGGTTCTGAAGCAATGTGCTAGACAAACAAAGTTAAGTGGGATATCTAGGAAATACTTGGGAGAAGGAGAAGGCAACTTCTCACCTCTTGACCCATCCTGTTGACGCTGTGACCTGCTGGTCACTTTTTACATGAGACAAGATCAGAGGCCTGATGTATTTATTTAGATGGAATATATGGCTAAAGATGTTAACATAACCCAGTCACTGTCCAACATTAAACAGTGTTGAACAAGGTCCATTGATAAACAAGGTCCAGGGTTTGATATACAGGCCTCTGCCTGCTTAGTAGCATGGCAAATACATCATTACAAATACTTTTAACCTTTTCTTACAAAGAAAAGAAGGAAAAACAGGTAAAGCATTTGAAATGCAAATTTAGGTAAGGCTCTCCTTTTAACAACATCCCTTGTTTCTTTTCCCTTTAGCTCAAGAGTTTTTTAAAGGAAAAACAAATCCTTATTTGACAGTTTCTTAGATAGTAATAACTGTGCTTCTGGGGAAAAAAGAAAAAGTTATTTGAAATGGGCTGGAGGTGTTGAAGTCTGAGCCCATTTCATCCCAGGTGGCATTTGGGATTCAGCTGAAGCTGGCAGAGGTGATGATGTTATCTGGGCCCTCTCTTTGGCCCTCATCTCGCCAGTACATCTCTCCAGATCATGATGAAAGCCTCGGGTCCAAAGGAGATGCTGGAGGTGGCAGCCATGATGGTGAAGCTCACTCCAGTAGCCAATTTTTCTCCCCAATTTTCTTTCTTTAAGGACCCACAAAGGGAGTGATGGGTTTAATATCCCATCTACTAATTATTTTATCTACCAATTAGGCCTAGTTTGTGACACACCAGTTTTGGTTCACTAATTTTTGGATCTATACTGTTCTTGTTCACTGAGTATGATCTTAACACAGTCCTTGAGTATATCAGTAGGCCTTTTTGTTTAGATCAATTTAGTCTGTCTCCCTTTCGTATCTTTTGCTATCAACATTTGTTGTTATGGGTTATTGTGACATCTTATGAACCTACACTCATTTTTCACAGTTGAGCTAACAATTATGTTAAATCTATAGCTACAATTATCATCAGAGTTCCAAACTGGATAAAAGAGTGCACAGATTCATGGGTGTTCTTGTTCTGAGATAGCAGCTGTTGTGAACCTGTGACCCCAGAAAAATCCTTTATTGGAGTTCAAAGGACTGTTCACTAACAGAGCTCTTTTTGGAATTGGGGTGACCTCTGGTAAGCTTATTAGCATGCCGGTAGGTTCTTTTATTGTTTTGAATATATTTTCTCTGTGATGCTTTTACTTTAAGAATACATGTGGTTGCTTAGAAAGAGTTGTGTGATAACCTAATTGTGGGTAATTATGTTGTTTATATCCTCTGAGAAAAGAAGGCAAAGGAAGCTTGCTGAGGCAGTCTGTCTTGTTGGGAAAGGCACAGTGTAGGCAGGGATCTGGGAAGCCTGGAAACACCTCAGTCTGCAAAGAGAGAGATGTTTGTCTCCACCCAAGTGAGGAGATGGCTGGGGAGCTGAAGCCTAAGAAGTGGGGGGCCTTTATTGGACCATGTGGGAGGGAAATACAGGTGCACTTGCCCTGAACTGTGATATGTTCCCTATTTCCTGGGAGCAGCATAACCTTCCTGCTGTGTGGGCAAATATTTGGGAGTATTCTATGCCCCCATGCAGTGCTTGCCTCTTTCACCCCTCACTTCCACCATAGTCTTACCATAAAAAAGGCTGTTCCCATGAGCTACACTCCTGCACAGAAAGGTGGCTGCTTTCCCACATGTACTGTTACCATAACCAGCTGCCATTGGTACCAAAAGTTGGGAAGAACAGGAAGACAGGTAAATAGGTGGCTTAATACCTTTCTTCATTTCCTAGAGCAGGGACCATGAGTGTGGATTCTTGCTTTCTGTGTCCTCTGCTGGTCCCCTTCTCTCTACTCTGGCTCTTCCTGGTGTTAGTCTCCTGCCTCTTTCCCACATGCAATCATACAAGAAAGTGAAGCACCCCATGAAACCTATCCACCTGGCTTTTTACTGTGATCCATCACTATATTATCTGTTGTTCTCTCACATAAAATCAACTGCAATAGATCTTTTTGGGGTAAAACGCTGCTTGAGGGAGGGTTTGGATTTTGGTAGGGGTTTATTAAACAGAAAGGTGTTTCAGAGTTTTTTCATCCTGATGGTGAAAAGGCATTTTCAAAAAGGAATATTTGGCAACATTTCTTAAATATGATCTGATTTTGCCTGATCTCCTCTGGGTGTTTGTTCCATAGCCAGATCCCTTTGTTTGAGAATTCTTTATCTCCAGCTCTCATATGCTTCCTCCTGGGCTTTGTGATCTGCATCATCCCAAAGGAATGCAGCTGTCATGATGGTTCGTTGACTGAAATTTGGTCTTTAAAGTATCTGGGGTTTGATCCATTAATTGCTTTGAAAATTGGGACAAAAACCTTAAACTGGCATCAGAAGCCAACTGGGAGCCAGGGTGGGACTTGTGCAGAGGTCTGATGCACTCATGGTAGCTCTACAGAAGGTGGCCAAACCTGCTGGGATTTGTGCATCATCTTCAGTTTCAGATGGAGTAATCCTTCCTAGAGGTTTAAAATGCATGGAGAACTGTAGCTAGGTGCTTATCTAGGAAGAGGGTTGATGTTTCCTAAAAAGCTTGATATGAAAGATGACATTTTTAGAAACTGATGCTCCTGGCCATCCAAACTTATTGAGCAGTCAAACAAAATTCCAAGGCTTCATGCCATTTTGACAAATGGGAGCAATATGCCCTCAGTAGAAGGTGGAGACAACATCTCAGCTAGTTTTTCAAAGTATTTCCCCTTTTTGGCCAGCATAAGTTCGGTCTTTCCTGGGTTTAACCTAACCCAGCAGCTCTTCATAAGAACATAAGAATGGCCATACTCAGACCAGTGGTCTATCTAGTCCAATACCTGATCTTTCAACAGTGGCCAATGCCAGATACTTCAGAGGGAATAAACAGAACAGGACAGTTATAGATTGATCCATCACTGGTCATCCAGTTCCATCTTCTGATAGTGATAGGTTGCTGCCACCCAGACCATGGGGTCGTGTCCCTGGCCATCTTGGCAGTTAGCCATTGATAGACCTATCCTCCATGAACTTATCTAATTCTTTTTTGAACCCAGTTACACTTTTGGCTTTTACAACATCCCTTACAGTGAATTCCACATGTTGCCTAATCCAAGAGTCAATTTCTTGTAGGCACATACTTTGGAAGTTGTATTCTCTGCATCCATTGAGAATGAGATATATAGTTGAGTGTCATCAGCATCCTGTTCACAACTAAAATGATAGTTTCTACTATTTCTCCCAGTGATCTCATGTAGATAATGAAGAGAAGTGGATTCTTCCGGGACCCTGCAGGTGTGGTCCTTTGGAGAGGAAAAGCAGTAACTCATTACTACTCTGAGTTCTGCAAGAGAGGAAAGTTGGAGCCAGTCTAGTGCTGGGTCATTTATTCCTGCTATGTCATATATGTAGATTAGCAGTACCTGTGTCAAAGACTGCAGAGAGGTCCAGCCATTTGGCCTGTGTGCACGCCCATTAGGAGGTAGTATTTTAGTGCCACTAGAGCCATCTCTGAGCTGTGCCCTTGTCTGAACCCTGATTGTGAGACACCCAGAATATTGTTGAATGTCACATGTTGGTGTTTTGTGGTTGCTACTTTCTAAATGATTTTTCCCAGGAAGGGGAGGTAGTAGATGGATTTATAGTCGGAGAGATCTCTAGGATCCTGCATTTGCTTCTTGGGGTTTGGGCAAACTATTACATTTTTCAAGAAGCTTGCTAAGTATGAGTCTTGAGGGTCAGATTGACCATTTCCATTAGTAATGGGCATAGTTCTTCCTTGCTAAATTCCCTCAGATAGGAGGGGCATGGATCTATTTCACGGCTGTGGCTCAGGGCTTCTTTAGCTTCAGCCTGAGTGATGGGGCCAAACTCAGCTAGGGATGGTGGATACTAAGATTTAGAGGAGAGAAACTTTCTTCTCTATTAGCTTCATATGTATTCAATTAATCTTATCAGTAAAATATGCTGACAGCTCTTCATAGCTGTTGATACTTGGGTGTGGTGTCTGGGCTGAGTAGACTGGGAACTTCATCTGTGGTAGTTCCTTTGTGAATGATGATCATTTTCTCAGAAAGGGGGTGGAGTGAGCATCATAAGTCCAAGGCATGGATGGTAACGGACATCAGGTGATTGTGCAATTGTGGTGACTCACTGCTACCTTTGCATTGTTTTTTGGTGGGGTTTTTTTGTGCTAGGGCAAGCTGGAAACATAGAGAGTTCAGGAATGTCAGGGAGAAGACCAGCTTTGATTGTTTATTAACCTGATGTAAAGGGAAGATTCTGATCTTTCTCCACAGAAGGTGTAATTAAATTATTTTTTATCTGAAAATATAACCTATGCCATGTTCTATGACTGTATGTTAACAGGTGTGCTATGTATGATTAATTAAACAAACAATGCCCTGTTCATTTCCTTTGGTTTTAATTAATGAAGACGTTTCCAACATTATTCTTCTAAGCAAAACCATATATCAACATTCTATGTAGTGGTGATATAAAAAGTGGTGAAAATTACATCTCACTATGGCAGTGCAAGTGGGTATGAATTAGACACAAAGAACCTGATTCTCATCTAATTTTCACTAGTGCAAATCCTGAGTAATTCCATTAATTTGAATAGAGTTATACTGTGCAACTGTTTAGAATCCAGTCTTAAGGAGGCATTGTAGTAGGAAAAGAAATGAACAGCAGATTCTGTAACTCTAATCAATGTGCAAAGTATCCAGATCTGGGATTTTTGTTTCTGTCCATCTGTAATATATAAACTGTAGTCTTACGAATTTCATTATATTGAAACAAAAGTTCTGAAGTTTTCCTTCAGGAAGTCTAGTGACACATTTCAAAATTACAGATGGTTTATGACATAAATGCATGACCCTTCTCATTTCAGTATCACTTTCTTTCTGTAGAAATCCTGTGAGACTTTTCAGTCTCAAAAATAAGAATTCAATAGTACCGTATGTCAGTTGCAGAATAAGAGAGAATGTACCAACCAGACAAACAGCATTTTAATTTTCACTGAGTTGAAATTGAAACTGTCAGTTTGTTGCATTCTAAAATTTATAGTCTGGACAGGCACACTGCAAAACTTTGCAGGAATTTGTACTAGTCCCTATATGATTAAGCCAAAAAATAAATGTGATCATATTATTATTTCTAGTGACATTTAATTTAAAAAAATCAAACATTTGTGTATTATTAGTCTTTAACATGACAAACCCTACAGTACTGATAAATGGTTTTATTTGAAACCAGGCTTCTGACAAGATGACCCAACAGAAGAGCCCTGCTTCCCTGTGGAGGGTCCAAACGTGTTACACAAACTTTTCCAGGATGTTGAGGCAGATGTTTGATGTTGGTTAAAGCATTTGGTTAGGGCGGAAAGTCTGAGTTAGTTGTATCTGAACTGAAGAGGACTGCTGCGCTATCACTGTCTCAGTAATTATATTTTATAGTATTCTCACAGTAATATACATATTACTTTCTTACATATGCATATTTCCAGCTGAACATTTCTTTAAAATGAGAAAAATGTGGATGTTAATAAAGCAGAAATACTTGCAAATGACTTTCAGATCACTTCATTTTAATTCAATACATATCCTCTGATTCTCTTGTAAACAAAGGAAAAGATTAAAAGCAATTTTAAAGGAATGATAAAGCTATGAAAAGATTGATTCTTTTTACAATTTATAAACTCAAGATACTGCTGGAATTATCTTATTTTGCCTGTAGTGTACAAAAATAATCTACATTTATTTCTGTTTCCTGGAAGCATTTATTGAAATGCTTTGGTACTGTTTCTTTAGCACTACAGTACTAAAGCAGTTGTGCAGGGCTTTCTTTGCCTTTGTTTTTTAGCTGAAAGGAAAATAATATATTTTAGACAACATCTCATGGTATTGCAAAAAGAATACTAGCTTCTATCAGTATTCTGAGCTAGTTCAAGACTTCAGATATCTGTAGTTATGTACTCATGTATATTGCATTCATATTAATGCATTATATTCCAGGGTTATCCATCAGCCAATTTCTGATAATTTCTGGTTGACTAATAAAAGAACTACTTTTTTTTATCATAATTTAGCCATTGAAGTATATCTTATGCTCATTTTATGTTATCATTATGGGTTAATGGTTTCAAAGTGTGTCTTCCTTAAGTTCTCTTATTCCATACAGTCTAAAAATTCTAAAATTAAGGTTAGGACTAGGAAAAATGATTAGTAAAACTAATGGTGAAATTCACCCCATTGTGAAGGGCTCAGTGTTCTCACTCTGTGTGTGGAAGGGGGTGCAGTCTGAACAACCCCCTGCCCAGGCTTCTGCATACCTATATGCCAAAGAAATTAGCACCACACCAACCCTGAAAAGGTCATCTTGAATGGAGCTAATAATGGGACGATAGAGGCCTCCATGGACCTGGTAATGACAAACCATCACAAAAAGGGGTGTGGAATTTCAGTGGTCACTAGTCCTGTCCATAGCTGGTATAACATATACTGAGCCCCATGGCCAGTCCACTGCTTGAATGGAATGCATTCCATTCACCTCAAAGACCTCTGCTGAGTTCCCCAAACTAACCCCAGTGGTTTAAATTGCACTGAAAAGAGTAATTTTCATGCTAAGAACACTCGCACTGGAATAACGTAAATTTTCTTTTTTGAAAAAAATTAAAAGGGCACAGTTTGATGTTTTTATGTTGCTTTTAATGAGTTATCTTAATTAATTTTGTACAGTGCTTTGAAGATGCAAAACACTTCACAAGTATCTTTGCCATAATTGCTCTTAGATTTAATCCTCCATGTAGTTATATCTTCTCTCTGAGTTCCTATGCTTACAACTTTCTGTAACTTTGAATGATTAGACATCTTTTTCCTCTCTGACTTTCAGCCACTTCCTCTCAAAAAAAGCAATCCTGCAGTCATTATTCACATGCCTAAGTGTATAATTCAATGGGGCTTTGCCCATGCATTGCAAGAGTGGGGCTCACCTTACAACACTCCACTGATTCAATGGGCTGCTCTGCTGTAACTCAGCAGAACTTGGCCCATAATGGTGAATTCTCTTACACATGTACAACCATTTGCCTTTATTAGGATACCAGTGTATTAACTAAGGGCAGAATTAGGTCAACTGTGACAGCAGCAAATTTTGGCTACTTAAGTGACATTAGCAAAAGTCAGAGTAAATTCTGGTACCTGGATTCTGCCGCTCTTATATGTGCAAAAATGTCCTTTACTATGCAAGTAGTCTCAATTGCAGATCACACCCTCCGTTAATTATACAAGCTATATGTAAGTGAAATTCACAAGCAAGTTCTATATTATCACCAGCATATAGACTGTTAAAAAGGCAAGGAAGAGAAACTGGAAAGAAATACTCAAATCCCTGTATTATGTTAAAATTTCTATTTGTACCAGCACATTTATTTTTATTTATGTTGGAGAATGGAAGAAAAAAACCACGGAAGTCTGTACTATTGTCTTTTTACTGCAGGAGAATTGGAGAAGTATGGTTATAGGTGAACTATAATAAAAATATAACAAAGAAAATAGAGAGAAATGGAGCAGAAGCAGGAGAAAGGGATGGAAAGTAGTCAGCTTTTAAATAACTAAAATGTTTGATTCAATACCTAGAGAAATTAACATAAATGTGCTAACATGTATACAAAACACACATGAGCTAATGATCTGAGCAAAGAACTAAGAATCAGGGACTCCTCCTGAACCATAGCTCTGCCTATGACACTGACTCACCCCTTGGACTTGGGCAAATAACTTTGGGTGAAATTCACTCCACCTTCACAAAGCCTGAGTATTTAGATTGTACGTGAGTGGAGTGTGGAAGATTTTTGTCATCAAAAATCCTTCTTTTCATTGCAACTTCAGTCTCTGGGCTGGAATAACCGACCATTTGTTGCAGTGTGCTAGGGCCACTGGAATCAAATAATTGCCCCACCACTGAATAACTGCACTCCATTTTAGCCTTCTTCACCAGTCTCAAGGGGATCAGTGTGTAGACACTTCCTGTGGTGCAGAAGGAGTGACCAAGTATCCCTGCTACAATTTTCCATACATCTCATAGGCAGGATGTAATTGCTGTGGAAGTCCTTGTGCTATCCTTCTCCACCACAAGTGTAATTCATCCTCTATTTTCTTGCCGCAGTTTCTCCTTCCAAAATTAACAATAATTGTTTGTGTAAAATACATCTCACTTTCGTTATGTGAGAAGAATAAGAGAACTTGCCAGTTCTTTCACCACAAGAAAACCCTCTTCATGGTCCCTGTAGTCAAAACATCTCTGCTACTGTAACTGCTTTTTCTCTAGCATTTCTGATTTCATTTCAGCCCTTTCCAGTCTGTTCAGAAGAACACTGTAGCTAAAATAATCTTTCTTAACTACTGCTCATTTATGACATTTCTTCTTTGGATCCCTTTACTAGCTTTCTTTCACCTTCTGTACGGGAAGATTTTGATAGACCAGTAAAAGGGCCAGGGACCATGTGATAGTGTAATATTGACTATCATATTTATTGCTAACAGCAGCCAAACTTGGTAGACCTTTCTTCAGGCTTGTGCAGCCTTGGCATAACTAAGCCAGGATGGGAGGGCAGCATCTTTCTCAACCTTTGCCTGACCCTGCATCCCTTCCCTGATGCTGGGATCTGTGTTTCAGATTTATGCATGCCCTCTGGAAGATGTTTGTCCGGGCCTCAAGATTCTTTAAGGACACACCTAGTTAATAAAGTACATGGGTGAACTTAGGTTTAGCTTTTGAAACCTTTTTTTCTCTTTCTTGACCTGTAACAAGAATAAATGGGGGGGGGGGGGGGGAGACATGGACTCTTTGGGATCTCTTCTTGGACACAGCTGGATCCTCCAACAGCAGCTGGAAGATCAGGCCAATCAGAAAGCCATCACTGTTTTCACTCGAAAGTCGCCCCAGACTTCAGTAATTATTAAGGATTGAGGGTTGGGGTGTTTTACTAAGCTGTTGCAGATGTGTGTAAGTGCTTGAGCCTAAGTAGAAGTATAGCTTTAAAGAAAGAGCACTTTCATGTTGTGCTTGAGCCTAAGTAAAATATAGCTTTGTAGTAAGAGCAATTTTGTATTATACTGTTTCTACCAGTCCATCTATCGGCTGGATGGCTGTGTCTCCATTTGGCTTATTTCCTTACACCATCTCACACCAAGTAAAGTTACTCTGAACCCCGGGTAACATTTCCATATATAGTTGATCTACACCTTCCAGACAAGTTAACCCTGTTCCTACCCACATTTCTCGTCTCATTTCCTACTACTCCTTTTTCTTTCACGCTAACCTTAATACCATCCTCTGTGCTGCTATCCATATTTGGAAATCCCCCTTTAGCTCAGCATCTTTACAGAGAAATCCCTCTTCAAATTGCCCTTTTCCTCCCAAATGCCAACCCATATAAGTAGTGACACTGTCCATCAGTTATAAAACCACTTTGAGATCCTCAGAAGGCAGATGCTTAAGTCTGATATATTTATTGTCCCTTACAGTTTCAGTTACAGAGCAAGACTCACTGATCTGATTCTAAATCTGTGAATCTACTGAATAACAGAACATATTAGGTCACAAGGGACTGATTTTACTGATATAAACTTAATTGCCATTTATACCTTTTCTTTTTATACTGGAAAGTTCTCATAAAATCTGATGTCTTTTTCCATTGGATGTGTGACAGGATATGGATATAGAATACCCAGGGGTATGAATATGGATACCCAGGGGATTGGCTTGTGAAAGGGTTAAATGAGTAATCTGTTTTATCTACATAAAATCCTCTAAGTCCTAAGAGGAAATAGGAAAGCAGAAACCAACTGCAACATGTGCTCTGCAGGAACTTCTAGTTCTCCTTCCCTCTTGTCAAGTATGCTTATCCTAAAATAATAGAGACTTTAGTATTTTTAATGGAAGGGAGCATTGGTAATACTCTCTCTTTTCGCTGAGAGAGATTGCAGTTTTCTGCTGTTAGTGAGACTCCATTTTAAATCATATGGAAGGGGTTGATTGATCAGAATCTAGTGGTGGTGGTGTACTGAGGCATTATAAAACTTGCTCCAGTGCTGCGAGACTCTCTCCAGTTCCAGAGCTCAGTTAGAAGTCTGCAGTAGTTCTAAGGCATTTAGTCTAATTGAAGAGTTTAATATTGTCCTGGAGGTGTACATATATCAAAGTTTACATTGGCTTAGATGTCTAGTTTACTTCAGGAGTTTGCTGTAGTGTAGGAGTTTAGTTAGCTCTGAGGTTTTCTCTAGTTTAAAGAGCTTACTCCAGTCATGAGAGCTGGAAGATTCTTCTCAAGGATTGTAGTTGGAACCTTTTTTCCTCTTGGTAAGTGGATTTATAATAAAGGAATTATAGACCTTATGAGGAGCTATTGTAATTTGGTAATTCAAGGAAACATGTTTCCCATGGGCTCTTAAAATAAAAATAATTTATTTTTCTAAATATTTAATGAACTCCTGACTTTTCTATTCTCTCTTCCTTCAGTGCACTTATGACCGTATTATCCACAGTATGCACGCAACAGTGTGACAAGATCAGAAGCTCTGAAACAGTTCTATTTTAGATATTCCTACCTTACCATTTCCTAATGGAGTCCTTGGTTTCCTGTCATTTTGATAATTATAGATTGAATGGAAGAGTTCCCACAATCTGACTGACTGCTTGTAACAGATAATAATTATTGAAATATGCCTGCTGCATTGAAAGTGATTGATGATGGCATTATATGCTGCTATTGAATCAAAGTGAAAGGAAAAAATATGCAAAGACTAACAGAAATATTAAACTTGGTTTACAGCATCTTTTGCAGTTCAATGATAGTCTCTTAGTGGTGCTCATCTATATCTCCTGTCATGAATTCCTCACAAATTGTGATCAGTTTTTTAGGAAGTCTTTTTTTTTTCTTCCTCCTTGGTATTGTGTAACTAACACTCCAAATTCACTAAGATGAATTTTTCCTTAGTAATGAGTTCTTATATAAGATAAAAATGTGATATTTGAAGTGAGCAGCCATGAATGGTATTATTGAACTTCTTTGTTAAACTATGAAATCCCAAAAGAGGGCCTTTAAACACATATTCATGTGAATAAACGGCACCCAGATTAAATAAGAGTGGAGAGTTATAGAAGTATGAACATATATTTGATACCTTTTTTGTTGATCATTAGCAAAGACTATGTATGTCTGTGTGTATAGTGTGGTGAGTGTATGCATGTAATAAATAAGAGTCTTGAACATACTGAAATATTGTTTAGGTTATTTTTCATTACAGAGAGCAGGAGAGGATTTCAACTGATGATTAATGTCCCATATACATGCTGGCAGAATGTTCCATGTACCTCTATGTAATAGGTAAAATGGAAGATCCTGTGGTTAAATGGTGGCTGCTTATGCAGATTTTTACTGGCCTTGCCAGAACAATTCACTTTAATTAAACAATGGAATTCTTAAATATTACTTGAGCCAGAGAAAGATTTACAATCATTCTATACTCTAGTGATTAGGGCACTCTCTTGAGAAGAGCTAGTTCTCTATTCAAATCCCTTCTTCCACAGGGGGAGACGTGAACTGGTAGTTCCCCATATCTAGGTGAGTACCCTAACCTCTGGGCTAAAGATTATAAGCAGCTCTTCCTGCTCCTCTTTCCCTCATCCCTGGGCTGTTTTTTCAGGTCCCTCATGCTACCTAGGTGGCCAAGTGCCTATCTTTTCCGTTTGTGATCACTAGCCATGATAGGTGTTTCTGTGTGGGCCAGACTTAGATGCCTTTTCCATGAGAAGAGTGGGGATTGTCACACACAACTCTCTGATTGGTGTCTCCCATTGGCTAGTTTAAGTGGCTCCTCTCTAGTGTGCTGAGTTTTGTTGATCTCATTTGAAGGTGCCTATCTCACCCGATTCATTATATGGGGAGCCTATGCATCTAACTCAGGCTTTGTGGATTGCAGTGTTGTTCATGTGATTTTTCGAGGGGCTGTAATGCTGAGCATCATAATGTTTAAGTTACTTTGCAGACCTGGGCCTAAAGGACTAACTCCTATTCAACTTACTCACATGGCCAGATGCATTAACTTCACTTCAAGTGTTACTAGAATTCTCAAGGAAGCTTTCTTAGACTGCTGGATAAGAACTCATGCAAGTGGTTCACAAATGTTAAATTTAGGTGGCTAGGTAGAAAATTTAAGTCATGTACAGGACCATGTAGGCAAGGGAAATTTGGGATTCTGCCTCTTGTTTTATTCATGCATTTTAATGGGAATAGTTCAGTCAAGGGAGCATGATTTGGCACTAAACATTTTCACTTCTTCTCCAAACTGACACTCATTTTAAATAAACTCTAAACAGCTCAGATGTTGCCTTCAATATTAATGTGGACAAATAACAATACTCTACTGATGTGGTCTGCAATCTCTCTCTCTCTCTCTCTCTCTCTTTTTTTTATTTTTTCCCTCTGGTGGAGTAGTTTATATTTGCAATGCTTCAATAAGACCCTTTCATTCCTTGTGTTTACTGACAAGTTTTTAAAATTTTTATGAAACGCCATTTACAAATGTGAATATAAGCTTGGTTATTGGAAAAGGCAAGCCAAGATAATTGAGATCATTGCCTTTGGGAATTTTTGTAGCCAAACACACCCTGCCGTTTCCTTTGTAGTGTTTCCCCACTATAAAGTTCCCTAGTGTTTTTCTTATTTTATAAAGTTTCTTATTCTTTTAAAGTTTAGTTTTTAAAAAATCTCTTACAGTTGTCATAAATACTTCCCCAGATGCCCAAAACCATTTCTACCCCCTGGATAATTTACATGGAAAAAATTATGAAGAATATATTCTTCATACTTCTGGGGCCCCAATAACAATGGAAACTTGCCAATTGTTTCCTTTCTGATAGGGATTTCCTTTTCTTCATGTATTGAAAAGGTAAAAGTGGAATGGGGATACCAATATAGGTCCCCTTAGGTGCCATGGTTTGCCACATAAAGTTACATAAGAATGGCCATACTAGATTAAAATGGTCCACCTAGCCCAGCATCCTGTCTTCCAACAGAGGTCAGTGCTAACTGCTTCAGAGGAAATTAACAGAACAGGGTAATTTTTCACATGATCTATTCCCTGTCATCCAGTGCCAGCTTCTGGAAGTCAGAGGTTCAGGGACGCCCAGAGTATGGGGTGGCATCTCTGACTATCTTGGCTAATAGCCATTGATGGACCTATCCTTGATGAACTTACCTATTCTTTTTTGAACCCACTAAGACTTCTGGCCTTCATAACATCCCCAGCAATGGGTTCCATAGGTTGATGGAGCATTGGTCAAGGAATACTTACATATGTTTGATTTAAATCTGTCGCCTATTAATTTCATTGGGTGACTCCTGGTTCTTGTGTTATGTGAAGCAGCAAATAATACTTCCTTATTCACTTTCTCCACACCATTCATGATTTGATAGACCTCTATCATATTTAGAGTGATGAGATGTCCTGATTTTGTAGGGACAGTCCTGATATTTGACGGGTTGTCTTATATAGGCGTCTATTACCCAAACCCTTGATTTTTCATTACTATCTGGTCACTCTAATCATATATTGCTCCTTTGTCTCCTCTTTTCTAAGATGAATAGTCCGTCTTTTTAATTTCTCCTCATGTGGAAGTTTTTTGTTTTGTTTTGTTTTTTTTAACCAGTCATTGACTCCACTGGTTGTTTAGCAAGCTTTCTGCTTCTGATGTACTTAACAATTGTTGCTGTTACTTTTAGAGCCTTTGGCTAGCTGTTTTTCAAATTCTTTTTTGGCTTTCCTAATTTACACTTCACTTGCCAGAGTTTACGCTCCTTTCTGGTTTCCTCAATAGGATTTAACTTCCACTTTTTAAAAAATGCCTTTTTGCCCCTAGCTACTTCTTTTATTTTGTTTTTTAGCCACGGTGGCACTTTTTTGGTTCTCTTACTATGTTTTTTAATTTGGAGTCTACATATAAACTGAGCCTTTATTATACTGTCTTTAAAAAGTTTCTATGCAGCTCACAGGGATTTCACTTTTGGCACTGTATCTTTAGGTTACCTTTGAACTTTAGGTTAACTTTAGGTTAACTTTTGGCACTGTACCTTTAGGTTAACCTTTAGGTTAACTAACCTCCTCATTTTTGTGTAATTCCCCTTTCTGAAATTAAATGCTACCATGCTGGGCTTCTTTGGTGTCCCCTCCCCCCTCCACTAACGGATGTTTAATTTTATTATGTGATGGTCACAATTACCAAGTGGTTCAGCTTTATTCACCTCTTGGACCAGATACTGTGCTCCACTTAGGACTAAATCAAGAATTGCCACTCCTCTTGTGGGTTCCAGAGCTAGCTGCTCCAAGAAGTGGTCATTTAAGGTGTCAAGAAACCCTTTTTCTCCATCCCATCCTGAGGTGACGTGTTACCAGATTTGCCCATCACCTTGCGGTATCCTCATTTATTAGGGTTACTTTCCTGGAATGGGGGGAGAGATGTAATTCTATGAATGTACTGCTTGTATTACTTGTGTGTTCATATGGCTACAAGTCCCCTCCCAATGGAGCTATCCTGCAGGACCTAAAGTTTTCAGGGCTAGGTTCCTCCAGCCCCAGAATCAAATAAACCCCCCACAGATACACACACACACACACACACATTCCAGATTAACCGAGTGCGTCTGAGCGGACCGGGCTATCAGCATTCTCAGCTGACTCCTTATATGTTCCTGAACTCAGCAGGCTGGGTTACACAACACTTTCAGTGGCCACCCTTATATGCTCCTTTGCACTGCACCAGAATAGAGCACACTTCTGAGCAGGCTGGGTCCAAACAGCACTTTTCAGCTACCCTCATTTGCCCCTGGACTCCGCAGGCTAGGCAGAGCAGCATTTCTCAGCTGCCCCTCACCACTCTACAGTTGTTCTAGTAGAAACCCCCTTGATGAGCAAACCCCACAGGATTTTTGGGCACTCCGGGGATCTTTGGCTTTGCTGCAGAGTAAGATAGGGAAGCCAAGAACACAAAGGAGTAAATGAAGTTTGGAGAGAGATACTGGCAACCAGCGTGATTATAAGTTATTTTACAGCCAGATATATAAAACTTATGATACTAATAGTAATATCATACAAGGAGAGAAAAACAATCAAACGCTTCCAATACTACAAATTTCAGTTGGGGTATTGGAGAAGGCTATCCCAGGTTTGATTACAAAAGTAGAAAGTTATACCTGGACTAAAAGAGAGAGAGACAGAGAGAGAGATAGTGTTGGGGTAAGATGGTGGGGGGGGGGGGGGGGGGGTCTCACCACTTCGTGCAGCTCAAAGGTTCCCAGGAGACAGGCTGTTCAGCTCAGTGTCTGGAGTGCTTGAGACAGGCAGAGCCCCCAACACGATCAGTCAGGAAAAGGAGAAGTTCCAGTGGAGCTGATGCAGCATTTGGATCCAGGCATCAGAACCAAGGTTTGAACTTGGGTAGGAATTTTTGTAGGGAAGAAACAATGGTTCAAGGGAGAATACTATGTTTGTTTGTGTGTAAACAATGACTCAAGGGAGTATACCAGAGTAGTTTTGTTTATGTTGTACAATAGAAGCTGATAATTCCTGGCTATGGGCAGTGTTACTTGAGGGAGCTCACAATGCAATCAGGCAGATTCAGTGTTTTGGAGATCAATAACTAGAATGGTCGATAACTGTGGAGCTGGGTGTGTGCAGGTGTGTGTTCATTAACATAAGGAGCAGAGATCTCCCATCATGCAGTGTGTCCCTGCTTTGCCAATCCTAGTGTTCAGTGCGGTTCCTGCTTTGGAGCTTGGTTCTCCATTCAGTATGCTAATTCTTGTTCCATCTTCGATGTAGATGAGACTTCCATTCTCCAGTCGATGTGCTAATCGAGATGCCTCCTCTTTACATCTTTAATGTAGAGGAGGCTAGGGGAGTTGCCTTAATCCTATCACTCTTGTTTGGAGGTATTTAGGTGTGTCTCCCTTTGCCTTTTCATTGCTTTTGGTTTCCGGTTCAAGCAGAGAATGGGGGGGGGGGGAATTCAGGTTAGCCAGAGAGAATAGGGGTTCTTGATTCCCCAAGAACACACAGCTGACAGATAACATATGTACCCAGTCAATATAGGGATAGCTGAAATCCCACATTATTATTAAGGATTTTTTTATTTTTATAACCTCTCTAATCTCCCTGAACATTTCACAGTCACTATCACCATCCTGGACAGGTGGTTGGTAGTATATCCCTATTGCTATATTCTTGTTATTCAAGCATGGAATTACTATCCATAGAGATTCTATGGCACAATTTGGTTCATTTAAGAGTTTTGTTTCATTTGATTCTTTGCTTTCTTTCACATATAGTGCCACTCCCCAACCAGTATGACCTATTCCAGGGATGGCCAGACCTACTGACCCCCGAAGACACTGCTCCCTGGTGGGCAGAATCCTTTAGCTACACCACATTGCTGCAGGGCAGAAGTTCCTAGCTCCCCACCTGTCTCTGGTAAGCAGAGAATGGTGGAGGGGCCCTACGGAGCTCTGTGAGCTGCAATTTAACTGCAAAGATGCACATGTAGCTCACAAACCACAGTCTGGCCTATTCTGTCTTTCCAATATATTTTGTACCCTGGTATTACTGTATCCCGTTGAGTATCCTCATTCCACCAAGTTTCTGTGATGCCTATTATATCAATAGCCTCATTTAATATAAAGCACTCAAGTTCATCCATCTTAGTATTTAGACTTCTAGCATTTGTATATAAGCACTTAAAAATTGTCACTTTTTAGCTGTCTGCCATTATGTGATGAATGGGACTCTTTTTCATTTGACTGTTTCTCAGCAGATCCTACCCATATTTTATCCTCTTCCATCCTCTCCTCCTTACCAGAATATAGGGAATCTCTATTAATAGATTATCCCCTAAGGTCTGTATCTGTTCAAACCAAGAGCTCCTTCTCAAGCCTTTAGGACCCATCAACCTTTATCCAGGGGGTGGAGATACTCAGGGAAAACCAGGGTTTAAAAATCCCACGCCTAAGTGGAACTAGAAAACAGGGAAGCTTTGTGAGGGAGTTTAGAAGGGGAGTTGGGGCAGGGTAGATATACTTCAGTAACATTCTGTAAACAAAAGATAATACTTCCCTCTCCCCGCCTATCCCTGATAAAAATCAACAGTAAAAGACAGCTGCAGGAGTAAAAAGAAAATGCAGGACGAAGTCCAGCAACAGAGTGGGGGCTATCCAGTTTATTGCACTGAATGCAGCATGTATGAATGCAGCGTATGTGTGCATTTGGCACAAGGAACTCCTGGCCCTCAGAGATCACATAAAGGTTTTGGAGCCCAAGGTGGCTGGACTGGAGGAGCTAAGGGAGACAGAGGTACATAGAATCATACAGTTGGAAGGGATCTCAGGAGGTCATCTAGTCCAACCCACTGCTCAAAGCAAGACTAACCTCAGCTAAATAATTCCAGCGAGGTTTTTGTTAAGCCACAGCTTAAAAACCTCTAAAGATGGAGATTCCACCACCTCCCTAGGTAACCCATTCCAGTGCTTCACCACCCTCCTAGTGAAAATTCTTTTTCCTAATGTCCAACCTAGATCTCCCCCACTGCAATTTGAGACCGCTGCTCCTAGTTCTGTCATCTGCCACCACTGAGAACAACCTAGTTCCATCCTACCTGGAACCCCCTTTCAGGTAGTTAAAGGCTGCTATCAAATCCCCCCTCATTCTTCTCTTTTGCAGACTAAACAAGCCCAGTTCCCTCAGCCTCTCCTCATAAATCTTGTGCTCCAGCCCCCTAATCATTTTTGTTGCCCTCCGCTGTACTCTCTCCAACTTGTCTACATCCTTTTTGTAGTGGGGGGACCAAAACTGGACACAATACTCCAAATGTGGCCTCACCAATGCTGAATAGAGGGGAATGATCACTTCCCACGATCTGCTGGCAATGCTCCTGTTAATGCAGCCCAATATGCTATTAGCCTTCTTGACAACCAGGGCACACTGCTGACTCATATCCAGCTTCTTATCCACTGTAACCCCCAGGTCCTTTTCTGCAAAACTGCTGCTTAACTCATCGGTCCCCAGTCTGTAACTATGCATGGGATTCTTTCGTCCTAAGTGCAGGACTCTACACTTGTCCTTGTTGAACCTCATCAGATTTCTTTTGGCCCAATCCTCCAGTTTGTTTAGGTCCTTCTGTATAATATCCCTACCTTCCAGGGTATCTACCACTCCCCCTAGCTTAGTGTCATCTGCAAACATGCTGAGGGTGCAATCTACCCCATCCTCCAGATCATTAATGAAGATGTTGAACAAAACCGGCCCCAGGACCGACCCCTGTGGCACTCCGCTTGTGACCAGCTGCCAGCTAGAATGGAGCCATTGATCACTACACACTGAGCCCTATGCTCTAGCCAGTTCTCTATCCATTTTATAGTCCATTCATCCAACCCATACTTCTTTAACTTGCTGATAAGAATACTGTGAGAGACCCTATCAAAAGCTTTGCTAAAGTCAAGGTATATCACGTCCACCGCTTTCCCCACATCCACAAAGCCAATCACTTCTTCATAGAAAGCAATCAGATTGGTCAGGCATGACTTTCCCTTGGTGAATCCATGTTAACTGTTCCTGATCACCTTCCCCTCTTCCAAGTGCCTTAAAATGGATTCCTTGAGGACCTGCTCCATGATTTTTCCAGGGATTGAGGTGAGGCTGACCGGTCTGTAGTTCCCTGGAGCCTCTTGCCTCCCTTTCTTGAAGATGGGCACTATATTTGCTTTTTTCCAGTCATCAGGGACCTCCCCCAATTGCCATGAACTTTCAAAGATAATAGCCAATGGCTCTGAAATCACCTCAGCCAACTCCCTCAGCACCTTTGGGTGCATTGCATCTGGCACCATGGACTTGTCTATGTCCAATCTTTCTAAATAGTCTTGGACCTGTTCCTTCAGCACTGCGGGATGTTCACCTCCTTCCCATTCTCTGCCGCCCAGTGCAGTAGTCTGGGAGCTAACCTTGTCTGTGAAGACAGAGGCAAAAAAGGCATTGAGTACCTCAGCTTTCTCCACATCCTCTGTCACTAGGTTGCCTCCCCCATTCTGTAAGGGGCCCATACTTTCCCTAATCTTCCTCTTGTTGGTAACATACCTGTAGAAACCCTCCTTGTTCCCCTTCACGTCCCTTGCTACCTGCAACTCTTATTGTGCTTTGGCCTTCCTCATTTCATTCCTGCATGTTCGAGCAGCATTTTCATACTCCTCCCTAGTCATCTGACCAAGCTTCTACTTCTTGTAAGCTTCTTTTTTGTGTTTAAGTTCACCAAAGACTTTTTTGTTAAGCCAAGCTGGACGCCTACCATATTTGCTATTCTTTCTGCACATCGGGATGGTTTGTTCCTGTGCCCTCAATAAGGTTTCTTTAAAATACAGCCAGCTCTCTTAGATTCCTTTCCCTCTCATATTAGCCTCTCATGGGATCCTGCTCATCAGCTCCCTGAGGGAGTAAAAGTCTGCATAGATGAGACTTTCTGTGACAGAGTAGAATGGTCCCACCCCCAGTTCGACAGCCTTTGTACTGTTAACGAGGATGAAAATCTCAGGGAAGGAGAACATCAAACGTGGAAGTAGAGGGAAACGATCCCATAGTTGGGATCCTCCTTCCACATGATGTCATGGTATCCTCTCGCACTGAAATACCACTCCGGGGGAGGTAACTCCAGTTATTAGGAAAATACAGGTAATAGTAATTGTAGGCCAGTGACAGTGATAGTGGATGTACTAATATCCAGCCACAGGCAATGGTCCTGGTAGAGACCAACAGAAGTGCCCTAATCACAAACATGTAGTGGAAAGGAACCCAAGTCAGCATAAAAAAGTAAATAACGTTAGGGGTGGTCTAAATGTATGGATAGGACAAGACCTTATAAAGTAAAAATACAGGGGTACACTACGTTCCTCAAGAGGGCCAAGATGCATGTAAATGGGAATATATGTAGACACCTTGCACTCCCCGGCACTGGGGGGTGGAACAGTGGACACGATGGAACAGGTGGACAACCTGCTTCGAATAAAATCGTTGTTGCTACACTCCGCCTCTCAGTCATCCTGTCCCTGCAGCCCTTATCACCAGCCAACAGTAATGGGGGACTCGATCGTTAGAAACATAGATAACTGAGTTTATGATGACCAGGAGAACCACATGGTGAATTGCCTGCTGGATGCAAAGGTTGCAGATTTCTCGAGACATCTAGACAGATTGATGTGTAGTGATGGAGAGGAGCCGGTGGTCTTGGCACATGTTGGTACCAGTGACAAAAGGAAGAATAGGAGTGATAGGTCCTGGAGGCCAAATTTAGGCTGCTAGGTAAGAGATTGACGTGCAGGACATTCATGGTAGCATTCTCTGAAATGCTTCCAGTTCCACACGCAGGACCAGTTAGATAAGCAGAACTTCAGGGTCTCATATTTGATCAGAATTGTTGGTTCATCTAGTCTGGCAGCAGACACTGATATCTGATGCTTTAGTTTACAGGATGGCAAAATAAAGTAAACTTCAGCTATCCAGTTTTGCAAAGTTCCCTGGCCTAATGAATCTGATCTCCTCAACTTGCTTGAGACACTTTAGTTCCTCCTGCCTAATTTGTATTGGGGAGCAGTTTCAAAGGCACAGATGGAACTTAAATACCTAACTGATTATTGAAAGTCAATGGGTGTTTGGTGTCTAAATGCCATCTATGCTTTTGAAAACCTACCCTGCTGTGGATAACTTGGTCTTTTTGCCTAAAAGCTAATTTTAGCTTTCAGGACCCCTCTTCTACATTCACTTATATCATTGGTACTAATTGGCACCACTACTATAGATTTTCCACCTGGTGTTATCTTTGACTCAGGCCTCTCTCTAGATCCTCACATTCTGGCTATGTCTAAATCTTGAAGATTCTTTCTGAATCACATCTCAATGATATGGCCTTTCTTACCGATACACCCAGCTAAAACTCTTGTCCAGAGTCCCATCATCTTTTGTCTCAATTTCTGCAACATCCTTTTTTGGCTTTGGCAAACACAATCTTGCCCCCCTCATATCCATTCAGAACACTGCTGCAAAGATGATTCTCCTATCCCATCACTTTGAGTGTGTCAACCCACCACTGGCTTTGCCTACTCCATCACATTAAACATGTGCTGCGTGTCCTCACTTTCAAGACCCTTTTATGGCCATCCCCACCCTGCCCATCATCCATCATTCACTATAGAAATATCAACTTCTGCCTCCAATCAGTCCAATCAGCCTTTCTCACTCATCTGATACATTTTTCAACAAGCACCTTCATGTTTCTTCCATGCTTAGGAGATGCAACCTCTAAGCATCCACAAAAATAATGAATTAGCCTCCTTCAAAGTCCTTTTTTTCCATGATGCATACAAATAATGTGACAACTGCTAGAATGCCAGTACCCTGATAACACTCCCTATCATGCTGACAATCTCATTGTTTCCTCGTACTCCCCTGTCTGTCTGTATGCATCTGTTGTCTCTTGTCTTATATTTAAATTGTAAGTTCTTTGAGGCCAAGACTGTCTTTTTGTTCCATGTTTGTATAGCACCTAGCATGGTGGGCTCCTGGTCCATGACAAAGGATCATAGGTGCTATGGCAATAAAAATAATACAATACTGTTTACAATGTTCTCTTTCTTGCACCCTTTAGTCAGAACAAAATGAAATATGGAAGTTTCAACTAGCTCTATTTGCTGTAAAAACAACGAGAGTCCTGTAGCACTTTAAAGACTAACAAATTTCTGCAGGCATAAGCTTTTGTGGGCTGCAACTCACTTCATCAGATGCATGAAATAGAAATCAGATAGGAGGTATATATATACATCCAATGGTAAGAACTAACAATGGGGAGGGTAGGTGTAAACAAAGTCCATTCAGTTAGAGTAGATGAGGCCTATTCACAACCACTGATTTGATGAGAATGTGTGTACAGTGACAATTACTTCTTGTAATAAGATAACCATTACAAGTCCCTATTCAGACCCAATTTGATTGTGTCAAGTTTGCATATGAGTTCCAGCTCTGCAGTTTCTCGCTGAAGTCTGTTTTTGAAGGTTTTTTGTAGAAGTATGGCAGCATTCACAGTGAACCTTATTTTAGTGGTATTAGTATCTCCATTACCTTGTCATGCCTTCCTGGATAAATCATTCAGAATTTAAAGAAATTCTCATGTGCTATCTTTAAAGCACATTTTGTTTATATTGTCCTCTTCTTTTTGTCATTTGAAATTTGGGGGGGCTAATTTTACCTAACCATACCATTTCTCTCTCTAGTCTCTTCCATTTGCTAACACCATAAATATTAACATATCACTATAGCAGGGACATTGGCTAATAGAATACTCACTTGAGGTTTTATTTCAAATGGCACAGTAACTTGCAGTGAAGCGTGTAATGTTGGTTGTGAGATTTCATGATGTAGATTAAATTAGCTTGTTGTCACCACCACTCCTGCAGTTCCAGCTGGATGATTAATACTGCTAGTGGTAGTGGGCACATTTATGTGTAAAAGACATCATCAGTATGCCTGATTCTTATCTCACACTGGTTTTATACCAGTGTTACTCCATTAACTTTAGTGACCTTATTCCTGATTTATGCCAGCGTGAGATGAGAGTCAGACCCGTAGTCTTCAAATGGAGTAATGGCTTGATTTTAACTTTCTCTTCTGGGACCATTGGACTCAATGAGTTTATAAATATATATAATGTGTTAAAAGATAAATGTACATGTGCGTATAGAGATATTTGTATGTTAAAATAAGTACGGATATATGTATTCATTAATCTACAGCAGAGAAAGATAAAAATCAGTGTGGCAGTGTGGATCATAAGATAGAGGAGACTTGAGTTTTATTCCTATTTCTTTAAGTGCCTCATTTTGTGACATCTGATGGGACCTGTGAAAATCAGGTCACTCACTGAGTACCTAAATATGGATTTAGCTTGACTTCAGTCATCTAAGTTGGCCTTACCTTTTGCACACCTCTGCATCCCCAACCTGAGAATAGAAATAACAATACACTGCTTTGAAAACACTTTGGATGACTGCAGATAAAAGGTGATCTATTGTTTATATATTTAAAAATTGGTACCATTCTGATCTGGTAGTATTGAACACTCTTGTGCTCCCTTTTACAGAGGTATAAATGACTATACATTGTAAAAGCAATGGGGAATCAAGCCCATTGTTTAAGAAGTGGTCATTTTTGTTACTGTTGTAAATAATCAGCTAATCTGAGATCTGTCCAAGATTCAGTAATGCCAGTTTTCACTTTAATTTTCACTGTAATTCTGTCTTGTTGTTTCCTTTTGAGATGTCATAGCAGGTATATATGATTACCCAGAATGACTTCAGTAATGTTTGAATTGGATGAAAAGAATTGCAGGCATACACTCAATGAATATCTGTACTTGTTTGCACTAAAGATATCTAATTCTAGCTGAATGAAAAGTTGAGTAGGCTTTTTAATGATTATTTTGATTTCTACAGAGAATAAACTTCATGGCTGATGCTGAATAGAGTTAATAAGATTTGAGTAAAATAAAATAATGAAATATGTTGAGCCTATAACCAATTATCCTTAGAAATCAAATATTTTTACCATTTCTATCAGACTTCATATCAACTACAGCAATGTTCCCCTTACTGAATTTCATTGTGATCTGTTATGTTATTACAACATTAGAAATTAAATTAATCATACATTACAACGTTATGTAAACAGTAGTTGCCAAAGCCAAAGGTGGTAAATGTTTGTTTTAAATTCTTTAGAAAATAGTGGAGACATAAATCACATCACACTTATGTTTCTATTTATTATGCACTGTGTTTCCCAATGATCTTCAGTATTCCATCTTTTAAGTGGATGATGAACAGGAACTTCTTTGAGAAAAGATGAAGAAAAATATAATGAAAAATAAATAGGACAGAAAGGAAAGTGCTTTTAATCATTTGTTTAATTGAAAATTTTGTGTAACTCTAAAAGCTCATCTCATTATTCTGAGGATCACTAAGTCAGTGTGCACACGCATCTGTATGCATGTCTCAATTGTTTTTTCACTTTTCCTCTACATGTCTTTGCTGGTTTAAACTCACCTTTTTATGGACCAAATATTGCTTCAATTGTATTAATATAATCTATTGAGATTTAACTAAGGGAAGACCTGGTTTTAGTAGATGCACAGGAGTTTCAGGATCAAATGCAGCAACAATATGAATAGTGACATAAGTTACATGTATGTAAACTGGTCATAAAATAAGTGATAACTTATTAAAACTTGCACTAATTTGGCATTTAAAGTGAGTATGTAGAACGAGCATAATTTACATGCTGTTCGAGTGGATGGCAGTGTATCAGACAGAATAAACAAAAAACGGGAGGTTAAATAAAGCAGAACCCCAATGTATCCTATCCACCAGCAAGTCATTTTCCTGTACCTCCATTTGCCATTTCCTCTAGAATTAATGTTTGATCTTTTGAAAATGAAATTTCAGAGTGTCGTAACGGGTTAAAATCATTGTATTATGTGTGTGCCCCGAGACCATGTTGAGAGAGGAACAAGTAACTAATTTATATGTGATAAATGAAAGAATCTATTGAAAGTTATTAATTGTGCTTTAAGGTTTTGTAACCAATTATTTTTGTAGTTGTTTCTAGTTATTTTTGTAGTAGATAAGGGAAAGTTGTTAGTTTTGAGATAAGAAAGTTTAAATTATGAGCCACATGGGGGAGAGAACTCAAAGGCAGCAAAAAACCCTGGCCTGACCGAAAAATGACCGATTAAATTTGAAATAAGGGGGACTTGTGAACCCAGAAGTTCCGGGCCCATATTTGACAACTTTTAATTGGCAAGTTACACCTGGTCAAGGATAAACTCCTGGCCTAGGTAGTCCTCAAGGAGGGAGTGACAAAGTGACATAGAAAATGCCCATAATTGGTTTGGCGGACGTATAGGCTGGAGTGGAGATAAAAGGATTGTCAGACAAAGCAAAAATTGAAGAGCCTTGTCATGAGGACCACCGAGCCTCCCCAAGGGGTACACCTGAATCATGCCTGCAAGAGGGTCTGATCAGCCATCTGGCCTCTTTCCAGCTCCGTCGCCGCTACATTTCCTTAGAATAGTTAGGTAACTGAGCTGATAACCCGTTGGGACTTGTCCTGCGGATGATAACCTGGGTGTGAATACGATAGAGTTCCACCTGGATGAAAATAACCTGGGTGTGAATACAATAGATGTTCCACCTGGATGAAAAAATAGAATTCTAAATAGAAAGACCAGATCATGAAACATCTGCTATCTTTGCTGCTGCTAAGTTCATTTCTATATGTGGTGAGTACTTTTTTAGTTTTGTTTGTGTTTTAAGAGTTTGTAATAGAATAAGGGAACAAGATTTGTGGTAAAATAATTTGTTTAGGTTACTAGTTGTATTAGTAAGTGTTGTGTTTAGAATTTAATCATTGTATTCAATTTTGTTGTTTGTAATTATATAAAACAAAAATGGATCAGTAAAAGAAAGATTCAATTTAAGTAGTTGTAGCAAGTTGATAAATAAAGGCTATTAAATGGTTAAGAATCTGAGTAAGCCTGCCAAATTTTTCTGGGAAGTTTTCTAAGTTTTCTAAGTTAACATTTCCAAGCCTTACACTCTGTCTTAAAAGGGGATGTATACGAATTGCCTTAGTGCCTTAAAGCACCCTTCAAACTGCTCCCGTGATTTAGGAGGCCGTTTGTCTTTGGTAATCTTGATAACGTTATCAAAACACGGCACTAGGCACGTCACAGAGCCCATTTTCCCCCCTAGGATTTTGGGTAGGAGGTGATATGAAGGTTAGAGGAGCTGGATATATATTCATTTATGTATGGGCAGTCTTTTATATTTATATTGTGTTTTGCATTTTAATTTATATGACAGGTGCTCAAAAAATTTGGTGGAAGTGTCTCAGACCTTTTTATGTGTGAATAAATAAATCCAATGATGGGCCAGCTCAGCTATACCAAAAACAGCTGGGTCAGGTGAAATCATATTCCTGCCCCGTCTTTCACCCATGCATTAATTTTCTTGGAATTCATATATAAATATCCCTTCATAAGGAATCTTTGTTTAACTTATTTAGGAAGTGAGCACATGGGGTCTATGAACCAGGGAGTGAATGTCCAGGCTACAACACTACAAAGGCATGTGGAGCCCATTGACTTCAGTAGATGTAAGGGCTTGCCCGTGTGCGTATGATTGCAGAATCAGAGCTCTAGCTAAATATCTTCAATATATACCTAGATATGCCAAAAGTGTCTATAAATTAATATTAAAAACCTTTATCATTTCTTGGTCTTTTTACTAGGAGATCATATTTCACAGTTGTAACATAACTACACTTAATAATTAAAAATAAAACTTTAAATTAATATGAAAAGTAATTGTAATGAAGACTATTCATACAGACAGAAGGTTTAAATGTGGCTTATCTGCATCACCTTAACAGTGTAATTAGTATTTTAAAAGCTTAACTGGTAACTGTAACAACTCCTAATTCAGCATTTGGAATAAAAAATTGAATTTTAAAGCCAGCTCTGGGTAAGCATTGCTGAAACTGATGACAACATGAACAGGAATACAAATTCTCAAAATACCAAAGTGCCTGACAGCTGTGGGTTTCTTAGGGGTCAAAGGAAAGGTAACTCTTTGGGGATGGGGAGTTGTTTTTGCTTTCTTATAATCTTTTAAAGTTTTATTAAATATGTGAATTCAGGTGAAGCTTAGACATCCAGATGCACCAATATGACTTTTTCAGTCTTACCTGTTTTTCAGTGTGTAACTCCTCTGACTTCGGTGGAGTGAGTCCTGATTTACACCAAATGCGAAAGGAGCGTAAAGGCCAGTGGAGATGCACCCCATGGGCTTAGAGTTGTATCATCTATTCCACTGAGCTGCACCCCAAGGAGAGGTCTGGCCTGAGGGAAATCTGGCCTCCTGCAGATTCCCGGAGATCTGACAGGTTTGGAGTTGGGATTAGAGGCCATTCCAAAGGGGGTCTGGCAAATCCTGTGCCCCCGGTAGTATGAGGGGATTCTCATAGCATTTTCCTACTCAGACCCTGCTCACGTGGACATATTATTCCAAAGCATTGAAAAATGTAGTAAACATTCCTAATAGAATATGATCTTATACATCAAATTTTTAATCAAACTCCCATTTTTATTAATCAGACTCTAGTTTTTATTCCTGCAAGTTTTCTTTCTGAGAAGCTTCTGATTTATTTTCCACCCTGATTTTAATTGTATTTTATGGGCTGATATTGAAGTTGTCCCCTATACTCCGCACAAATGTAGGTTTTATTTTTACTGTTATCATATATTTTAGAGCTTTGAAGGGTGCTGATTGGCAGCATTAGTGGGGTTTTTTCTTCTTGAAAAGATATTCTCACCCTCATCAGGTCTCCTGAAGAACTGTTTAGTTCTGCTAAGAAAAATAAAATTTTCTTTCCTTCAAATATTATAGCTTTCTTTTACCCTAGTTGCTATTGAAATTCTCTCTCTGGTTCTGTGATCTTGAAATAGTAGGTATAATTGTCTCTCCTATTTTGTTTTTTATCTCCAGTTGAATTTTCTATTTGATTTCAATGGAGTTGCTCCATATTTACACCACTGCACTGAAATCAGGTTCTGACTCTCAATTATCTTCCCTTCCCTTTTGCTTTCTAAACTCAAAACTACTTCCTCTTCTTCCTTTTTTCCTCAGAGTTCACTAACTCTTCTTTTTCTCTCCACTCTCATATTTTCCCCTCTATTTGAGATTAGGCTGCATGATCTTATGGTTTTTTCTGGTCTTAAAATCTATGAACCTATCAGTCTCATTCTTCCCATCTATAATTCCAATCCTCATATTATTCTCATCTACTTCATACGTCCTGCAGGGTTTCCTATGACCCCAGGTTAGAATCTTCCATTGCACAATATGTGCTCTGTTTTACCTCATTTAAATAAAATGTGTGAAGTCAAATCACACCACCATTTTTAAGCGGAACTCCCCATTGAAGTCAAAGACATGACTTAGTCTTTCATCAGAAGTTTTCATGTTGACTTATGTCCTGGCCCTTATCTTCAGTCTCCAAAATGTGGATTTTTTATTAAAAGAAACTTAAGGTATTTGTCATCTTGTAAAAAATATCTTCAGAGAAATCTGCCACTTTCAACAAATTGGGTGTAGATTTATATTGTATCAACTGGTTCAAGATACATGCTTTTAAGGCTTTGTTCAAAATAATGAGTTGATAGTGCAGACAGTACCAGTCTTCTGTTCATTACTTTTAGAGAAATTTCAATCAATGTTTTAATTGATTTATCAGGATAATACTTTGATTACTCAGAGGCCAGGGGCTTTGGAAATATCAGTATTTTTCCTGGATAAGAAATATGAAACATCTCACATTAGAGTTAGAAATGAAAGTGGTAAATGGTCACTCCTGTGACTACAGAAGAATATATAAGCAAAATACTGAGGAACATCAAGGCAGTCACAAATAAGATGGATCACTTTAAGAACGAATTTTAAGAAATATCAATTCACAGGGATCCTGGATGATGTGATGAGCTTTGAGGATTACTTAGTTGACACATTAGTGAGATGTTAAATTGCCTTTATTTCGCATATTTTATAATGGAAGTATTTCAACAAGAGAAAAAAAAGGGCTTTCTGTCCATTCAGTTTTATTAATAATATTGGCTAACCATTATATGAAGAGCTTGAAATAATTATCAGAAAACTGATTGTAAGATATAATGAATATTGAGTTAGAATGGGATATGCAGAGGTGAAAAAAATCAGGTTTCACTAAAATATGGAAGAAAAAGATGAAAAAATCAGAAGTGCATAAATACTATGTATAGCGTATCTTTTTCAGTCATTTGGTACATGCTATTGCAAACTAGATGTCTAAGGTGAAGAATTTAGATTAGTGAATGGGGAGCCTTTGGAAGATCAGTTTCATTAAAGCCAAGCCTCCTTATATTTCAAAATTATGTATTTTTTGCATTGCAATAAGCAAAACATAACCAAGGAGCAGAAACTTTTGATGTGTCAAGATGTTGAACATAAATTGGATAAAAAAGCATGGTAAAATGTAGCTCTATATCCCACTGAAAAGCCGAATAATAGACAAATACATTAAAAATATTAAATGAGATCCTCAGCAGGTGTAAATCGGATCCTTCAATTGAACTATGCCAATTTACAGCCTCTGAGGACCTATCCGAGATGAAATAGCAATGGTATAGCCATTTCCAAAAATATAGAGAGATAAGAATGGTTTATACTTAAAATAGAATGGAAACCTACCAATGATTGGATTCTACCTTACAGTTCCAACAAAAAATGGAGATGTGGAGTGGCAGGCTTTGTCCAATCAATAATGTGTGTGATTTTTGGCTAGATGGTGGGACCTATTGTCATGCAGTGGATTGAACAAGCCTAAATAGATAATGATGGAACATAATGAATACTGGAAATTATGTAGCTCCCTGTACAGATTAATTTGAATGCAAGTTTCACATCATGCACAACAGTGTGGGGAATTTTTCCAGACCTAATCTCTAATCTGTCAAATAAGACACCCTTTAAGAAGTCACTTAAACCCATGCCCCCAAAATGCTCTGTTAAGATTAGTAGTCAGGATTCATCTATCTAACTCTCCCTATCTTTCTATCCAGACAAGAAAATCTTCCTTTTGAATGGTATGTGTGCGAAGGTGACAATATCATGTGCAAAAAATGTTCTAAATGTTTCTCTTCTTGCTTGCTCAACTGGATGATATTTGCTTAAAGTTGGGAAACAATTTGAATTCTCAACCGGAATGAGTTAGCATAATAAAAGAGGAACCAAAAAAAAATTAGGGAGAGAATTGTTGGTGAAGGATCAGAAAAAAACAATTATGCCTTAATGTTTAGGGTCTAAATAATTAAACTAATGCCCCAGGCAGTAATCCATTAGTCTGCAGCAGAAGGGATAGCTATAGTTGCAAGAGCATTAACAGAAAAAAGAATTGAAGGGGGGGAAAAGAAGGTTGCAGAGTATTTCATAGCCTTACTCAGCTTGATTTGTGGACTGGAACCTACTGGATGCAGCCCTTTCAAGCTGCGCTATTATAAAGATCTTTTCTCTTTCCATGACACAAAAATAAGGCTCAAACCTGATTCAGTTTCTGAAAACTCGTCATGAACTCTTAATAATGTTCCTGTTTCTCAATGAGCTGTCTTTGCCTGTTGACCCCCTGGTATTTTCGGTTTAAGTAAATGGAATCCCTAAGGTTTTTCTTCAAGGATTGAGGGTTAAACAATGCCACTTCCACTTCAAACAGAAGAATGAAAAATTAGATCAAAGTATTTCAAATTATGAAATTTCTTCAGTTCTACATGGTTTATTTCCACTTAGCAGCAAATGACGAAAACTTTTATTTTGTGTTTTTTCCTAAAGAATGGCCAGAAAAATGAAAAACATTTTGGGCAATTCAGAGCCCATAACTTTACAGAATAAAGGACTGAAGAAATGGATTTTTTTTTAAGTGCTAACCATTTGCCAGCTCTATCCCAACATAAAACATTTCATAGGAACTTATTTTTTATGTCTTTGTCTCTGTTTTTACAAGGACTCTCTGTATCTCTGAAATAACATATCATTAACATTTCACATAAGAATCCAGTAATTTTAATTTAAAGAGCAGATTCTAAAAGCAGGCATTATATATGCTGCTCTTTGGCATAAAACATTTTGCTGCTTAGCAGCAATTTTAATTGAGCACATCCCTATTTTCCATTGTAATTCTGAACTCTATAACTAGCTTTATGAATAAAGTCAGTTGTGATTTGCTTTCTAGTTAGTGCTAAAGATTCTGGCAATCATATTTTCTCAGGCAAAATTTCTGCTACCGTCAGTGCATTGCTTTTATGGGAACAGGAGAAGCTGTGGCTTCAGTAGACTTTTCAGTAGCTACGATATTATAACCATGTTATCGTGCTGGCTAGGTCTGTGTGTGTGGCACATCGATAAAGAACCGCTAAACAATGTGGCTCCATTCTCCCCAAGGGGAAGGACCCCTGACCCAGGAAGTAATCTGTAGAGGATGGTCTGAGGAGGGGATACCTCCTGTCCAAGGAAAGTGAAATTGTCGACGGAGGCAGCATCACCAGCAGCAGGAGCTGAGTGGCCTCTGTCACCTCTTCTAGTAATAAATTCATCTTCTGTTATTACTGTGCTCATGCCTGTGACCTGTGACATCATTCCAGGGACTCCGCCTCCTGCAGAGAGGATTTTGGGGCAAAATCTGAAACTGATCACTTCCTTTTAAAAATTGCTGGGACTTGCGGCAGGGAGGGTTCTGGAAAAGGAACCCATCCTGCACTCGTCTCACAGCAACTGCCCACCTCCTGTCCCCCAGGGTTGGGCCTGGTTCCCTGCTCCAGGCATTGCAACTTGGCATGCAGAGTTGCCATGGCCAAATTTCAGAGAATGGTGCTGCAACCCTGTGCATCAAATCACACCACAATGTGCTGCCCCCCAGCCAGCCCTGGCTATGCTAACCTACAAGGAGACCTCAAGGCCATAGAACAGAATCCATAAAAGCTTTGACTGAATAAGGACTGCCATATTTGGCCCATATTTACTTTCATTGCTTTGAATGGAGATTGGAAAGAGTAAGGTGTGGTGAGCCTTAGCACAACTTTCAGAACTCTTGCAAAATAGCTCTATTTTGGGGTTCCCAGACAGACCGCATTGTTCTTCTGAACTTATAAAGGACACCTTTTTAGATGGATTGAAACAGAGCCTCCCTTTTTCCAAGTGCAATGTGTTAGCTTTCTTGAATCAGTTAATGCTAGATTCCCCAAACCTTTGTATAGATGGACATAATAGGAATGCAAAGAGTCACATTTCACTCCACCCCCCTCCAGAACTCTGCCAGGGAAGCCTATGCAGAGCTTCCTGTAGTTTGCACATTCTTCCCTTTCATTTATTTATTTATTTATTTTACATTTACTTAATGTTCCTAATACACTCTTTATAGACACATTCACAATACTTTTGTTTTAAGGATACAAATAGTTGAAAAGAAAAGAAAAAACTTCCCATATAAAAAACCCCTATTAAACCCACAATCTAGGAAAAAGCCTTGTATTTTACCCTGAAGGTCAACAAATGCAGGCATTATTAGACCAAGGTGAAGTTAATTCCAAAGTCAAGGCAGGGCCTAAGAATGCCCTGCCTGGACCTCATGGATATGGGGATAATTGGCATGAAGCTCCACTCTACAGATCAGCAGCAGTGCTATGAAAGCTGGCCCTGTCCCCAGAGTCCTGATTGGCAAAGGGATGAAGAAACAGGAGAAGCTGGCCTCTCCACCCTCACAGAGTTCTGATTGGCTCAAACGATGGCAAAAAATCCCACTCCTACTTCCAACAGCCATCTCTATTACAATTGAATAAGGGATTGCAAGAGTGTACATGCAGTAGATGCTGCTGCAGGGACATAGCGAGCCAGGAGTTTGGGTAGGAGAATGGACCTCAGGGGCAGCCTAAGTTTCCCCTGTTGCATGTATGTCACCACACGCCACATTTAGATCAGCCAGAATCCAAAGAAAAGGCGTTGCCTCTGGAGTGACTGATGCTGAGGAGTGCTGTGACTGCTTGCCAATAAAGTTGATGTGTTTATTACTAGTTCAGGTGTTGGAGTAGCTTCTGAGTGAATTCCAGCTTCCCCAAAGGCTTTAGAAGAGGTCTCCACTTCAAGGGAATGGATGCAAATCTGGAACTAACTACCATAAAGGGGAGCCCCCAAATAATTAGCTAGAATGCTGTGATATGTTGTAGATACCCAGGACACACACTTTGCTACAACCACTAATATCAGGCAACAAATATTGGTGTCTGTAAAAACAGTTAATGAGACTAACAGTTAGAGAAATATGGACTGTTCCTGGATGCAATGAAAAGAAAATTCATGTATATTGAAATGACTAACGAAAACAGGATGCAAGCAAACATCACCATAACAGGCAAGCTGTACAGCCAGTAGATGAACTCAATTATCTGGTATTATATATATTCAACCAGGGAGACAATTCCAAAGAAACTGGAAGAAAACTAGGGATGAGAGGCTAAACTACCACCTCCTTTAAGAAAGTGTGGAAAAGCATGGCAACTCAAAATGTATAAAGTGTGACTGATGTAAAGCCTAATTCTTTTCCATAGCAATTTATGAGTCGTGGTAAGTTAAAGCTACTGACAAGAAGAAAATTGAAGATTTTGAAATGTGCTGCTGATGAAGATGTGTATCTCCTGGGTGCTTATGTTAGTTATATTTATTGGAGATAAAGAGGCCCTGATGTCATAAATCAACAGGCACAAACCTATGTATTTTGGTCACATTAGGCATAGAGATGGAAATAACCTTGAGAAAGTTATGAAAGGAAGAGTGGAAGGTCATCATATTAGGGGATGACCAGCAAGAAGATAGATGGATAACATGTGGTAGACCACTGCAAGATCAGCTGCTGACTCAAAGTTAGCAATAGTCTTGAAGGTTTTAGAAAATTCTGTTATGATGTCATGGATATTCAGACATGAATGAATGGATTTACTTACATACTGTCTCCAAGGCTGAAAAAGAGGCATCTTTCATGAACATTAAATCAAATTTAAAATGAACATCAAGGGAGAAATATATGGTTGATTATAACCTGCTATTTAAAAACATCCCATGTATGGCAAGTAGTCGAAATTGCAGACTATTGTTTAGTATAAGGAAGCAAGCACTGAAACTTGTGAAAATAGTAATTTGTAACTTTCTAAAAATGTATTCTATGTAGGAATAGTCAATGTACATCAGTTCTAAGTATTCTGAAGGACTTTTCCTTTCTTTTCATGAAAAGGTTGTATTTCATAGGCCTCTATCTGATAGCTATCAGAGGAAGTAAGGAGTTCAAACATAGGTGTGCACAGCACATTTCATTAGGGTTTACACCCAGGGAATTTTATTTTATTTTTTTTAAAGGCAAACATTTATTGAATACTCAATCATAAAGGACATTATTTTTATTCATCAAACAAACTAAAGAAACTAAAACTTAACTAAACTTTTTTTTTTTTTTAAATTAACAACTAAACTTTACTTAAAAAATACAAACTTAAAAAATGAGACACAAAATACCACATTTTTGCTGTAGTGATCACCAGGCGTATACATAGATACAGTCAATTTTCATGATTTTTATCTTTAACCAGATAATGACCTAACCCAAATTGACCAAAACAGATTAAGGTTTCTTCATCTTCCTGTCCTAGAGAATGAGACTTTGCTCACCAGGTGTTATGGACTTAAATTCCTCAATCACGTCATTGTAATTAACTGATGAAACCAATTCTTGTTCAGTGTACAAAATCATGAGTGAGTCGAGGCACTGTTGGGACATTGTACTTCTTAGTTTGTTTTTTACATGTGCTAGTTTCAAAAAGGCTCTTTCACATGAACAGCTTGTACAGGTAAGACTGCAAAGTATTGAATAGATTTGTAAAAGGCCAGGAACATGGAAGACCGATCCGATTCCTTTAGCCAATCAAGCCACTCTCTGGTGGTGTTCGTAGTGCTACCTTTAGGAACAGATCCTTCATAACCCCGAAGCAATCTGACTTCAGCTTCCAACTCATCCAAGGACACTTTAGATTTGTTGGCAATGATTCTCATATCGTTCCTTCCAATTTCTAAGCTCAGCAATTTTCCCATTGCAGTCACAATTTTACAAGTCTCCTGTTCAAATCGCTGGTCAATGCCGGTAATCATTGAGTCTAGGAGTGGGTAAAACGAAGTTATTCTCTCCTGCTCCTCTTTTGTATCAAAACGATGCTGGGACTCAAATGCGTCATCAATATGAGTGGACGTTTTTCTCTTCTTAACTGGAGGAATCGATATATCATTCTCTACACACACTGTCATTGAAAATAGATTGAAAATATTCTGGGCCACTTCTCATCGCAGCCAAAGAGTTATGCAAGCTTTTCACCCCCGTCATTGCAGTAAGTAAGTTGCGATCTGGAGCTTGAAGAGCCTTATTCACATGTACCACCATCTGGAGAATAGGGTACATCATGTGAAGGGCAAAGATGAACTTGAATGAATTTAGTTCATGGATAAGGCCCCTGGCTTTTATTTTAGCGTCAGCAAGGCAAGTTGTTTCAATAATCTCTTGTAAAGATTGTAAAATGATGGAGTAGTTTTGCTTTACAGCAGCCACTGCTTCTGCTCTGCATGCCCATCTTGTTATTGACAGTGATTTCAAAGTCTTCAACTGGGATCCTTCTTCTTGTGAAATCTTCTCTATTACTGCATGTCACACAGGACTCCCCTCCATGAAGACATAAAGAGTCTGAATAACACCAAAAAAATGAAAGACAGTTCTGTTTTATTTACTTGAAGTGCATGCATCTACTGGGACGAGGTTCAAACAATGCGTATAGCAGTGTACATAGAGTATTTCACTGTTTCTTTCTTTACATTTCATTTGAACTCCCACAGACATAGTAGATGCACCATCAAAACAGACAGACATCACTGATAACCAGTCAATTTTAAGAATGCCAAGGATGTCATTTAACTGGTCAAAAATAGACTGAGCATCAACTGTTAATAGTCTCTGAACAGACACAAAATGTTCAACTGGACTATGTTTTTCATTGTCAAAATACTGCACCACAATGGACATCTATTCATGGTGTCCACAGTCAGTAGTGTCGTCAGCAATTATTGAGACCATGTTTCCATTTAGTGAAGATACAATCTTTTGTTGCGCAACATTGTGCAAGTCCACAATTACATCATTTTGGGTGTGATTACTCAGATAGGTAGTGTTTCGAGGAGATTGTTGCACATGCTTTGCCATTACAGGATCATATTTTTGCAGCTTATTGACAAGATTTAGAAATAAACCTTTCTCAAAACTGTCAGCTTTTTCATTGTGACCCCTGAATGGTCTCCCACCTTTCGCCAAACACAGAACAATGTAAATCAGTCGCTCCATTACACTTCGGTTATGGCACCGTTCTTCTTCTTGTTTAGACAGATAAGCCTGCTTGCCCTCATCCAACAATACATCAGTAGGTTTCCCTTCATTAAAACTTGACCACGAAGAACAGCTCAACACATTAGATTTTGACAGTTGGTGGTTTTTAAAACATTCGTTACCCCTATGCCAGTTTCTGAATCCCTTATCAATAAATACTGGATCAGTGTGACCTTTGTTTGCTGCATCATTAGAGGAGAAGAAATGGCAGTAAAATCAAAATGCTGTGTCCTTTGATGGGCTATGTTCTAACCACCTATACATTCCATACCAATTGGACTGAAAAGTCTTTGTTTATTCCCTACTTTACTTCTAGGAAAAATGCTCAATGTAGGCTGATAAGGATCTCTAGATAATCGAGACTGGAGTTCTAATCTATTTTTTGGAATATCACAGACCGGGTCATCAGATGGAATGTTTGATGGCTTTGAATAGGAACTACAGTGACCTGAACTAAGAGACAAAGTCTGTTTCTGTTGGTCATTACTCAGTTTATTGCAAGCACTGGAACTGGTGACAGCATTATCTTCATGTACGTTCTTAACCGAGGAGTCCCAAGTTTTTGCACTACTGTCAGCACATACATTATAATTCAGTTTGTCTGCTCCTTTTCTTATCTTAACAACGAACTGATCCATATTTTAAAATTAAAAGGGGGTATCATACAATTGAATTAAAATGTAAAGCCATGGGCTTGTTATGTTATTTCAGTAGAGTACTTGCGACAAAGATTACAAACACTGTAGACGCTGCACTGGTCATGCCTGACGTGGCCGCTTATATAGGTCAAAGAATTTTCTAGAATAGTAGTTGGAGGGGGAGGGAAGGACCAATGATAATATGGCCGCAGTAGTGGGGACGCATGCTGTGAGCGAACGCGGGTTTTCTATACATTTCTACAACATAAATATTATGCAATTCGGCACTTATTGCATAATACAACAATTCATACTTTAAAACTAAAAGAGCATATTGTGTGATTATATTAAACTGCAAAGCCACTTTTTTTTTTTAGACATTAGGGTGTGCCTGGGCACACCTGGCACACCCCAACGCACGCCTATGGGTACAAATTTTAGTTCTCTTGATGTTGATTGGCAAGTATTAATTTACTGTGATACATATGTGGCTGTCCATTTTTTTGAGAATGACAAACAGTCCTCGGAGGTTTCAAAAAAGGCACATTCAATTTTTTATTCTCAAATGGGCTGTTGAGCAATGGAATACCCTGCAGTATTAAGTAAGTTTCCAATGGAGTCTTAATATATGTGGCAGTTTAGTCAACCAGTCTTCCAGGCATTATAGATGTCCTAGTTGTCAAAGTCAGATTGAACTTGTTTATCTTCTCTTTACTGCCTTTTCTGTGGTTGTTAATACACAGACAAATGGCTTATTTGACAGTAGACTTGCTCCTGAATTCGAACCTACCAGAATCCACATTCAACAAATGTAGTACAGAATCACTGATTGTACCACTCGCCTACCTAAGGGACTTTGTCCATAACAGACATGTATTGCCAATATTAGGCTTCTTCGGTGTAATACCTCTGGAAGCAAGTAAAATATTTCTTAGTGGCTGATACTAAGCACCAAAGACTTGAAACTATTTTGTAGTCTGCTTTACTTTAATTTGGAATATTTGGCTGTTTGCTATAGTGACCATGGTTGTCAGCTTTGTTTCCACTTTTCGTATTTGTCACATTGCCTATAACTATCTATTAGACTTGGCTTAGAAGACTATGTATTAGTATTCAGCTGGTTTAAACCCTCCAGGTGATATAAAGTAAAACACTAATCCTGTTGATCTGTCAGGTCTTTTCCAATTTGACCCTGAGGACTGCAAGATTTAAAGCACAGCATAATTTAGAACAGTAAACTCTTGTGTACAAATGTGATACAAATGATGAAAAGTATAGATTATGACCATGTCTTGGGTGATTCAGTATGTTCTTTCTGAGTGTTAATGCTTATTGTAAAAAGCAGTAATAGATTATTTGCTGCCTTTTATTAAAAACTAATTGATTTGATGATTATAAATGGGGGGAAAATTTAATAGTCACATTGTTTATCGTCCATATGTTTTATTGTAATAGAAATTTTCCCTGCTCGTCAGCCCAAATGCTATTTTTAAAAAATCCTTTTCTAACTTGGGATATTATATTCATAGGAGAGGAGCAGAATCCTCAAAGGCACAGCACAATAAGCACAACCCAAGACCAACAGGGGCAAAGATAATCAGAACAGTCCCAGAGGTGCTGCAATTTACAGCAGCTTCCGTACAGCTATTATCAGACTACTCTAAAGTCCAGAATAGTGAGATCACTGGCTTCCCTTGGGTTCTCCCCAGGCACAGGAGTCCAGCAGCATGCATTACAATACAAGTTTGGGTGTCTAAATAAGAGTTAGAGCCTGACATTGCCTAAAATCCTGCTCTGTATTCAGATAAAACCTTCGTTGTCTTCAACATGACTTTTGCCGCACTAAGTAGAGCAGCATCACGTTCCAAGTGTTCGGAGAATACAAAGAAATTATCAAATTCATTTCTGTGCACTGTAGAAAAACATGAAAAATGAAATAATTAATTATTAATGTTTTGTTCTCTGCTAGTAACATCTGTTTGATTCCCATTTCTCCATGTATATACCATTAAAGCATGAAAAAGCCAATAAAAACAGCTAATTGGTTTTAGCTGAGCATAAGAAAATCTGGCTTTTTAATTCAATTACCCTTTCTATGATAAAACATAAAAAACCATTAATCATATCCCTTTCATAGCACTAAAGTTTTAAAACAAATTGCAAATTATATTTCAATGGTGTAATGACTTCAATAACTTTTCTAAACTTAATGGCTGCTTTAGTAATTTTGTGTATACCTTCAAGCTGGTTGGACTTAAAGATGGAAAAGAATTATACTCAATACTTTTGCATGGATATTTTTGGGTGGTGTACAGGGTGTTCTTTTATACAGGTCTCACTAAATATGATATTTTTCCAAAATGCTTGGTTCTAAATAAACTCTATTACCTGAGTAAAAGAACCTGAGCATCACTGCAGACAGCACAGTGAACATGTCTGCTCAATTCCTAGAAGCAATAGCCAAAGATGAAGAAAAAAGTTAGGATGTGGAGAGAATGGGACAGAAAATAATACTGAAAATATTATGATGTCATTCTATTAATTGATAGTCCATTGCCACTTGGAATATTGTGTTCAGTCCTAGTAACTCTATCTAGATAGGTTTATAAGAACTGAACACATTATCAGCATAGAAAATAAATTTTAGAAGCATGGAAAGACTTTCACATGAAGAGGGATCAGAAAGATTGAGAATGGTTAGACTGGAAACAAATTAGGACAAATTTACCCTTTCACGATAAGAGAAAGGGGGTATTCATGAAACTGAAAGGCAGCATATTTAAAACTAATAAGAAACACTTTTTTACACAACTATAATTTATCTACTGAACCACAAGATATTGCTGAGACAAAGAATTTACAATTAAAAAGAGAACTTACTTACATGGATGATGATGACATCTGCAGATAGGATAAAAATGTGTAAGGGACATAAACCGTCAGGCTACAGAGCATAAACCAGCACCTCACTGAAGGAATTAGGAAGAAACTTTTTCTGTGAGAGGGTTTCTCCATGATGGGTTTTCTTGCATAGATCTGTAAAGCAGTTCCTACCAGTATATTCCTGCTTCCTGAAAGCCAAAGGGGCAAGATTTTTCAAGACTAGGGATTTTGGGTGCCCATTTTGAGACAGCTTTTATGGGCTTTTCAGTGCATCGGTGCTCTGAACTTTCAGAAACTCAGGGTCCCTCAAGTTGAATACCCAGATATTGAGGCACCCAAAATCAAGTCACTTTTGAAAATCTTGCCAAGCAGAACCAGGATAGTATTATTCTCAAATGTTATGGCCAGAAGGAGCTGTTATGATAATTTAGTATGACCTCTTGCATAACAGGGGTTGTTGAATTTCCCCTACTGATTTTGTTGATTTTACCAAGTCAGCAGAAAATATTGTTAAATTGCAAACTGTTTTAACAAACAAAAAAAGCATACATCCCCTCAAACTTCTGGGCCCTGCCTTCCCTATCTCCTTTGCCCATTCCCTCCATATAGGTCTTCAATTCCCATCTCCTCATACTTACTTCAATTTATATACATTGTGATTCAAAGCATACATTGTGAGGGAAAGCTCTAATCCTGCCAGATAAATAATCAGTACAAAGGAAAGTACATGATAGTTATTCTGGACAAGAGCCTTCTGACTTGTAGGAAGTGAAGAGGGACTGGAAGTGAAAGGAATAAAGATCAGGAAGGAAATATGTCAAAGGCTTTAGATTTTTAACAATCAGTTTCCCATTCAGCAGAGTCCCAGCTCCATTGTCTTTGATGTTGAATACTTTTTAACTTTCTTTTTTAGGTAAATGTTGGAGTTTTCCATTTCAGCTGAAGGATTTTGAGATGCTGAGACAACATCTTTGTTGATGACAAATATTCTGGGTACAGGAGCCATTCAGAGTATAGGGATTAGAGTAGCTAAACAAAGCACATGGATCTGCATATTCACAGCATGATAACCAAGAAAAAAACTGTGCAAATCTCTGCAATTTTACTAGCTAGTAAAGGCCCTTAGTCAGGGTACAAGGCAACTGGAGATTAGGGCAATATTAACCATGATGAACATTTTAAATTTATTGTGCATTTCTTAGTTTGTATGGACAATTACCTTCAGACACAATGGATTATTCTATAAACTAGTTATGCACAAATAATATGCAAAATCACCCTCATGTATGTGCAATTATAAGATTGTGTGGGCATTTGAATTTGTATAATTAGGGATATCCATTGTTTGCTGTGCCATTATCAGAGGAGCAAGAAAATTTTTACAAGTGGAATGTCACTTGAAGAAAAAAGAAGAGCTAATTTTCAAAAATAGGAGACAGAAGCAGCATTTGAGGCTGTATGAAAGTTTATTGACATAACTTGAAGAAGTGGAATTAAATAAATATTATTTCACACAAAACACGTCTATTGCACTGTGGGACTCCAGGAACAATGTTCTTCCCTCCCCTCCCCCCGCTCCCCAGGATAGAATTCACCCTAAAACTCACTTTGGAACAGAGCAAAAATCAAAATCCTAGTTATAAAATTTGAGAAGCCCAGTTCTTCATGTACTTAGCTAACTTTGCTCATGTGTATGATCTCATTGATGTGAATGGGGTAACACATGGGAGAACAGAAAGTATGTGGGTGAATAGTTATAGAACTGGGTCTATAGTGTATACTGTTATTTTAGCCCTCCATAAAAGAACTAAATTGCTGAAGTATGTGTGCGTGGTATAGTTCTGAAATAACAAAATTAGAAATACTTGAAAATGTCATAAAGGACTTGTTCATTATGGACTAAATCTTTCCCTTTGTTCCAGATTAAGCAACTCTGCTTAGTATCAGAGTGCTGTGTGTGTGGGAGGGGATCTATATCCCCCAACACACACACACAACCACCACTACCTAGGGATGGATCATAGACTATAGATTTTTTTTAGGATGGGGAGCCTCCATAATTGTGCCAGATTATGTATTTTTCCCATAAGATTTTTGGTTTGTTTGTGTGTGTTAAGACATAGTTCTGGCACTAAAATGTTGCCAAGTCAGCTGCAGTTTCCCTTACTTCTCTCATGACATAGATTAGACAATGCACTTATTCCAGAATTTCTCAAAAGATGTAATTCTAAGAAAATATTGATTGGTAGCATTGACCCAATAGCTAGTACAACAGTAAAAAAAGCCTGTGTATCCATGTATTCTATTGGGTGTTCTTGCTTCTTGTTTGATAAAAGTCTGTATTTTCTGTGTTATTGATAACTTGGTCTCGAGATATCAATTCTCCCCAAGATCTGTGCACAGAAAGGACCTCTGTGGCAGCAATCTATTGTTCAGCAGTTTTAGTGCCTAATGGAAGGGAGGGATCAGGGACTGAATGGGTGGATCACGTACTGAGAGGCCCTCCGTTAGGTGTGATGTAGCTGAAAAGATGCACATCACCCTTTAGCAGCCTGACAGAGTTCACTAAGAAAAGATAACACAGCCTAAGGCAGTGTTATGTTTCCTGTGAACATGGCATATCTCAAAATCAGAGGATCCTCTTTGGGATAGCAATGGTTATAGGAAGCCCTACTGTGAAGGGTTAGCTGCCACTCAGAAGATGCTGCAAAGGCATAGGGCTTCCATGCAGGGGTGTGTTCTGACAGGTTAACAATCCCCCAGAGTCAATAAGGAGTCAGTTAGGGAATAAATGAGTTATATTATAAACACAGGAATAATATAGATTTTTAACTAGTTATACTCATCTAAACAAACAATTAAGTATAAAATGTAGAATAATATAAAAGGATATAAAAACAATTAAGCACAAAACATATATTGATATAACAAGGTATTAAACAGACAACTAACTATAAAGACCTAAACTAATATTAAACAGACAGTGGTTCCCTGCCCAGGAATCAAACTCTGGTCTCTCACTAAGCAGACAGGGACTCTTATCACTATGCTACAAAGACAATTAGCTGCTTGCAGGAAACAGAAAGGGGGGGTTACACAGACGGTTACTATAAGGCACAGTGGCAGAAACAGTGAATTACAAGACCGAATACTTTTACACAGACACACAGAGATTTCACACAGACAATTAAACAGACAACATAGCTGTAAAATACAGACTAATAGTTAGCTTCTCACCATCACCACACAGGCGAACACACAGACTGATATCCACAGCATTACTCGATTAAATTCGATATGGGCTGGCAAAACTCGTTCACGCTCGGGGGGAAGGGCGAAGACGTGCGTGGGGAGAACAGACCAACTGATCAGGCTGGTTTCGATACAGCTCTCCGAGGGGGCTTGGGAAAGACCCCTCTTTATGAACTAAATGGGACATGAAGGGTTAACTGATTGGCCAAGCAACATGATATGGGCTTCGTGCCAGCACTGGATTGGCCGGGGGACCCTTGCAGTTTTCCTGGTTGCTGGGGAGTTTAGTCTCCCCTGGTCAGTTACATTCCACATATATGATGTGGGAGCCAAAGGTGTAGCCGTATCCATGGTAACGCCCTAATAAGGTCAGGTCGTGGGTTCACTGTTAGCCCGAATGGATGGGGAAATGCGAGGGGGGGCGATGTGCAGGAATTTTGTGCAGCAACATGGTGATCCAAGTTCTTGATGATCCCCTGGGATCCACAGAGTTTGTGAGAAAGTCCCATGGCTATTCTGTATGAGTGCACACCCTGTGCTCTGTATGGAGCAATGTACGGTAATCTCTATGAGGAAGTTTTTACAGAGATTTCCTACTCCTAAGCATGCTCCCATGGGTTTTACCACAGGCGGTAAATCCAGTCCTTGAAAACATTATCTGTTTGCAAGTAGAAAATTGCATATGAGAGAACATAGGACTAACATAGGACTACTGGACTAAAGAAGTGAAAGCCAGGAAGATTTATATTTTTCAGAAGACGTAATGCAATACGTATAAATTAGAGCACTTATTCCTGTGGAAAACCAGGTATACGTGACAGAACCACATCTCCAAAGTATAGCCATTCATGTATAAATTCATAAGACTCTTGTAAGAAAAATCAGAACTATAAAACCCTTGTTCCATAATCAGAATATTGATTATGTTATACATTTTATACTAAGTATTCCTTTGTGTCAAAATACTATTTAACAGTTCTTGTACACTTAAGGCTGATTAAAGCTATTCAGGTTGTAATGTTTGTGGTAAAGTTAATGAACTGTAATGGAAATTTCAGTTCTCCTGGCTGCCATACATGTAATCCAGCAGTTCCTGAAAACACAATTAAGGTGTCTTCTGCATGTGTGTGTGGAGGCATGCATGTAACTACAGGTTTTGATAGTTAAGAAAAATTCCTGCTAATCTGTAGTCTAAAACTACTTTAAAATTAAATCTTAAGGGAAATATTTTCATTTTAACAGGGATATCGTACAAAGTCTACTGGACAATATTTTTATAGTGTTTTGAAGTGCTGGGAGTTCTGTGAGAAAGCAGGATTTTATTCCTTAAAAATATAGTGAATGCATCTTTTAATGCATCTTCCAAGATAGCTTACGTCTTAAAAACATATTTTCTAGGGATAGGATGGTGTCTAAGCCAAAAGAACTAAAATAAAATCTCCGTGATCTTGACATTTCAGTAGATGTGTTTTTTCCAAGGGAAAAATTCTGCTGGAAAATTATAAAGTGTTGAAATAAAAAAGTAAAACAAAGAAAAGAGACTTTTGAAGAACACTAATGAGATGTAGTTTGTAATAAGAAAAACAAGGGTCAAGCAAAACCAGTAATTTAACACAAATATGACTTTTGAAGCCTCTATCCAAGGAAATATGAACCTGCTTCTGAAAATAGTACAAGAGCTAATTTTCACATCTCTGTCCTAGTGTTACATTTGGGTAACAGATAGCTGTGTTTGTTTCTAATTCCTGCTTACTTTAGCCTGAAAGGAAGAAAATATAATTAGATTAGAGTTTTTTTAGTTTATAGGTAATATTTCCATATGATCAGGCAATATTTTGATATTTAGATTAAAATAAGGGGATTAGACTTTTTGTTATGTAAAAATGTAGTGAGCTATTCATTTCTGGTTGGTTCAGTTAATTATTAAGAAAAGAATAGCTTAAGCTGATGGAAGCTTTTATTACTTTCTTGTTTTTTTCTTGGCTCTGACTATCTTGATAATAGTGCGGGAAAAAGAAACCTGAAAAAAACCCCAGAACATTATTTTTGTTAAAACAGACATTTTGTATGACGAAAAAGAAATGTTTCTGGGTAATTCAGATTTAGAAATCAATCGAAAACTTATTTCATAGATGGTTAGTTAGAACCAATTTAGATATGAAAGAGAGAAGTTGTGTGTAGTTTACTACGCTCCTATTCTTCCTGATGCCCATGAACACTTTCTTGAAGTAGACACAAGACTGGCACGCTGTATTAATGTAAAGAAGTCACTAAGGCCAAGATCCACTAAGGGACTTAGGCATCGTGATGCCAAATGTCAGAACCCCTAAATTTTAGGCATCTAGAAAATCACAGGAACAACACTGTGCCTAGAGTCCCTGTAGAGTACATTGAAAAGAAAGGCATCTAAGAATGCAATCCACAAAGCCAGCATGTTAGGTGGAAGCTTTCTAGGCTAACCAATGGGTAATGCCATGCAGGAGGTGGTGTATTAAGTTTTACTCCTTTCACAGAGCTAGGTTCACACATGTAGGCTGCAGGGAGGCACCTATCTCTGCTATGGGAATCCTTCTTCTTGAGTCTGGTGACTTAGCCACCTATGGTGTTTCTTGTGAGAAGGAGTTTGACACCTGCCTCACTCCATATACAACAGCTGGAGGAAGTAGAGGTCGTGCTCACCTTATAACTGTGCGCCCGGTGATTAGAGCACTCACTGGGGATGGGGGAGACCCCAGTTCAATTCCTCCCACAGACTGAGAAGGAGAAAGGATTTGAACAGGGGTCTCCCACCTCTCAGGAGAGTGCTTTAACCACTGAGGCTGGTGGGGGCTCTTTCAGTGTGTATTACTGAAGCTGTTCTACTGTGAATAAATACTTAAAGACACCTAGGGAATGTTTACCCTGAAAATGTAGGTGCTGAATGAGTTTAGGTGCCTACAAGAGTTTTGTGGCTTGCAGTAGAGCCTAAAACTGGGACATAAGCACCTAAATCCTAGACTTAAGTGCCTATGAATCTTTGTGGATCTAGGCCTAAGATACATGGGATGAATTTGACAAGAGCTGGCTTTTTTCATTTCTATTGGTGAAAGTTGTTATTGATGGCTATGTGACCTATGAAAATGCATTTAAATAACAAAAACCGTCATCATACTTTGGGTACATCTAGACTGCAGCTGGGAGCGTGCTTTCCAGCATGAGGAGAAAGAAATGCACTAGCTTTGCTCAAGCTAGTGTGGTAAAAATATTGTTGTTGGGGTGGAGTGGGTTCACAATTGTATGGCTTGTCTATGCCACTGCCTGGGCTACCCCCAGGAACACTGATATTTTTAGTGCACTAGCTCAAGGAGAGTTAGTTCATGTATTTCTACTCATGCTCAGAAACTGCAGTATAGACATACTCTTGAAGCCTGGTTATCTTCTCAGACTAGCCTTACATTGCTATAGTTCCATTAGCTTCAGTGGGGTTGCTCTGGATTTTCATTGGTGGAAGCAACGTCTGGCATAAGTGGTTCCCTTGCTGATAGTCTTTGCTGAGATGCCAATGACTGAATGGAATGGGAAAATAAACTACTTTCTCTCCTTAGGGATGGCTAGTCCTTAGGTGTGGTACTCATAGTCACTCCTGTTCAAGTTTATGACGTATTTATGGGCTGTCACAGTGAAGCATGTAATCCCTTTGTCCATTCTGTACCAATTCTATATTTGATCTCAGTTGTCACTACGATCTCTCTGACACCTTCCATGAGTTTTTAATTCACTACAAAAAAAGGAGATAAAATTGAATGATATTTGTTAACCAAATCAGAGTTATGTATGTAGTTGCATAGGAAAACATCTATATTTCCTATTGTACTAATCAATTAAAGTGTGCTTCTAAAACTATGTGGAATTCCACATTAATGCACACATATTATTAATATATGCTTTGAAAATTAGATAGTTTAGGAGATGTTTATTTTCATGTACTTTGGAGAGTAACATGTATAAAGACAAATGTTAAAAACAATTAAGCAAGTTACACCCCAAATTCATTCTGCTGTGTAATATTTTAGGTAGGTGTGGCATTCAGAGAGAGACAACACACTTCACCTTTTATAGGGAAAGGTAATTATCCCATTCCAGTTAGACACTAAATCACTGAACGATAAGCAGCTGGTGATGCATAAGCATCATTATAATTTCAGATTGTTGTACCATCTCCTCTAGTTTTATTTAGCAGCTTTAAAGGCAAGATAAGATAGTTTTATGGCAGGAAACTTGGTGAACATGTGGAAATTAAAAAAAGAAAAAAGAAGCCTATGAGATAGGGTACTATAATTTTAATTGTGGCTGATGGTTATATACCACCAGCTGTTTATAGTTCAGTGATTGAGAGTCTAATTGACAAGGAATATTTACTACTTCTATAAACAGAGGGGAAAGTGTACTATTTCCTATGATACCACTGGTGAATGCCCATGTAAGGAAGGCCCCAAACTTTTGACAGGAATAATTTTGCTTTTTCCTTCTGTTCAATAACTTTAATGTTTGGAACCAAATTCTGCTTTGATATATAGCCATGCTGCCTCACTGAATTCAGTGAGTTTGCACTTATGTAAGGGGCTCAGAAAAACAAAATCATCATTTGTACATGGTTAGGGTGGTATATTACACTGATTATGTTCATTTTTGTAGGCTAATATCCAGATTAAATGCTGGATACTGTTCTAATTTACACTGGTATATATCTAAAGAAACTTCACTGAAGTCAGCACAAATAAACGTAATATGAGTCTAATATATTGCCATAACTATACATATTATAGTTTATATTTTGTTTGCAATTTTTTTCAAATATAAGTATGGCTTTCTTATATTGCACAGACCATTATGTCAGTACTTAAATAATGAATAGTCATATGCATGAAGACAACCAGTGTACCTTATTTACTAGATCTAGTAGCATCTTTTCCCCAGAAGGATTCCAAAGGATTTAAAAAAAAAATTCTTAATGAAATGGGAGTTTTTTCACCTACCATTGAACTATGCACTGATCTGAAAAGAAAGATGGTACCTACTTGCCAGCACACATCAACATATCAAAGAGATGGGGGTAAAGAATACTGTCATAAGCATAAAGGCAGAATTTTAGGTGAAAAAAATTAATTGTTCCAAAATTAAACTTCTCCAGAACACAAGGGAAAACATCCTTGCTCTAATGCAAAGTATTATAGAATTTTAATATCCACAGGTGATCAGGACATAGTTTTTCAACTCATCTAACAGCACATCTAGAAACATTGTTAAACCCACTCTAGTATCGAAGTTCAGTACTGATTTAAACCATGCAATTCAAATGAATCAGCAGTATTTATTTACTGCATCATCTGGGAGCTTGTTCACACTTACCCAGAAATTCGGCGGCAGTCGACGGGAGTTACGCAAACTATGCAGAGTAGTTTGCGTAACTCCCGTCGACTGCTTCTGCTTGCTGTTCACATTGCGCTGAGCTGACGGGAAAAGCGTTCCCGTCGGCTCATCGCTACGCTAGTTGAGGAGATGGACTTATTAAGTCGATTCCCTCATCGATTGAGTGGGTCTCACTGACCGCTCAATCGATCATGAAAGATTGATCTGGCGGCGGTGATTTTGCCGCCGCCAGTGTAAACATAGCCCTGACATATAAGTACTGACTAGGCGCAGCTCTAGAGTTTGTGAGAACTGATTAAATCATACTCCAGATTGGTGAGGACCATAAAAATTATCAATGAAAAAGTCTTTTTGGACGTCTAGTCCATCCCCATGGTAAGGCAGGAATTTTCTGAAAGTTAGTGAGTTTTTTTGGTATTTTGTCTAGTTATTTTTGTATTTCATCCCTGCAATGGGACTGCCACAGCTTCCCTTAGGTCACTATTCTACTATCTAACAGACCTCACTAGAAATACTTTTTTTCTACCAATCAGCCTAGCTTTTCCTTAAATTTAACCGATTACTCCTGGTTATTTAATCTTGTAGCACACAATTTTTCTACATCCTTGGTATATGCAGCATCGTATATGGAACACATCGTACATGAATGTTCCCTTATTTAAGGTATAAACCTTAATCCATATGCTGTAAATCATTTCTTACAGACACTTCATCATTTTATGCCATTCAATGACTATAATTTGTTTTAAAGAGGCATTATCTCCCAAAATGAGCACTCTTCATGTGCATTTATACCAATTAGTCATCACTACCCTGAGGTCATTTTTCACATTACTGCTTTCCAGTTATTTTCTTTCCCCTTGACAGTTCGAGTGTTTTGAATTATTTTCCCCTCATGTATTACATATCTCAAGAGTACTGACTGTTGATTCACATTCAAGGCCCCAGTCTTAATCTTCAAAGTGCTCAATGTCCTGCCTCCAGGCTATCTAAAAGACTACCTAACCCTCTAGGATCAAGGCCGTGGTCAATAAATTTGCTCCTCTGGCACAATGGAATTTTCCATAATAAGGGTAAAGCTTGTCTGTGTGAGGGACAAAAATTTCAGTCCAAGACTATAGAATGAACTCCCACAAGAACTATGGATTATCACAAACCTCACCATCTTTCATTCCCAAGTGCATGGTTCTTTGACCTTGCTTCTCTAGTAAACACATAGCAACATATACATTTAAAAGAAAAATAAAATCCTACCAAAACAAAACACTTCACTGAGCATACTTCTCCCGCTGGGGAGAGGATGAGAGAACAAATAACAATTGACAGATGTTAATCATGTTGCTTTAAGAAATATTGAAGAGTGCTCTGATACTATGTGATGAGCATGGAATAAGAACCTATATAGAATATAATTCTTTATATTTATCAAAATCATCTTACATTTCCCCAAGGTTTAGGCCGTACAATAAATTCAAAATAAGAGAAGCCAGTGCCTGTTGACTGTAAGTGAATTCTCTAGTGATATAGAAACTGCTTATCTCGTCAAAATTGCACTATTGAAAGTACTATTAAGAACCACGGTTATGTGCTGAAAAGCAATAAATTGAATCTGTCAACCCTACTGGCTATCTTCTGAAAGACAGATGTATCATCACTTAGGCTTTGCAGTGTTGTTGTAGCTCTGTTGGTCCCAGGATATTGGAGAGACAAGGTGAGTGTACCTTTCCTAGCCCTGAGGAAGACTCCATGTAGCTTGAAAGCTTGTCTCTTTCAACTGCAGAGTTTGGTCCAATAAAAGATATTACCTCACTCAAGATTGTAAAGGTATTGAGTTGTTGTTTTTTTTTTACTAAGTGCCAGATCATCAGGCTTGACAAGGGGTGCTTGATATAGCTGATGAGGTGCAGATGCAAAACTGCTCTTTGTCCTGTCCTGATTCTGGGACTATGCTACATTGGTCTAGTCTCCTGGTGCAGGTTAGTGCAACTTTCGGACTTGCTTTTGCTACACTATTTGCCAACACCTCTAAGAAGCCATTACAGCAGTAGGGAATCACCACATTAAAGTAAATAGTGTGGCCTAATATTCAGAGAATTGGCCTGGGACTTGGGAGATCTGGGTTAATTTCTTGGCTGTACCCCTGGTTTCCTGGATAACCTAGGGCAAGTCACTTCCTTTTGCTGTGTTTCGATTTCCCCATATATAAAATGGAATAATGATACTGATCTTCTTTGTAAAGTGCTTTGACAACTATGGTTAAAAAGTGCTATATAAGATTTTGGCATTATCATGATATAGTATTGTGATGCTGGCAGAACAGGCAACAACTCAGGTCAAGGTCCCCGTATTTCAACTGAAGACTGACAGAGACATAGCTGAAATCTTTCCAAATCACTTGTGGGTTAATATTGATAGGGTAGGTACTAGAATTATAACAAAAGGTTTAGTGTTTGGGTTCCATCAAATGTTTCTGCATTGCTGCATGTATTCATCTTACATGTTATATCTGTATTCCATAGTATAATGTAATATTTGAGCAGGTGTAGTGTGAGTCTCTGTGACTATATGAATTGCCATACATGAAAGGTACCTTAATCTGCTTTTCTACAGAAATTGTTATGCCCCTCCCAAAAGAGGTGACTCATAGATATCAGATAGCGTAGGGTTGCTCTTACAGTTGGAAACTCCCTACATCTGGATTGAGGAATTGTCAACAAAAGGACTAAAGACTCTTACTGTTGTTCTGTTCTACTCCCTGTGAAGATGAGTCATATGAGTGGACTCCTCACATCAGCCAAACTTCTTAGCAAACACCAGAGAATCATCAGAGTGATCAGGCACAGAGACTAAACCACTCTATTATCACCAGGGTGGTCTTCTAGGAATAGGAATGAGGTACAGAGAATGGAGAGTGACAGGAGAAGCTTGCTCTGCACTGCTATAGCATGCCTTTTCTATGTATATGTGGAGGATGATAGAGCTGTTTCTATACCTGTTTATCTAGATCTTTAACAGACACAACATATTTACTTTATAAAACTTGATACAGTAACATGATTCTGCATCAAATTAACTGGCAATTATCTCTGTTGCCCATGACTCTCAGTGGTTTTTGTACTGGAAACTCTAAACAATCATGTACTGCAAGTGTCTTTCTTGTCTCTGTTGATGGACTCGAGTCATCCATAATGCACTCTTAAATGGTAAAAATATGGTGGATGATTTCACTTACAGATCCCCACAGATATGTGATCAGCTAATGAAAGCTGACAAAGCATGCCCTACTGCCAGCACCAAGTGTTTAAAGAAAGGAAATATGTTCCACATATTAAAAAGAATAGAGAGGTATTATGATTAGTCCCTGATGAAAGAGATCAAGAAATATGTAAAGTAGGACTGACTAGACCCAGATATCTACTGACTGGTGAAGAGTAAAACAGTAACTATATTTCCTTAGTGATAATTTGATAGTCATTATGGCTCATAAAAATAAGCTCTTTCATTACTCAAAATTAATTTTTATTTGGATTATCTAACTTCAGGCATTTTATAGTTGACATGTCAAAACCCCCAGTGTTGTACAAAACAATATAGATTCCCAGAGCTCAAGCAGATTACCTATATGTCAGTGATACAAATTAATTCTATCATTATCATGTGATCCTAGATAATAATGTAGTTCATTCTGGCTTGACCTCATAAAGCATGACCTGATTAACAGATATGCATGTGAGGACACTTACTCCTGCAGACAATCTCATTGAAGTCACTGGAAATATATGTGGGAGTAAGAATCAACACAGATGCACTGGGAAGTTGGGATACTTAGTTATTTTTATTTCCATTTGAAATAGTGTCTGGAGTGGGATCTTTGAACATGATATGTTATAAGTAAATTATTATAATTTTTATATTGTGTTTATTTTTTGTGCTGCACCAAAGGCATGATAGATTCTTAGAAGAACCACTTTCACTCACCACTACAATGGAGAAATATCTAGCGTAAGACAATGACAGTCAGCAACATAGATGGTAAGGAATGGGCTATTTGACGAAAGATATCCAGGCAAATTTTTAATCTTACAAAACAAGCCACTGGATTTTTAATGTTCACAAAGAGCATATAGGACTTTAGACGAGGACGCTGCTTCTCATTTTGGACTGGGTTCTGGGTAGTTTGTTAGCCCCTGGTATTGACTGTTGTTCTGCCTGGACTGAGAAAGAGATCTGGCTGCTTCCTTTTATCAGCTTGAAGGATGTACTGACTGGTTTACTGGCTCCAACTATAATTTCTGAATCTATGAGCACGGGTGGGTTGGAAGGAATATGCTCTTGGCCATGTTTTTATAACTGGGATTCTATTATTGAAGTTCTGAAAAACGTTAACCCTAGAGATCCCCAACTAGCGCAGCCCTAGTCAAAATAGCACATCATTAAGGCTTGTTTACACTTGAAACCCTCTAGCAGCACAGCTGCAGCACTGCAGATGCACTACTGTAGCACTTAAGTGTAGTCACTCATTATGCCAATGGAGGGGTTTTCCCATTGGTGTATGTAATCCACCTCCCTGAGAATTCTTCCATCAATTTAGTGCTGTTTACATGGGGACTTAGGCCACCTTAACTCCATGGATTTTTCTAGTATAATTTTCTAGTGTAGAACAGGCCTCAGAGTGAATTGTAAACTCTCTAGATTAGGAGACTGAAACTACCAATTAGGAAAAAACAGCTAAAAATGGGAGCATCCTGGCCATAACAGGAAATTTATCAAGTCTGAAAGCACTTTCCCAGCCATTTGTTTCAACATTTCTTCTGTTTGTTTAAGAATGAGAGGTCTTCTGCCATGGGCTATACCTTTTACGTTTGATTAGGAAAGAGCACACTGAGCTTTACCAGAAACAAATTATATCATTAATAAATAATAAAAGTAGCAGGATCGAATATGGATTTCATACCTAGAAGGGTTTGAGTGCATATATTAGTAACTTCAATGGCTATGAAATATAGTTAATAAAAATATGTTTTGAAATGTGAGAAAATATTATGGATATACATATGGATTTCACAATAATCACTGTAGGATTGTGAGAAAAAGAGGAGAGAAAAAATGCCCACCCCAATTTGACCTCAGAAATGTTGCAAAGAAGTTGATTAATAAATGGTGGTCTATTGTTCTGAAAATCTAGTCTATTTTTCCATATAAGTTACAAGTCTCTGTTTTATACCAGATGACATGATTGCTACCTGGGATACTTTTTGTCTTATTAAATTTTTTTGTGCCTTAGCAAAAAGCATACATGGTAAGAGTAACTATGATTATGCTGGGATAAAACACATAAAACTGGGAGATGCTGGATATGTCTGACTACATGTTATTTCTGAATACATGTATAGGAAATTGAGTTGGGAAACTCTCTGAGAATTCTATTTCACAATTATTAGAGATAGTAAAAACCAAACCAAAAAAATCCTTTGATATGGTCTATTATAATTCTTCTTTTCTGTTTTTTTGTTTTTAATATTTATATACTCTGTAAAATATATATATTTACTCTGTAAAATACTCTGTAAAATACTTTGTAAAATATTATACCAAGTCCAGTTATTTTAACTTCAAAGTGTGTTGTACAATCAATGTATAATGCAATATTCATACCCTTCTATGCAACCCATTGACAATGACTTCAGGAAAACTGACTGGATGTAAATGAAAGCAGAATTTAGCCCAAAATCTTTGAAACTTAATGTTTTTATTATTTTACAAAATTGTTCTCTGCATGTATTTAATTACGTTAACAATCTAAAACTTAATAAAATGTCTGTCATAAAAAAAAGAGTTGTGTTTAATTAGCATGTATAAATGTGTGGCATTTGGCAACACTTTGCATTTTACACATCTTCAACATTGCTTCTCAAATGTTACTTTAAAAAGAGTTTAGTTTGGAAGCTACAAAATATGAATGACATATTTTTATGACATTTTTATGCCAGTTGTGTAGAGGGATAATTAATTAAGGATGTGATATATGAAGGAATAATCTAGTTCAGTTGGTACCATAAAACTTTAGTTATTACACTGTATGTACAACCAAGCTGAATGAGTTTCAGGCTTCAAGCAGATATCTCTAGTTAATTATTCCTATTTTAATGCCTGAGTTTTTTCCTTTGCATGAGAAAATGTTACATACATTTTTATTGTTTTTCCTGTTTCTTCAAAGTCCTTCTATTTTCTTTTTATAATGTTGCCCATTTCTGATGACATTGATGCCAATTCTGATGACATTGTTACCGCACACAAGATAGAACAGGTTGTTAGAATAATTAACCTGATAGGTTGTACCTGTGGAAGAACCAGATGAAAAAGCTGAGCAGATGCAGCCCAAGATTATATAAAGACAGTAAGTTGAGAACAGGGGGGAGTAGTTTCCAGTTATTTGGGGTATTTGAGGCTATAGTGTCTGGCAAGAAGTCAAAGAGGGAAATAGCGTACAGTTATTCCCTGAGAGGAGGAAGCTTGGGCTGCTAAATGTGGGAGGCAGAGGCTAGAGCAGGGAAGTAGGAAAGACTCCAGGGAAATAGTGATAAGGTCTGGGAGCAATCAGTCCATAGTTGTTGGACAGAAGATTCCTGGACTTGAACTTGGAGCAGTGGGTGGGCCTGGTTTCTCCTACCAGCCATGGGAAGACTTTCTGGAATAGTGGAACTTTCCTACCCTGGAAGAGGAGGACGTGGCTAGAGTGATGTGGCTGGAGGGTTGAGTTACAAAGAGGGAGCACCCTGGGTCCCAGAGATAGAGGAGCTGTGTACAAGGAAGAGGCATCAGACTTGAATGGAGCTAATCCCCTGACCCAACCATAAAGAGGCGTCCAATGGTGAGTGAACCTGTGATGCATGTATTATTAGCCATTCCCTCGTCCACTTGGAAATTATTTACATTTACATTATTTCTCAACATTTATTTAGTCTTGTGGGCTGACAGTTAACATTTAAAATAAGTCCATGGTGCAGTACAGAGCAAAAAGTCCTTGCCCATCTCAATGGAGGAGATGCTGTCAAAAGTAGTGTCAAAAGATGCTGTGTAAAAGAAGTTTGTGACTCTACATGTACCCTGGAAATGAAATTCCATCTACTAGTTGAAACTTGCATACATATTGGCATGCCAAGCCAATCTGCTGTAATATCATTTCCTGGACATGCTACATCTGGAAGGCTGTACTGTATCTTTGGGAATATTATAGCATCATTTAATGTCATTCCCAATATTTTCAAAGATGAAATAAATGTACCTGGGGCACAGTTAACATTCAGTTACTTGAGTAAAAGATGCAAAATACTTACTGTGTATCCATCAGTATGTGTAAAGCTGGCCTTAGACACAAAGTTGATGTTATAGAGAAGAGAAAAGGGACTTAAAACATCTTTATGGCAATGTCTATTATAGTAGAAACTCAGCGTTACGAACACCTTGGCAATGGAGGTTGTTTGTAACTCTGAAATGTTTGTAATTCTGAACAAAACAAGGTTGTTCTTTCAAAAGCTTACAACTGAACATTGACTTAATACATCTTTGAAACACTACTGTGCAGAAGAAAAATGCTGCTTTTCCTTTATTTTTAACAGTTTACATTTAACGAAGTACTGTACTGTATTTGCTTTTTTTTCTTGGTCTTTGATGCTGTCAGATTGTGTACTGCTGGTTCCAAATGAGAGGTGTGGTTGACTTGTAAGTTCATAATTCTGAGTTTCTACTGTAGTTTACATTTGTTAGCAAGAAATTAGTTCTAACTTCAATATGATACTAAATAGTGACATATAGAATGACCTGAGGAATTTTGCATTCTAAGATCTGGATGACAGTTTGTCCTTAAAGTAATTAGAGGAATCACTTTTTGTAGAAATTGCTACTTAAAGTTTCACAGCAAACATTTTACAGAATTTACTAAATTTACTAAATAAATTGAAATCAGCATCTGAATACAACATAGTTGGCTAATATAATGGAACAAGTGCCCTGGCAGGTTTAGAGAGGATTTGGTCCTTCTTTTTTGGAGTCACATAGTTAGTGTCATTTTAAACACATTGGGCCAAATTTTGTTGTTGAAGTCAGGGGTGTTATATGAGCATAATAGAAAGAAGGATTTGATCCACTGGTCTCTTTTTAACCACAATGATTTGATTATGAAATATACTGAGTGTGTTCATTCTTCATTCCATTCTTTCCATATAGATATGAGGAAATGACACCATGAAGTGAGGCTAAACAGATTTCTTAATACATTACAGCTAAATATGGATCACGTACATGATAACTAACTGAGAGGGAAGTAACTAGTGATGGAGTAAAAGTAAAATCGGGGGGAGGGGGAATATACTTTATCGATATAGTTGTGTAAAACTGGCTTCACTTTGTGAAGCATCCTATAAACAGACCAACAGAAAATAAGAGACAGATTATCTTCTCTATAAATACAACATGTAGTTTTCCCTTTCTTATACTATCATCTTGCAATCCACCTTCCTGTGTTCCCAATCCTTGTTCTCCTCTGTCCTCTGGCCTTTCTCTTTCTCTTTTCAGTAATAGTCTTACTCGATTAAAGGATCTCAGCAGATCTAGCAGTCCTAAAATCACGTGATGCCTGCTGCTATCCTGAAATCATTCAGTGCTGCTGGAATTTGTGTGGTGAGTGGTCTGAGGATGGTTTCTTTGTGTCCTAATATTCCTTCAGTGAGGGTGTCATGGCCTGATATGGTGGGTCTGTTTGGGATCCTTTGTTTGTGTATCTTAGAAGCATGTAGAAGATCTCTTGGGTGGGTTTGTGATGAATGAGTTTGTAGAGTTTCTCTTTTAGTTGTTTGAGGAAGGATTTGATATTCTTAAATTTCTGTGTAAATTGTGGTTTGGGGCTCATCCCTGAATTCTTTAGAGTAGATTGTGTCAGAGAGTTGTTGGTTGGACTTGTGCCCTTCTGTCTGCTTAGTCATTTAAAGTCCTTACAATATCTGGCCTGTTATTTCTCCACTGTGACCCCTTTTACTTATCTCTCATCTTGAAGATCGATGCACCAGAAGGTGCTGGAATCCAGGTCAGGAAATTGCAGGGAAATAATATTCAGAACAGGAATAGATATTGTTTAGTTCAGTGAGGCACCCATTCCCCAAAGACAGTTATTTTAAAATGAGGTTTAATTATTCATTCCAAGGCAGTCATCTGCTTCCTGAAAGTAGCTATAAAATATTCAAAACTTGGTATGAAGAATGACAAATGAAAGACTAGTACCATACTCTAAAAGTGTATGTCTAACTTCAGAATCGCTACCAGAAATGTTACTCACTGGGCAGTAGAAAATATAAGAAGTGAAGGATGTCAGCTATAATGATGTTACAATAGGAGCAACAATTGATAAGTCTTAGTGATTTTAAAATAAAATTACTAATTCTACCTGAAAGTAATTCTCCCTTCTGCACAGATGAGGAGAGAGTAAATAAGCATGCAGCACTTTAAGAATGTGTAACTTCATTATTTTTTGCCCATGATATAATTATATAAAATTGGTACTTCTCTAAATTTTTTCTCACACTTCCCTCCCCATCCCCTGAGACTATCCTCCCACCCCCAACAGAATATTGCACTGTTCTGAAATTACAAGGCCAGATATTTAAAGACATCTAAGCAACTAACGATGCTAATAGGTGCCAAAGTGCTTTTGAAAATCCCACTCAGACCCTACCCACTGATTTCAACTGGAGTTTGGGCACTCGGGCCCACAGGCTTAAAACTGGCCCAAAATTCCTTGCCAGGCAGAACATTGGTTGCAAGGCTTCCATATTGCCCTCATCTAGCCCACTAGAAATTTAAAAATCTACAAGGCAAGCAGGGAATGATGCTGAGGACACTGTGCTAGACCCTATGTAAAGGCAGGCCTTATTTTAATCCTGGAACTCTGGCCTATGAGTAATCATCTTGTTTCTGGTTTGTGTCTGAGACAATCAAGACTTTTAGTCTGTTGCTTTACGTGATTCAAGTACAACTAATAGACTAATTTTGAGTTTGAGTTTTAAAAAAATAACTTCAGTAATTGACCCCATTCACTAATGTTAACTTCTATAAGACTTGTGAATCCCTTCATCTGTAATGATATGGGCATCAAAACTCTACTCTGCAACATTGGTTGCAAAAGCGTGCATGGTTGAAAGCTATAGAACATAAACTATCTTTTAAAAGAGGACACCAATTGTGTATTAACTTGAAAGAGGAAGGCCAACAAGTTGTTTACAGGGGAGACCAATTAGAGTGTCAGTGGGTTCCAAAAGGGCACTGAGTTATCAATTTTTATGGTAAATACTAAGTAAAATGAATGAGACAAAGGTCCATTAAAAAGGCACAAGTCAAACTGTCAATATGACTGACCCGCTCCTAGTGCATGAGGCATCGGGCATACTAAAAATTATTTCTTACCCATTACAACAGCCAAATCAGAAACTTCCCTGGTCAAGGTTTGGACAGAGGCTGGGGAAAGTTTTTCTTCTGTGTAACCAATTCAATCATCCCTAATTTTCCTTGCTTGCAGTAATTATCACTCATCACCTAACCATCGTGTATACTATAAATATACAATCCAGATTTCAAGAAAAGTATCAAATAGGTTTATGATCTAATAGAAAGACTGAAGAAGCATTGAGAGGAGGGATAAGCTGAGACATAAACACTGCCTCTGTATGTGTTGACAAGTGCATGGAATGAGAATAGAAAATGCCTCTTAATTTCCACACTGACCTTGACTGAGTTTTGGTAAAAAAATTAATGTTATCTCCAGGAATAGCTGTTAGTATTACAGGTGAAAAAAGCATTTGAAAACTGAATATTACTTACTGATATCTGTTATTCAGTGGGTGAGGTTGAGGGAACATTTGACATTGCATCCTGATGGAGCTTTTTTCAAAGATTTTTTTTTTTTAAACAAATTAGTACAGCATAAGAAACATGCACCAAAAATATAAATTATGGATGTTCAGTATGTCTAAAACATATTGACCAGTTAAAAAATAAAAAAATGGCTTGGGGAAATTGGGTAACACTTCCCAATCTAATACAGATAAAGTAAGGTGATTTTTATTGCAGAAATATATTACGTTGCTGCCTTCCAGGTTGGATTGCATAAAATTAAAGTTTTGGAACATATTTTGTCAGAAGGAAACTTTAATAGAGAAGGAAGAGTAGACTTCACAGGATGATTCATGAGCGTTATTTTTAGGAAAGCATAGCTGAGAAGTAAGAAATTATTGTAATCATCAAAAAACACTATTGTGTGGTGATTTATTGTAGTAGGAGAAGCAGCGAAAATCTTTCCTGTTCCTGGCTTCTAAATATTCAGGGTTACATTTGCAAAAGTGGCTTCTAATGTTGAGTGACGTAAGTTTTATAGGTACCTAAATATGGATTTCACCACCTACAGTCTAATATTCAGAGGCTCTGATGAATTGAGGAAATAGGTATACTATGTTTATAAAAATATATATCTTCAGGTTACTTGTTGATATTAACTGTGGCCTAACTGTTATGAGTTAAATCAGAAGAGGCTGCTAAGAAAGAAACTCACAGAAAACAGTAACCAAGATAAGGCTTCTTGATGAGACAAGGGTGGAACATCAAGGTGAAGAAACCACCTGGCTGCCTTCCATTAGGTGAGAATGGATTAAAAGCTGGCTGATAGGTCTCAAAATGTAATTGTAAACGAAGACTCATCATGAGCAGGTGTGTTTTTAAAGGCCTCACAGAGCCACAACAATGTTTAAAAGATTTGAAAAGAAATGCATTATAGTGATAGACTCCAAGGGCTCAATCTAATAAAACAGAAAGTTAAAGGGTAATTTGATTACATTCTCTAAATACCTCCATGGGAAATAAATAGTTAAAAATGGTCAAAGGGGTATAACATGATCCAGTGGCTGGAACTTGACACTAGGCAAATTCTGATTGGAAATAAGATGTACATTTAATAGTGAGTAATTAACCATTGGAACAACTTACCAAGGGTTGTGATGGATTCACGGACTATTTTAAAATCAAGATGGGATGTTTTTCTAAAATATATGTTGAATGAATTATTTTGGGGAAAGTTCTATGACCAGTTATACAGAAGGTCAGACTATATTACCCCAATAATCCCTTATGGCCTTGTAAATTATATATTTGAGAATAGTTTACCCTGTCCCAGTTAGCCTGGGATCAGAGAAGTCAACAAAACCCTCAAAGACCCTTGAAAAGGGAGGGGGATTTGGACAGACTTACAGGCTGGGAACACCTACACAGAGAGACGAGGACAGATGGACTCTGTGAGCAAGTTGGGTGGCTACGCCCTGGCAGAGATGGAGTTAGCTGAGCTGAGGGGAACTTGCAAGAATGTAGTCAGTGGCTTTCAATCTTCACAGACTATTGTTCCCCTTTCAGGAATCTGATTTGTCTTGACTATCCCCAAGTTTCATCTCATTTAAAAATTACTAGTTTACAAAATCAGACACAAATACAGAAGTGTCACAGCACACTATTACAGAAAAATTGCTTACTTTCTCATTTTTACCATATAATTATAAAATAAATCAATTGGAATATAAATATTGTACTTACATCTGTGTATAGTATATAGAGCAGTATAAACAGTCATTGTCTGTATTAAATTTTAGTTTGTACTGACTTCACTAGTGTTTTTCACATAGCCTCTTGTAAAACTAGGCAAATATCTAGATGAATTTGATGTACCCCCTGGAAGACCTCTACATATCCCCAAGGATACACATACCCCTGATTTATTGAGAAACACTGATGTAAGTAACACACATATGCGTAGCCTGTTGCTACACTTTGCTGTAAATGTTTTGTACCTTTGAGGAATATCACTTTAAGAGAGGAACCACAGGAAGCAATTTGGCCTTCCTGTGGAAGGCCCTGAAGTAACATCTGGAAAGACTCCAGGGAAGCAGCCAAATGGAGCACTGACTTCCAAATAGCATAGAAGAGAGAAAGGTAGCTCAGAGGGGCTGACACTGTGAAGGGACTCCAGTGAAGTAGTCTAGTAGTCAGTGTTGTATCCTAAAGCAGAAAAAAAATAAAGATATTACAGAATAAGCTAGGAAGTGAGTCCAGAGTGTGGGCTGAAGATCCCAAGTGACAGGAAGGAGAGAAAGGACTCTTCAGTTTTTTAGACTGTTACCCCAGAAGGGGATTGAACTCAGTGACCCAGTTACCAGACTGAGCCACATGAACTCTTGGAGAGACAGAAAACCCTGGGGGAGGAGGAAACTGAGGTAGGGAATACCAGCATCACCACAGCTGACCAATAGGCAGTGCACCCAAGAAGTGACAGCAGTGCAGCTAGTCCTGTAACAGTGACATTGAGCACCCACAGCTCCCATATTAGAACATCCCTCTGAAGCAACAACTACCTTTTCGACAGGAAAGAAACAGATGGTTCTTCAGATAAGAATCTAGCAAAGTGCTCTTTATGGTCATGCAAGACAAGGAAGTTTGCGCATTTGTGGAGTTGGGGAACATGTGCTTCTGTGTTTCTAGTGCACCACTGCCTCTCATGTATCTTGGTTAGACTGTTCGTTGTACACGTCAAAGGCTGTTTACTCTGTGGTCTGCTACAACTTACAATACCAGAGCTGATTGCCAATCATCAAGCAGTTTTGTCTATGGCACTATCAGTTGCTATTCCATGTATCACAAAGTACAGTGAACTATCTTGAAGATGTATGTTTGCTGGACAGTATTCTAAAAATATATCTACTAGTCTTGACCCAGTTTTAGTCATTAGCATTAACTGATGTGGCAAATCGTGCAGATTTATCTTTCCAGCCACCTGCTGAGACTAAAATTTGCCTGTGGATGCCTTTAAGCCCTGGTACCAAGGTTTAAAAAAAAAACAAAAAAAAACTAACCTCAAATCCTTGCAATTCCACAAATGCCCAAGCACTTTTCCCACCCAATTCCTCAGAATGTTCTGATATGATGAGTTACCAGCCCTGTTACTTAGAAAACATTAGGTTGAAGCAGGTATTTGTCTGATACCATTCAGACACACCAGATCTATTTCTTGACTGGCAGTTGCTTAGAAGGGACTGTGACTTTCAGGCACCCTCAGAGCAGCTATCATCAATATTTGTAATATATTCCAAGGCCATTATTTTACTTAAAACAATTCCTTTTGAAATAGAAGAATCTTTGCTGTGCAATCTCCAGTGGAAGTCTTTTAAGAACAAGTTAGACAAACACCTTTCAAGGATGGTCTAGATAATACTAAGTCAGGCCTCAGTGCAGGAGAGCTGAACTAGATGACCTATTGAGGTCCCTTCCAGTCCTACATTCCTATGATTCTAGAGTATATCCTAAAATAACAAAAAATCCAATCTTGATTTAAAAATTGACACGATGTAAAATCCATCACAACCATTGGTAAATGGTAAACCAATGAAACATTTGTGTTTTACTCTTATCAAAATCCTAGCTGAGTTACTCTAGTGGATGGTCACCACACTTAAATCAGACTCTGCCTCCAGATTCCATGTGCATCCAAGTTATGGTCTCAGTTGATTCCAACACTGCATCAAACTCTAGTGCTGACTCCTGGGTGCAGACTCCATTTCTGAAATGCTTTCTTGGGATGTGGTGCTCCATAGTTCACTTGCTTTAGGCCCCAAGACCCGTGCTCTAACCTCCCCAGTAGTTTATGCATGGTCCCCCAGAGCAGGACTTGGCTGTGGTAGCTCTTGGTTATAGTTCTCTTTTTTGTGGGGACAGGTGGCAGTTAAAGCAAGAAACATAAGCTTTGTAAATGAAATTCTTAAAAACACACTTTTTATTCATACACAGTACGGGAGAGTTACATGCAAAGTAAATGTGAACAAAATCCTCCCTTACAGTCTCACTACTTCTGAGACTCCTTGGGGTTGGCCATTATCCTCAGAGGAAAGAAAAGCCCCTCTTGTCTCCCCACTCTTTCAGCTGTATCTTCTGTTTCTCATGATAGACTGTCTCCCTTGATGTTATTTTTAAAAGCAGTCTCTGATACCCTTTTTTCCCTTTCTGTTCTTCTGTTGGAGATGTTCCAGGCTCCCACCTCCTGATGGGCTGTTGGGCAGAGTTATTAGAAGTCAATAACTCTGCCGATAGCAACCACATAGTCACGCCATGGAAGAACTAATACATTTTGATGGCTCCTTGATAGCCTTGTTTTAGCGTCCGGGACAGTTTGTTTCTGCTATTTCTGCAAAATTCTCATCTACACTGGTGGTTACAACCAAATATAGCCCTCTCCTGCTCACTAGCCCAGTATAAGGTTGTTCAAGATCAGGTGAGTCTGCTTTGTGGCTTTTTACACAAATTTGGAAAACTGGACCTGGGGGTCCTCTTTGCGTTTTGCATTCAGTGTCACACCTTGTGTGTAGTGACCTCAGTCCAGACCCACTTAAACAAACCACTAGGAACAAAGTTTTATTGTGTAAGGAAACACAGAACAGGATTGCAGTCCAGCAGCCTCCTCTCTGCTTGCCTGCCTTGCGCTCCAGCTTCAGTCAGTGATGAAATCTCCTGCTGTGAGGGCAGAGGGTACTTCCTGGCAGGAACCGGAAAGTTCTCCCAACATGCAGCAGTTTGTAGACCATAACTTGTAGTTCCTACAGCTGCTGCTGAAGCACACTGGATCTTGGACTACACATTTCACAAAACAAAAGAATTTGTAAGTTGGCAAACACATATTAACCTAACTCTATTGTCCTTTTAATAAATCAAAGCAAATGTATCAACTTTTTAGACAGTTATATAAATATCTTCTGAAAAGAAACTAAGACTGTGACTACTGTGTAGATCGGAACAGGATTCCCAGTATGGGCAGACAAATGTGCCAGCTCTGCTTGTGCTAATATGCCAAAAATAGCAGTATGGGCAGGAGATTGGGCTCCCACATGAATATGTATTGCGGGGTAAGGCACAATTGTACTCAGGCAGCTAGCTCAAGCCACCCACTGTGCTGCTACAGTTGTGCTGCTATTTTTAGCGCACTTGCTAAAGCAAAGCCAGCGGGTGTCTAGCTACCCATGCTGGGAACCAGTGTAGACATACTCAAAGCAGAGAAATACAATAGCTCAAAATAGGGATGTAAAAATTCATCTAAAAAAATCTGTTTAAATGTTCTAAAAATAGAACTTTTAAACAGTGAAACGTGGGTGGGGGGAGCAGTGCTGGTGTAGCTGGGAGGGGTGGTCCCCCTCTGAGGAGACCCATCCTGGCTGATAGAGCCCTCCCGCAGGGGAAGCCCTGACTGGAAGCAGGTGGGTGGGTCCAGGCTTTTAAAGGCCCCAGTACCCCCACCTGACAGGAAGCAGGGGGGCGGAGCTAGGCCTTTAAAAGCCAGGCCAGTGAGCTCAGTTAAGGAGGGACAGCCGAGTGGGGAAAGATGCATCTCCTCCCGAGCTCCTAGCTAAGGCCGGGCCAGGGAGCCGCGCCGAAAGGGAGCAGGTGACCTTAAACCCAGCCTGGGGATCCGCGGAGGCCTCCCCCCAGTACCCCACGGCCTGGGAGTTGGAGGAGGGCCCACCAGAGGACCCCACGGCCTGGGAGCCAGAAGAAGGCCCATCGGGGCTCCCCGCTGACTACGAGCCTGAAGAGAACCTCCCGGAGACACCTGGGGCCTGGGAGCTGGAAGCGGACCCGCCAGAGCAGTACAGAGCCTGGGACCCCGAGAACTTACCGGCCCTGCCCGAGGCCTGGGGGCCACAGGACCTGGAAAAGCTGCCCTCCGAGGATGAGCCCATGAAGTTGCCCGAGCTGCCGCCCGTGGATGAGGAGGGCCTAGCAAGCCTACCACGACCCAGAGGAGGCAGGTACCAGGGGTTTCGGGGAGGAAGAAGCCCAGGGATAGCCGCAAGTTGGTGGCTGAGTCAGGGGCAACCCGAGCGGCGTGTTGTGGCCGGAGCCCCGCCGACACTGTGGCAAACGCCGTTGCCACTGCCAGGGCCCTGGGCTGGGACGCAGTGGAGACGGGCGGGCCTGCGTCCCCCTCCCCCCTTCCCTACCCACCTTGAGAAAGCCTTCCCCGCCATACCGCTCTAGAGAGCGGCCTGCTTGCTTTGGCAGCCCTGCCTAAGGGCCTGGGACTTAGACTGCTTGCCTTGCCAGCCCTGCCTAAGGGCCCGGCACTAGCCTGCTTGCCCTGAGAAGGGCACAAGACTGCTCCAGGTGAGAGGTAGCCGGGAGGGGTGGTCTCCCTCTGAGGAGGACCCAGAGAGGGAAAAACCCGGACGCTGCTCCCCGGTTCCAGGGGCACGTCCACAGCTGGGCTCTGCCCCTCACTGTCAAGCGAGAGCTGCCTAGCTGCAGCTCCTCCACTGCAAAGCTGTAGCTGGGCAGCTCTCGCTGGTGGGGAGCTCAGCGGAGCCCAGCTGTGGTTGCCCCCTACTCTGCACTTACGGGGGGGGGGAGAGGGGAAGTGTGCAGGGCATCACGGGGAGTCGAGCCCAGCTGCGTCCACCCCGCCCCCACTGGGCTCCACACCACCCCTACCTGCCCCCCCAGACTCTGTGCCTTCTGCGAACTAGAGCTGCCCAGCTGCTCAGGCTCAAGCCCAGCTGCGGCTACTTCTGCCCCCCGCTGGGCTCCACGCCTTCCCTACCCCTCCAGCTCTGCGCCTCCCGTGAGTCAGAGATGCCTGGCTCTTCTGGCTCGTGGAGAGCCCAGTGGCTCCCCGCCAGTTTAAACATAATCATCTGTTTCAAATGTTTAAACAGCTGATTACCGTTTAAACGTTTAAACAGTTGGCATTTTACATTCCAAGTTCAAAACAAAAGAACCTTCTTTAAGAATATTGATGTTTTTCCCCTACTATTGTAAAAATTGATTTTGTTAATAGTTGGGGGCTTAACAACTTTTAGAACTTGACAATAATTTGCCATTGGACAACAAATCTGCAGAAGATGTTCCGTTTAGGTTATGAAAAATTCTGGCATTTGCCCATCTTACTTCTGAAAGAGTTTATTGCTAAGAGGAAAACTTTAGCTGCAGCATTTGTTGAAGAGAAGTCATGAGAGAAACAGATTTGTTCTGAATATTGATATATGGCTAAACTAGGCATCACTAAAGTGCATTTACCTAATCTAGGAACTAATTGTTTTTTACTGTAACTGGTTTCAAGGCGACCATCAGATGTAATAAACAAACTCCATTTATTAACTGACTTTATTATTAAGGATGCTTAAGACTTTTAAAAATAGGTAATAATTGCAGAAGAGTAACTTCCAACAGTATAGAAAACTCTGGACGCTAATATTTGGGTCCAGAGATAACTCAGCCTTGTTTCTGGCCAGATACACCAACCTTCTTGCTCCATCTCAGCCTCCAGACCTAAATTATGTATGTATGATATTTTTTTATTGAGAAGCCCCACAGAGTCAGATCTTTAGCTGGTGTAAATCAGCACAGCTATTGATTGCCATCAGTTTACACAAGCTGAGAATCTAGTGTTTATTGTATAAAAGTAACACATTATAAATGGGTTTCTAGCCACCTTTCTCAAAAGGTCAGGCAATTATGATACTGTAGTTCTAATTTGTTTGGGCTTAATTTTCTCATTTTATTTTTAGTCTTGCGTAAATAACATTGCATGGAATAGCAGTTATTGCTATTATCATAAAGAAAGAGAAAGAATAAATTAGATACAATATGTACTTAATTTCCATAGTCAGGCATTGCATAGACACTTCTGACAATGTAACTATGGAATTTTTGTTCATTGTAATCCTCTTTGTTGTAAACTCCTGGCCTGAGGCTCCTGGAAGAACAGTGTTGTGTATCTAAATGGCAGCAAAAAAAAGAAGGAAACAAGGATAATTACCAGCTATTTCTGTAAGATTTTTTTCCACTAAAGAATGATTTGCTTTCTGAAAAATAACTTCTTTTTGAAAAAAGAATATTTAGTTTTATTGCATGTGTGCCCTAATAAATTTTGTAAACTCTGGATTTCTAATGACTGAATACCAGGTTTTTCAAATCTGATGCATTTCCACGTTTTGCCATTAAAATGGGAAAGATTTGAACAGACAAATGCATCTAAATAAGGCTAATCTTGAAGGAATTCTTTCTGTTGACTACACCAGGATGGAGGCCAGTGTTCTGAATCAAACCAATAAAAGCCATTACATTCACTACTGAATCCCTAGCAAAACTGTTTTGATGTCACTGAAGTATTATTCTCTGAAGGGTGCTCACACTTGGATTAGTCACCATTTAAGTGGGTAAAAGCAAGTCACTTACAGACACAGGAGTAATTTTTGGATCAAATGGGATATTGATTCCTCAGATGTGCTCCGATTATTCTCATCCAGAATCTTCTCCTATTGTTTTATCTTTTCATGCCAAGGTGCAGTCAAAATGTTCAGGCAGTGCTGTCACTATCAATCTGAATGTTTAGATATTACACACTGTAACATTGTGGCTGCTTGAGGAGTACTCCCTCATGGCCGGGGATCATTTTACTGGTCCTCTGCCCCTATTAGCCCCCTCTTGCAAGCCCCTACAATATTCCTGATAGTCCAGAGGGGGTTTTCTCTAGGTGAACCACTTCAGATGGGTTTAGTGGTTTGACCAATAAGCATGGAGTTCAGTGTGTGCCTGCTGTCTCCTGCATTATGGCGAATGGGTGGCTGAGTGAAGATAAGGTTACTAACTCTGCTTATTATAAAATCTGCCTCTCGAATGATCGTGATTTTTCCTGTCCATGAGCAATTTGTGAATCATTTGGTACAGGAGGGACTCTGGGTCAAGGAGTCGTTACCCTATCTGACCACTGAGGAACAGCGGTGCCCGGGTGCCCTGATGTTATTGCAGGAGCTCCCTGTTGCAGTCCAACAGCTCTCTATGGGCAAGGCCCAGATATGCATGGGCTACCATCTGAATTCTACAATTGTTTCTGGCGTCTTATTGATCCTGACCTTTTTCTAGTGGTGTTGGAATGTATACAGGAGAAAGAGCTGTCCCTTTGGTGCCACAAGGCAGCGATCACTCTGCTGCATAAAGAAGGGGATCTCTGTGACTTACAGAACTGGACATCTATTTCTCTTCTCTGTTCTAATTAACCATTTTTTTTCCAGGGCCATAGCTAACAGACTGAAGAACTGCTGGACTCTTTGATACATCTGATCAAATATCGTATTCCTAACCGCTGTATTCTTGATAACTTGTTTTTAATTTGTGATGGTTTTAGTTTGTTAGCGAACTCTGTAATCTGGATGTGGGGTTTATTTCAATAGGTGAGGAGAAGGCCTTTCATAGAGTTAACTATAGTTATCTTTTCAAAATGTTAAACGCTTTTGGGATTGGGTCAGTGTTCTCTTCATATCTTTTGTTTATTGTACTATGTTTTTAGTGTCTTAAAGATGAATGGGGGTCTTAGTTGCTGCTTTGCAGTCCACAGAGGCATTCATCAGGGATGTCCTCAGTCTGGAATGTTATGTGCTTTAAGTTTGGAGCCTTTCCTGCCCCCCCTCAGAAGCTGTCTGTCTGGCCTTTCTATGCCAGGGTTGCTGGATGCTTTCTCAGTATAATCTATGCTGATTATATCTCAATTTTTATGATGTCTGACAGTGATGTGCAGGCACTCTGTGATTGTTTACAAATGTAAGAGCAGGCATCATCTGCCTGGATTAACTGGGCATAGAACAAGTCAGCCTTACTAGGCTCTTGGAAGCATAGTGTATGCCCTTTTGTTGCCCCAACAATTGCAATGGGGCTCCTCTGAGATTAAATTATTGGGGAGAGAGGGATCTTTTTCAAATCTGAACAATTTATATTAAGGAACTGGGTGGGGACTGAAGAGAAGGTGCAAGGCCACCAGCAAAAATGATATTGGGTGCTTCCTGGGCTCTCTGGGTGCTTCCAGGGATGAATTTTGATTTCCAACAATCTTGTAGTCTCAATGCTAGTGTGCCTGGACCCTCCCCTAGTCCTTTTGGATGCATTTTAAGAGGCATATTAACTTTTTTAAAGTTATCATGGATTGCACGCTACTTTGCTGTTCCTACTATTGGATAGGTGGGCTAGGAGCTCATTGACTTAGTCAGCAAGAAGGCAGTCCTTTGCCTTCAGTCTGTTCAGCAGTTCTGTAACTCCAAGTCCCCATTGGCCTAGAAGTCCTTTCCCTTTTCCTTCTCTGTCATGGTGGGCAGATGGGCTTTAACTCTCACCTGTTTTTCTTGGCACCTGGTCAATTAGAGAATGGATTTGCTTCCATTCTATAATGGTCTTTCCTAAGCCTGGAGACTTCTGTGAAGCGTGCACAACTGGACCAGTCATTTTTGTTTGTTTCTTGGAAGAACTTTTGTTTTCTAACCCAATTCATCCTGCTGAAACTCTTTCCCGCTGGACCCTGTTTTCTGTCTTTCCTCAGGCCAGGCTGATCACAATGTTTTACCTGATTGTTCCTAGGTAGTCAAGCTGGAAGTTGGTGACAGCTCTTGCTGCTCAGACTAGAATTTGATTTTGTGCATTTTTGAATTCCAGGCAGTGTTCCCTCAATGGGCAGTTCAATATTTGCAAAAAGTTTTTGCATGGACTGTTCTTCCAGGGAGGAATCCTATGTTCCCCTTACTACTTGTCTCCCCTTCTGTGGACAAGATCCTTGTGGAATTAGGCAGATTGTTGTCCTGGAAGGGTTTGTTAAATGTTCTTTTTGCAGCCTTGACCAAGAAGCAGCTCTACAGCATATGTATCAAGATGCAACATTATGCAGCCACGTCTGATCTCCCTGAGACAGCCTGAGGGATGCCTCTGTCCCTGAGAGACGCTTCTGTTGCTGAGTGACTGTCCCCGGCCTAGAAGACATGGTACTAACCTTATCTTCCTATGTACTCTGAACTTGCAGTGGAGGGTCCTGCATAGCATCATAGCAACAAATTGTTTGTGAGCCATATTACCCTTTATGTGTCTGCGCAGTGCTCCTTTTGTTTGGCTACAGACATGATGTTTCACTTTTTTCCTGCCCCTATCGATTACTCTTCATTTTTTGCACCAGCTTTTCAGTGGTTTGGGCCTGTTTTTCTCTAAGCCCCTATTTGTTCTAAGTCGAGATACAGTGCTCCCATTCAGCCAGTTTTCTGCCCAGCTTGCTTCTTGCTGGGTCAGGCAAAACTAGCCTTTCTGAAACCTCACAAGAACAAAGTAACAGGGTAGAGGAGTGCAATGTTCTCAGATGTTCCTTGCACACTGATTGTGGCCTAGCTGCAGATTTGATTACATCTTTTATAAATTGATTTGTAACCTGGACACTTTTCGGTTGACTTGTTGTGCTAACAATATTATGAGTGAACTTGGAGATTATCCTTTAATGATCCATGTTTAATGTTTGCTTAAGTTGTTTTACTTTATTTTATTAATAAATTATGTATATATTGTGATTTTATAATATTTTAAATAGCTTTTAATGACATTATGTGAATACAGGTGTTTTTCATGTCATGTCATCTCTCTCCCTCAAACAGTCCACCCCCTGCAGATTCCTGCTGTTTTTTTATTGGAATCCCAGATTCCTCTCAGGTGGTGCTCATCTTGTAATTGGGACTGGCATAGCCCCAGGCTTTCCAGCCCATGGGCAAATCACGCTGTTACATGCACAAAAAGGAAATCTAGTATATAAAGAAAACTGTCTCTTTTCAAGTAATTCTCAGAGAAAACTAAATTTCTTACACTGAAAATAGATTAATCTGTCCATTGTTAAAGGAATCCAAGAACATATTTTTTCTGTGTTAAAAGTATCTTCTAATGTGGCATTACAACTTACAGAATTCAGTATGGCAATATAATCCCTGAAATGTTTTCATTGAAAGCACTTGATCATGTCATGTTGCTGTTTTCGTTTTAGTGGTTAAATTACCTTCATTTGTCTTCTTATGATATTAAAGATAAAACTTTACAACTGGACATTTTTTGTGAAATAAAGTTGTGACATCTTGTGAGTTTCACATAACTTTTTTGGCAATATACTGAGTTGTCCAAACTGTCGTACTGTGGTAATGATGGGGGAGGGGAGTATTTTTCTTTCGCTGTCATAACATTTCTATTGCCTAAACTTTCTCTGTGCAGTGCAGTGCTTGATACATTTCTGCTTTATTGCTCTCATCTGCTCTTCCCAGTGAGAGATCACCGCTTTCATTTGTTAGAAACTTGTTTCTTTTAATACAGTATTTTCATGACAGCATGATTTCAAAAAGTCACTGTTTGTGCCTGTGGAGTTTTGGGGTGTCAACTGTCTCTGTTTATTTCAGTCATATGAAACTACCTTTGGGATTAAGAATGAATGGTGAAAACAAGGGAAGCCTATAGTCTACAGATGTTGCCTATTAGTTTTCTTCTACTGCTGCTAGAAAGCAGCAGAAATAATTGCTATTAGACTGACAATTTATTAAATAAGGATCAATATACATTCTATCTGTAAACATTTGATCAGCTTGTCTATGTGCAAATAGACATTTTCCACTTTGTATGCATATTGTATTTCTTCATGAAAATACAGATTCATCTAAATCCCAGCCACATGGCAGTGCATATCCCTATAAGCCTCTAGGTTTTCTTTCTTGAATGGGGAGCCAATTATTCCAATTTCAGCATAAAAGATCCATGGCAAAATCACCTAATGCCTGAATAAGTGGTTTATTATGCATCAATCCCTAAGAGTGTCTGTCCTTAAGCTCAGTTAAAGTCTTACATAGTAAAAAGCGAACTTCCGGGCAATCTATTTCCTTGCCTACACCACAGGCAATAAGAAGTGCAAATGGGGCACTCAATAAATCATCTAGTGAGCATTTAAACTAATTAAAATGTGATGAAGGCTGTTTTTAAGATCTCCATTTATAATTTATATTGCAGTCTAAGTAAAAAAATCTTAAAGCTTTCTTCTGTGAGACTAGCTTTCATTTCTGAAATGTGATAGATCTCTTTTCTGTCCAATATCTACAAAATATTAAAAACCAATATGGACAAAAATTAAGAAGAAATACTACTTTAAATTGGCATTGCAATAGAATGGTTGTAGCTCAGGAAAGCCTGACTGTTATGGAACATTGGAGTTATTTCTCTTTTAAAGTAGGAGAAATTCGGGTGGATGACTATGATAATTATTTTTTATCAGCACAAAGCACTGGATGGACTGCTGTCCTTCTTGTCATTACTGTTGGTGTTGGACTGGGTGGAGTATGAGTTGTTAAAGCCACCACTGACCATAGGATTAAGTAATCTACTGCCAGTTTACATCCTGAAATAAGTGAAATTTGCTCCTTCCTCTGTCCTACAATTTCTCCACAGAAAACACCTTTCCAGATCCTCCACGATGAAGGGCCCACTCTTTCAGAGGTGATCCCAAGGTCAGTCACTAGCCAGGGAATTTCTGGCAATGTGGTGCTGTTTGAGTCATGCTGCCAAAATCAGAATGGGAGGACACTGAGGAGACAGGAGACAGTACAGAGGCATAAAGCCTCTTCACAAATGGCTCTTGTTTCCCCTTATATCCTTTCATCCATTTTTTTTTTTTTTTACAAATTACACTTCAGTATCCTTACTCATTGTAACCTATTATGTTTATAACTCTATTGCAATCCTTTCATTTCAGTTACCTTCCTGTCTTAGCTGCTTCTCATTAAATTACATTCTTTTTAAACTTCAATTAAATTACCTGCCTCAATAACTTTCAAACCATGTTAAATAACAGCAATACTTTAACATGTAGCCTAATATAAGGGTGCATTCCTCAAATTATTCTACTCCCAAAGTTCTTATGTTTTAGCTGTGATGTCATCAAAACCAAATGTTTTTGAAAAATTGGTCGCTGCTTAGCTGTCAAGGTATTCATTTGTGTAGAAGACCAGACTAGACAGGCATGCAATTTTAAATAGTTTTCTAGTCTAAGATTACTATAAAATACTTGTCAGCAGCAGAAAATTGAAGAGAGGTTGATTTGTCTGGTGGTTGCAGATGTCTGGCTCTGATGAATTTCAGTAGCTTTCTTGGTGGTTTTTTTCCTCATCCATAACTTAAAATTATTTTAAAACAATCCTGTTGTTGAGCATTTGGCTAACATTCGAGTTAAATGTATTGTGCACTAGAACTTGAACTTCATCTTAATTTTCTGCAGTCAGATTTTTCTTTCTCATTCATTTTTCTAAGTAATTCCTTTCTCTAACCTAGATCTAACCCATTTTCCCCTATGAAACCATTTTCATTTAAAAGGAAGAGATGACACAAAATTAAAACGAGAATGCATTGCTTCTGCAGCTGCTGCTAAGACCTCAGATTGGTCTATCAGTATTCTTATCCCTCCCACTCAGACAAAATGTGAACAGCAGCACTTGTGATTCCCAACTGTCATGCGTGTGATGATTGACATTAGTGCCATCCATTAACACCCAGAGTGTCCTAGGCTTTGTCTTCACTAACGGCGGCAAATTCACCGCTGTAAGATGGACTTATCTGGATCAACTGAGCAGTCAGTGAAGACCCGCTCAGTCAATCCAGAAATCGACATATTAAGACCTCCTCCTCAAGTGGTGCAGTGCATTGAAGAAGGAGAACAGAAAAGAAGGACAGAGGTTGACAGCAGTTACACAAGTTTTTTGCGTAGTTTGCGTAACTCCAGTCAACTGCCGCCAAATCTCCGAGGTAAGACAAGCCCCTAGGTATAGCATTTTCTTCCACTCACTGTCAGCTGATACCTCACTGTCTGAGCTCCGTAACTGACTATATCAGTGGTTCCCAAACTTTTTGAGTGAAAGCCCCATTAGTTAACACTAGGTAAAACACACGCACTCCCGTCCAGCCCCCTCACTGGCTATAAACACATATAACCCCTGTAAATCAAATATAATAATACTAAATTCAATTAATAATTAATAAATTATTTGTAACTGAGTAAGAAACTAAGTCTTACCTGGCACAGCGGCCACCACATGCCTCATGTGGCCCCACCTATTCCCGTCCCTCATGGACGGAGGGTAATGGAGGTGGTGGCCACTGGCAGGCTGGCCAGGGCTGCTCCAGGCCCCCATCGGCACGGGGCTACTTTGGGCTGGTGGGGCTGTTCCTCCACTCTGCTCTGGCCGGCGCGGAGCTCGGGGCTGCTGCTCAGGGAGCTAAATGACCTCTATATTACTGAAGCCTCACAGACTCCCTGTAAATGTTGTAGTCATGTTGGTCCCAGGATATTAGAGAGACAAGGGGAGTGAGGTAATATATCTAATTGGGCCATCATCTGTTGGGGAGAGAGAAAGTTTTGAGCTTATGCAAAGCTCTCCTTCAGGTCGGACTGAAGCTTGTCTCCTCACTCAACAGAAGCTGGTCCAATAAAAGATATTACCTCTCCCACCTAATCTAGATAAACATTAATCACCCTTAGGTCCTGATCATGCAATCCTTGCTCAGGTGAGTAGTTCTGGTTCACCTAATAACTTAATGACTACTTGGTTGAACCAGGAGTACTGGTGTAAATAAGAGTTGCTCATCTGGGACCTCAAATGACTCCAACATTCTGAAGAAGAATCTATACTGAACTACACAAATATAACTGAACTTCTCTCTCATGGCTATTTTCATCATAAATAACCTCCTTCTCTTCTACAACAAACACAAATGACTGTTTCTTGGTTCCTATTATAACAGCGTGCTAGCCAGCTCAATCTTTTCAATTTTCAATCCTTTTTATGTACTAATTTCATCTCTGCTCTAATGCCAGCTATTGCAAAGCTTTATAGCTTTCCAGAACAGAAGTATCTAGTCCAATCTGACAGCATGGCGAAAACTCCATTCTGTCTGTCACATTACACCAAAATTAACTCAGCACTAGCCAATTTCAGTTCCATATCAATTCTTGTATTAATTCATATAAAATATCATATATCTGACTGATTTTACAGGCGCACCAAAGCACAATCCCTGCTGTAATAATCTCCTTTTATATTTCACTTACAGACCCACTAGGCGATTATTCTCTTCCATGTTCCATCAAACCAGCACACCTGCTGTAGTGCCTATTAAAAGTCTGCAGTGCTGCTAAATTTTCCATATAACTTCCTATACGTACATAATACTTCCAAAAGAAGATAGAATTTTATATTAACTTATTTATTATTTATATTGATTTATTGGGGGACAGATTCTCTCCTATATAGAGATTGGCTTGGCATAGGAGAGAAACAGGTTGTCAGGGATCAGTTATGGCTCTCTGAATTGCTGCTGCTCTCTTGGCTGGTTGCTCTAACTTATGCCAGCTGGCAATGGTCCCCAAGGGACCATTCACCAATGAAAAATTACTGGATAGTAATTAAGTCCAGCATGCCATTCTGCCAGTTGTGACCTCCCCCCACCACTGGAGACATTCTCTTCTGAATAGATACAGCCAAGTTGGGGGAAAAGGGGAAAATCTGGTCCTTTGTCCCTCTATGGCCTGAAATATTTTATGAATTTCCATTCACCATTTAATGATAAGCGCTGACACAATGAAGATTTTTCACAACTTCTACCTTAAATAGCATACAGTATGTGCTAGTTTAAAATTATATGCAATACATTCAGTTTCAAATTTAGTCTAGAAATAAGTAAAATCATGTTCTCCACCAAAAAAATGTGTATTTAGGGTCCTGATTCAGAAAAAATGCTTAAGCAGGTGTTGAAATGTGTCCTGATTTTTAAAAATTTTAATTCACTAAACCTTTCTCCGTACAATAGATAACTGATTTCATGATTGGTCCTCTAGTCGGTGATCTTTCATTCAGAAAAGTTGTAGCCCATAGAGCTAGCTTTAGCACTCATTTTATTCAACAGTAAAGCAAAGAATCTACAGACCTGTATCCTATAAGACCCTGGCTTCAGCAGTTAGCATGAGGCTTAACGCCTATGAACTGTTGCACAGATAAATGGCCCAACAGTCACCCCTAAGTTTTGGGGAACTGGGAACAGTGTTTTAAGGGGAAGTTTGTCCATAATGACACCAGCCAACCACAGGAACATAATCTAACATCAGTTTTTGGATATTTTAGGATAGGAACTTCTGCAGACAGATCCATCCCTAGAGTACGGCGAGTAGGGACAACCACCCTGAGCCCTGCACTTTGGGGGCCCTGTGTTTTGTGCCAGGACCAGTTGTGAGGAGACCGGCTGCCACCAGGGTCCCATCTGGGAGCAAGTACTGAGTGGGAGGCAAGGGCTGCAGCCCACCTCCCGGCGGGGAGTAGAAACCAGGCAGGAGGTAGGTGGCTGCAGCCTGCCTCACGGCTCTGTGCCAGGACCAGGCAGGAGATGGGTGGCTGCCGCCAGGGTCCCGGCTTCGCCCAGGCCCTGCACCTCTCTAGGGATGGCCTCTCTGCAGATGTCTGACCACAAAAGTGTCAGGTTGATAAGTGCCATATGATAAGTTGGGATAATTAATATACTAACATATAAGAGAAGGGCACCCCCAGCATTAATAGGGTGAGGAAATACAAATAAGGAAGAGGGGAGAAACCCCCTACTGAATATGCATTAGATATAGTGGCATAAGTGTAACATATCATGAAAGTTGTATCCCAGCCTGTCTGCGTGAGGAGAGAGAGATGAAACCCTTGAGAGGGGCCAGGATGATGGCCACTGCTGCTGCTGAGGACGTGATTAAGAAAATAATGGCTAACATTTCAGGTTGTTCTCCAAGGAATGGTGTGAGTATATGGATGTTCAGATGTACATTCCATATTCTTTCTATTTACCTTCCTGGGTTAGAGTGTTTGACTTTGCCAAATGTATTAATAAACTATTATAAATATAGAAGGGTTCCTAAAGTGTGTGAGTTGCAACTGTTCACATTGGAGTTCCCAGCTAAATAGTAATTTTAATAATACTGGGCCTAATCTTGGGACAAGAACCTGTCAAACCTGAAAGTGATATTCTGGGAATTCTTAAGTAATCAAAATAATTAATACACAATCCATAGATCAGACTACAAAGTCAGATTTGTTAAATGTTCTTATGCTGCTTTGGGCCTTGTCTTCAAAGGATGCATTTTCACTATATTTTTATTATCATGTTAAGCTTCCAATTATACCACTCTTTATTGTCATTGTCAGAAGATAGAGTAGTAATAGCAGCAGTTTCTGAATGTCTCCATGTTTGCTTTACAAATCTCAGTTGTCTTATGTTTGTTCAGATTTGCTCAGAAGTTGTACTACTGCCATAAAGTGTTTTTAACAAATGCTAGATCACCAGGCTACCTATTTTTCCTTTCAGAAAATACTATGTATCATACTGCAGTAATTCATATGATGGGCACAGAAGAAGCAAAACATTTTTTTCCCATGATTATGTGGCCATGGTAATTATGCACTTCACAGCTCAGAGAAGTATTTTGAAGAACAACAGGAAGTAATAGAAGAACCTAAAGAACCAAGTGGAAAATCGTTGGCTTTGAATGGTTCCTTGCTACTTTGAAAACAGTTGCTCCAGATAAAAATTATCTGAAGAACAGATTCCAGCTCTTTTATTATCATTATTATTTATTTATGTATTTATTTTACAGTTCTAAAATGTGACTTTAAATTTCATAGTTCCTTCTCCATACAGCAAGCAAAACCCTAAATAAATTCAACTCAAATCTTCACAGAGTTACTTATTTTATTTATTTCCTTTTATATTTTACTTGTTTGGCTTTGGAGGGCATGAATTATAGCATTCTTGCATGGAAACCACAGTGATTTTCAAACATTCTAAATTGGGCTAAAGGTATTAGTTCAATAAAGACAATTGCCATATTCAGTACTTGGAAGTTTTACTTGGATAAAAAGGTTTTTTTGCTCAAAGTCTACTAAAGGATAAAGAATAAGAATAGCCATATCAGGTCAGACCAATGGTCCATCCACCCCAGTATCCTGACTTACAACGGAGACCAGTGTCAGATGCTTCAGAGGGAACAGAGCAAGGCATTTTAATGAGTAATCCAGCCCCTGTCATCCAGCCCAGCTTCTAGTAAAATCATCCTCCTCTGTGTATAGCACTTAACTTAAGTTTGTTCATTTTAAGGCTTAAAGTTAAATACACGTAAGAAAAAATTGTATATATAAATAGTAGATTTGTGTAAATGTAACTTATGAGGGAGACATTTACAACTGACATTTTTATTGCTTTTAGAAATGAGTGAATATTTCCTAATGACTAGTTTATTCAACAAAATCTGTCTCATTTTCTCCTTGCACACTGTTTTTTTTTTTTTTTCATTATTTGAAACTCCATTGCTCCATTAAATTTTTGTAGATTTTGTTTATTCTTTGTATGAGTTGTATTCCTTTAGTGTAACTGGCCCCTTAAGTTTAAGCAAAGGGGCTCTCTGTACTGGTTGGATGAGTGCAACTCTTTTATATGGATTTCACTTGCAAGCTTTTTCAAAAAGCAAATCTAAAATATCACTTTCCAAAAGCATTTGTGAATGATTAAAATAACTTTTCATAAGCATTCAAGCTATTAAAATTAAATCACACAATGTTTTGCAGCACATGAACAGTATCAACACATGTTCATATTAAATATTGATGTAAGAACATAGGCCAACAATGGGCTCGAATGAGCTATGGCTTTAAATTGAGTTTGGATACTAGCATGAGAGGCTCAAAGCATGTGACCAAAAGAATAAAATAATGAGAAAATGAATAGAATTATTTCTATTAAAATTGTAGTGATCCTTGAAATACCAGCATAATCACATTTAAGGTTTGGATTGAAGTAATAAAAATAAAGAAAACATGGTTAATTGGGTACCAGAGCTGTAAATAATTAGTTATATAGGTTTGATTTTTAAAAATGCTTAATCCAGTAAATAGTGGTAAATGAAATAAGAAGGAAATCTTGAATAAAGGGACCAGTCATTAATATTGTCTTAACCTCGTCAGAGGATAGGATTCAGCCTAAACTATCTCATCTGACTTTAGCTAAGATCAGTGCCAATACTTGTTTGTTGTAGTGTATAAAAAAGCAATGTTCTGTAGGGGTTTCCTTGTCGAAATTTTCCTTACCTTCCAATCAAGCCATGACTCCAGCAGGGTATCTCCAAAGTCTCATCCTGTTATAAGTATCTGGCCAATGTTTCTCACTGTATTGTTGTTAGGATATAGAATACAAGTATGTATGTGCTTTTATTTGTATTTTGGATGTAAACAACACCAAGCAGCCTTTGGACTAATAAAGGAATATGTGGGTGGAGACAATTGTGGTAAACCTTAATAATAATATTAGGAAAACTATTTCCAACAATTGTATCAGGAATTTTTTTGTATTTTTCATCCAGCTCGACTCATGATTATTGCTAAATCTGGAATTTAAAAAGACAGATTTAAAATGGATGTTGCCACTTCCTAATTTCTAAGGGAAGAAGAATGGTCTTGCATTGTACTAATATTTAGGAGATCTGGATTTACTTCCTGGCTGTGATATAAAGTTCCTATATGATTTTGGGCAGGACACTGAATCTCTCTATGCCTCAGTTTCCCAACACATAGGAAAAAGAGTACTTCTCTACCTCGTAAAAGTGTTGTAAACATAAGTATTTGAGAGGTGCTCAGCAACTATGCATGGAAACTCAGACTATTAAGTTAAGATGATTAATTCTACAAAGAATATTTGTACATTCAATTTTCAAAAACTTTGACCCACCCATAAACTGCTCAAAACAGCAAGCATTGTTTTTAAAATAATGCAAAATATTTGCAAAATAGTTTTGTAGCAACTGAAATAAGATTCAACAGTTCTAGATGAGATCAAAACTCCAGTCAGCTTGTGTTCTGTGCAGCACCCATTTGTTTCTAAGGTAACCATGGACTAAACATAGAATTTTAATGTTGACTGAACATTAAGACACTGGAGTGTCTCTTTTTTTCCCACTACAATTTGAGTTAGGATTGCCACCTGTCCAGGTTTGCTCAGGATCATCCCTTTTATGCAGTAGCTGACCCAGGAAATCTCTAACGATGCCCAGGACACATTGCCAGCTGTCCTATTTTATGGGCTCAGAATCATCCTGGATGTCTTGGTTTTTTGTATCTCAGGAGGTGACAACCCTTATTTTGAATATCCATCTTCCCTTATAAATGTGACATTTTAAAAACCTGTCTAGCTGAAGAGCAGGATTTTGATCTAACTGCCTGTGATATTTATACTAGAAGAGACAAAAATCAGTTAGAAATGAAAAGTAATTATAGGGTTTAAGGCCAGAAGGGACCACCAGATCATCAAGTCTGATCTCCTGAATATCACAGGCCACTAAAAACCCTCTGCGCCCCACGCACACACAAACAAGTAGAATTAGAGTTAGTATTACACCCTTTAGGAGACTAAAACATTGTGTGCCAGAGGCATAACAGGAGGGGCCAAGAACCCACCAAGACTCCTGCAATAGCAAGGAATTGATTTAGTGAGATATAGCCAGGTGATCCTAGCCAGTGACCCATGTTCTATGCTGCAGAGGAAAGAAACTCCAGGGTCCCTGTCAATCTCCCCTGTGGGAAAATTACTTCCTAACTCCAAATATGGTGGTCAGTTAGACTCTCAGCATGTGAACAAGGCCTATCAGCCCAGCACCACAGAAAAACACTTTCTAAGTATCACCTTGGTACAATGGTCCACATTCCTTGGTTACCTGAAATGTATATTATTCTGCAGACGTGTTATATACTCCGAATCTTGGGGCAAGACCTGGCTAATAGGTTTGCCCTACAATAGTTACTTAATTTACTTGTGAAACAGATATTGTTCACTTGTGTATAAATTTCATTTTTTTAAAAACTTCTACTGATCCCATGCCATGGGTGACTGCTATCTTAGGAGCAAATATTGCAAGGAACGGAATTACCTTAATTCATCACCTCACTTACCCAGTTTATCAATTACCAAATTATCAAAGTTTCAGGCAGCTCATTTGAGTCAAATGCATTCTCTAGTGACTCTATTTCTCCCCTTTTTTATAAAACTGATGGAAGTGAAAGTTGCTGTTTTTCCTGTTAGAGCTGTTTTCTACACTTTGTTTGTTTGTCTGTATAATTTCCTAAGTGACATATCATATCACATCGAGCCAGTCACATCATAGTTCATCCCATCACATTACATTATCTAATGCACCCTGACAGCTGCAACCCTTAGGGCCTATCAGTCACTAAATTATGTTCTGTGTATTCTTACTTTGCATTCTGTCCTTGTTGTGCACCTTGCATGTAAAGAATACAAAATGGAGTGTGACTGAAAAGTATGCATGCCAAAAACAGGACAAAGACTGAAATAACCAAAAGAGCTTCTTGAGCCACTGAAGAGGTTTTACTCAGTGAAGGAGAATGTGTTTGTGCAGAAATAATCCCAGAATTCAAAAGGTATGGCCCCAATTCTACACAATGATCCAGTCACATTAGTCTATGTCCCAATTCTGTTCAATGTCCTAGTCACGTACTTGCTGACTATAAATGATGGGCCAGATTGTACTTTCAATAAATCTAAAATTACACTGGTTTAACTTCACATTTGTGTGAAAGTTTGAAAGCAGACTCCGGCTTCTGTAGTGACCAGCGGAAGTCAGAGCCACACATCTGAATTCAATAGCCATTACAGTTTAATAAACAATGAGGAAATCCTGGCTTCAAACGCTTGCATCTCCACAGGGTTATGCAGGTGTGAGTAAGGCTAGAAGTTGGCACCCAGTGTCAGACACCACTGAACAGCATCTGAGCTTCTTGAACCTCTTAACCCTTTAAGACCTTCCTATCACAAATTTTAAGATTAGGCTCAATTTCTGATATGGCCCTTTACACAATAGGTGCCAAGTGGACAGCACTTTGCATAAATCAGCACTGAAATTTGGCCTAACATGCTAATAGGGGACTCTTATTGTAGTATCTGCAATGTTACAAGCAAATTTTTTCATTGTTGCATAAACTATATACTGTAGTACAAGACCATCTATACTACATATTCATTTGGGGAGAAATGTTTCGCTAGCATTGTCTTCTCTGCCAGAAAAAAAACCCTAAAGATTACTCTAACTATGATTTCAACCCACCCCCAGTTTGTTTCCTGATATTGCGATTAATGCTCAGATGCTGAAGCTTCAGTTTTTCACATTAAATTATGTAGTGCAGTAGGACTGATTCAGACTGACATGGCATATCCCTCTGCAACCTGTCAGCTGAAAATGTATACAAAAGAATGCATTTTCATCAAAATCAAATGAAAGCTGCAACATTGTTGAACGAAGGAAAATAGCTCTACTCTGAAGAAAGCTTTGGAGATGTGTTTGCTACATACAGTGTTTTGTGGGTAATTAGGACTGTGAGCATTACAAAAAGCTCCCCTGGGCCACTGCAGGAACTTCCTTTTCCAAATACCTTTGAGCTACTGACAAATCTTTTGGAACATACTAAAATTTGATTGAATCTTGTAGTACATATAGTTAAGTGATATCTACAGTCTACAAGTACAATCTAATATAAATGTCTAGAGAAGAGATTGAAATCTCTTTCTAATAATCAAGAACTGTTTGAAAGCTTTTGACTGAACTTTTGCTGAATCAGGGTGAACTTCACCCCTCCTTCCACAAGGCTCGAGTAATGGAGATTTATTCAGAGATATCTGCTGAAGTGGGAAGCCAGAACGTCCTCCTTCCCACTAGTTTTCATATATGCCCTTTTCAGTCACTATTCCATAGTAGGCCTATTGATTAGGACATGCAAATGAATGAAGACAGATCCAGGGATAGACTTTGGGTAGCAGGCCACAACTTTTTTAAACTTAACATCAGAGAGGGACACTGTCTGCCCCATCTCCCCATACCAAACATTGAAATGGGTCCAGTATGAGGTTACAGGGCTCCTTTCACATAGCCAATGACTCAGTATAGGCGCTCCATTGCTTACCCCCAGAATGCAGCTCCTCTGCTGAATCCTATCATTCTTCCTCCTGCAAAGGAAACAGAAGCTATCAAAGACAGACCTCAGTCTATGAAGACTTCAGGTCTCCTCTTTTCCTAGAGGCCTTAAGTTCATCCGTGAAATCCCCTGTCTATTATTTCTGGGTGCTGGCTCTTGGAATTTTTATCCACAGTGGCCACTGGCCACTCGGAGTACCGGTGATCTGTGTGGCTAGTCTGCGTAAAACTTTCCACTAAGAAAGGCTATTGCAGAGTTCAAATTTTTCAGAGACTTCCATGGTCTCTCACATTTGTGTGAATTTCATCTAAAAAACATTAACACTTGAAGCAGGCTACCGCCTGGCAGGACTGTTAAAGGATTCTTGGAACTTAGGCCAAAATTGTCAAACTTCGTGCCTAAAGTCAGGCACCTAAATAAGTAACTTGGTTTTCTGAACATCAAATTTAAAAAATTGGGCCTTTCTATTTTAGGAAAAATATTGATTATTAGTTTGGTTTAATTAACTTGGTTTCCTTTTTTTTCTTGACTTTGGTAGCATTATAGATACGATAAAAAGTTCCTTTTAATCTCATACTTTAGATGAAAAGGGGAGAATAGCAGAAACAATGTACTTTGTTTGAACAAAAACTCTGAGCAAAACTCTTTAAATTGAATTCTTTCTTATCAATCTAACATACTTCAATATTCGCATACCTTTTCACAAGTGACTTGACAGTAACACATCCTAGTACAACTGTTCTCAGCACATTAACTTTTTGCGTTAGAGGCTATTGTTGGAGAAAAATTCTCCTGCTGAATTGCTGAGAATTTCTTTTTTAGTCTGCAGTTGCTTACCACTTTCCCCAGGAACTGCATTCTAGTAGGCTTGATTGCGCAGACCATAGATATAAAGAAGAGATGATGCAGAGTGTCAAATATAATAGTATAAAAATTGCTTCATTAGGTCATATCCCAAAATCAAGTCAGAAAATACTAGCAGTTGGAGGGGAAATATGGTAGATAAGAAATCAGATCAAACCAGACATGAACAAGTAGCCTATTATCATAAATGAGCAGCATGGTCCATGTATTGAGGTAAGGGACAAATCCTGATCTCAGTTAAACCACTGAAAATCCACAGGTATTTCACTGACTATCATGCAGTTATTCCAGATTTAGATCAGAATAAAGCAATTTTACTAGAGTATGCAGCAGTCTGATCTCTCTGCTACAAGTCAATTATATCAGATTTACTTTGAATCCATTCCTAGAAATCTAAATAACTGAAAAGAGAAATGGGAGTGTAACTGAAATCAGAATCTAATCCTAAATATCTGTCTTAACTGTAAATATCTCTGTTATCCTTTCCGACTGTGTACTATAAAAAAGATTATTAAGATTTATTGTATTGTCAAAGATGTCTCTCCCAGTCACCACAATCCAAAAACACTTATAGAACGGTATGATGATGTTACCTGAAACAAGTAATGGATGCTCCAAACAACAGCATTATAAAAGTCCTTGACTTATCTTGATCCCAAAACAAAAGACTGTTTAGGCATAACCTGTTTACCCAGAATGCAAGGCATTTGCACTTCATAGTCTGGTAAGAAAAGCCTGTAGACCTGACCATAGTTAGTTGAAGGAGTTGGAGGAAAAAATAGAAGAACTCAGAAGAAAGGGGACCTGCCTCTCTACACACAAATATTTGAAATTACTATTGTTTCCCTATAGTGAGTAGTGTTTCAATTCTCCTACCTGCTATACTAAGTTATCTCATTCTTTTATTTCTTTTTCCCATTGCTCTCAAAGGTTTCATTCTCTCAAGCAACCAAAACAAAAAGGAGCCTGCCTGTGCCACTCCCCAAGTCTTGTCACAGAGAAAGCTTAATCCTTCTTTCTCCACTTTCAGATAAAGTTTTCAATCTCATGTTTAATAAACAAAACAAAAACCACAGAATTACATAGGACATCCCACCATCAAAAAGAAAAAAGAAAAAAAAAAAAAAAGCCTTGTCACATATATTCTATCTTCCTATAGAACTGTGTCAGCCCTTCAGAGCCTAGAAATATGTTACATCTACCAAACACATGGGAACTTTCTGAAATTTTAAGGAATGCAGCTACTTGGCCCTCTGATATGCTGTTTTCCTCTGCTTCACCCTCCATGTACTAACCACAGACAGGATTTCCTGAACTTCTTATTTATGGTATTTCACAATAGTATCAGTTTCTCTTTGAGTTAAAAAATAACATTATTTAAACTCTTAAATATATAATCATTAGACATTTTAGCCTTATAACAACGTTATTACTTTCTGTTAACTCAGTAGCTATCTAAAATTTTATACTGAACTCATCACCATGCTAGCTGAACTCTTGCAGTAATGAACATATGCTGAGTTAAATGCATCTCAGCTTTCAGAAACTGAGTCTGAGTCTGCTTAACCCAGAATATGTTTATTACCATATAGACAGAAAAAAACCTTCAGGTTATCATGTAATTAATTGCAGCTCAAAAGGTTCTTTCAGATAATTATATTGTGCCATTGGAAGATAAAAATTGCTTATATGGTCTATGACTTTTTCTCTAATTTTAACTCTCTTTAATGCCTTTTTTGTTGTGCAGAAAACCCCAGCAATATTTGCAGTATTCCAGTTAAAAAATTTTAAAAATAACTCCTAAATACAGAGAGCCAGCTCTTAAACTGGTTTCTGATGCAGAGGCATATTGCAAATTAAGATGGATTCAGGATTATTTTATTACAGAAACTTAAATGCTACTATGAAGTAATATGATAGTAAATACAGTACAGAATCTCTCACAACACAGATCTACCTCATAGCCCCCAGAACTTCCTGTTCCACTACAGGTAATTCAAGATGGCTACATAGCCAATACACGATGGTGTGAAATATGAATGATAGCCAGAAAACTCACTGGTGTGAAAAACTGTTTTGTTTTCTTAGCCTTCCAAAGCCTAGATAACAAGGTGATAAATAGATAGATGCAAAGTATAAATAGCAAATAGTACAAAGAAAACCATTTTTATTTTTTTCCCCAGTTTTAATAATCATAGCTGCTATTGGAAACGTAGGTGAGGACATTTTCAATATATGTAGCTTCATTATCCTCTTATAATAGTTTTACAGCAATGTTACATCACTGACTTCAGTGAAGTTACTTTTGATGCATACCAGCATCAAAAGATAATCATTTTTATGAACCCATACTTTTTCTTTACTGAGAGGAGCTCCCACACATAATGCAAAATCCAGGAATGTAGTGGAGAAGGCCATGGTCTTTGAAGCCTTTGAAATGTCTGCAGGAGCTGCTCTTAGTGGAGATAAACCTCAAGTGTTTAAAAAATGTACTTGAAACTGTAAATTTTTCTTTTTAAGAAACTGCCAGGTTTTGTGGGTTGAGTTTCGCTTCAGGCACAAGTGCAGGTACTTCAAAAGCAGAGCCCAATGGCTGAGGCTGAACCAAACATCCTTATATAAGCTCATATTGGGGATTTGAGGATCTTTCGATTCCAAGACTTTCAGTCCTTCAGAAGTTCATTTTAATGTATTAAAAATTAATTTTGATAGCTTAACAATTTGGTTAAAATGTACTATTCACTATTTTAACCATGTACGATTTAATTAAAAAACTTACATAACTTATGTAACCTTCTTCATAAGGTTCCAAAATTTGCCCTTAAATCTCATTTCAAAGCTATCTTTTTCAAAATCTCTGACAACATAATACATTGTCAGTGTGAACGTACAGAATACAGGACTTCTCACCTTTTCTCTAGGACTGATACCTAATGCAAATAGCTACAGGCTGAACTTATTCTCAGTCCAGTGAAAGTGTTAAAAAATTGAGATATCACTATGTTCAAGTCTCTGTAATTTTTGCTGGATTCTATTGGTTTTATGCATATTCTGTTTTTAAGCTATCATTTTAAAAAAGTATCTGTTTTAATGTTGTGAAGGCATTATTTTATATTGGAAAAGCTATGAACTGCTGCTGTTTAACTGTTTTAACCAAAGACTGTTTCTAGGTAAACAACCAGACTAAGCCAACCATCATCTTAAATACTCAAAATTCTCATCAAAGTCCATTGTGTGTGTGAAAATTAAGTCCCATAAGAACTGACCAATTTATTCTTCAGTTTTAGGATCATCAGGCTGAAGTGTGATGGATAAGCATTTTCATCCTAATGCGCAGAATGGGGAAGGAAGGGGAATCAGGTGTTGTTGCTGGGAATAGTGAGAGTAGATGGTTTAATGGGCTAGAGAACAGGTTTAGGAAACAAGAAGCCTCTCTCAAACAATAGAGCAGAATGAGAGTTGATATGAATGGAAAATTTGCCTAGGAAAGCTTGCAGGATTGATCCTTCTAGCACCAGCAAGGTATGAACTTTCTTCCTTTCATCTTTTTATCCTCACTGCAGGGTGAGCTGCAGAGCCAATGCTGTCTATTTAAACAGTAACATTATTAAGTGCAAGCAGCACTTTTCTTTATAATAACCCTCCCCCATTACCAGAGAATAAATGAATGTCCCTGAGTCATAATCACCCTGCTGAGCTGCTCCAGGGACAGTGTAACAATTCACTGCCCCTTATTATGGAGTAGATCATATACTGATGATCTAACCCTAAGGGAATAAATTTAAATATATCTGACAGTGGATAGGCACGTACACACCTGAGACTACTGCTTTTTATTCATATAGTGTTCCTTTCTCTTTTAACTTGTTTTCATTGCCATTTTTGTTTCTTCCTTCCACCTGTTATCCTAGACTTTGAGTTCTCTGGAGCACAGACTGTCTTATTTTGTATTTGTATAATGGGGCCCTGATCTTTGATTGAGGTCTCTAGGAATTACGTTAATACAAATGAATAACAATAAATAAGGGAGTGGAAAAATAAATTTCTCTGCCTATATTTAATTACACTGTATATATTTATCGTTATTACATTTAAGTCTACATAGTAATTGTGACCCTTCCGGTGCCTAGGGCAGCCACCTGAAAATGCCAAGGTCAGGGCAGGCTGTAAAAGGAGAGCAGATTCTCCCAGCGTAGGTGGGTGACACTGAAGTCAGGCTTTCCGATCAACCACAAACAGTGCTTCTGATTTCCCACACTGGTTATCAAGAATCCCAAAATACAAATACACACAGTCCCCTTTACTGCATTTCAGTCTCCAGCCCCCAAGCAGCCACTAGGTCCAGTAAAGAGACCAGTTATTTAAACTTTATGCTCTTTACTAAAAAGGTCCCCCCTGACCCCAAAGGGTCAGTCACAGTACCAGATCAATTTAAGTTTGGTGTACCCAAAACACCACGCTGCCAGCCAATCCTTTAGTAACTAAAACTAAAGGTTTATTATAAACAGAAAGGAACAAACAATAAGAGAAATGTTAAAGGATTAAAGCAATCAGATATATACAAAGGATTTGAAGGTCCATATACATCAGGTTTCGAGAAGAATTGTGAAATTTTCAGGCTTGTATAGTCCCTCTGGTACACATCCAATACTTGAATGGGTCTCAGTCCTTTGTTTCACAGCTTCAGTTCAGTTGTAGATGAACTGATCCAGAGGTATGTTGGTAACTGAAGCTGAATCCCGACTGGAGAACAAAATGGATTTCCAGGCCTCTGCCTTGTATATCCTCTGGCCCCTGCCATGGTGTTTGTGGAATTTTACAGGAACCAAACTGGAGTGCAGAGTCACATGAGCAAATCCTGGTGACTCATCAGGTATGCCTCTGACTTTTCCCCCTGGGCCCCTTGCATCTGTGGATATCTCAATGGGCCATTAAGTAGGCTATTGTTCTGCCACCACCCTGTCTAGGGTGTGTCTCAGACAGCACAATTTGAAATACATATATGTGAAATATATCCATAACTTCCATTACACATATAACACATGAACATAAGTATTATCATCTTACTTAGCACATTATAGCCTTTCTAACAGTACCTGACATGGCATATCTCACATGAATTATTATGATTTTGACATACTGATGTCACACAATATAATAAATGCTCCCCCCGCCCCCAATCCAGCCAGCATGACACTAATTATCTATATCTATATCTATCTGAGTTCATGTTAATCTGAAAACCATAATGCGTTAGCTATTTTCGTCTATGACATGACAATATGTATGTGATAAATTAGGCACTAAAATTATAAACTGGCCCAAACTAACACCTTCGTCCCAGTCATTCTCAAACTTTGACATGGTTCTGGATCTGGATCCAAAATTTACAACTCAATCTCATCTCTAATTAAAGCACTGACATCAGCCAAAATAAATATGTGATAGATCCGGTTTCCCCCATAAATTGCGATTATTTAAAAAGCACATGAATATTGTAGTTCTAATTTGTGGCTGATTGGACTCTGACTTTTAAGATGAACATATGGTTTACTAATGTGTATAAGTGCTAATAATTCAGAGGCTTCCCTTCAAAGCCAGCCATGCCAGCTGTTTTTCTGGGTGCACCATGTTTCCTAAGAGAGCAAGGATGAGCCATTCAACATCTGTGTTTGGTATAAACCAGAATGACGAGAGAGCCAATAGAGAAAAAACAAGCTCTTGTATCCTGTCTTCATTTCTGAATTGTTTAGCACAGTCAGTGAAGCTTGCTCCCAATGAAATCAAGAGGATTAGAGCAAGGGAGGCTAAACTGTGTGTTTACATCAAGCAATGAACTCAGTGCCTGAAGGTTTAATTTTCTTGAGAGTGCTTCCTTAAAGTCTCCTTAATTCTTCTGAAAATTAAATGTAAGTAGGAATATACTGAATTCTTAGTGGGGGTTTCAGAGATGTTGCCCCTGACTGTTTTGTATGCAGTGATCACACATCTTATTGTGCACAGAATGATTTGCATGCTAAATACCAAATCACAAACAAAGTATTTCTGTGGAAAATGGGATTTTTAGAGAGTGTGAGGGGGATAGAAACTTTATTCTGTAAGTAGCTCATATTGTAATTTAAGTTTTTAGCCAAACTTCTAAGTTTCCCCTCTAAAATCTGTGAACATACCCATTTTACACATGCAAAATTGATCATTTGGAAATGGAAGTCAACACTTGCGCATGTAAATAGGAATTTTGCATGCAATTATTCATTTCAATGCTCTCAAAACAGAGGCAAAGTCTGTATGCATAGTTGAAGGGCTTATTGAAAGCTTGGCCGAAATAATATGACATAACAGAATGTGATGTCTCAAAATTCTAGGTGGCATTAAAGTTACATTTTCTGTCATTTTTTCCCTTTTTCAGTGTTGACTGCAAAAGAAGTCCATTTTGCAGGAACCCTTCATTATAAGTTTGCATTTAATAGGGAAATCATTTGATTTCCAGTGCTACAGTGGAGTAATAGTAAGCTGGGGAGAGCAGAAATATATAAAACTTAGGTGACCTAAGACTCTAAAATTCTCCTGTTAGATACTTAAACTTGGTATTCTTGTATTTGACCATGGTAGTTGGTTTCTCTCTTCTGAAAGTGGCATTTCAGCAATACTGTCCTCAGATACCCACCTGCCCAATTTCTGCTGATATTTTTGGGCACATTTCTCAAGGTCTGGCATATATATTGGTGGATAAGTGTAAAATGCTGTGTGAAGCTGATTACATTTTTGAAGTTTCACTTTGTGGCTCCAAATGAGTAAGTAATGAGAATGACAGTGCATGAAAGTGAAAACAACTGAAACTGGATTTTTCAGGGAATTTTTGCAGCCAGCCAGCCAGCAGTGAAAGATAGATGTGTTCTAGGAGTGTGTTCTTCTTTTGGATGATTTCCCACTGGCTCTAAGCAAAGCAGGAGCTGTAATGGCAGCACTCTTCCGTCTCTTCAGTCTCTTCACAGTCTCCCTCAGATCCCTCCCCACATTTTTTATTTCTCTCTCCTTTCCTTCCTTTCTCAGTTCACTCTTTTTTTCTCTTTCCCTAAGCTCCTACCCCTTCACCTGTCCCTCATCTCCTCATTTTTTCTTTCTGTCTTACACTCTCTCCTTAATGCATCCATTCTTTTTTTCTCCTTCCCCACTCTATGACTATAGTCTCATTAATTTCACTCTTCTCTCTATCTGGATCCCTCCACTGATTTTACTCTCTTCTTTCCCCTTCCCTTACTTCCCTGATGGTTTCCCTTCTCTGTCTTTTACCTTTACACTTATCAGAAGGAGTCACACCAGGAAACGGTAGAAACGATCCCATTGTGCTATCTGTTGGTTACTGAAGAAGTACAGAGTGCCTGCGTAAGGAGAGGACAAAAAGAAATCATGTATGCAGCTGAAAAGGTCTTTGTTCCCTTGCTTCAGTCTCAGCTAGGAACTGCAGTGTGCATAGGACCCATTTCTTTGGTCCTATAGTCCCTTTTTGCCTCTCTACTTCTACACCCATTCCAAACGCCAATCTCATAGGGGCCAAACAGAGACAGCAGGTGACAGAATTCCTATGTGACAATATTAGATGATACTCATTACAAACCGATTTCAGGGAAAGTGAATGTTCTTGTTCAGGTCAGAAGAAAATGGACTACCAATTTAACAGGTATCATCACTCAAGAAGACTGGGAATCAATAAAAAGATAATATCAAACTTACTTATATCTTGCCTACATCACATCTATCTGTCCTACAGGTATTGTAAATAAGAATTGTTGAACAACATTTAGATTTCATTTGGCCTAATGGAATTTGACAAATGTTGAAGAGGTCAACATTTAGCATGAGAGAAGACTGAAAAAATTGGATTTGTTTAGTCTGGAGAAGAGAAGACTGAGAGGGGACATAAAATAAGTTTTCAAGAACATAAAAGGTTGTTACAAGGAGGAAGAAGAAAAAATGTTCTCTTTAACCTCTGAGGATAGGACAAGAAGCAATGGACTTAAATTGCAGCAAGGGCAGTTTAGGTTGCACATTAAGAAATGCTTCTTCACTGTCAGGGTATTTAAGCATTAAAATAAATTGCTAGGGAGGTTGTGGAATTCTATTATTGGAGTTTTTTAAGAGCAGGTTAGGCAAACACCTGTCAGGGATGGTAATACTTATTCCTGCTATAAGTGCAGGGGACTGGACTAGATGACCTCTTGAAGTCCTTTCCAGTCATAAGTTTAGCCACATTTGGAGGTTGCTTTAGAATTATAACGAGTACACAGTAAATTTGTGAAAATCTAGCTGCAATATTGACATTATACTGATAATTTCCCTTGAGTTATGTGTATTGTTACCACTCCATTATGTATTTTATCATCCCCTCAGATGAAGAAGGTGGTAGAAAGTGACTTTCAGACACTGGAAAGTTGAAAGATGAACAGCTATCAAATGGCATAGCAAAAATGGAGAAAAATGGAGCAAAAAAATTACTCATAGCAAAAATGTAGAAAACCACCCACTGTGAAAAACCACAGAAACAACTGTGATAATTGCATGCAGGCTGTTCTTTGAAGACCTTCACATTTCCCTGACCACGGGATATATATATATATATATATATATATATATATATATATATTAGCTCAAGCAATATCTGAATTGAAGGTCCTCCCTTTTGAACATTTTAAACCAGCGGCCTTTAAACATGATTCATATTTTTTAATCTCTTGAAAACAATTGTAACCCTTCTGCCAGACTCAGTTGGCAGCAGCTAGGGCCGGGTTCTATATCTAGGGGTCCCTGTCAATGATACAACACCAAACTCGCTCGAGCCCCCACCCAGTCACCTGGGAAATCACACACTATCCCCTGGGCGCCCCCAAAGGGCAATACATCCCATCTTGCAAGCACAGACTCTGAGTGTAGAAAGAAACCTTTTAATAGCAAAAGAGAGGTAACACAGCACTGGTTTGGGGAAACAAAGCATTCATGAACTTAATGAGCCAAACCCATCCCAGAGTACGGGGCGTGTTCTTCGCCTCGCCCTTCCTTCTTTCCCCTGTACCGACCATCGTAGTTGCAATGTCCACCTCTCGGGTGTGGCTCCACTCCTATGCCGTTCCTGTCCGACACAGGCTTGACCAGGCCCCCTCTCCTGCTGTCTCCTACCACCTTTGGGCCTCGCTGAGTCCCCAACCGCTGGCAGGGACTACACCTGGCTCCTGCTGACGCACCTGGCTGGCACCAACCGTGCCTGTCTCCGACTGACCGCTGGCACCGACCGCTGACTGCACCTTTTTTCTTTAGATGACAGAACATTTTAAAATCATGAATAAGATAATAAATAGCAAATGAATCATCCATTTCTTACAAAAATCTAAAATTTTGGAGATGTTTTGTCATGACATTCTGAAAGCCCACTAAATGTAGTCCTATGTAAAAAAGTTAGAAGATATTTTAATTTTATACCTGAATTCTAGACCACCTACAGTATAGCTTAGTCTCACTCATATATTTATAACAAATTCTTTTGAAATGAGAGCTTTAGCCTATGGCATGCTAATCAGCTCAGATCTGGTTCCTCTAGAAAAGAGGAAAAATCATGTCCTATAAGGAAAAATCATGTCCTAGGCATCTCAAATTAGGCACCCAAAATTAGTGGACACATCTTTCTGTGCCTCTGTTCCTCATTTGTAAAATGTGGGAAACACTACCCCACATCTCAGAGGAATGTTGTGAAGATACATTAATTTTGTGAAGTTCTGAGATACTATAGTGATGAGTGCCATAGAAAAGCCATTGAGGAATTTATGGAGGAACACTAGTTCTGCTATATTAAGGTTGAGGAGAACTTTCTGTTTAAAAGTTCTTTCCTGTACATGTGCATACTCACTCAGATTATCTTGAAATTTCCTGTGCCTTCTGGAGACTTTGGGTAGTGGTAGTGGTCCAAATCTGGGATCATTTAAGCAAGGGGTTCCCTAGATATTGCCCCCACTGCATATTTTATTTATCACTATTGGTTTACCTATTTACCTCCTCCATAGGAAAATTGGGAAAGATATTTATATGATTAGATAGGGACTGACTTATAAGGTTTTCCAGAAACTGGAATTTGATATGATCACTGGAATAGTTTAATGACTTAATGTATTAAGTTTGAATCAGTGAGTAGTAACAGCAGACGCTCTGTGTGTTAGGGATAGAAATCGGTTCCCAATGGATACCGGGCTAACAGGTGAGTTAACATAAGGGGTTCGTACCCTGCCACATTTAAAATGGGGAACAGGAAAAAACGACAAGCCCAATGGTTTTCCAGAACAAGGGATGATTTTATTTGAGGTGACAACGAAATAAACACACATGGGTCGAAACAGGTGGGGATGAACCCCAGACCCAAATACCTTCAAACAAAACCCTTTGGTCAACCCCCAAAGTCACTGATGGTGTCTGTTGTTACTGATGCTCACGATATTGCTTCGCCACACAGGTGGTGTTGTCCTTCGATTCCAGATAGATGTTATGTCTGCTTCGGATCCAGGTCCACTGTACGGCGATTTCTCTTCCTGGTCAGTCGAGCCTACCCACAAATACAACCACAGATTCTATCCCACCACACTGCCTCTGTGACGGGCAGCCCTGACCGTTAGGCATACGGATCTTATATAGCCTTTGATCAGGTCCTGGGGTCCAATGGGAGGGCTAGATTTTCCCACCTCCTGAGGGTGGTGCACACAGCACTCAAGTCTTTGCACACAGCCTTAAGCCTGTGCACACGGCCCCATAGTGAAGCCTGCTAAATGTTGATTGGCTCCACCGGTGTTGCCAGGCAGATCTGACTTTGATGACAGTTGGGACCGCGCTCTGCCCTGGCTGGACTTTTGACCCCTCCTGTATTAACATGAGGCCTAACCCCTATGCTATGAACTATATACAGAAATAAAACCTGTCATAGAAATACAAACATGGGGACATGGGTTTCATGTGGAAAGGCAGAACATCCCTAAAATAATGGTCATGTACTTCTGCTTTCTTTTTTGTTTGTTTTTTGATAAGGGAGAAATGTGACAATTTGGGACTATGTCTGCAATTTACTAATTTTTATTTATATTGCAAAATTGAAAGGCTGCTGTGTCACCTGTGCTGATATGTATGTCATCATTGCTGACAGGTTCTGTAGCAGATATGCATCAGACAAATATAATAGAAAGTGTTTAGGACTTAATGACCTTATTCAGGTGCAAACATTTGGGAATAATAGGTGAGCTGCTTCCTTTGAAAACCAGGTTAGCTGACTCCTCTGAAGGGAGGGGGGAAGGTAAGAGCAATGGAAACTTACCAGGAATAGAATGAATGAGGCCTGGTGACCAGGAAGGGTTTAAATAAAGGAACACTCAGGAACAGCGGGGAGATAGGAAGAGGAAACATGGGGCAGGATAGATCAAGGTCACAGAAATTGGTTAAGGGTTTCAATGATGGAGAGAGATCAGCTAGCATTCAACAGCCTGCATAATGACAGGACACCCTGCCTATCTAGACCCAGATGATTCTCCAATGTCTTTTAAGGGAAGGGTAAGATAGAAAATAAGTGATATTGTAGGTTCAGACATTTATTGTTTTTTATGAGCTATACTCTCCAGTGCTTTACATGATTAAGTATAAAAGAACATAAAGGTTGACTGCATAAAGTGTGTGTGCATGTGTGTTGACTGCTTCACAACTACTGTATGCCCCTGAGAGAATTAAACTAAACCAGAAGTTTCATTGCTTGTGGGTGGAGTTCTGAGATACGGGTGTGTTTAAGTAACTAGAGTATCTCAGAGGTTAGTACTAATCCTGGAGCCTAGGACAAGGTGGGCTGAGGAGCCCCATTCATGAGAAAGGGTTTGTGACTGAGAATCAGTGCTCAAGAAATGTGCCAAAGAGATCAAAGGGAGAACCAGTGCTGCAGCCTGCTGAGACTCTAGAATCTTACCTCCTTTTTCCTACTTCCATCTGGTACATGCACTACTCACAGCCCCATACTCTTCCCACCTCCTCATCACCACACTTACCAGAAGCAGGGAGTGGCAAGGGTGAGGGTGGGACTGGTGTGTGTGTGAGGAAGATGTATATGGGGGTGGGGCTCGGAACAATGGGCGTAATGGAGGAAATGTTGAAAGAGTCAGAGCAGTGGTAGGGAAGTCTGAGTAGGTAAGCGCAATATGGGGCTCGCAGCAGTGATGGGTTGTTGGAACAGTACGGGAAAAGAAAGGGTTTATAGCTGTGCAATGGGAGATGTTGGAGGAGGTTTCAGCTTGGTTCCCTGCAAAATCTCCACATCCATCCATCCATGATAGGCACTTCTATGGCCTTCTATCTCTGGCTCAAACCCTAGCTCCTCAAGAGGCAGGATGTCCCAGAATGCCGCCTATCCCAATCACAGCTCCAACAAGCTGCTTCAACTAATCCCTCCACCATTCAAGACAGCTATACCACACACCATGAACACAGCTGAAGTGCATGCAGATAATTCCCCCAGTGGGTATTGCAAGATCCCAGGGGAGCAGATTAACTCACTATTTCCTATTTTTCAGAAGTTTGTTTGCATTACCTTAACTTTTTATTTCCTGGTTTTCACTGATCTGACTTTAAATAAAGTTAACCTTCTGGAAGGGCATGAGGCACAACCAAGCAGACTTAACTCTGTGTTAATAATGCTAATAATGCTAATAAGTTGGAAAACTGCACAGTAAATAAAACATGAGTCCACCCATTGAATAATGAGATAAAACCAAATTAACTGAGCACCATTAATCCTGTGCATAGAATGAGGGCAGGGAATCTTGTGGAAAAAAACCGTGTGATCATATAATTAAAAATGGTATCATGTGTAGCCACAAAGGGGCCAAATTAGGGTTGCACAGGCAGCCTTAATTCTGGTATTTCTTAAGTTTTCAGTTTTTGACTTTCCAGCCTTAATATTCTTTTAACATAATTTTCTTTGTATAATAAAAATGTAACTCTGCCATGAGCTCAGCAAACATCTGCTCTGAGTCTTTTTTGCCCTCTCAGGTTGACCAGCCTCTCAGCTGTATGTAGCAGCCCTGTTCTCAATGGTCTGGCCATTGTAGGTGCTGTAGGCATGGAAGTATGGAAGAAAAAAAGAATGAGAATGACTCTGTAAGCCAGTAATTCGGGCATTCACCAGGGTGATGAAAGAGTGTCGGAAGTTCTCCTACTTCAACCACTTTCATTGTTTATCCACAGTTGAACAGCTTCAATAGGAGAGATTGATGGAGCCTTACATCAGGATGTTGCAAAGCGCAATGGTTAGTGCACTCAGAGGATGAAGACCACCTTCCAAATCCAGACAAAGTCTAGCCAGTACTCACACGTTACATGCAGTTATTTTGGGGAAAGATGAAGAGAAAATTCATTTTAACTCTGATCCCAACCTAGTAAAACAGTCTGTTTTTTTCTAACTATGATGTCAAGTGATTCTGTGTAACAGTCCTCTGTGTTTCCTCCCTCAGAAGATGGGAGAACCTGAGCACACCCAATTATATAGAATGGGTGGTTCCAGCACAGGCCACACTTCCTCACTACCTAAAAGGGGACCCTGCCCTTTTTGTATATTCTTAAGCTTCTCCAGATGGGGGATTGAAAGGAATGTCACAAACCCCCAAACATTCAAGGATACTCCTTCCCTGTGGTCTCAGAAAAGGGGGCGGGGTAGTGAGTCTACAGTGAGTCTGCCAATGATCCAGCACCAGGGTAATGGGCTTTGAGAAATTGCTCTGGCTGGGCCTCTGTGTCAAGCTCAGTCTGACATTCTACTCCAGGAATCTGCTGTACTCTCCTTAGCAGTGGCCTCAAAGTCTCCTCGCTGAGAGTTCCCTCCATGGCTTCAGGAGTCACTCCTGCAGTCTGCTGCTTAGGGCAATCCTACTTGTTGACTGCAATTTCCTCCCTTTTAAAGGCTTTCTCCTATCATATATGATTGACACCAAGCTGCCAATTGTGGATGGTAGACTGATGTTTTTAACTTGTCTATTCAAGTCCCACATCAGGTTGGACTTAAGGCTGGGTCCCTGGTTGATCAAATTTTCCTATGGCAGACCTATCCTGGCAAAGAGTATCATTAACTCTCTTGCTATTGTGCTTGCATTGGTAGATCACCTGACAATGCTCTCTGGATAATATGTCACATAATCTACTATTGCTAAGATATATTGATGGCCTTCCAAACTCTTTTTTAAGGGGCCAACTAAATCTAACTCTGTCCTCTTGAATGGGTTTCTACTGGGGTAGTGGGACAAGAGGTTCCTCTTTGACGCTCTTAGTCTCTGAGAGTTGGCAATCCAGGCAAGAACTGCCAATACTCTGTGACATCCCAGAACATCCCAGGCCAGTAAAAGCAAGCTTTTCTACCTTTCTAGATGCCCTTAGCAGGGCACCTCATGGGCCAAGTGAAGTATCGCTTGCCCATGCTTTTTGGGGACTAGCCTTTGGTCCCTAGTTTACCTACTGTGACTTGCTTGCTATGTGATAAAGCCATCTCCTTATAATTAAAAATGGGGCCATTTTTATCTCTCTTGAGGTCTATAACTTCCCATTTACCACAGCTAAATGGTCATATGCATGGGAGAGGGTGGGAAAGGTCTTGGTTCTAGGCAGAGGGATTGGGTGGCATGAAGATTGAGTCCTTTGGTTTGACGGTCGCTCTCTAGGGTCATCAAATTCACTCACTGCCACCCATGCAGGTCCTATAGTGGAGTGACTTAGGTCCAGAGGTTGTGTGTTTGCTTGCTCTTCCAGGACCTCATTGAATTGCTCCCAGTCCTTACTTAGTATATCTGGGTAGGCCAACATGGATCCTAAGCCATCCATATGTTTCCGGAATACCCCTTCATCTGCAGTTATACTTCTTGTGTGGGGTAGGGCCTTATATCCCCTTAGACACACTAGATGAATAGCATTCCTCCAGTGTTCTTCATAGGGCCTATGTGCTGCAGGTGTATCAGGGTCTGTTTACATCCTGAGTTCATCAGTACTATTACTTTCTTTCCCTCCACCCACACAGGTACTACCAAGTTGGTGGGGCTCTTCTTATAGGCCATAGATTCAGCAGTCCACACTAGTCTATAGCCAGGATCCATATAGCAGCAGTCCCTACAAAAATGGCTCACCTGTACACAGGCAAAGCATGTCTCGCCTAACAGTACAGACATCGGGGGAGGGGGGGAATGGCATGGCCCATCATTACGTTATCTATCTTGTTTCTCTGGGGATGCACCAATGGGTCTACCATGTGGGACTGAAAGTCCTTTGTGGGCAGCAGAGGGTTCTGCTGAGCTACTGTACTTCCTTGCTTTTCTTGCATGGGTACCTAGCTTCTCCTTGCAATTGTGCGTCCTTATGAAGCCCCATTGGGCCTCGTACTTCATATTGCTGGCTCTCAGCTAATCTCCATCACTCTGGATCCAACCTTTTGGCATCTCGGGGAAATTGTAGGCCTCTAGGTAGTTTTCAATAATAGTCACATTAACCTTCATGGTCTTGGGCCAATACCTTAACACCCATTCTCCTCTCACTATTAAAATCTGGATGACTGTTCTATAAGTATGAGCATCACTATCTATACCTCTACTTGCAATTTCAGCTCAATGACCACCAGCAACTCCTGGGCTACCATTTGTGGGTGTGCACCTGGAAGCTATGCCTCTTCCCAGAACCGCTGCTACTGAGTCTCCTTGGTGTTATTTAGATAATCAAGGATCATCTCTTTTATCTTTGCACAGTGTCAGGCCGCTACTAAGTCAAGCTCCTGGTAAGTGATTTGAGACAGTCACAACAAGAGGGGAGCAACTATCACAGCCCAGTGTTTTGGAGCCCAACCCACAGCATATGCCACCAGCTCACTGCAGCATTTGCCACTGGTTCAAAAGTGGTGAGGAATGCCATCATCTGGGCCCATCTTGGCCATTTTCAGTAGGATAGGCATCAAAGTGTGGGGGGACAGGGAGCAGAGCTAGTGTTCGCTGCATCCTCCACCCTCCACTCACCTCTTGAGATTAGAGTACAGACAGTGTTTGGTGCATTAGGTTCTGTTGCTGCTTCTGTTGGTTTGTGGATAATTCCCGTATTAGCTGCTACTGCTGCTGTTGTAGTTGCTGCAGCAGCTGTTGCTGTGTGACTGCTGTTGCAGCAGCTGCTGAGTTTCAGTGACCCATTTTAGCAGCCACTCTAGATCCATTTCTCACAATGGAGTTTACAACTCTGGGTCCCCTCTTGTATGTTTTTTTTTTTCAGCAGGGCTGACCAACTGCCTGCATTCTCCTCCACTTGTAAAAGAGGCTTCTACAGTTCCTCCTGCAAAGGGTGGGTGAACCATGCCCAGTGGTGGTTCCAAAACAGACCCCACTTCCTTACTACTTGCAAGGGATGCTCTGCCCTTTGTGGGCCTTCTCAAGTGTCTCCAGATGGGATCTCAAAATGAAAGTCACAAACCCCAACACAGCTAAGGACACTCCTTCTCTGTAGCTCCAGCAAAGAAAGGGTGTGAGTGGCAAGGCTACATTGATGCCAATGATCAGCACCAGGATAGTGGATTATGGGAAATTGCTCTGGCTGGGCCTCTGAGTCAGGCTCAAACTGTCTGTCTTACTCCAGGAGTCTGCTGTACTCTTCTTAAGGTCAGGGTGAAGGTCTCCAGGCTGGAATTTCCCTCTGTCGCTTCAAGAATCACTCCTGTAGTTTGCTTAGGGCAATTCTGCTTCTTCCCCCATTGCTTGCTGCAATTTCCTCTCTTTTAAAGGCCTCCACCCTAACATACATGATTGATAGGGACAGAAGGATGGGCCTAGCCCTACTGCCAGGGACTCTGTGGCACCTGCCTTGGGCTGTGTGGGATCTATATAGCTCGTCACACCCTTGTATTCCAGAAAAGAAAAGGTTTAAAGTGCCCAAATTCTCCTAGCCTAATTGTACAACAGCTTCCACGTTCTTCCTGAAAGACTCAAGGTCCAGTGTTCTGACCATGCTCTCACCCTCATTACTAGTTATACTCATCCAGACAGTGAATGGACATAGTGCCTTATAACTAAGGTGAACAGGCACACAACAATTAATAAATACATATGAGGTTATATTTGGACCTAAGGTGCACATTAGGCTTTCTATTCTCTTGGGATAGTGATGTGGTGGCAGTGTCCTGGATAACTGAAACAGTTTGGGGTCAGAAATCAACTGGATCTGGTATGAAATAAATTGGATTTTGTACCAAAGTTTCTCCCAATAAGTAATTCAAATTAGTAGTTGTAATAGAAGGAGGTTCAACTGGAGGAACAGAAAGGAAAGAAAATACCATTGGATAGTTTAATTACAAATGAAATGGGCCCCGTGCATTTACAAATTCTCTAGGATCCCATTTCACTCCACATCCATAGTGGGAGTCCACACTAAGTCTCCTACTTGAAAAGAACTATGATTAGTCTCACATCTTTGATCAATTTGTATAGCTTAGTATTTGGGTACATGTGAGGCAATATCAGGACATAGAAAGTACCAAAAGGTACTTAAATATCTTTTCAAGAAAAGAGTTGCAGGTGAATCCTGGGTAGTAACATGTGGTGTATCCCTCCAGACAAATAAAAAATTGTCCAATTTTTGCTGATGACCCCAAATAGACTTGTTATCTGAAGATATGCTTATGTGTCTGAACAAAGTATTCCAATAGTCCATTTGTAGCAGGATGGTATGGAGCAAAACAGGTGTTGAATTCCATTTGAAGGTAGGAGCCTCTGAAATTCTGCAGAACAGAATTGAGGTGTATTGTCGTTCACCAACTGTAATGGTAAATCAAATTGGCTAAAGAAGTTACAAATATGTTCAATGGTTTTGGTAGCTGTAGTAGAAGTGATTCTGAAAACTTCAGGCCATTTCAAATGGGCATCAACTACAACCAAAAACATATCACTTTCTAAAGATCCAGCAAAGTCCACAAGAATATGTGTCCAAGGAATCTGAGGCAAAGACCAAGGGTATGGATGAGCTGGGCCAGATTCATGCTGAATTTGCTCACATGTAGAACAGCACTTTGCCTTTCTCTCAATGCCTTTATTGACCCTTGAGCACCAGACATGACCCTTGGCTATGGCCTTCATCTGTACAATGCCAAAATGACCTTCAGGAAGAGCTTCCAAAATCTGATATTTAAGTGATTTCAGAATGATCACTCAGATTCCCCATAAGATGTGAAAGTGATTCACAAATAATCGACGTGGACATGACATGAATTGTCTAAACTGGGGATTCTTGTGATCCAACACTGTACCTTGTGGTACCATTCCTTTCACAAGAGAAAGCATAACATCCTTAGCAGTTTCTTTGTTGAGGTCTATGCTAGTGATAGGTAACCTATCCATCAAATTGAGATAAAACACTATTTCTGAAGTTTCTCTAAGTTGATAGGAAGTGGGGCATGGCAGGTATGATAGCCCATTAGCATTACCATGGTTAGTACTTTTATGCAATTGAATTGAATAGGAATGAGCTGAAAGTAGCAATGCCCATCATTCCATACGAACAGCTGCCAATTATGGAATTCCATGTTTAGGTACAAAAACTGAAGGTAATGGACAATGATCCATCAGCAAGGTAAATGAGGTTTTGTTGTAGCCAGACTGACTGCAGGATTTTAGAGAGATAAAGTGAGTGAGGTAATATCTTGTACTGTACCAACTTCTGTTGGTGAGAGAGACAAGCTTTTGAGTATCTATCATATACATAGGTATGATGAGAGCTTCTCACTCTATTTGCACATAGTTCTCAGGTGTAGTGAGTGTTTGTGAAGCAAAGGCAATTGGTTTCTCCATGTCCTCAGGAAAAAAACATGGGAAAGAAATGCACTCACTCCATGTGGTGAAACATCACAAGTCAATTGCAATGGTAGCAAAGCATCAAAGTGTGTAAGAACTTTAGCTGAGGTCAAGAGTTTCTTTGCTTCCTTAAATAAACAAACACACTCTTTATCCATTTCCATTTCCATTTCCATTTTTGGCTACAGTTCTCAGAAAAAGTTCTTTGTTGCCAGATTAAGCAGAAATTTATCATAGTAGTTAAGCAGTCCTAAGAATGACTGTAACCATGACACGTTCTCTGGCAGTGGCACCTGAAGAATCAACTACCCTTTCTTTGGCAATTTCTGCGAGCCAGTGGCATCAATTACATGTCCAAGGTATTCAGTTGAAGGTTTGAAAAACTGACATTCGTCCAGAGTTAATCTCAGTCCCTGGTCTTCCAGACAGGGCAAGACAGCATCCAAATTTTAAAGATGATCTTCTTGATCCTTTCCTATAAAATAGGATGTCATCCAAATATTACTGAACTCTTTCCAGTCCCTTCAGAATCTCATGCATGAGTTTCTGGAGCAAGGCAGGTGCTGATGTGATATGGAAAGGCAACCTATTGTAACAAAATAAAACCTTTTTGCCCATTCATTGTGAGAAATCTGTGAGGCTCCAGATCAGTCTCCATTTGTAGGTATACACTAAGCAAATCCAAGTTACTGAAACACTGTCTATCACTAAGGCTATGTTCACACTGCAGCGCTAATTTGAATTAGCTTAATTTGACTTTCAGCAGCTGATTTAAAGAAATAGCAGCAGACTGTTCACACTACACTGTTTGAGCTCTTGTGTTCACACTGACCAGCCTTAATTTGAATTAGAAAGCTGTGCAATCTGGGTAGCTATCCCACAGTGCAACTAGCCACAGAGGCTGTGTCATCGTCCCAGGATGCATTGCTGCTTCCTCCACCCTTTCCCCCTCCCAAAGAAACAGGAAAAGGATTTTCATGCCGGTTTTTTTTTTTTTTTTTTGTTCCCTGCGATCACCATTGCTTTAGAGACATGGAGCCAGCTCTACTCTGCACTATAATTGTGATCGTGACAAATACATCGCAGCTTATCATGGAGTACTAGAGAAATAGAGCAAGAAGGTGAACAGCCAAGGCTGCCCTGCTTCAAGACGTTCAGCAGAATAATTCCTGATTGCTGCAGGCAATGAGTGATGCATTAGTGATTTCTGTTCCTCTATGTTGCTTGCCTTTTCTCATCCACCCAGCACCCACCACCCTGGATATGGCTTGCCTTTTCTCATGCACCCACACCCCCAGGATGTTGCTTGCCTTTGATGCAAGCCTGATTTTGGTTCCTGTATGTCTTCCTGTGATGGTACCCACTCTCCCCACTGCCCTTCCAGGTCTGTGCCCAACAAATCCCTCATGAACAAGATTTTCCTTAACAAAGAAACGTTTTGGAAAGATGCAAAAATTTATTTTTGAACAGTCATGTCTTGGGTGAAGAGGGAGGGGGGGAAAGGGTTCCTTCACTGTCTCAAGGGGTAAGGTGTTTAGTTTCTTCCTTTTCCTAATCTGAAACAGCCTGTGCGCAGCACTGCTTAATGGTCGGGCCACTGGTGAGGTGTCTGCAGAATGAAAGAAAAATAACAAGATAGCCACAGCCAAATTAGTGAAGAACAATATATATATGTAACATTTTGAAATACTCATGCATTGATACAATATAACCACAGTTTTTAAAGTTAGGAAGAAAATATCTATGTATCAATTTCAACAATGATGGCTTGATATAATGTTGCCTCTAGTTCCTGTATTGAAGAGGAAGAACATACATATGTTTCAGTTTCCATAATTATGCTTTTGTACAATGTAGCAAGTGACTTTCTAATGCAGACCGCATGGAGGGCTGGGGGGTAATTGGCTTGGCAGAAACCCACAGAGACAGGATCGGGGTTTGTGGGGCGAAGGAAGGGGAATTTCTCTGTCTGCAGTCCAAACAAAAACGGAGAGCTATTGGGAACTGATTGGGGGAGGGGGGGGAGTTGATTTCTCAGCTTGCATTCCAAACCCACATAGATAGGAAAAACGGGGGTTGTGGGGGAAATGGATTTGTCTGCTTGCATTCAACATACACACAGACAGGAACTGAAGAAAGAAAACTCACCAGATGTCCCTTCTCCAGCATGCCCTGGGATATCTTCCCATAAATGTCCAGATTCCTTTTGCTGGCTTTGACCAGAGTCAGAACAGACTCCTCGCCCCATAGCCCGATGAGGTCTAAGACCTCTGGTCGACTCCATGCTGGAGCGCGTTTGGGCTTTGCAGCAGCCATGCTGAGAACAGTGGCAAAGCTCTCTCCAGGCTGGCAGTACAGGAAATGGAGATTCAAATCTTCCCGGGGCTTGAGGGGAGGGGAGGGGACTTTACCTGCTATTGTGACCACAAAGCAGCACAGCGCGATTGGCCAGAGCGGTGAAAATGGGGCATAATGGGATACATTCTGGAGGCCAATTAAGTCAAATTAAGCTCAGTTATGTTCACACTGACACTAATTCGAATTAACAAATTCGAATTAGGCGCTATGCCACTTGCAGAGGTGGTCTTATTAATTCGATTTTACAGGCACCTTATTTCAAATTAACGGTGGTGTCAGTGTGAACGCAGGAGTAATTAATTCAAATTAAGGGGCTTTAAATCGACCTAAGTCTCCAGTGTGAACAAGGCCTAAGAGTAGTAAACAAATCTTCCATACACGGTACAGATACTGTCTGCAAATAAAATTGGATTCAGTGCCACATGGAAATCTCTACAAATTCAGATGGAGACATCCTTCTTGCTCAGTAGTGTGATGGGCATAGCACACTCATTTTGTAAAAACAGGGACAAGACTCCAAAACTCACTAAACAGTCTAAATCAGCCTCCACCAGAGGCTTTGGAGCATAAGGCACAGCTCTAGGTTTGCAATATTTTGGCTTGCTGTCAGACTTAACAGTGTGTTTCACTGACACATTGCTCATCTCTTCAAGTTCTTTTTCAAGAACTTTGAAGTGTTCATCCAGTATTTCTTCAAGATTTTAAGTTGCTTTCATGAATGCCTTGATCTCACTCCAATTTCACCTTGAGTTTCTTAAACCAAGATCTGTGAAATAATGGGTAAAACAACTGATTGCCCATCTAGTTGAACTTTCAGCTGAAGTATCCCTTTTGGGACTAATTTTTCACGTATAAGTCTTCAAAACCATAGAGATTTCTTCCAGAGAAAGAACTGATGACATCTGGTGATAGGTAAATGCAGAAATCAATGAAACAGTAGCTTCAGAATCAGGTCCATTCTTGTAGGAACTCCTTCAATGAATGATGTAACTCCAATGCCACCTTTCTACTGCAGCTTTTGATAACGTATAGTCCTACATCTTGATCATCATCACTTGAGTCATCATCTTTTTCCACTTTATGATTTCTCAACTTCCGTCCTTTCTTAAATTCAGTCTTCATAGGTGTCTTCTTGGATTGTCAGTTACTCTGTGTTTCTGGTCGTTAAACTGTGAGACAGGTCTCACGATGTGTCCGTTCTTCTGGCATGTCCTACAGATAATCTGATGTGCCCAGCAATCCTTCTCAGCTTGCGTAGTTTTTGTATTACAGCCACACAAATTCTTCATCTACCTATGGGCCTCTGCCTTGCTAATTCAGGACATGATTTTCTTGGCTCACACTAAGTTCCAGAGAATTCTTCTCTGTGGATTCCATGGCCAAAGCTACCTCAAAAGTCTTCTTGAATATAAGTGCTGATACCATCAGTAACTTTTTTCAGATCTCATCATTGCATAATCCAGAGATTCAGTACATTGCTTAATGTTTTTCCAAACTGACAACACTCAGACAACTTCCTTAGAGAAGCAGCAAACTGTGCTACCAACCCTACTCTTCCCTGATTTGTTGATGGAATCAATATTGTTCTACTATCATCAATGGAGTAAGAGAAAAATGTTCCTGCATTGCTGCAGTAATTGTGTACATGGCAGTTCTAGGCACAGTTGGAGGCAATAGGTCATATAGTCTGTGCCTGATTGACCTAGGCTGGCTTTGTGTCAAAAATTTACAATTTTTCCTTTGGCTGTGCTTGGGCTTCATATGCTGGCTATAGACCCTCAATGCAGACAACACATTGTTTCTTTCTTTCTCTGCCTGCTTACACATGGGCAGCCAAGATGTCTGTTTGTTTCCTCCTCACTGCTTTGTTTGAACAGTTCTGGCAGTAATTGCAAAAACCTTATGCTTTGTTTTATTTTTATTTGCCTACTTCCCCCTTTCCAGCTAGTTGGCTCACACTGTCCCAGCTGCAAAATTCAGCAGTCTATCACTTTGTGCCACTAAGTGAACTTTTCTCCCTTTTTTATATTATTATCTGTTTACTTTTTCTTCTTATACCAGCAATTCCTTTTTGCCAATATGTTATATTTGGACCAAAAAGAGAAGATGATAGACACAGAGACAGAAGAAGCTGATAGAAACAACATTGTCTGCTGTGGATACCTTATTGTACTGCTGCAAAAGTGAGACCAACATGAAAGTGAGGCTTTGTACTGGGAAGGGAAAGGGCTCACACATTTAAAGGGGCAGGGCATCACACATGCTAAAGACAGATTGCAAGGGATTCATAGTTTGAAATTTGTTCCCATTAAACTTTTGCAAACTAATAAAAAAAATCAGCCTGTTTGCAAACACTTCACATTTATAAAAACTCTTAAATTCATCACACTTGAGAGAGATGAAAAAGAGTGATAGTCTTCATGAAGTTCATCCAGCTCTATTCATATTTCTGAGACTGGCAGGTATTAACAGAGATACTAGATTTCTATCTTTACATCCCTCTGAGGAGACTGGGACTTATAAGTTTCTGTCCCATCTGGAATAGGTTAAATTAATGTATTCTCTCTTATGTGTGAAAGGTACTGTAGAGTCTCCAGATTTTTTTAAACTGAAATGAAAAATACATTATGTTCCATAATGCCCTAGTTGGGGATTTGCTCAGATTGCTCTGTTCTAATTCTTAATCAAGTAACCTGAAGAAACCTGAAGGAAATCTGAGCTGAGTTAATTAATTTTGGATGTAGTTGCTCAAAATACATAAGAGCACACAGTGAAAGTCAATTATCTAAAAGTGAATCCCCATTGTTATCAAATTTGAAATATAGAGAGTGAAACACTGGGGATTGTACAGAAACAAAATTTATAATCCCCTGTCCCCAAAATGTCTCCTACTTCTCAACTAAAGAAACACCATGGGAATTCCTAGCTTTCTTAACATTTTGATGAATGGAATACATGACTAACTTGTGTGTTGGTCAATATTTCTGTTCTACGAAAGCCATTTCTTATTCCCTCTCTATTCAAGATGTCAGAAATGAATTTAGTGCTAGCCTGGAATATTATTTGAATTATGGGCCTGAAAAACTATAACCTAAGCAATGGAAGCACTTTAGGCACAGAAATTCCCATGACATTTGGTGTCAAGTGTGAAAACATTGTGACACATAGGAGTGCTGCTAAGGCACATATTTACTTCCTGTCCTGGTCACTTGGTGTACACGTTTTGTTGCAATATATTATGAGACCAGTAACATGATAGTGTTAATATCCAATGTATCTAGTGGCTATTCTTATATCTTCCTCTTTTTCCTGCTTTGGAAAATTAAATGCATATTTTTAAAAAAGTTAAAAACCAAGTATAAACTCATAAAGCCAGTTAAGAAAACACAAATAGTGGTGTCTAGGATAGAGGTCAGGATAGATGACATGAAACCCTGGACAGATAAGATTATTTTACATCTTATGTACCTTTCTTAATAATCCTTTCTGAACCTTGAGGACTTTCTGATCATAGCTACATTTCGTCCTCAAAAACATATTTATTCATTCTCCAGTGGTAAATTCAACCTCCAAGACTGATCAACCACTTGGAGCCTGTGTTTGCTGCTCCTCATGTTTTTCACTGTCAGTGACTGAGTGTAAGGGGCTGCTATGTCTGTCGGGACAGAAACACATTCAATAGCATTCTGGATATTCTCAAGATGCAGAGTGCATGTTCTTTTTAGATGTTTTCTGTAAGGATGACCTTAAACTGGGTGCTTATGATGTAGGATTTGGTGTCAGAGGAATAGTTTTAATCTTTACCATCACAATCTATTTGGGATCCAAGATCGTCTCCTCTTTTGAATGATAGCAACTGTCTGCTGTTATTGTAATAATATTTCTTCAGTTTTAGAAAAGTTTGGATGACTTAGTGCAGGGATTTATGATCCTTTTCATTCTCCCACTGGAATATACTATAGATTTCCAGTGCTTCTGGGCCAGCCACATGTATAGGAGATTTTAGGCCTAGATCCCCAAAAGGACTTAGATGCCTAACTCCCAAGTTAGGTGCCTAAATCTAAAATGTCTTAGAGTCTAAATTTTCCACTGTAAAAATCCCCTAGGCACCTATGTTTCTGCAGCTGGGCATATGCACAATGCCTCAGTGTACATGCCCTGCCACTGATCATGTATCTAAACCCCAGCAGGATCCTCAAACCAGGTGAAAATAGGCATTCCCCCACCTATCTTGCCTGAAGGCCCCAATGTGGTAGAACTCTCAGAGCAGACCTACCTGCACACAAAATGACTGGGGGTTATAAGAGAGGATGCCACCTTCTCCTAACTGTAGAAGAGGAGACTCACCTGAAGTGCATTGCCTCATGTGATTTGTGTGAGCCCTTTTCCACCCCAGTACAAAGCCTTGCTTTCATGTTGGTCTCACTTTTGCAGCAAGAGTTAGACTCATAAAGTCAAGTGACCTAAAACTCAAAAAAAGAGTCATACAAAAAGTGGAAACTAGGTCAAATTACAAAGGATAAAAATAAACAAATAACACAAGTATGCAGGGACAAAATTAGAAAGGCCAAGGTACAAAATGAGATTAAACTAGCTAGAGACATAAAGGATAACAAGAAAACATTCTACAAATACATTAGAAGCAAGAGGAAGACCAAGGACAGGGTAGGCCCGTTACTTAATGGGGGGGGGGGAAGGGGAAACAATAACAGAAAATGCGGAAATGGCAGTGGTGCTAAATGACTTCTTTGTTTCGATTTGCACCAAGAAGGTTGGTGGCAATTGGGTGTCTAACATAGTGAATGCCAGTGAAAATGAGGCAGGGTCAGAACCTAAAATAAGGAAAGAACAAGTTAAAATTACTTAGACAAGTTAGATGTCTTCAGTTCACCAGGGCCTGATGAAATGCATCCTAGAATACTCAAGGAGCTGACTGAGGAGATATCTGAGCCATTATTATCTTTAGCAAAGTCTTGGAAGCTTTGTCCATGGTGCTTCTATAATGTGGTCATATTGCTTCCTTACTATCAGTTTTTGCTGCCAATGAAGCCAATAATAAAATGTGCTTTGACTTCAACAGGAGTAGGAGTAAGCAAAGGCTCTAAACTCCAGTATAGCCATAGGTTACAGTAAGGAATGACTGTTTTCAACTAAATCCTAAGGATTCCATATTCTTGTAGAGTCCTTAACTTGCAATGTTTCCATACACAGAACTTCTATTGATTTGTGTGATCTTTCAATCTATATATAGAAAAAATGCAGTCAGGGTTAACTTTCTCATATAGCACAAGTTGATTTAGTTACATCATAGGTAGAGCCTCGCAAATTCATGGATATCTGCTTCATATCCATGGATATCAGTGGACCATTTTTACAGATCAGAGTTGGATAAGTTTGTATTTAAAGCCCTGCAAATATGCAGATATCCGTGGATATCTGCATTTGCAGATGCAAATAGCTGCAGCTCGTATGAAGATACACATTTTATATCTATAGAGGGCTCTAATCATACGTAAAATGTCCCCAATGTTTATCTGCTCTCTCTCTGTAAAAATTTTATGGACCTGATTATTTCTTCACCAAAAATGGTTTTATATCACTGTTACTCTACTGAATTCAGAAGAGTTACTCTCAATTAGCTTGGGGTATCTGAGACCAGAACTCAGATCAACGTATCTTCAACATCAGATTCAGGGTAAGTATATTAGTGTTTGTAGCGTATTTTCCTTGATCAAAACCGTACCAAGGTGATACCAGGATCATGCTGCTAGATATTTTTTAGTTGTTTCAAAGTCACTTTGTATAGCTCAGTGCTGTGTTTAGGTAGATACACAGTTTACTCTTAAGATGCAGTAAAAATGCACTGACTTCAATGTGTGGAAATAGCATAATTTCAGTTAAAAGAAAACAATTGAGTGAAATGTTTCCACATTTTTTTAAATCAACAGATTAAATATAAACTTTGCATTCTTATGTACATGTTAGAAAAAATATAAAAATATGGAAATATCAGTGAAGAAATACCCTCTCTTTATGGGTTTCAGAACCACCAAAATTATACCTCTTCTTTAAAAGGGATGTCCATTATCTCTGTTTTACAGCTATACAATTTGACAAAAATAACAGTTTGGATATTTTTGAAGGATGTGGTGGTGTCTGATAAAACCGTCCTGATTGTAACATGATTGGAGATGTCAGTATAGTACAATCTGACATCCTATAACTTAATAGGGCATGATTTGATATGACAGAAAGATGCTGGAAGGTATTTGTTGTTGATAAAATGCTTCTCATTTTCAGAATTTGAGAACACTAAATATCATGATACACAAACCATCTAAACAATTGTCAGATTGTCCAGTATCTCTCAAAAGTTAACCATAAAGTCATGTTGTTACTCATGGTTTTCAGACTGCAAAGCAGTGGCAACTTAACTGTTTCAGTCCAGGTGGTGTCAGGAATAAATCAATGGAAACACAGATATTCTGGCTGATGAAAGATTGATACAAATAAGCGTGTTGTTATTTAAAGCTACTACTTATTAGATTTAGGCACACACAGACATAAGCAATCGGTTTAGAACATCCCAAATAATTACTTAAAATCTGAGGTGGTATCAAGTAGTTAGCAGCAGGTCAGTGATAGCCAGTGGCTTCCCCACTGGGGAGTTAGTTGTCAGGAAATAGTCTCTGAGGATAACTTCAGATAACTGCTCAAAGTACATACTACTATCTAGACTTTTTATAACTAGGTTTTTAAAAACACATCACTCATAGTTAGAGTCCTGCAACTCCATGGATATCCACTTTATATCCATGGACCATTTTTGCAGATCAAGGATCAGATGCCATGGTCATGTAGGTCATGGATTCCATGACCTCTGTAACTTCTGTGCTAGGGCTGGAGCAGCTGTCAACCCTGACCCTTGCCAATCATCTCATCATGGCCCTGAGGCTGGCCTCTGATCAGCTGTTCAGCTGCTGTAGGGGCCGATCAGATGATCATGGGAGGGATCAGCTGTTCAATGGTGAGGAATCAAACAGTTGATGGGGGGATCAGCTGTTCAGAGGCGTGGGGCCAAACAACGGATGGGGGGATCAGTTGTTCAGCAGCGATCAGATGATCATGGGAGGGATCAGCTGTTCAATGGGGGCAAACAAACAGCTGTTCGGATGGGGCCAAACAACGGATCAGTTGTTCAGCTACATGGGGCTGAATAGCTGATCAGTGGGAGATTAGCTGTTCAGCAGCACCAAGACGAACAGTTGATCAGTGGGGGGGTGGAGGGGTCTGGCCGCCAACAGTTGATTGATGGCTTGGGGCTGCTGCTGCCACTGTGGATGTAGATACCTATAAAAGATGGAGCACGGATCACAGGTCAGACATAAATGTATTCTCGCAGATGTGGATTGATGCAGATCCACATTTTTGTATCACGCAGGGCTCTACTCACAGTGAGCCCTATTGGGTCATCATTTCTCCTAACTTCAATAAATTACTTATCAGCAAAACATTCCTAACAATCTTAGCCATAATAAGTTTCTATATCAAAGGTGCCCAACCTCAAGGTCTCCATCCACTTATTTTATTTCAGTCTCATAATTTGTTGACTCTTTTCTCCCCTTCTCCCGTTCTGATTAGCAGAAACTGTAAGACTGCAGCTAGTATTTGACCTTGCCTCCAAAAGGATACAATATGGCTGCGATTAGCTTGGTCAGGTTCTAGGGTAACACTCCTCCCAGTTCCAGGGTAACAATGTCACGTGGTAATGAGCTAATGAGAAGAGAAGTTAGCCTTAATAGAGCTCTGTCATAAATACTGATGTTAACTTGTGACAATGTGAATATTTGTTATCAGCTTGGGTAAATTTGCCAAATACGATTACTCTGCATGAGAGAAAAATAGCATTTTTGCATTATAAGAACTCTTGTAGATGAACTACAGTAACTTCTAAGCATAGGAATGCAAAAGAACATGTCAGTTTGGGCTAGCCAAACTTAGAATTCAGATGTAGCCACAAGACGTCTGTATTCCAAGTGCTGAAGCTGAAACTGCTGCACCATGCTGATGAGCACCAAAAAGACTAAACATATGTTCTGGTGACTGGGATAGTTTTCACCTCCACTCATGAATTTCTTTGTCTGAAGTATATACTGTATGTATCTCTTATCCATTGAAGCTGATACTATTATTAAAAACTACTATGTTTACAAACTCACAGAAAGATGAAAAAATATCCATGGTAGCATTTCTTAGCATTTCATGGTAGCATTTCTTTTAGAGGACTCAATATAAAACAAATATAGTCTTCTGAAATTAAGCTTTTGTTAGTTACCATAACTAAGTACACTGGGGTAAATTCTGCCTTCACTCTTAGATTTCAATGGGAGCAAACTGCCTATACATTATTCTTTGAGAGGTATCTATTTGTACATCAACTTAAAGTGGCTATTAGACTGCAAAAGCACAGTCTGTATTTAAATAATATAGTAATTCAAGTAAAAGTGTCTTGTATTTAACACAATGTACTAAATTCAGATTTAATGGAAGTCCAGTAGATAGGATGAATTGTACCCCAGACCTCCTTAGGCAGCCTGACTTGACTGGTGAGTTCACAGGATAGGGAGCTGTGCAGTCTGGAAATACCCCAGTTAGGAGGGAGAGTGATGCCAGTCCCTGCCCAAGAGAGGTGACAGCTGAGGAGCTGGGAGCCTAGAGGGGATACCCTTGCTAGACCACAAGGGGGGATATAGGTGCAGATGCCCTGAATTGTGACAATCGTGATGCCCAAAAGTGTTACAGGTGTATCACAGTTACAAAGATGTCCAAGGAATGCTTACAGTAGTGACAAATGATGGGAGGGAAAGATGTGAGGAAGACATTTACATTTCTTCAGGTTCCATTATCTACATGTACTTTTAAATGAATTTATTTGTTGTAGAGAGTACAGCCAATAGAGTTTCAATGAGGGATTTAAATGATTGTCTAAAGGAGTTTATTCAGTCCACTGTATAAATAGGAGTCTGACACAAAGCTGAGGGCAAGGAAGGGTTGTTAGGATGTTATTGTGAGTGTTCAAGAGTTACAAATCAGGATGAATATCTGTTCATTTGCAGATGAAATGGCCAATTTGTGATTACAATTTTTGGCTTAAATCTGACATATGTTTATTATCTAATTCTTTTGATAAGCATTCCCAGTGTTGTTTGTTTTAGGCCTTGATTCTGCAATCCAAGTCATGTGGGGAGACCTCTAGACCAACCTATTATTTTAGATTGTAAACTTGTTGGGGTAGGAACTATCTTATTATTCTGTTTGTATGTACCTAGCACAATGAGGTCTTGATCCAAGACTGATCTCCCAGGCTCTCTGGTAATTTAAATAATAAGTAATAATAAATTAATAAGATAGAGTTCCACTGACTTGGCAGGCATAAGAGTTTATCCACATGGATCAGAATGCAGGATCAAGGTCTTATATTCCCATGTTAAATTTACATTTTAAATGATTCACTTTTGTGAGTTCCAGTTCTTAATGTATCATTAACACAATTTCCTTTCAGTTAATTCTTAACGGGTTACAGTGTAATTTCTTGATCATTTTTGTGTATTTGTGATTTAATGTGCCATGTGCTTGGCTGAAACTGTGCTTACTCCTGAAATGAAGTATTGGGTTTATGGGTTTGTTAGGATTTTAGTAAAAAAAAAAAAATCTTGATCTACGGATTCTCATATTCTAATCTTGGAAGGAATTTTACAAAGACCAGAATGACTGTAATTCTGGATGAATTGGTTTTCATTCCCATTTAGATAGGAAATAAGTAGCATGATTTTTCTGCTGAGGGTTGCAATGCAGGGGTAATGCTGCACTAAAGAATTCATAGAAGGTCATGTATCTTCACTGTGCAGCAAGTTGACCTGCTCAGCAGAAAGGGCAGGAAGCCTGTTTGAATCCTTTTTCATAATTTATTCAGGTCAGGGCTATGCAGGATGGGAAAAGAGAATTTTAACTAATGAGCTCATTATTAATCATTATTAATGAACTCATTGTACATATCTTTCCCTTTGTGGAATATTGCTCCTGATTCCTGAAACCCTCAGTGCACATGCATGCACGCACACACTCTTTACACTGAGAATTACACCACCAAGAACTGGGATAAATCACTTTGTATTTAATATTGCCCCCCAGGTCAAGATTCTACTATTGTTTATCTTTAATAATTCCTTGGGTATTGAAGCTCCCTTTTTTTTTTTGATTTGAGGAGGAAATTATTTTATCCCATTTTTACTTTACTTTAATAAAGATAGTGCAAAATCTCTGATTATTTTAGCTATACTATCTTTAAGATGGCGACTGGATATAGGGTACCAATGTAGTAGTGTCCTTTATGGAATAGTCCTATAGAAGTTTCTCCCCCCCAAAATCAAAACTTTCTCTAGGTTTTTTGAACTATTCCATAGAATTTAATAGAAAATTATATCCTTGCTATAGTATTCTATGGGAAGATTGAAAAACCCATACATTCTACTTCTGCCAGAAATGTCTATCCAGCTAGCAGGTAGTGCTGCAGCAGTAGCTGCCTCTTCCTCTTCCAGGACCCTTTTCCCTGCTGGCTGCTTTCAGCCATTAAAGGGAGAAAAGGAAGGTTATCGTCTGTATGGGAAGTGGCTACAGCTCTGACTTTATATGTGAGCCACAGAATCTTCAGGCTGGTCATGAACAAATAAACTGAAAAGATGAAAAATACAGGCCTTGTACCCCAGTCAGAGAACAAGTGGCAAGCAGTGGCTGTAGCATGATGGGGGGCTCAGGAGGGAGTGTGGTTTAGACTAGTGGGGGAAGAGTTAGAAGAATTTTTGAATGTATGCTTGGGTGGATGTTTATTCGTGTATTGTATGTGTCTTTGTGTTTAAGAGAGTGAAAGAACTGCATTTAAACATGGCCCCTGCACAGGATGTTCTTTGTATTTTCCCCACCCACTTTGTGCACTTGTATGGGGCTGAGCACTGACAAACACTATTTTTTCTTTTCATTTGCCAAGATACAATCATCTTAATATAAGCCCTTCTTCTGCTGCATTGTCAAACCTGGAGACAATAAGTATCAGCAACATTGAAAGTGTATGCTCCCCATCTACATAGTCCAATAGACATAAACTGAGGAATGAATTTCAAAGGCTGTTAGACGGTCTCAAATTTCAAATATTTTAAAGCCTAGGGAAATACTTTTCCCTTTCATTTTTTCTTAATACCAAGAGACTTAAATGTGATATGTGATTCAGGTGGCTGAGTCAAAAGTTGCTGTACTAATATTAACTTTTGCAAATCCTGCAAATTTTGGTCAGAATTTTCAAAAGGTCACAAAGCAATGGGAACAGCTGAGTTCTTTTGAAGATCCCAATTCTGTGATGTACTGAGAGCCCTCAGTTCCCATTGCTGAGGATGTTAATAATGCTAGTCACCAAAGAAATGCTCAGCACCTTGCAAAATGTGGCCCCACAACATATTTAGTTTTACACAATTGCTATTTAAATTCCAATACTCTTCCCACTGAAATCAATAGGAGTGCATGCCCTTAGAAATTAAAGTTTAATTCACACCAGTATAAATCATAGAAATGTAGGATCGGAAAGGACCTCAGTAGGTCATCTAGTCCAGTCCCCTGCACTGAGGCTGGACTAAGTATTATCTGGAATATAATCTGGAATTACTCTGCTGAACCTAAGAGTTGCTTCTCATTTATACTTGTATAACTCAGATCAGAACTGGCCCTAACTTATTTATTTTACAGAAAGTATTTTAGCTATTTCAGTCTGTTCAACACACATTACCTTCAAGTCCTTATTCATGAGAGACATTTTTTATATATTTATTGGCAGAATTCCTTCACTCATCTTCCTTGTTTAATTCTTGATGTTTATGAATTATTTCTTTTTAATATAAATTTGTACTGTCTAACCTTGGACAAATTATGAAGATGATTCTAAAATATCATAGGTTATTTATATGCACTCTCCTTTTACTTATAAAGTACATTTGGGTATTTTACTTTTTTAAGATATGAATGTTTGCTTAGCTTTACTGTCAGCCTACTTTGCAACTGGAAAATATAATTTGCTCCTGTTATTAACTCTTTTACTTGTCTGGCTGACTAACATGTCCTCCATGACTGACATGTCCTTCACAATGCTCTTGTTACCAGAAAAAAAGGCATGAACAACATGCACCTCTCTATGTAGCATTCGTTGACCTACAAAAGGCCTTTGACACGATTAGCAGGAATGGCATATACAAGATCCTGTTGAAAATAGGTTGTCCACAAAAAGCGTTCTTCCTATTTAAGGAGTCCCATGAGGGAATGAAGGCAAATACCCAGTATGAAAAGGAAACAGTGCTTGCATTTACCATTGATACTAGCATGAAGCAAGTCTCCATTTTAGCACCTACCAACTTTGGCATCTTCTTGTCTATTCTGATTAAGTATGCTTTCAAAAACGATCAATCTGGTGTACTAATTGAATCAAGGATGGACGGCAGCTTGTTTAATATCAGGTGATTTCAGAGCAAAAGGCATGCCACCCAGCTCACTACTCGCGATCTGCTCTTTGCGGATGACACTGCATTCATCGTTAATTCACCTGATGAATTGCAGATCATGATGAACAAGTTCTCGGATGCATGTATCAAGTTTGGCATGGTAATAAATATTAAGAAAACAGTTGTTATGTCACAGGGCATTAACACCCTACCTAAAACCTGTGTCAATAATGAAGCTCTGGACAATGTAGATCAGTTCCGCTACCTTGGCTCAACTTTAACCTGCTTAACCTGCTTTAACCTGCTTAACCTGCTTAATCAGCAAAGCTTCTGTCACATTTGGCAAACGTATCTCACATATCTGGAACAACAAGCTGCTAACCCTGAATACAAAGGTTTATTTTATTAGGCTTGTATTCTCAGTACCCTCCTTTAGAGCTATGAAAGATGGCTTGTATTCTCAGTACCCTCCTTTAGAGCTATGAAAGCTGGTTCATGTACTGCAAGAAGGAGCAAAGATTGAACAACTTCCACCTTCAGTGTCTCAGAAAAATCCTTGGAGTTTCTTGTGACCAATGGATCACTAACAACAAGATCCTTGAGAGAATCACCCTACAGTCTATGCTGGATGCTCACAGGCTTCACTGGCTGGGACACATGGAGTTCATGCCTCAAGATCATCTGCCAGAGATTGTGCTCTATGGCCAACTCAAGAACTACCCACAACCCTGAAGAAGGCCAAATCTCTGATACAGCAACAAGGTCAAGCAGGGTCTCAAGAAATTCATCTTTCCTCTTGACAACTGGGAGAACCCTGTCCATAACCTCTCAGTCTGGAGAAGCCAGGTCAAGACTGGTGTCATCATGGAGAGTATCAGAGATGCCAGACTGAGGTCTGTAGGCCTTCTATCTGGCAAGTGGACCTTTAGCCACTGTGGGAAGGTCTGTCGCTTGCTCATTGGGCTTTTCTCCCACACTACTGCCAAGCACTATTGATGATTGACTTTGCCGTGTTTCCTTTCATCTGTCAAGATGTTGGATGGCCACTCCTCCTGGTGGGTGGAGCCAGGTGATCTCTGCCCATTATGCTGGAAACAGAGAGGAGGAAACGAAAGGATAAGAGGCAGGGCCCCCAGCTCAGGTGGGCCAGAGCCAGGGAAGGAGACAGACATGTCTAGCCTGCTACGAGAGTCCAGATCAGACCCCAAGCCATGCACCACTCTACCTCCAGAGGAGACTGACCATGGGGAAGATTTTCTGGGACTGCCGTCTGCTGTTTACCCAGAGGAGACTGACTGTGGAGAGGTGCTACTGGAATTGCCAGCTGTTGAGTACCCTGAGGAGACTGAGGACCTGCAGACTAAGGAGATGCATCAGGAAAAGGCAGTAGGAAGTGGCCCAGGGAAAACGGACTTTAGTCCAGTGGTGTTGCTGGAAGATGTATCAGCATGTTTCAGTGGGATTCCTGCTGACCCAGTGGTGGGATCATTTGCCATTTTTAGAGTCCTGGGTTGGGATCCGTTGGAGTAGGGTGGGCCTGGGTCCTCCTACTTCCTTCCAGCAACCACACACCTGGGATGGTGGCCTACTCACCTTTGGCTGGACTGCCTGTGTTTAGTTTGTGCCTGGCTCCAACCCAAAAGCTGCCACAAAAGACTGCTCCTTGCTTTGCACTGCCCAGGGGGTCAGAGCACCTGACTGTATTTGCTGTCTGTCTTAGTCAGCAGGATTTGGGCTAAAGACTGCTCCTTGCTGTGCCCTCGCCCAGAGGGCCAGAGCACTAGACTGTCTGCCCAGGAGGCTAGGCTAAAGACTCACTGTTGCTTGGGGCTGCCCAAAGTGCCAGGTGACTTGTAGGATGGTGATTGCACTTAGGAGTTGCTAATTGCCTACTTCCGAGCCTGATGGGGAAGGACGATTACCAATGCACTACAAGCAGTAATAAACAGAATTAAATAACAGCTAGACATCATCACAACTAACAGCTCCAAGTAAATCAATTAACTACAAAGACTCTTTGGCATACCTCCCACCAGTCCTGAATTTCACTGTCTTGCTTTGACCTCTCAAATCCCCTGTGATACCGTGTGCATCCCTCACAAGGCAGAACAGGTTAAATTAGGTCAATTAACCTGGTAGGCTATATCTGGGAGAAGATTTAGTCTTGAGGGACAAGCACTAAGTGAAGATGGGGCCCAGTTGCGAAGAAGCAGGTTGGGCCTGTACAAGGGAAGGAAGCTGAGAACAGAAGGGGGCTACAGGGAAGTAGTCTGCAGTTTCCCTGGGAGAAGGGCAGTGTGTTTTGGGCTACAGTATGGCAAGAAGCCAAAGAAAGGAGTAGTTTATAGTTACTCCCTGGAAGAAGGGTGTTTGGGTGGTCAACGTTGGGGGTGTGGAAGTAAGAAGGAGTCCAGGGAAATAGCAACGGTGTCTGGCAGCAAGCAGAACATAGTGGCTAGCCATAGGTCCTGGAGTGGAATCTGGAGTAGCGAGTGAGACTGGGTTTCCCTACCAGCTCCTGGGAAGATGGCACAGGACCTGGTCTTGGAACAGAAGACTTTCTGGAAAAGCAGGAAGATGGCTGATTCAGTGGGATTTTAACACTCTGGAAGGGGAGGACCATACAGTGACCTGGCTGGAGGGCTGAGTCACAAAGAAGGAGCACTGAGAGACCTAAAGAGTAAGGGGGGATGTAGCATGAGCAACCATGGAAAGGGGGGCATCTGACCTGAAGGAGCTAATCCCCAGATATGCCCTTACGGAGACATCCACAAAGGAGATTAATAAATTTCATGACACCCCATCCTAGCTGAAGCAGAATATTTCCTGCATTCAGGTCTGCCCAGATGAGGGGGCAAAAGGGCGCAGGGTTGCAGCATTACCCAGTTTTATCCCAGCTGCCCATCTGTCTCTGTCTATGGAGAGGTGGTTGGATCCAATTTGAGATGCACTGTGACCCTGTACACTAGGTCATAATGCCAATCAAATCTGGCCTATCTGCCCCACCATGTCAATTTACAGAGGGGCAGCCAGGCCAAATCTGACTGGTGCTGCATCTTGTTTTATCAGTTGAAATGTTGGGTGCTTTGCTTTGGTTACGGATTGGTCCAAACTGCCATGAAGCCTTCCCAGAAAACACACCATGGGTCAAAATCCTTCCCAGCCAGTCTCTTCCATCTCTTCCACCGCTCAGGCCAGATCCTGCTGAGAATCCCCAGTTAATAGGCTCTTTACTCAGGCTTTCCCTTTCATCAGCCTCTGCACTGGGCTAAAAATATTGCTGTGCTCTCCTACCTACCTTTCAGGATGTCTCCTGAAACTAGTTCCACTCCTGAATGCAAATTGAGTGGCTGAAGGGAAGAAACTCGCTTTTCTATTAAAGGTTCACTCTCTGCTCCATTGCATAGCTTCCACAGCTCAGTCCCCTTCTGAAAAGACAATGTAGCTGGGAGGTGTGGCCTCCCTTAAAGATTTACAGTGAGGGAGAACCAACCACCACCTGGTGGGCGGCACCTGGAAGTCCACACCCACCAGACCGGAAGCAGAGAACTGGGACAGGGACAGGAAGTATAAAGTGCGGGCCCTCTGGCTCATTCAGAGGGAAGTGGCTGAAGGAGAAGGATGTCTCTCCCCTGGTGCTGGGACCTGGGCCTTACTGCTGCCCTACGGAGGAGCTGCCAGGGCTGTCTACTGGCTGGAGCTCTGAGGACCTGCTGGAATTACCTGGGCCCTGTGAGCCAGAGAAGCTGGGACTGCTCCTCGCATCCTACCCCGAGGAAGTGGACTATGACCTGGACCACAGATACATGGGCAAGGGATGGAGGAAGCAGCCTAGGGCTAGCAGACCTCAGTCTGGCTGCGCTCAAGCCTGAGCAGTAAGCAGCAAGTTTTTGCTGGAGACCCACTGACCCAGTGGTGGGATGCCCCACCACTGCTAGGGCCCTGAACTGGGATGCAGTGGAGTCGGGCGGGCCTGTGTCCCCCTCCCCCCTGACCATTCACACCCTGGGGTGAGCACCCTTCGGCCTGCAAAGGCTCAATAGATTGTATCTGGCTTACTTTGCCTGCCTTGCCCTGACTGAGGGTCTAGGCTACAGACTGTGTGCTCACCCAGACCGGGTTAGAGACTGCTTTCTTTGCCTGCCATGCCCTACCCTAGGGCCTGGGCTATAGACGCTTGCTCTCCCCCCTCTCCCCCCCCGAGGGTTGGGGCCCAGCGCTTTGGGATTGCCCAGTTAGGCAAAGGAGGCTCACGAACTGCTAATTTTCCCCTCTAGCTGAAGCTTACCCACAGGATGTACCGTCCAAGAGGTGTGGTCTCCCTCAGAGATTGACAGGGTAGGAGGGCCACCACTCCCTGCCCACGTCTGTGATCACCTACAGACAATAATAGACCTTTCAGGGTCTATTACACTTGGAAATCTTCTGCCAGGTGGAATCGGCAGCAAGGGCTGGGTTCAATATCTAGGGGTATCTCTTAATCATATAAAATAAAACTGACTCGAGCCCCCACCCAGTAATCTCGGAAAATTTAACACCATCCCTGGGCATCTATAAGAGGCAATACTTCCCCACTTGCAACCAGTAAGTCTGTGTATAACAAAAGAGAACTTTAAATAAAAGGGAAAGGGAACCAAGCATTATTTTGGGAAAACTCCGCAATCGCATGCAACCATAAGCAACCCACACCCCACAGTGCTTTTGGCAGTGTCCTTTGCCTCAGTTTCCCTCTTTCTAGTGGAAAATTCAGATGAATGAATGTCCCTTCAACACATGGCTCTTCTCTCCCTCCACTGCATCCCATTTACAGTTGGCTGTCCTTGATCGGCGAAGACCCAGAGTTCAGAGGTGTATTCACAGGGATTCACTTCCCACCCCAGAAAGGGGAGGTAGGGCCGAGCAATGTCTGTGCACCTGTGCAATTGGCGGCTTGACACTGCCTCCACAGCATTTTCTCTGCTGCCACTGGTCATGTGCTGCCGCTGCTTTTCTCTGCTACTGATGGTCACGTGCTGCCACTGTTGGATGCTCACTGCCACTTCTGGGATGCCATGTTCTGAGGTTCCACCACTTAACCCAAGGCTTTACTGATTTCACTTGGTAGCAGAAAACCTCACTGCCAATACAGCCTCTGCATTGTCTTTCAGGTCACTGTTGTCCCTATACCAGGTCTAAGGTGAAGCCCTTAGACCTTCTTATCAATGATTCATCTCTGGTGATCACTGAATAGAAATAATGACTCTAAATTGAGTTTAATTAGCTCCATCTTTAAACACTGAAGAGGGGAAAATCAAATGTTGTTTAGGACTCTTTGAGTAGAGTCTACACCAACAGGTAGGAACACGTGTCCCCACCCTCTCACTCCATCATTGGGATTTGTCATCCCTACTGCCCGTTTAGCAAGTGAAGTTCAGTAAGTGCAGACTAAATACAGTTCAGCTACTCTTTACTCATACATTAAAGCATTTCCTTCCACACTCGGTACTAAAATTATTTGAAACCCAACACCAAACAAAAGTGATCATTTTGACAAAAGAGCTCGATCATGCTGTGCCCTTAGGTAGAGTATGCAGGTGTATGCAAATAATCTATTCCTGAAGTCTTCCATCATTAGATGCTGAGAGAATGCATTCAAGCCCTCCTTAAACACCACTAAACAAGACCCCAAAGACTAGTAAAGTCAGTACTGAAATTGCTGAGGCAATGCCAAGCAGTTGTACAGTGTCCACGGATATAGCCCTTTGTCTGTGAGACCTATGATTCAACCTTTAAATTCATCTTGCATTCTAATCATGGCTCTTGGTGTTTCAAAAGATTTTCTGGGAATTATTTCTGATCACAAGTGTGTGCAGGAAATTAGTTACAGTAAGCCCTCTCACTGACTGCACATCTGATGTTGTTAAGTGCTCCCATCTGACTGGAAAGGCCAGTGGGTCCTATATTTTATCAGTCCAAATTTGTTCACCAGAGATTTCTGCAATAAACCAAATAGGCCATGTCTCATTGGATTTAGAGGTGGCTCACACTGAGAATATCTTTCAAGGGCCAATAAAGTTTGCTCATTAGAGAAAAGTTGTGCCTGGATTGTTTTATTCCAGTTCTCTTGAGAAAATCACCTAGTCCGTTTGATGACAGCTGGCTTTGGTGCTAACATGATGACCTGATAACCTAGACTGATTGCTTGTTATGGACCTGGGCTTGAATGATTTTGATGTCAACAGCAAGTTCCCATATTTATGCTGTTAACAGCCAAAAATCACTAAAAGATATTTCAAAGCAGACTGGAAAGAAATATAAGCCTTGCTTTACTGTGTGATGACTAAGACCCAGAGTTCAAAATAAAATAGAGGAAAAGAACAATTATAGATAAGTAAAATAAATCAATATGTACTTTTTGTTTGGTTTTCACAGAATGTCAGTGTCCAGCATGGGAAAATGGAATGTGCAATTGCTAGCACAGACTACAGATGGGTTTTTTTTTATGTGAAAGTTATTCTGATGCCAGGTTTAAAGATTTAAAAGTTATTGTAGAAGTTCTTAAAGAAGGTCCTTCTGAAAGTGGGTCAGAAAAAAATGTGAACCAGCTGAGGAGCAATGATTGTGTCAACTAAAGCCAACAGATAAAGTTCAAAATCCTCCTCATCAGTTTTTTTTAAAGCAAAACCTCTCCCTTTCCTCTTCAGCTTGCTGTAGCAAATCAGAACTGGTGACAGATATTATGGATTATTAATGTTTGAAATTACTGCAAAAGTTAAACATATGCAAAGACAAAAGAAATCAAAATTGCAGAAATTACAAAGTGAAGGCAGATTCAGCCTTGGCAAAAGCAGATGCAACTCCAATCACTTCAAATAAATTTTGCCCACCTACATACTGTCCAAGGGACACAACCTCCCGTCTCTTGACCAGGATTTTGGGACAGCCATAGATGAAACTAAACCGAGAGAAGCTATCCCAAGTTCTATGGGGAGCCTGGTTTATGCTAGCAAAGGACTTTGGAAGTTTAATCAATGCTGTGTAAATACTTATTCAGCAAAGAAATGATCAACAAAGATAACAGTTCATGGTCTCACTATCAGGTTTTAATGTAAAGTACTTGCATAGACTTGCTTATATTAGGATTGAATTTGCCCAATTGTATAACGCCATTTTTGAATATCCCATAGTTTTTTGAACAAGACAAACAGTCATGAAAAAAAATTTGAATAACTCTTTAACTGAGGGGAGGGAAAGTATCACTTCAGGCATAGAGAAAAGAACACTTCTTCCCTTGTGAATGCTTCCTCCCAGTAGAAGAATCTGAACATGATTAGCATATTGATTTATGTGAAATAAAAATAATGATCATACTTTGCCTCCTCTCTTCCAGATGGTGAAACCTTTCCCTATTTCTTATTAGCAAATTATAATTGACTTTCTTGTCTCTAGTTGCAGATTTCTACCCTGATATATATTATTATTTTTGCCACAGTTCGGAGATATTTACTAGAAAACATGTGAAAACATCCTGTGTTTTCCTTTAGTGAGAGGAAATATATTTTAAAAATAGCTGACTGCACCTGATATAATTCAATTTCTTACTGTAGATATTGCAACAGTCTTAAACCCAAATGGGTCAGACATCCTGAATGCAAAGATGTGGCTCTTAATTTATTTATTGAGACTCTCATTTATACATTTGAGATGAGAAATTGGCTCTATATGTTCCGTTTGCATTCCTCTGAACTCAGTGGGACTACTTGAAGTATAGCTACATACATGTTAATAGGAGTAAGCCCATAGACATGAAACAAATGTCATCAAGGCTAGTGTGGGGTTGCAAAATTGTTACTGTACATAATTAAGCAAACCTACTTATTAACACTCTTTAATCTACAGATTCTTAAAAACTAAGAAAAATGAAATCCCAGTTGCATTCTGCATTGCATGTGTGTGTGTGTGTGTGTAAAAAGAAACAATAGTCTGATCTACTTGTAAGTAAGAGCAGCAACCTCAATAGGAACCAGAGTAGAAAACAGTATTCTAGGTCTCCTTTCTCTGTCCCACTGAACCAGTATGGTCCAAAATTAGAAAAAAAGGAGACAGCCTTGATATATTCCCTGGCTCAAAAAGCTTACAATGTAAATTCAATTTTTTTTGTTAGAATTAAAAAAGTTATTTAATAAATACAAAAAAAAAGTATATTCCAAAATAATAAAATAAAAATATTTGGGCAAGGGAGAACAGGTTAAAGGGATAGAAGAGCTTTCATTAAAATATTTAATTACATTCAGAATTTATGGGGGAGGAATGTATTCTTCCCTTCTTAAATATATATCGTGAATTAAATGGTAAGGAACCAATTTTGTCTTCAGCCATGAGAGGCAAACTATGATATTAATTTGGTTTTTTTTTCCACAGTGCAAGCAGCCTTGAGAATTAAAATAAGTACTGTTGTTAGCTGCTTTTATTTTTTGTGTGCATAGGGTCTTTTTCTTAAAAACCTTTTGGAGAATCCAACTTTATAGGGAATTGTTTTTAATAAGTTTAACAAATTAGATTTATGAAGTGTTTATTTCTGCAGTCAATTTTCCAGGACCCCTTACCAAAATCTCTTCAATTTTCCCCTAAGTGGTTAGGAGCACTTACCCAAGCAAGTTATTGCCATATTCTGTGTTTATTTGTCTACCAACACATGCATAGCTGTGTAATAATTAATTTGTAGAATTTAAGGCCAGAGGGAGACATTATGATCACCTAGTCTGACCTCCTGCATACCACAGAACATAGAATTTCACACAGCGATTCCTGCTCCAAGACCAATTAATTGTGGTTGAGTTACAGTATATCTTTTAGAAAGACATCCAGTCTTGTTTTAAGGACTTCAAGTGATGGAGAATGTACCGTATCTCCTGTACTCAGACCATATCAAGATCCTATGTAGTTGCGTCTCCATACAAACTAAGGCCCACCACCAGAATCACCATCGCCACTGGCAGAGGGTATGTCATAGCCTCCTCTACCTACCCCCGACTCCCCAGAGTGGAAATTTTGCCAATGCCAGTATGGCTTATTAAGGTAGGCCAGAACAGGATAATTTCATTTTCTAGAGCAGAGTATAGATGTCCCAGGGAATACAAAGTGATTACCAGTACATATCATATGTGTTGCAAAATATATACAACTAAACTAATGCTGATGATTAAGGTGAATAATGAGGCCATGTCCACTGATTCATATACAGATTATTATTATTTTAGCACCTAAAGACCACTATCAGATTGGGCCCTGTTATGCTGGACACTTTATAAATGGCAGTCCCTACCCCAAAATTTAAAAGTTAAGATGTAACAGGAAGATGAGACAAAAAATAAGGACTGAATGTGATGGGGGAGATAGGATAGCAGATAATACAATAGGAGATGCACAATTTTTAGCCAGACAGTAGCAGTAATCACAACTTCTTGTGCCTAGCCAAAAATCTAACAGGCATATAGAAGACAAAAAAACAATTTGAATACTACCTATGGATTAGTTCTGGTATTAGGTTGTCCTCTGTGCTCTCCACCAAGTGCCAGGTCCTGAGTACTGAGACTGGTCCTTTCCCTTTCTCACTCCATGCTCTTGCCACACTTACTTACTAGCTGAAATCTGCAGGAGGAAATAGACTCCAGGAACAAAGGGAATATGTGGTATCTGTCTGTAAAAATATGATACTCACTAGTTCCTTTTCAACATGGAGCATATTATACATATTATGTACCAGTTCTCCAAGCCCCTATCTTCTTTTCTTCCACATCCTATGTAACTGCTACCCTGTTTTTGCCTGTAAAATTCACAATCCTGTTCATTCGTTACCTCTTCTTAATCCACTTTCTTTTGCAGTGATTCAAACCCCATTGGCATCTCTAAGATCACCTCTTGATAAGAGTTATACAATCAGGGACATGAAAAAAATATCAATTGCCATATAATGTGACCAATCATAATTAACCAGCATAGCTCACATCTTTAATATCAGATATAAATTACTTGTACCAAACTGTTCAGGATCAATATATAAAATAAAAAATAAAAAAACAAGGTAATTTGAATAAATAACCCACATTTCAGAGAATTGTGGTATACTCAAGGACATTCCAAGAACAAAAAGATGGAATTTGTCAAGTAAACAATTTACTGAATTATTTTACAAATAATTTGCTGTATAGCACTATGAAATGTAATGTATGCATAAACCATGAGTGCTATGTATTTATGGTATCATTATTATTATATTTTTAGATTTCCAAAGTATGCAGGAAAATTCAATGCATGCAAAATTGCAACTCAATCTTTCCCAGTGTCCCAAGAGCTCAGACACCACCATGGCTATGAAGTTAAAGATTATCCTAGAGATTGACATGCAAATGTGTGCACCAAACATCTTACTTTGCCCCAGAATTGCTGTCTCCATTTAATTTTGAAGCAAAGTGGGATACTTGGCATACTAATTTGCAAGTCAAGGCTCTTCTCGCTCACCCATGCCATGGGAACTCACTGAAGAGTTACGGTGTACTTGCTGTTGCACCGAGTTCTTTTCTGTTTGCTTTTTAAACTAGAGTTCTGAAGTCTCTTTCGCTCATCTTTTATCTTTATTCCTTTACACTTTTGTTGCCTGGAAAAAAAAAATCTAAACAGTGTCTGGCATCCCTGCACTCATCCTTTGTATCTCATGTAAACTCAATGGAGCAACACAAAGGCCCATTTCTATTCCACTCAGTTAAACATGTCTTAACTACAGTTGCCTGGGGGAATTAGATAGAATTTTACACTTTCTAAGCCCAGCAGATTTATGGTGGAAATGTCCATAGTTTAAAAAATTAATTTAAGTGTTTTGAAGTCCTTCGTAAATAGAAAAACACATTTAACTTTTAATCTAAATGTTAGTAATGCAACTTTAAATAAAGTCGTTTAGGGCATTCATTTGTATGCTTTTATCTATGGCGTGTTGTATATGAAATTTTAATTTGAGAGCTGGGCTTCACTTGATGCACCTAATGTGCATGCAAAGATATAATCTGTCCTGCAGTCAAGGGTATAGAGAAGTACTTGATTACCATACTTTAGTTTACACAACTATTTAACATGACACAGAGTAGAACTACCTTTGTTCATTTAGGATCAAATAGCGTATTCTCAACTGAAATGTTTATAGTAAAATACTATGTGAGCAGAGCTATTCAAAATGTTGGCAACCACAAATCAATGTACCTCAAACCATATAAACTTATCTTGTTTCAGAGTTCATTACAGTGCACACCACAGAGCATGTTTGTCAAAAGGTTTTTGGAGAAACAAGATGATTGACCAAATATATTTTACTGGACCAACTTCTGTTGGTGAGAGAGATGAGGTTTCGAGCTTACGCGGAGCTGTTCTTCAGGTCAGGGAAATGTACTCAGAATGTCACAGTTAAATACAAGGTGGAAGAGATTGTTTAGACCAAATAGTTAACATATATTTCAAGGGAGTGTGCAAAGTGAAGTGGCCAGTTAACACCTCTCAAGTCATAGAGTGGAAAGGAAAAAGAAAAAAAAAACTGGGAGGAAGGTGCAGTTTACTGGGTTATAGATAGTTGTAATAAGCCATAAATCCCATGTCTGTATTCAAGCCATGATTTTTAGTGTTTAGCAAAGTTATGAATTTGAACTCCCAGACTCATATTTTGAAGGTGCAGTGCAGGTTTCCTTTGATGATGAGGATTGAGAGGTCACATATAGAGTGATCTCTTCGTGAAAAGTGGTCATCCACAGGTGATATGGTGTTTTGTCATTTATCATTTTTCTGTGTAAGTTCATTTGAGAATGTAATGATCTTCTGGTCTTTACTTTAGAGCAAATTTGGGTCACTTTTAAAACCAGCTGAAATTAATCATTTTCCATAAATCAGTACATTTAACCACATTTTTCATTCTTTTTTGGAGTTGCTTTTAATTCCAGACATTTTTCAAATGCTCATTGGAGTTGCACTGATAACACCTCTTTGGGCCATTCTCATTCACAGGTGGTTTATGATTGGGTTTTCCAGGAGAGGAATGGTTCTTGGGAGGTGATTGCCTGCCCTCCTATCCACCCTTCTTTTTCACAGGGATAAAATGGGATCCCCCCCTTAAAACTGGGTTTATGCCCCTCCTCCTAAATTCAGCTTATGTTAAAGCTTCCTCAGTTGGCATTTCATTAAACACATACAAAGCTTTACCAGACAGTTTTGCAACGAGGGTGGGAACTTTCTGGTCCTCAGAGCTTTTAAAAAGTTGTGAATTACTCCTTAATGCAGTCTGTCTCTTTGTAAGTGGGATACAACTTATCAAAGCTGGGGGTTTTAGGAGTGGAGGGAGATGTTGGGGTACTTGGGGTCCTCCCATGTCTCTCTATCATCTCCAGGTAGTGTCTATTCTCCCACTTCTTTTCCTCCATGGCTCGCTGGTGAGCTCTTTCCTCAGCTTCCCTGGATGCAGTTGCTTTTTGCTGCTTCATTTCCAATGTACACCAGTGTGCAGCTTCCTCAGTTTCCCTGGCTGCAGCTGCTTCTTTCTGTTTCATCTCTGCCTGTCATATTTGAAACTCGCATTCCTTCTCTCTCTCGTGCCTCCAGTCTGGCAAGATCTAGCTTCGGAGCTGCCTCACTGGCAGTCATTTTTATGCTTTCCTGTGCTTATTTCCCTGACCCGAAATACACAAACAGAAAATAATAAAACTGTGACCTCCTTCTGACTGTTCTTAGCCACACATTACAATATCAGTGCTTAAAGTGTGAACTTTATTCTTGGTAACAAACTGTACGTATATCCTACTCGCTGCGCCACTGTGACATTCCCTTAGTGCAATCTGGACTGATGAATCGCTGTGTCACCCCAATCCTTCACTCCTGGAGCCTATCTTACCCTGCTCTGCTATGAGAACCCCCACTCCTGGGGTGTTTACGCACAGCCACCAGCAAGCAAGTTGCTCTTAACTGAGTGAGTGCTTCTAGCCAGCCACTCTTCAGATTATACAACAGAATGACCCCAGCCACTATCCCCAATCCCAGATGCAACCCTAGGAAACTCCGTCTTACAATGTTCAGTGCTGCCCACTGCAACAAACATACTGCTATAACAATAATGCTCAGTATGTCATAAGCATTCCAAAAACATTTTATATGGCATACTTTGCATTAAACAATATACAATTACACTATAAGTGTGAACATGAAGGTGCAGAGCATCACAAAGGGACAGCTAAGGTAAGAAAATATTTGCATACATGAAAGGAGCTGCGTCCTATTACCCTAACCCTGGTGCTATTCTTGATCTTGAAGAAGACCTTGTCTGATACATTTCAAAAATACATCCTATCAGTGCCTCACATCCTGAGTTACTATAGAAAGACGGATAATAAATAAATGCACTGCGAAGACATGTAGCATACTCTGCCTCTGGAGAGCCAACATGCATACATAATATCTATAAACTACAGGCGCAATGGGAGATGGAAGACATTTTCTACAGGGAAAGAACTAATGATAGGATTTACAAAAAATACTTAGATGCCTAATTCCCATTGAAATCAGTGGGAGTTAGCTGCCTAAATACATTGTGAATCTCACCCTAATTCCTTATTTCATAGATTCCCAGGCCAGAAGGGACCATTAGAATCACTTAGTCTGACCTGTATAACACAGGCCATAGAACTCCCCCAAAATAATTCCTAGAGCATATATTTTAGAAAATTATGAGAAAAATATAAAAAAAACCCATCCAATCTTGATTTCAAACTTGTCAGTGATGGACGATCCACTGCGACCCTTGGTAAAGTGTTCTAACGATTAATTGTTCTCACCATTCATAATTTACACTTTATTTCCAGTCTGCATTTGTCTAGCTTCAACTTCTAGCCATTGGATCATGCTATACCTTTCTCTGCTAGACTGAAGACCCTGTTTTTAAATATTTGTTCTCCATGTACATACTTATAGATTAACATCAAGTCAAGTCTTAACCTTCTCTTTGTTAAATTAAATAGAGTGAGCTCTTGGAGTCTATCACTATAAGCATGTTTCCTAAACCTTTAGTCATTCTTGTGGCTCTTCCCTGAACCATTTCCAATTTATCAACATCCTTGAATTGTGGGAACCAGAACTGGGCACAGTATTCCAGCAGCAGTCGCACCAGTTCCAAATATAGAGGTAAAATTACCTCTCTACTCCTACTTGAGATTCCCCTGTTTATACATCATTGGATCACATTAGTTCTTTTTTCCACAGCATCACACTGGGAGCTCATGTACAGATGATTATCCACCATGACCCTCAAATCTTCTTCAGAGTCACTTACAAGATGAGGGACTCTATCCTGGGAAGCAGTATGGACTACATTCTTTGTTCCTAGATGTATTCATTTACATTTAATCATATTAAAATGCATATGGTTTGTTTGTGCTCAGTTTACCAAGTGATCCAGATTGCTCTGAATCTTCATTATTTACCATTCTCCATCTGCAAACATTATCAGTGATGATTTTATATGTTCTTCTAGGTCATTAATAACAATGTTAGATAGTGTAACACCAAGAACTGACTCCTGTTAGAAACACACCCACTGGATGATGATTCAACATTTACAATTTCATTTTGAGCCCTATCAGTCAGCTAGTTTTTAATCCATTTAATGTGGGCCATGATAATTTTACATTGTTCCAGTTTTTTAATCAAAATGTTGTGCAGTACCAAGTCAAACACCTTACATAAATCTAAGTATATTACATCAACATTCTTAACTTTATTAACCAAATTTATAATTTCATCCAAAAAATAATAGTTTGACATCTATTTTCCATAAATCTATATTGATTTGCATTGATTACATTAACATCCTTTAATTCTTAATTAATTGAGTCCCGTATCAGCCATACTGTTATCTTGCCCAGGATTGAGGTCTGGCTGACAGGACTATAATTAGCTCAGTCATTCTGTTTACTATTTTTTACAATTCGTGAACCATTAACTTTCTTCCAGTCTTCTGGAACTTCTGCAACGCAATAAGATTTATTGAAAATAACATTAATGGTCCTGCAAACTCCACAGAATGTTCTTTTAAAACTCTTGGATGCAAGTTATCTGGACCTGCTGATTTAAAAATCTCTAACTTTCATAGTTTCTGTTCAACATTCTCCAGTGATACTTGTATAATTGAAAGAGTGTTATCACCATATGATGAGACTATATCTTCTGATTTTTCCCAAAATACATAACAGAAACATTTATTGAACTCTTCTACCTTTTTCATGTTATTTATAATTCCATTTCCATCTAGGAATGGACCAACACCATTGGCAGGATACTTTTTGTTCTTAATATATTTTTAAAACTCCTTTTTATTAGCTTTCACTCTGTCATAGATTTCTCCTTGTGTCTCTTTACTTCCCTTATCAATTATCTACAATCCCTAAATTATGATTTATTTATATCAACTTCCCCTTTCTTTATTTTATTACATTTTTTTATAGCTGGCTTCACTTCTCCTCTAATCCAGGTTGTTTTTTTTAACCTGCATGGTCTTCTTCCTCAATTATGGCTTTCTGGATATCTAGTAAGATGTTCATAAATTATTTCAATTATCATTCATATTTTTCTGATTAAGTTCTTCCTCCCAGCTGATTTGGCTCATAATTGATTTCAGCTTTGTGAAATTAGCCCTATAAAAGCATCAAATATTTATATTACCGGTCTAGACTTTATTCTTCTTGTACTTAAAAATGCGATCAAGTCATACTCACTTGTACCTAAGAAACCATTACATTTTAGTTCTGTGATCAATTCCTCTTTCTCTGTTAAAACAGGGTCATGCCATGTCAGAGAACTTGAACCACTCAATGGTAAAAAAATTGAACCTATGTTTATTTGTTAGTGCTACTCTCTAATAAGAGCTTCATTGAGTTGTAATAACAAATTATTATTCTATATAAGAATATGTTTTTGTTTTATATTGTTTTCATTTACTTTCATAATTGTACATGTAATACCAATAATAGCTTTACCAATGCTCAGGTTTCAGTACAGGGGAAAACAGCAGCTCTACCATCTATTTCAATTGACTATATACAGTAGCTCATGGGGAACATACAGAGACTCATTTATCAAGTTTTAGGAGTACCATTAAAGCAAAATGTTTTGTGTGGTTGAAATACCTGTCTTCAGCTCTTGTGCTTTTCTCATATACTATTGCATAATGGAAATAACTGACCTCAGGGAGCAACACCTCCAGTGACTGAGAGAGTTTAAGAACTTATTAAAGAAAGTAGGATTAGACAGGTAACAAGCTCCTGCTATATGTATTCTAGCCAAAAATAGTGCTTTCTATTCCCAATATATATTTATTTTTCAGCTGAAAAATACACTGAGTAGCAACTCCCCATCCAGAAACAATTGTTTATAATTTTCATTTTTGACAGGAAGCAGTATTTTTTCATTTTGTCTCATCATATCCTTGCACTACAAATGACATAATGATAATGAATCACATTGTTTGCACTGTAACGACATGACTTGACTAAATAATGGAAACAGTTCCCCTGCAGAAAACTAAATGTGGTAAGTATTAAATACACCTGGGGAAACAGGCAATTCACAGATAATTTGACAGCTGAATTGGGGAAGAAGATAGGTAGAAAGGATATACAGATCTGCCCAGATCAACAGCAGAATATTCTTGTCTGCACATATGAAATGGGAACAAGGAAAAGGAAGAAATATAAAGAGAACAAAGTGTGAAAAGGTAACCTGGCCTGATTCTCAGAGGTGCTGAGCACCCAGAACTTACACTGGCTTCAGCAGGAGTTGTGGGAAACTCAGCTGCTCTCAAATCAGGTTAATTCATCTGATGTTTAACAGAAGTTAGGAGCATGTAACAAGATTTCTGAACTGCAAAAATATGTGGGGAGGGAGAGAAAATCAGAATAAAAGTTGGTTACACCAGAACATTGCACGAGGAGATTAAATTACTTGAATATTGTAAAGGTTAGAGAAGTGATAGGCAAACCAAAATAAAGAGGAAGAATGGCAATAAGGGGTAAGAGAATATTTTGTGTAAGTAAAAAAGAATCTGCATTTTGAGTGATTCAAACATAGTTTTAGGTGGGTGAAGGATTAAACATGCGCACACACACCCTTCAGTGTTGGATCTTTCTAGGGACAAAGAGTAAATATTTCAAAAGCATTTATGTCCCATTTTCAAAAGTGCCTAAGGGGAAGATTTTAAAAGGTATTTTGGCCTTACTGTGCTCAGCATAGCAACACCTAACTGATTTAGGAGCCTAAACCTCATTTTCAGAAGAGATTTAGGTACTTGGGAGCCATAATCCCCATCAACTGTCAGAGGAATTTTGACTACTAAATGCCTCAATCCCTTTTAAAAATTTTATTTAGGCTCCTAAATCAGTTGTGTGCAGCAATGCTGAGCACAGGAATGCCAAAATACCTTTTAAAATGTGGGCCTAGATGGCTAAATCTCATTGAAAGACAAAGGGACTTAGGACCTTGAGGATCTAAGTCAGTTTTGAAAATGAGTCTCCTAAATCACATAAACACATGAAAATTGTGTCCCTCTTCACTTTTGTGAGAAAGTGCTACTCTAATGGAAGCTTTAGGAAGTTGGCTTTCCAACTCTTTTACACTATCAGAGTGGGTGAATGTCTAGTCCAGGGGTGGCCAAAGTGTGACTCATGATACACATGCAGCTTTTTTACAGTTAAAGTGCAGCTTGTGGAATGCCCTCTGTCACCCTCCCCATTCTCCACCAATCAGACTGGGATGGGGAGCTCTGAACTTCTGCCCTGCAGCAGCGTAGTGGGGCTAGAGGATTCTGACCTGCAAGTAGAAGAGTCTCAGGGAGCCAGTAAGTTTGGCCACCCCTGATCTAGTTCTTAGATTCTCTTCTATTCTATCTTCATTGGGCGGGAAGAACTACTTCCCTCTATCTTTGTTTGTCTAGAATTCTTAAAAAGGTTGCATGGTCTCTCATCAGGGTCATTCATATAGGGGATGGAAGGGCTTTGACAGGTAGATGGGAATAATTGATTCCCAACCTTAGTGAATCTACTTAAACATTAATTTTGTCGTCAGTAAGATGAGCAGGATCAGCTCCGATAGATGGTGCGTCTGCAGTGATCAACTTATGTCTCTACTAGACAACATGGTGAATAATTTTCATCGCTGTCATAAGTATGTCAGTAAAAATTCCATCAGGGCTGCAAATCTGTTCCTTTCACTGCCCAATTTAAATATTAAAGACAACGTTAATGTAGTTTTTTTTAATTTTATGAGTGCAAACTTTTCTCAAACAGGAAGGGCCTTTTCAGAGCATTTGGAGTCCAGAAAATAATTAAACTAATCAAGGTTCATTGGACAGCAGAGTATTTAATAGCTATGAATTTGTATTCTCATTCATTTTGTTCTTGTACATAATTCATGTACCATCTCTTTTTCCCCCCTGCTATAAAACCCTTGAAGTTTAGGTATTTAGTGTGCCTCTTTCCTTGTATAGCTATGATGTTCAGCTCAGGTGCAGAGATCCCAGATTTAAATGGGAGACGGCTGAAGGCAGTGTTTTCAAATCTGGGACAAAATTTTCCCAACTGGTCTGCTACATGCTGAATTTGTTGACACTGAAATCATATTGCAAATCTTATCTATTTTCTCAGGTTTTGTCCAGAATGGATGCACAGATAATGGGAGTGAGTGCTGGGGAAGTTTTAGTGTGGTTGGATTTAGATGTGAGCATGGGTTCTAATTTGCATGAATTAGACTAATAATTAGACTATTCATGCACCCAGAGCCACAGATGACGCATTGCAAGTGAACAAAGTAGAGATGGACTCCCAACATTTTCCCATGTCAATCTGTTCACCCCTGACTGGGCTTTGTGCAGTGCGGTTTGATGCAGAATGCATTTTTACCAATCTCTGTATGGTTTCTAGTTTATCGTCACAGGATGAACTGACTCTTTTATAAAAAATGCAAGCCGCTAATGATCAAAATGTATGGAAAAAATGTGAGGTACATCTATACTGCAGTAGAAAAAGAGTTGTATCTCTGTGACACTCTTTGTGGAAATTATGGGAAGATGAGCTACTTCCAATTGGTTTGCTATACTAGTTTTGTAGCTCTATATGTAACATAATACAGAGGGCAGGGGCAATGGGTGATGAGATGACACTAATGCAATGCTGTCTGATTAATAATCTGGCAATTGCCAACGTTAGCAAACACCAGATTTTTATGTCAATATATGTAGGAAGTATAAGTGTAAAGTTTTCAAAGCTAATGTGTTCAAAGAAGTGTCTTGTGCTGCCTCTATTTCAGTTTAGTATTTACTCTGACAGAGGGCAGGGATACAGCAAACAAAGAAATAGGTTGACGCACTGTTTTGGGACTGTATTACACTATAATCAAACATATAAATGAACAAAGCTAGCAAGACATGAGACCTGGGAGGAAACGGTTTTGGAGGTAAGAATCTTTCTTGTTCCAAAGAACAATTACCTACCAGTATGTCTCGTCCTAGGCATAATTAATAGTGTATCTCATGAAGGTCCTGATCCAAATCCCATGGGAATCTTTTTATTAACTTTAACTCAGAGGCTAGGAAAAATAACTTGCATTCCATTGGCATTATATATGATACAGTACAATGCCCAGCAAATAAAATACCTGCATTTATTTTAATGATTACATTCATGACCCATGGGAAATCCCACATTATTGTAAATCTGCACTGTTTCTCGTTGCTTTTACTTTCATTGGCAATAATGGCCTCTAGTCTCCACCATCTACAGCACTGAATATGTCTGTGATACTTTCTACTTACAGGGAAATGGAAGCTGCTAGTTTCTTTAAATGTCTACTCACCGTGATCCTTATTTTGCATTGTGCAGGTTTAAATCTGCTTATGTAGCATTATGTGATGTGATGAAAACAGATTTAATTCAATACTAATTGACAGGTTAAATTTACATTTACTGAAACATAAAGACAGAAAGATCCTGTGTGCAGTTTAGAATCTTAATGGCCAGATCTTTGCCACCAGTTATGCAGAACAAATGGACCAGAAAGCTGGTTTAACCACACAGCTGGGGATTTCTCTATTATGGGCAATTCCCTGAGTGGCATAAACATTTTTATGCAGCATAAGCAGATGTAAACCTGCACAGTATATATAGTTATACGTATTCTTATATTTATATATTCTTATGGTGCATAAAAATGTGTGTGTGTGTGTGTATATATATAGCCAGTCCTATACTATCTCCCATCACAGCCTTCAATATAGAAGTTGTGTTGAGATCAAAATATTTATGGATTTTAGCTAGTCTGAAAATTTCTGAACTACCCGTGTGTCTTGCTATGAGGTGTCAGTCTGCAAACAGGAGAAATTTAATAACAAAAATTCCTACAAACAAGCAGACTTCTACACAGCTCAAGTTCTAGCTTTGTCTCCCTAGTTTAGTAGGAATTATGCCTTGTCTAGAGCTCTGTACAGAATACAGAGAGGTGTGGTGGCTACATGTAAGCACACCATTACCCCATGGGCACTTTACATCAATAGAAGTCACTACACTAACTTAATTTACAGATTTCCCCCATACAATACCATAGGTCAGGTTCTGTCACCTTGAAATACACTGAGTAATATACCTTATCTTACAAGTATTCTCTGTGAAATCTATTGTGCTACATTTTGAGGCAGCTACTATTCTTCATGATGAAGGGTGCAGAATCTAGCACCATGTCATATAAATGTAAATTTTTTTAAAAAATGGAGTTCCACCAGCTCAGTAATAGGTTGCTGAGTAAAATACTCTATCATTTCCATATTAAGAAGCTGTATGACAGTGATCTTCCCCCTGCTCCTCTGCCTTACAGTGCTACTTAAACAGGGTGCTTTTATTAAGAATGTCACAGGTTCATCGTACTAGTATGCCAACATACTTAGGCATATAACACCACCAGTCAGTGCTCAAAGAATGAATGACTGCCTTGGAGGATGTTATTGCTGGAGTTCTAGTAATCTATGCCTGATCACTTATTTTATTCCCATGTCTTGCACTTTAATGGTTTTTGGTTTTGGTTTTGGCTTTTTCCTGCTTTGCTTTCAAGCAGAAAGCATTTGTTTTCTTGAGACACTTTGAATTCATTATAGTTCTTGTTTGTTCTGATTTTCTGGTGCAGATTTACAAATGCTTGTTGATGTTTAAATTAGGATGCTTTTTAAAATCTATATTATTTTGAATTCTTAAGTGTGGACTTTAAAAAAACACACAACAACATATTTTGGCCATTTTGACAGTTTCTTGTACCACCTCCAAAATTTCTTCATTCATAGTTTCAATATAAGGCCCTTTGTCTCTTTCTTCTTTCAGGACTTTTTTCCCCCAAGTTAATTTAGTGCTTTTCAAAAGTGCCAGCCTGTGACAACACTAGAAAGATAAATCCTCTTCTTCCACAGAACAGCTACAGTGTGGTACAAGCAGGGCAAGAGAGGGGAGAATAGCTCAGCTCTCTTTCCCAACCCTCCTACACCCTTCTGCTTTAGATGACAATGGACATTCCAGCTCATATGATAATGCTGATGGCACTTTTGAAATGGGGATAAACTAAGAATGATGGTGAGGCCACTAGCTGTTTGCCGACAGATTGTGAAATAGCCATTAGATGGAAAAGGTTTGGCTACAATGAATCATGAATTTGTGCAAGCAGCTCTCCCTGCTACTAACACAGAATCCTGGTGCTGCAGCTGGTACGTCAGGAAGGAGCAATGGTCTACCAGCCACACATTCTTAGCACTTGTGCTCTGACTCCAGCCCATCTATCTCCAGAAAATTAAGAGACATTCCATTGTCTCTGGTCATAGGCAGAAGACCCTATTCTATGCTGTCTACCAGTGCTGGAGCTAGGCTCCCTATCCAAACAATAATTGTTTTTGCTATTATTAATTAACAATACACTCTCGCAAAGGAGGGCCTCGACCAGCATACACCAGCCCCAAAGTTTTCCAGCAGCCCATGGTTAGATATCAAGATTCCCTCTCCAACAAGCCCTATAAAGGGGGTGCTAGCAAGAGTGAGGAAGGATTGCTCAGGCAGACCATGCTAGCAGCTGCAGTTCTGATTTCATATGCAATTTAATGCACAAACATTAGCAGCTTTATCTCAGCAGCAGCAAGAAATACTAGAGTAGAACTAACTTGATTATAGGATTTTTTGGGTCTTTGTCAACTTCGAGTGGATCTAGACCAGTGGCTTAGAACTGAACATACCAAAGCTTATTGCCAGTCCTTTGAGCCACACCAGCCTCTCTTACCTTACCTTGATTAGACACAGTTCTTATCTACAGTCAATATGTATTTCCTGGCTATTTGACGGACCACAGCTCTGGCTGTGATGAATCTCATGGGATTCCTTAGCCTCTGTGCTTTTTGATTGAGAATCCTAAACCGGGCACGCACTCCTCACCTTTTCTTCACTATCTCTTCTTAGCTACTGGATATTGTTCACTCTTGAGAGCTGTACCAGTTGTCCCTTTCCCATCAGCCCTTTGGCAGGCTAGCATAGCAGAGACGCAGCCTCTCCCAGTGACCAATAGGCGTGCCACTGTCTCTTTCGTATTGCAGTTTGGATTTACTCTTGCCTGCACCTGAGCACTGTGGCCCTGATCACAGTAAAGCACTTAAGCACATGTTTTACTTTAAGAACATGAGTAGCTCCTTTTACTTCAATGGGACTATTCATGTGTTTAAAATGAAGAATGTTCTTATTGCCAGCATTCAGCACCATGCAGGACTGAGAATTTATCCCTTTACTCAGCTCTTCCTAACCTTGTTCCTCCTCTGTAATATTCCATAAGCATATTCCTTAGCTGTCCCCTCCAAGAGGATAAAACAGCTGCTTATGCACTGTGAATTCATCTGGAAAACATACAGTGAACAACTGTACTCACTGCTTTAGACAGTTTTAGTTCTTATTTTTCCCATATCGCTTTTTTCAATTTAAAAAGTTCTTTGAAAGAACCTCCAGCTTTGCATTTTAGCATCCTCTACTCCATGGGTTAAATAAGGAATGGATACTCTGTGTTCTAGCCTAAAAGCCATGACCAACATGTTAACTGTTTTAGCTGGCGGTGTCAGCCACAATCCAGACCACTCTCCACAATTCCTGAAATTCACAGATTATAATACCAGAAAGGATGATTATGATAACTTCCTGCACAATAGAGGCCTAGAATTACACCCACTAGTTCCTGTATCAAACCCATAATTTCTTATCCAACTTTACTCCACTGTAAGTGGCAGATTAACATCATTCTTTCAAATCATTGAGTTTTTCCACTCTCTCTGGTATTATTTTTTTTTACCAAATACCCAATCAACTTTTTTTGGTCTTTAAGTCAATGAAATGCTGTCTGTATTAAAAAGGCAGTATTGTCTGAATAAAGAGAGCACTTTCAACCCCCCAAAACGGAGTGTATTTAGTAGTCAGTATGTAGTTGAGATGAATTTTTCCAAAGAAGGAAAATAAGTTTTATGGTTATCAGTAGACTCATAGACTATAAGGTCAGAAGGGACCATTATGGTAATCTAGTCTGACATCCTGCACAACACAGGCCACAGAACCTCACCCACCCACTCCTATAATGGTCCCCTAAACTATAACTGAATTATTGAAGTCCTCAAATAATGGTTTAAAGACTTCAAGGTACAGAAAATCCACCAGCAAGTGACCCATGCCCCATGCTCCAGAGGAAGGCAAAAAACAGATTGGCATAGACCTTGGGGGAAAAATTCCTTCCCAACCCAAATATGGCAATCAGCGAAACCCTGAGCATGTGGGCAAGACTCACCAGCCAAATACCTGGAAAGAATTTTCTATACTCAGATCCCACCCCATCTAACATCCCATCATAGGCCATTGGACATATTTACCAGTAGTAGTCAAAGATCAGTTAATTACCATATTAGGCCATCCCATCATACTATTGTTGCAGGGTCGATTGAAGAAAAATTAAGCCAGCTGGAGTGATAAGGAGCGTTTATTTGATTACAGCCTCTAGACTACTCATTCCCTTTGCCTCGCGACCAATGAAGTGAGCCCCAAATTAACTACTCTACAACTTTTTATCTAAAATAATATGTAAATACACACATTTCCACAACACCTCATAAAACCCCTATTTGGTGATATAAATTATTATAAAATGAATATTACTGGCTATAGGAGGCATATAATTATACCCGCCTCTGTTTATTATTTATCACTTAACCTGAGTGGCATAGGTATTTTTGCTGTGAATTTGGCTATCTTGACAGCAGGAATTACCATAATTTTTTTTTAACGAACCAAATGCAAGGGAAGAACAAAGGGGAGATATCCTGAGCTTTCTCTAACAGGCATGCTGCCTGAGAAAGAAGAGATAACACACTTCTTACCACCTCCTTTGTCCAGAGGTGAGGCGAGGAATAGAAGGGGGGACATGGCCTGCCCATATTATAACTCCATTACCATGGTACTTATCGGTCAGGTCATTTTGCCCTGTCTCAGCGTTTACTTCCCTGCTCTCTAACTCCAAGGCTAGGAAGCTGCTGTGTGATCAGCGCATGATTATTGCTTGTGTAGTACATGGCCTTTTTAGCCCAAGCCAGGGGTCCCACAGAAGACAATTCATGCCCAAAGCCTGGGCCCAATTCCCAACCCCCCAGGAATTTGGCCCAGCACTGACCTCATTTGTCCCCGCGCCCATAACTATCCCCTCCATAAAATTAACAAGCTCAGTCTAGAAGCCAGCTAGGTTTTTTGCCCCCACTACTCCCCTTGGAAGGCTGTTCCCGAACTTTACTCCTCTGATGGTTAGAAACCTTTGTCTTATTTCAAGTCTAAACTTCCTGATGACCAGTTTATATCCATTAGTTCTTGTGTCCACATTGGTGCTTAACTTAAATAATTCCTCTCCCTCCCTTGTATTTATCTCTCTGATGTATTTATAGCGAGCAATCATCTCTCTCCTCAGCCTTCTATTGGTGAGGTTAAACAAGCCAAACTCTTTGAGTCTCCTCTCATAAGACAGGTTTTCCATTCATCGGATCATCCTAGTAGCCCTTCTCTGCACCTGCTCCAGTTTGAGTTCATCTTTCTTAAACATGGGAGAACAGAACTGCACACAGTATTCCAAATTAGATGTCACCAGCACCTTGTATAATAGTACTAGGACTTCCATATCTCTACTAGAAATACCTAGCCTGATGCGTCCTACGATCACATTAGCTTTTTTCACGGCCACGTTCCATTAGCAGCTCATAGTGTTCCTGTGATCAACCAATACACCTAGTTTTTTCTCCTCCTCTGTCACTTCCAACTGATACGTCCCCAGTTTATAACTCATTTTTTGTTATTGGTCTTTAAATGCATGACTTTGCACTTTACAGTATTAAATTTAATCCTATTTCTAATACTCCAGTTTACAATGTAATCGAGATCTTCTTGTATAATATCCCAGTCTCTCTCTGTATTAGCAATACCTCCCAACATTGTGTCATCCGCAAACATTATTAGCACACTCCCACTTTTTGCCAAGGTCAGTAAAAAAAGGTTAAATAAAATTAGACCCAAGACCAATCCCAGAGGAACTCCACTAGTAACCATCCTTCAGCCCAGCCTGACCGTTCAACTTTCATTATGACCCGTTGTAGTCTCCCCTTTAACCAGTTCCTTATCCAACTTTCAAAATTTCATAATCCCCATCTTTTCCAATTTAACTAATAATTCCCCATGTGAAACCATATCAGATGCCTTACTGAAATCTAGGTAAATTAGATCCACTGCATTCCCTTTGTCTAAGAAATCTCTTATCTTCTCAAAGAAGATCAGGTTGATCTGGCACGAAATACCTTTTGTAAAACATTGCTATATTTTATCCCAATTACCTTTAACCTCAATGTCCTTAACTACTTTCTCTTTCAAAATTTTTTTCAAGACCTTGCATACTATTGAAGTGAAACTAACAGGCCTGTAATTACCCGGATGATTTTTTTCCCCTTTCTTAAAAATAGAAACTATGTTAGGAATTCTCCAGACATATGGTATAGCCCTTGAGTATACAGATTTATTTTAAAAATCCTTTCTAATGGGCTTACAATTTCATGTGCCAGTTCCTTTAATATTCTTGGATGGAGATTATCACGGCCTTCCAATTTACTCCCATTAAGCTGTTCGAGTTCGGCTTCTCGGATGTGGTAATTTCTACCTCCATAACCTCATTCCCATTAGCCGCTCAGTCATTATCCCTAAACTCTTTATTAACCTCATTAAAAACTGAGGCAAAGTACTTGTTTAGATATTGAGCCATGTCTAGATTATCCTTAACCTCCACCCCATTCTCAGTGCTTAGCGGTCCCACTTCTTCTTTCTTTGTTTTCTTCCTATTTATATGGCTATAGAACCTTTTGCTATTGGTTTTAATTCCCTTTACAAGGTGCAACTCTACCTGGCTTTTGCCCTATATGTTCTGACCTCCAAGAGGTAGCTTTCCTTGCTGATCCTTCCCATCTGCCACTCCTTGGAGGCTTTCTGCTTTCTCTCAATAACCTGTCTGAGATGCTTGATCATCCAGCTTGGCTTACAACTCTTGCCTATGAATTTTTTCCCCTCCCTTGGGATGCAGGATTCAGTTAGTTTCTGCAACTTTGACTTGAAGTAATTCCAAGCCTCCTCCGCCTTTAGATCCATGAGTTCTTCAGTCCAGTCCATTTACTAATTAATACCTTTAAATTTTTTAAGTTAGCCCTTTTGAAATCAAAGACCCTAGTCAAAGATCTATATTTGTTTATTCTTCCATTTAGTTTGAACTGAATTAGCTCATGAGCACTTGAACCAAGGTTGTCCCCTATAACCAGTTCTTTTATGAGGGCCTCACTACTCACCAATACCAAATCTAAAATGACATCCCCTCTTGTTGGTTCAGCAATTATTTGGTGAAGGAATCTGTCAGCTATCACATCCAAGAAAATCTGAGCCCTATAATTGTTACTAGCACTTGTCCTCCAGTCTATATCTGGGAAGTTAAAATCTCTAATCACACAGTTCGCAGTAGTATTTACTTCATTAAAAAGGTCTCTATCCATATCCAAGTCAGATCCCGGTGGTCTGTAACACACCCCAAATATTATCCCAGGAGAAGCTCTAGTAGCTTTCTTCCCCAATGTGATTTTTGCCCAGACAGACTCTGTCATTTCATCACTTCTAATTTATTTACAGTCTACCTTATCATTGATATACAATGCTACTCCACCACCTTTGCCTTCATATCTTTCTTTCCTAAACAGCACATACCCTTCAATATTTGTACACCAGTCATGACTACTATTCCACCATGTTTCTATTATCTCTATAATACCTGGTTTCACTTCCTGCGCTAGTAGCTCTAGTTCGTCCATTTTGTTACCCAGGCTCTTCACATTGGTGTACAAACATCTTAATTTTTGCTGTTTGGCTTCGCTCACATTCCTTCCATGATTTGGCACAATCATTCTACTGCCAATATCGCCTATTAAACTGGTATATATACTACCCTTCCTCTTAATGTCCATTCTGCTCCCCACTGCTGTGTTCTTTCTCACTTCATTTTCCTTTCTCTCAATGCTAAAATCAGGCATGGAGATTACCTGGGCATCTCCCAACCATCTCCTCCAACTCCCTATTTTAAAACTCTTAATCAGTTGCGCCAGCCTCCATCCTAGAGTGCATTTCCCTCCTTACTCAGGTGAAGTCCATCCCAGGAGAACAGTCCTCTGTCCATGAATGCCTCCCAGTGACCATAATCCCAAAGCCCTCCTTATAGCATCACTGCCTGAGCCATCTGTTGATCATCAGAATCTTGTCACGCCTTTGTGGTCCTCCTCTAGGGACAGGCAGAATCCCACTGAAGATTACTGGAGCCTTGATTTCCTTAAGAGTCTTCCCCAGCCTGGCATAGCTTCCCTTGATAAGTTCTAATGAGAATCTAGCGGTATCATTTGTTCCGACATGAAGGATAATCAGTGGATTCTTTGCCGCTCCTATTAGGATCCTCTTCCGCCTCAGGTCTACATTCTGTATCTTAGCATCACACACTCCCTCCCCAAACTCCCCTATTTAAAGTTCTGTGTGCTGGCTACTGTGCCGCTGAAGCTGTGTGCTGCCTGACTGAGTGGCTGCCTTTATAGACTTTTCACAGTGTTGTCCCTTCTATTTTACTAAGAAATTTTAATATTAAAGTCATAATTAACACTGGTACATTTTTCATAATTTTATGAGACAGCTATAGGTTTCTGCCAGACACAATAGAACATCCTTTTGGGAACATCCAGAACATCCAGAAAATAATTAAACTTATAAAGGCTCATTGAATAATTGAGTCTTTAATAATTACAGCACACACCTTAAATTGCACTCCAAGACGTACTGGAAGCTGGTATAGGTTATGGAGCACAGGAATAATGCATTCACTGTAAGAATCACCTCTTAACATGCAGCTGTTTCTGCACAAGCAAAATTTTGAAAAATCTTCAGGAGAAAAGTGTGGGATAATAAATGGAGACAAATTGTTCACCTCTTACTTTTGTTCCCATTTGTGTGCATGTGGTAAAAAAAAATGGCTAATATGTATTTACCACTGTCCTCTACTGGATATAATCAGAAATTCAGTTCAGCTGCATGCCCTATGGCCTAAATTATGATCAAGCAAAGGAGATTCTCCTTTAGCTCAGGTGTTAGTGCCTTTACTTTAATGTTATATGATCTGGGTTCTATTTCTATTAATGAAATTCCAAGTGGGAGTGAAGTCATGAGTGGTGAGACATAAGTTGTCCTGCTTTTGATTCTCTTTTCTTTCTTTTCTCCCTGTCCCACCCCACATCTGTTTCTTTTCTCTCTCAGGGTGACTTTCCGTGTCCATACTCTTCACTTTCACTTAATATCCAACATCACATGTGAAATTTCTATTCAGGAAAGTAGCTTTAATCTTTCTCTGCAACACCAGTGCTAGTGATCAATGGCTCCATGTCTAGCTGGCAGCTGGTCACAAGCGGAGTGCCCCTTGGGTCAGTGCTGGGGCCGGTTTTGTTCAACATCTTCATTAATGATCTGGAGGATGGGGTAGATTGCACCCTCAGCAAGTTTGCAGATGACACTAAGCTAGGGGGAGTGGTAGATACCCTGGAAGGTAGGGATATTATACAGAAGGACCTAAACAAACTGGAGGATTGGGCCAAAAGAAATCTGATGAGGTTCAACAAGGACAAGTGCAGAGTCCTGCACTTAGGATGGAAGAATCCGATGCACAGCTACTGACTGGGGACCGACGAGCTAGGCAGCAGTTCTGCAGAAAAGTACCTGGGGGTTACAGTGGATAAGAAGCTGGATATGAGTCAGCAGTGTGCCCTGGTTGCCAAGAAGGCTAATAGCATATTGGGCTGCATTAGTAGGAGCATTGCTAGCAGATCACGGGAAGTGATTACTCCCCTCTATTTGGCATTGGTGAGGCCACATTTGGAGTATTGTGTCCAGTTTTGGGCCCCCCACTACAAAAAGGTTGTGGAGAAGTTGGAGAGAGTCCAGCGGAGGGCAACAAAAATGATTAGGAGGAGAGGCTTATGAGGAGAGGCTGAGGGAACTAGGTTTGTTTAGTCTGCAAAGAGAAGAATGAGGGGGGATTTGATAGCAGCCTTTAACTACCTGAAAGGGGGTTCCAGGGAGGATGGAGCTAGGCTGTTCTCAGTGGTGGCAGATGACAGAACAAGGAGCAATGGTCTCAGGTTGCAGTGGGGGAGGTCTAGGTTGGACATTAGGAAAAAGTTTTTCACTAGGAGGGTGGTGAAGCACTGGAATGGTTTACCTAGGGAGGTGGTGGAATCTCCATCTTTAGAGGTTTTTAAGCTGCAGCTTGACAAAACCCTCGCTGGGATTATTTAGCTGTGGTTAGTCCTGCTTTGAGCAGGGGGTTGGACTAGATGACCTTCTGAGGTCCCTTCCGATTCTATGATTCTCTGATTCTTGTACTACAGAAAGGAGATGGAAGGTCAGAGTAAATTGCCACCTATTAAGGGATATCTGAGGTTGGAGAAATACCATTCAAACCTGCTTGCTAGTCTTAAACTAGTCAAACCTGCTTGCTAGTCTTAAGACATTACCTTCTGGCAATGAAGTTTGCCATGACAGGACAAGATACATAATAGAAAACTTTGGTTGTCCTGACATGGATGAGTAGAACATACTGGAAGCCTCTAGGCTTCAGCTTTTGTCTACTGTACCAGGCAATGCTCCATAGCTTCAAGGGAGCATGACCAGCTAAATAAGGGGGTGTAAGAAGGACTTTGTTTAACGTGTCTGCCAGGTGGTGTTGGTAGCAACAAGGGTTTTGCTCAATATCTAGAGGTTCCTCTTAACATTACCAAACTGAACTGGCTCAAGCCCAGACCCAGAAATGTGGGAAAACTAAACTCCACCACTGGGTGCTTCTAAGATGTAAATACTCTCCCACCTATAAGCACTGAGTATAAAAAGAAATCTTTTAATAAAAGTGAGAAGGAACTCAGCCGTAATTTGGGAAAATACCACAACAATGATCCAAAAATATGCAAAACACCCACCTCAGAATTTCTTGGGCAGAAATCCTTTGCCTCAGTTTCCCACCTTCCAGTGTGAAAGTTCAACTCATGAATGTCCGTCTCCTGCCAGTGCACCCCACTCACAGTTGGTTGGTTGAAGTCAGCAAAGTCCCAGAATCAGGGGTACATTCATTTGGGTTCACCCCCTCACTGGTGAAAGGGGGGTGTCAATCAATGCTTCTGCAGCTGCTCACCACTGTTTCTGTTGCCATTAGCTACTGCCTCTAGCTGTGATGCTGTGTTCTGATATTCTTCCACCCTATCCCAGTTGTTTGATTTCACCAGCTGGGGGGGACCTTGCTGCTGAATCCTCTGCATTATCTTTCACTACAACACTATTTCCACACCAGGTTTAAGGTTCAACCTTCTACACCTGCTCATCAGTAATTTCTATAGTAGTGATCACCAAGCAAAAATGACTCTTGGGTGAGTCTGATCAATTGTACCTTGAAACAAACTCTGGAGAAGGATCATATGGTATCCACAACTTTCTAAACAAACTCTATTCTACTAGAGAGGAACACCTGTCCATATCCACATCTGATTTTCACTTGGAGTTGGCATCCTTACCCCCTGCTTAGCAATTGAAGTTACAGTTAGGCTGCCTCAGTTAAGGCATGTTAGGTGCAGTTCTGTTGCCCTTTAGTCATACAACAAGGATAACAACATTTCTTTACTCCTGCATTCAAGACTAAAGTAAATTTTAACCCAAAATCAGACAAAAATGATAACTTTGGCAAAGCTGGTCTGTCTGTTGATCACCTTAGCAAAGTAGGCATGTCTATGCAAATAGGGTCTGCTCCTGAGGTGTCTTCCCCCAGTTCGTCAGTAGATGTCAGGGGAGAGCTCATTCCGACTCTGGCTTTCATTTGCATGCACACACCTTGTACTCCAGCTAGCATCTGACACAGGCGCTCAGTCAGGAAGAGCATTATGTGGTATTTTGTCTGTATCTGCACTTAAACGGGGGTATTTACCTCACAGTGCTCTGGACAGAAGCATTTTTAATTATTTAAAACTAAATTACATAAAACCATGAAGGTGCACAAGCCTTTGCCTAGCCACACAACTGGCATTCCATGCCCATGCCCACACAAATGCCCACAGATGTGGCCTACAATGCTTGCACATCCAGGATTTAAGAATATCCTTGGATGTCCATACCAACTGAATAAACATTGAACCGTTCCACCTTAGGAAAAGAATCAATATATCAGTATTGCAGAGGGACACAACATACAGCTTATCTTGACATTGAACAAGGGTTAACATCAGAGGAGATCATAGCCTGAGAATTTCTGTAGACTGGGATTGGCAAATGACAGTGTGTGAATATTTTTTTCTCTCTTCTGATGTTACAGAAAGTGGCTTTTTATTCTGAGACATAAGAAAGAGAGGAGATAGATACCACACTATTTCCTATCTCAATAGCCATGGCTGCAAACATTATTTATTTAACGTATTCATTAATTATCAGACAATGAGGATGAAACTGACACACTGACACATTCTGAATTACTCTCTATATGTTTTCATTCAAAAATAATGCTAGTACTATGTTTTAAATCTTTGAAGGTAGCTCATACTTTTATCCTTGATCTATTCCTTCCATCAGTTTGTGAACTTCCTATCATTGCCATTTGTGTTCTACACAAAAAGGACACAGAAATTTGAGTTGACATATAGTGCCTTGTGCCATTTTTCTTTTGAGTTGACTTCAGAAGCCTTGCAATTCAACTTTTTCCCTAGTCATGCTTGTCTCTAGTCATATTATTACTGCCCTAGCACCTGGATTATTTATGAACATCTAAAATAACATGTCTCCTTTCTCTGTTGGAAAATAATACACTTTCCACCTCTCAATCTAACTTTAGCTGCAGGGAACTAATTAGAGGAGTCATCACAGGCAAAATATGCTTAAATGCTTAAAGATTTATCAATTTCTTTCTTACCCTTAGACTTAATATCAATGATGTAGGCATTACATACTAGGAAATGAAATGTGAAAGAAAACATTAATACTTAACAGAATGGGGGGGGGGAGGGGGAAATAATTGCAAGTGATAAATCTAATATAAATATTATTGAAAACTATAGGAGAGCAAAATTTGTCAGTAACCAGCTTATAATTCTTTAGTGTTATATTAGTTCTGTTATTTTTACGCTCTTGAGAAACAATGCAGCTCCTTTCTGAATATCAAAGAAGTATTATGCAGTACAAATGATAAATACTTGTACGAATACCAGGATGTTTTTGGCAAAGCTACCATTAAATCATACTATATAGACATTGGTTTTCCCCAGTGCATCTACAATAGGAGAAGGAACTCTGAGAAATAGGGGAATGGCATATATTACATGACAACAGCAGTCTTCAAGCAGGCTTGATGCTGCTGGATCCCTTGTCATCTAGTGCAACAGTATAATATTAATAATGAGGGTCTGCTAAGCCATTTTAAATGGTGCATGGAGATCACTAAGCATCTCGCAAGATGTGCTCAGCACTTTGACTTGCAGGATGGATCTCAAGTAGCAAGAGCCAGCTGTTTTGCAAGAAAATGTTGACTTGTCACATACAGGAAGGTGTCAGTTCTAACTAACATGCAATAGGTAGTGGGAATATTTTGCTACTCATGCTACATTCCGCCTGTGATTAGTATCACCATTAACCTCTGTCTAAACATCTTGGATTTAACATGTTTTTTGGTACTGGAATTGAACAGTAGTTGAGAACCAATAATTGGCTGGCACTCCAGTATCATCGGTTGTAGTTATAAAGGTGGTGTATTAAAAATGTGTTAAAATTACAAGCTATTGCTTTAAATGTAAAGAGTTTCCTGGTTCTGCTTGCAGACTAGGGTGCTCTGTAGGGAAGCTTATGATCTGGGTCTTGTGCAGTCTAGAGAAGTTGGGGTGACTTGTGTTACTGTGCCTTAGGGAGCAGTCTACTTTCTCTCTTTTGAGTGATTGTGTGTTAAGGTTCTGGATTTTAAAGAATAGAGAGTAATGTTATGTTGCAAACTTCCAGAAAGAGTATTTTATGTTTCTTAATCTAACACCTCTGTTAGCATTCCATGAACATAGCAATAAAACATGCTATTGTATTTGCAAAGAAATTGAATTTGTTAGATAATTAATTAGGTCTTCCTGATTTTCTCCATAGCTTTTTCTTGCATGATCTCATTTACATTTTTAATATTAACATTTATATTGTAGTAGTGCCTAAAGACCACAACCAAGCTGAGCAACATTGTGCTAGGTGCTGTACAAACATATAATAAATTACAATCTGTACAGATTTAGGAGATGTCAGATCTACTGTTTTCTTTTAGTTTAAAAAGTCAAATAGCTCTCTAAACCAGAATAATTAGGGCAGAATTTAGTGTCTGTTTTTACTTTGTAAATTATTTTGGAAAATAAATATCCTCAAATTTTCCATAATTTGTATGTATTCACAAGTTTGTCACTATTTGATTAAAATTTGTTTTATCAAAACATCCTGCAGTAGCTATATATTCTTCCTTTACCTATTCAACTACTGACACAGCCCAATCATAGTTAGCATCTGAGTTCAAAATTCAAAAAGTCAGACTGTGGCCAGAAGGGACCAACTAGTCTGATCTCCTGTACAGCATGGGATATAGAATTTCATCCAGTAATCCCTGTGTCAAGCTCAATATCTCCTGATTGAATAAGAATCTATTTAAATTATATAGTTTGCCTGATTTTGTGCAAAGATAATTCCAATTCCCACATGAGACAGATAATTGAAAATTAACACTAAAAGCTCATTTTAGAAAGGTAACTTTAGAAAATGCCTTAATACAGTATGCTGAGTCATGATTTACTTAATAATTCTAAAATTTCTCCAACTTGCTTTCTTATGTGTCTGTTACTTTTTTGCATGTCAAGTCCATGGGTAAGTCATGTTATTCTCTGTCTTAGTTTCCCCTTCTCTACAATGACAATTGTAGAATTTATCTACTAGTAAGGAAGTTGTGTGGACTTGTTTATGTTAAAAGTTAATGTTTATAAAGTGATATGAAGATGAAAAATACTATACACTAAAGGGACACAGTCAACCTGAAATCTAATCAATATCAAAATAAGTATGAAAGGTAGTTTCAGTTACTGCACTGTTACCCAATATTGTATTTCAAGAATGCATAAGTGACTTAGGAGCACAAGTATGATTGAAAGTCAACTTGTGCTCCTAAATAATTTAGTTGCCTTTGAAAGTCCCACCCTTAGTCCATAAAAGGACAACATTTAGCATCTTATCTTTCAATTGGATGCTGGTTGATATAGGCATAACTTCCATCTCTACTATATTATCATCCAATTCTAACAGTTCACTTTAGCAAAAGCCCACCATAGTCACTTGTTATAAAAGGGTTTGAAACAAACATCACTGATGCTTAAACTTTGTTTTTCAAACTTCTCTGTCAAACTGATCCTCAGTTTAAGTGATCAGTATAAGCAGCTGCCTGGCACATGTCAAAGACTTTTCTGTTTTCCTTTTTATTTTCATCTCTAGACTTCTCCAAAGGTTGTTTTCATAAGAGGGCTGAAACATTTTTTTCCCCCCATTTGACAAATCTATCCACAGATCTTTGAAAAGCTATTTCCTGAGATCAGAATAATTTTGGAATCAAGACATGAAAAATACGGTGAGCTTTGCAATAAAACATGGTTGTTTAACTTTGCATTTTTTTATGAATACTACTAAAGAGCTGAATGAACTCGATCAGCAGCTGTAGAGAACAAGAAAGGACATTATACATATCAATGCAGATAATTCATTTAAAGCAAAATTTGGCTTGATAATCTTTTTGTTTTGTTTTGGTCCAATACTGAGCTCATTAAGATCAAAATATTACTTTGCTAAAGTCTAGCTTAGCTCAACTAATTCCCTTCATGCTTCTGATTCAGATTTCCACAGTATGCATCAAAACCATCAACCAGGCTTTAAAACTGACAAGACTGTAGGCCACTGGCATAATATGGAGTTAAGAACTTTCACCACCATGCCCATAACATATGTTAAGATTGTTACTAATCATTATCAAGCACTGGATGGGGAAAAGAAACAAAAACAAAAAAAACCCACAAAGCTTGGCTCCAAGCATAATAGGTGTTCCATCTGTTTTCACTTAAACTATTTTCATCACCATTAGTTTTCCTATTGACAATCTGCCCTCTTGTTTTCTTCTTCAGCAGTAATGTGCAGTTTTCAAACACCAGATGCACAAGTGTCACTAAGTGAGCCATCTCAGTCAAGTTTGTCTGTTCTGCCAATTGGAGAGAAAAAAGATTACTCTGATTTCAGATCACTTCTATTTGTTTACAAACGTCTTGTGACAATGATTTGACTCATCTGGCTACTATAGTTGCATCCAGATAAATGTAATTAATGTAGAAATAATTACTTGGTCTTTAAAAAAACAACAAAACAAAACCAACCCAAAAATATGCTGCCTCATTCATTGAATCTGGAAAACTCCAGGAGTATGCTAAGTACTTGAATATTTAGCTACAGCTTATCAGTTATATCAAAAGTTTCTTTATATTTGAAGAAACAAAATATTTAAGTTCTTTTTAAATAAATAAAAAAAAAAGATAATTTTGCCCCTCCACGTGAATATTTTAAAGATGTATATAATTCAAGGACAACTTATTGATGCATTGTGAGTGATTCCTGCAGTGTCCTTACTTCTTTTGGTATTGTTACTTAAATATCACCATGTCACATTAATTGCAATAATAAATTGCTATTTTTTCTTTGTAGAAATGGAAGGGCCCACCCCTACTTGTTAATCCATCTCACATTTCTATATATGCAATATTTTAGGTAGAAATTATTTCTATCAGCAATTTTCTGGACTCTCCTTTGTATATTCAAATGATAGAATTTATCCTGGCAAAAAAGAGACACCTCACACCTCAATAGTCAAGATGCTCACCTGGGGTGTGGGAGAATTAGTTTCAAGTCCCTGCCTGTGAACAGGTGCCTGCTGCAGTTCCTGGGAACTATGGCTAATAAGCTGTCCTCATGAATTATATATCACATACAGCCCAAAAGGGTTTTAGATTTATTATTGTTTCTTCCTTATACGCTATATACAACACCATATAGCAGCAAGTGGATAAAGACAACATTCTACTCCTTGGGTCAGCCTTTTATACTGCTTGCTTTCTTTCCTGGGTTCTCCAGCTGGTGAACTAATTACTTCCTTAGCTCATCAGGCTCCTTACAGGTGTAAGCAATCTCTTCTATCCTTCCAAACCCAGTCAAACTACTTAACTCCATCCTACTCTAACTACACAAGGGTGATCTAAGTAACCAGGGTGCTGGTCTCCAAAGGACTCTATTTGTAGCTACTAACAGCACTCTGTCATACCTCCCCAATGAATATTTCATTATTTGTATAGAGTAGAACAGCTACAGAAAGAAAGAAGATTTGGAGCAAGGACTTGGACCTGGTCTCCTGCAGCCCAGTTGATTAGTTGATTGTCCTAACCACTGAGCTATTTTCTCTCTCTCTCTCTCAAAAGGTCTCAAGGGTGGGGAGAATTCCAAAATTCTATTTTTCCAACTAGCTCTACTGGGGAGTGCTGTCTCAATTTTATTATATTTTTTCAAGATAAAGAAACAACCTAGTGAATTTTTAAAACATTATTAATTTCATTTAAGAAAAGAAATACATATATTGAGACAAAAAATGAAATATTTCTGGTTAATAGAAGACAGAGTGCATGAATACATTTGAATATAAAAGCAATGCATTACATGACCACAAACAGAGGCAGTTAACAGGAGAGTTTCAGAGGAAGTTCAGAGGCTTTCCATCTAGGTTCAGCTTTAAGGACAGTTTCAAGATGACTAGAGATGGAATAGTTGTGGTGACCTGCAACAAATGTTTTCTTTCCTGTCAAAAGCCAGAAAGAACTTTCTGTGCATGATGTGCAAGTTGGTGATTCACCTGGAGAAGAAGATTCTTGGATTGAAGGCCCAAGTAAAAATGCTACTAAGAATCAGTGAAGCTGAGGCATTCCTAAATAGCCAGGTTCAGGAAACATCAGCAATCCTGGTTCAAGGGAGAAAGGAGTTGGCCACCAAGTAAACAGAGAGAGAGGAAGTCAAAGAAGAGGCCTGGCAGTTCATAACCACCACAGGATAAATTTAAGTTTAGTTAAAATTTAAGTTTAAGTTAGCAAAGTTAAGGACAAGAAGGAGGTTTTTTAAGTAGACTAGTAATGGAAAGACTCCTAACTATTACTAGATGGAAATGGTAGAATTATAAATAATAATGGAAAAAAGGCAGAAGTATTCAATAAATATTTCTGTTCTGTATTTGGGGAAAAACAGATATTGTAGATATGTCATATAACACTTTGTATTCCACTAATATCTCATTATGATGTTAAAATGCAGCTACTAATATTACACACTTTTAAATCAGAAGGTCTGGATAACTTTCACCAAAGAATTTTCAAAGAGCTGGCTGAGAAGCTTACTGAACAGCAAATGTTCATTTCCACAGTCTTGGAACACCAGGGAGTTTCAGGAATATTAGAAGAAAGTTTATGTTATGCCAGTATTTAAAAAGGGTAAATGGGATGACGCAGGTAATTTTAGGCCTGTCAGTCTAACATGGATCTCAGGCAAGATAATAGATTAGCTGATATGGGACCTGATTAATAAAGAACTAAAGGAGGGTTATATAATTAATACCAGTCAAGGTGGATTTATGGAAAATAGATTCTGTCAAATTAACTTGATATCTTTGTTTGATGAGAGTTTGGTTGATAAAGGTAATATTGTTGATTAAATATACTTAGACTTCTGTAAGGCATTTGACTTTATACTTCATGATGTTTTGATTAAAAAACTAAAATATTAAATTAACATGGCACACATTAAATGGATTAAAAGATGGCTAACAAATACGTCTCAAAATGTAACTGAAAATGGGAAATCATCACTGAATGGCACATTTTGAGTGGGGTCCCACAGGGATTGGTTCTTGGCCCTGCACTATTTAACATTTTTATTAATGATCTGGAAGAAAACAAAAAATCATCACTGATAAAGTTTTAAGATAACAAAAAATTGGGGGAAAGGTGAATAATGAAGAGAATAAGTATAATAAATGATACATGAAGATCTGGATCTCTTGGTAAGCTGGAATGAAGCAAATAATATGCATTTTAATATAGCTAAATGTAAATATACAGCTAGGAACAAAGAACGCAGGCCATACTTACAGGATGGGAGACTCTATCCTGGGCAGCAATGATTCTGAAAAAGCTTTGGGAGCAGTGGTGGATAATCAGCTCAGCATGAGCTCCCAGGGCAACGCTGTCACCTAGAGGGCTAATGCAGTCCTTAGATGCATAAACAGGGAAATCTCAAATACTGATATAGAAGTTTACCTCTGTATTTGGCACTGGTGTGAGTGCTGCTGGAATACTGTGTCTAGGTCTGGCGTCCACAATTCAAGAAAGGTATTGATAAATTGGAAAGATTTTAGAGAAAAGCTGTGAGAATGATTAAAGGATTAGAAAACACGCCTTATAGTGATAGATTCAAGGAGCTCAATCTATTTAGCTTCACAAAGAGACGGTTAAGGGGTGACTTGAACCTATTATTTATCCATTAGAGAGTGAATATAATTAGCTTTGTACACAACATTTGTTGTAGAAACTACAATTACTATAGCATCTATTAGCTCCATAGGATCAAGGGAGCATACCAAATATGGGCAAGGGGAAAAGGGGTGGGGAAATGAAATTTGAACAACAATAAAAACATTGAGGACACTTCAGTGCATATATGAGTGTTCTAGTATTTGGGTGGCTTTTAAGTCAGCATGCACAGTGTTGTAGGATTACAAACAGGAGGACCTAGAGAATCACACCTGAATGACCACAACATAAATGTTTGATTTTTTTGTTATTGTTTTTATAAAGAGAGTATCAAATTTAAAGGTTAAAATTAATAAAGTCTGAAAATAACACCCCAGTGGGAAACTGAAAAATCCAGAAAATGGAGCTTTGATTTTTGTTGAAGTCTCAGCATAGCCTCTACCAACGTAATCAAACTTGTTCCACCCCAAGAGCAGCAGTCGGTTGTGGCTGGAGACACAGGATGTACTCCATCCAATAAGATGTCTTCCATTGAGAAGCTGGGGGGAATGTCCTCATCTCACCTCACAGAGCCAGGCAGAAGCCATGTTTACTTAGTCCTACAGCTATGATGCAAGGACTAAACATGTCTCTCTTAAGAACTGTAGCTGAAGAGCAGAGCTGGATTGCTTTGGGGGAATCTTTGCATAGACGCTGCAAGAACTATGAACATTGACTGAAATATTGAACCTATAAAAAGAGTTCTTACTCTCCCCTCTAAGAATACCAACAGCAGTGAATTAAAAGGTTATTTTAAAAATCCAGTTACTTCACACAGTTGCCATAAAAGTAAAATATGCCCCTTCAACAACTCGTTATGGCACTGTGTGCCTGCTTGTCTAATACCATATAAAACACAATATACTATCACACTGTTGACTGTATATATTATGAATAAGTGTCTGTCTCTAGTTACTGCTGGTCCCTATCTTCAGCACTTCAATCCAACTCCCATTAAAATCAATGAAGTGAGCCCCAATTGCTACAATAATATTTGTATCAAGCTCATGGAGGTTAAAGGTTTAAGGGTGAGTAAGGAATTTAGCCACAAAACACCCATTAATTCCAACACGTCTTTCAATTGTGGTGAGCATATAAATGTGTGTGTATATATATATGACATTTTCAAGTACCACGCAACTAATATAATCTCCAAAATAATATAATGTTATGCTGGGAGCTGAGCTATCACACCACCTTGTTGGAGCCATTGGGTGTGACAGCTGTCTTCCACTCAGGCTAAATGAGGGGAAAATTAAATACCCCTTTGTTTAGTGATAGCTGAGATGATTGAAAACCACTGCTCAAAGACAAGACTGAATGTAAGCCTGGGAAGTGGCTCTGCCATGCAGTCCAAAGAGCTTGGGGTCAGATAATGAACACAAAGGTGGGAGGGAGGGTTGACTGGATTTCAATCGTGTATGTGTGAGAGAGAAATAGGAGTTACACCATAGAAACACATAGAGAAGACAGCAAGGAAATCAAGACACAGCCAGCAATACACTTTTAGTGTGACCCTGAGAAAAGCTAAGGGAGAGATTTTGGGTAAAGTGCTGGCTAGAAAGAAACTTGGAACTGTGAGCAAGGAAACAGTCTCCTGCTGTTTGAGTCCTGCTCTGTTCAAGGAAACAGATCTTCATGTACCTTACTTGTAAATGAACAGGGCTGCACAAAGAAATACCTGACTCCACCTTCAATTTTTCCTCTAAATGGAAACAACTCACAATTCTGAATGTTAGGTAATCCCCTAACAATATTATAACAAAACTCTAAAATACCAGATTCTGATTCCAAACTACACTGGTATAATTAAATGGCATCAGAATCTGGTCCAAAGTCTTTAATTTTTCATAATTTAAAAACATATGACCTGATCTTCAGCATTTTAGCAAAATAATTTAATGCATTTTAAATGAATTTAATACACAGAAACAGTTGACATATCTGATGGTGTATGACATCTATACACTTTCCATACTCACAAAATCTAAACAGCTGAGATTTTTTCATAAATTTCACTTCCTTTCTTTTTCTAGGAATTAACAAAATAATGGTTCATAAACAAAATGCAATAGAACAATATATTCTTTTGCTGCAGAAGTATGCTTATGTCGGTGTTCTCTTAGGATAAAAAGAAGTTGGAATCTAGATCAGAGATACTGTTAGGACTTCCAAGACTGCAACAACAAGTAGCCACATGGGAGTATCCTTTGAAACAAACCACACCACTGGTTAGGGGATACTTCCCATTATAGCACATTGTTGCCTGATAAATTATTGCAATTGGAAAATGTATTATTACACTTGTTTATTATTATTACAGGCTATTTTTTTCCACCAGCTACACAGATGAATATGTTGAGTGTGGGATTGATTGGACACACAAGAGATATGGATAAGTCTACATAACATCCAAATAAGTCCATTCACTAGTATAACTAAACAGCATAATGCAAACAGAAAGATAGCTCTTAAAGCTATAAGCATATTCCTAAGGTTTATGGAAAACAAAGATAGAATTAAGTGGAGCATATTAGAGAGCTGGTCATGACTTAGTTGAGACTGTTTCAGTGAGCATGACATGCCTGAATTTTAGGGCAGATATCAACATGTCTTTTATGGATTCAGGAACATAATTTAGCCTTTTCTGTGACCATAATAAAGTTTGGACCTGCCCTTGTCCATGTGTGGTAATGCAGGTTACCATACTTAGACTTCTGACCTCTGACACAAGCTATTTGCATCAATTAATTTCTTAAAAACAAATATGCATGACTGCAGTTATCTCTTAATAAGTATATTATAAAATCCCCCTTAAATCCTACTATTACAAAATTACCTCTATTATTATGCAGTGTACCTGTTCTTTTGCGGTCACTTGTTTGTCTCACAGCATGAGAGTGCATAATTTGTGACCTGGGGTTAAAATTTCAGGCCTTCTTGGTTAACTGCAAAATCAATCCTGTCACACTAGGTATCACACTTAATTAACTATAATCAATGTTGCTTGTAGAGGATGTCTTTAACTAAGGGCGGTGGAAAAGCCGATAGGTACGGAGGAGCACATAGTTTGGACACAGACATCCCTTACGGAGGAATTTATTAAAGTGAGAACTCTATTTCCTAGTCTAGAGGATAGGAAAGAAGTTGGTAAAGTACAGGTAGGAACAAGTGAGAAACAGTCAAAGTAAAAGAGTGTCATTTAAGCATAACACATGAAGGCAAGCAACTAAATATTGAAAAAAATGTACAAGTGCCTATATACCAATGCGAGCAATCTAAACACTAAGCTGGATGAACAGAAGTGTTTGGAATTAAATGAGAATATACATATAATAGGCAACACAGAAACTTGGTAGATTAAGGATGATCAATGGGACCCAGGATTACCTTTTCACACAATACAAAACCCTGTGGTAACCCAATGAAATTAATAGGCAGCAAGTTTAAAACAAATAAGAGGAAGTACTTTTCCACAGAATGTGCAACTAACCTGTGGAACTTATTGCCAGGAGATGTTGTGATTGTCAAAAGTATAACCGAGTTAAAAAAAGAACTGGATAAGTTCATGAGGACAGGTCCAACAAAGGCTATTAGTGAAGGTGGTCAGTGTTGCAACCCCATACTTGAGGAGACCCTAAACCCTTCACTACCAGAAGTCTGGTAGTGGAAGAAAGTGGAAGACTAGTGTGGCTCACTCCATAATTGCCTTGTTCTGTACACTTCCCCTGAAGATCTGGTGTGAGCCACTGTTGGAGACAGGATAGTGGGCAAGATGAACTATGGCTTGACTTATTATAACAGCATTTACGTTCTTTCTCTTATAGCAAAGCCTAATACCCTGAATATTTATGTTCTTCTACTTGTCCCCAGCAGTTTTAATCTTATAAGCATTTTGAACCTATCAGTATTTTATCCCATAGCTACATTAATATGTCTGGACTATGTTCTTAAATCAACAATATCCTAGAGGGGGAATTCCAACATTTATAGTGAGTTTACACACACACACACACTTTCATTATAAAATATAAGGCTCAAATAATAGGCTCTATCGAAAGCTGAAAATTCAATTTATAGGATTAAAATGTCACCAAGAGTACACCTTTGCATGCTGTGATGTTCATCTGGTACCCTACTGTATATTGAAGAAGCCATCCTTATCTCCAAATTTCTTGCATTTGGAAATTTATCTCAAAAGTTTCTATCCTTCTAAAACAGTATGGGCTGTGTGGATTTTGAGTTGTAGTTAATCAATCTATGTAAATTAATACATGTAAACAATACATTACATTCTTTCATAATAGAATTGCAGTGAACGTCAGGTACAATAAATAAACGGCTTATGAGCTATGAGGCACATTAGACCAAATTTATGCTCCACAGCCTTCCATTTATGTTCAAGAGTGAAAATTGGAAATCTTTTGAGAATAGTAATTGATTATGAAATAATTTGCTAACGCTCCATTTGAGTGAAAAATCCTCTTAATGTACCACAAAGTGAAAATGTAACAAATATATATTAATGATATATTTTGTTCCTTACTCTGTAAAAGCGGAAGGCTGCTGGAATACAGGATTCAAAACCTCTGTAGGAGTGAAGCTCTGACAACACCACATCCTGCAGATCTACCCTATAGGACAGTGTTTTAGACCTTTCTCTGTCGTACCTTTGAGAGATGGTGTAACCATATATGTTAATAAACCCCCCACCAGCCAGGTTAAAAGTTCAAGAACTCCCACGGTCACAACCAGCTCCAATCCTGTGAGGTTTGTCAGGCCTGCAGGTAGGCCCTTCAAAGGGAAGAACTTACTGCAGTACGGTGGCACTCAGAAGCAAGCAGAGACAGAGTTATGGCTTACAAATGCTGCCTGCTCACAGGATGGTTTTCTTTTTTGAAATACCTCTCCAATTAACTTTTCACTGGGGGACTCATACTGAGGAATGGGAGTTGAGACTGCCTGCAGGGCCTGAGAGACTGCTTCCCACTCCCTTGTAAAAGGAAAGGGATCAGGGAATCATTTCCCTTTGTTTGGACTCCTTTATATCCCCAAACAGAAATGGGCTCACTAAAAGGCACAGATGGAGGTCAGTACCCTTACCCCAGAACCAGATCACATGGTTGCAGCTGCCAAGAGAACGACATAGGAGATAAGTGATGTGTCTGCTGTTGCCCCGAAGGAGTGATCAGGAGATGTGAACATCTGACAACACAAAAAAAGTTTGGAGCCATGTACTGCAAGAATGCATGAGAACTGTACTATGGATACCTTGCTGATATTTCCTTCATAATAACAAAAACTTGTGGGGTACATGTTCTTTTCATCACTCCACTGCTTCCAGAGGGCATCACTTCTAACCTGAAGTGCAAAAAGATCTCTTTGCTGCCTCCTGTTTTTCCTTTTAAGTGCAAGTGTGAAAGCAGGTGTAGAGGAACCACTGACCTCTTTGTGTGGGAGACATAGAGAAATACACAGGCATACAAGAAAAAAAAAAAGCAACCTTTTGGGAGAACAAGCTGAGGAGCTGAAAGATGGCATGCAAACAACCATTTCTGAGGATTTATGCACAACAATCAAAGATTTATATAAACACTTGGCAAGAAGGGTGAATTATGCAGCCATTTGTACACCAGCATAAGTGCATCATACATGGGGCCTTGGCAGTAACTTATACAAGCAAAAAAAACAAAACAAAAACCTTTGAGTACATGCTTGTGTTACATTTTTGACTATTTACACAGAAACATTAATCTTCTTTATTAATAGGCTTTTAATGTATAAACAGATATTAATTTGGACAGATATCTGAACATTAAGCCACCAATTGGCCTTTAAACTAAGAAAATGGGGATAGTATGTCTATGCTAGCAATATATTTTGTATTTCATCTTTCATTCAAACGTGTATTTCACAAATTCTCCACTCTTTCCTCTGAGCCTGCCTTCTTCTTAGGACATCTAACTTTTCTCCTGCAGTCTCCCAATTTATGTCAACTCTTCCATCATCTTGCAGTTCTGACTTCACTTTCCCAATCAGTCTTTCCCTTTCAGACTTCATGTTCATCGTGGATGTCAGTTTAATATTCTTCCTTAATGCCCATGTCTTTTTCCATCCTTTTGATGTCGATCGTATCTACAACACCTACTTTCCCATTTCCTGTCTATTCATACGCTTACCAACCCTACCCTAAACTGGTTGTTTAGTTTGCTCGTGCTCGCTTTCACCTCTCCAGCCTATCCCATATGGTGACCCCTCTAGACTCTCCAGCCTTCTAAATTCCAACCTTGTCTTGTGATACATACAATGCTGTGCTATTCTCTGCCTTTAGCTACTTTATTCATATCAAAACCTGTTTTTTTCCTGTAAACCAAGTTGTCCTGGGCACAGAGACAATATATATTATTTTGACTATGTAAGTGTCAGTCACATTCTCCTTTTACACTAACGAACTCATGGAAGGGGCCAGGGGGCAATTTTTCTAGTTTTTCCATGGGGCAGAGGTGGGACCAGATATTGTTTGTGTAGAATGCCTTTTCCCTCTCGTAGGGAATCCCAGACCACACAGTCTTTTTGTGGGCTCTAGCAAGAGGAGGAGCTGATACTATGGAAGTGATTGAGTAGCCACCACCTTCCACATGGGCAGGTAGAGAGCCACATGCAGGCCATCTGGGCACAGTCTGGCTCTGTATCACTTAACTCAGTGAAAAAATTCAGGAGACCATTTGAAAGAAGAGATTATAATAAATAAACTGCATTGTGAAATAATTTACAGAATTAAATAATATGGTTAGAGTTAATAAATTATAGAAGGAATAACTTAATAGCTATGGAAGAGGGATAAAACATGTTTTCCAATGAGATTTCAAAAGAAAGATAAGGTCAGTAATGTATTTTAAGTCCCTAGCACTAGTGGTAGTGAAATTTTGGCAAGAGGCAGGGAGAAGACTATAACTAGATTAGTGGAGGAAACAGTGAGGTGATACAGTCTGCTCAATAAATAACCTAGAAAAAAATATGTGTGCTTTTAGGAGGACTAGTCTGAGCATCAGTGAAAGGGTCTGAGATTGCAGGTGATGTGGTCAGTCTGTTAAGACCCCTGCTTCATTCCCTGCAGATGTTGTATGATGTGAAATGACAGAAGGCTAGGTCTGCTGAAGAATAGTCTCATGGTGAAGGCAATGGACTATGACCAGGCTTTTGGGATCTTCTTCCTACCTTTTGCTTCTAAGTTTCTACATGATCTTTGGCATTAATCCAGTTGCACACAGAACATAGTCTGTTGTCTTATTTGTCTGGCTATGCACACCAGTGGTACCTTGGCAGATAAATAATAATGATTATGACACTGACAGGCCAGGTGCCAGCACATGCCAAGGCCACTAAATCTCAACTGAACATGGAAAAATACATAGCTAGAACCAGTCTGGCTCACCTCTGTGCTAGCATTGTTAAAATAGGTATTAGAGTTATAAGTGTGGTTAGTGTAGGCATTATGAAATGCTTATCAATTGCATTACTATATGCAATCTATATGTATCTATATACATTACTCTCACTTATAATATCTGTATCCCATGTTATAAGGTAACATTTAAGTGTTTGCATTGTTATCTTCTGTAACAGTGTAAAACAGCACCCAGGAGAAAGACATTAGCTAGTGTGAAGGTGTTACATCCTGTCCAAAAGAGAAGGCCCATCAATGCCAGACCAAGTACTGTGAAACACCAGAGGACAAAACATTTTGTTGGTTCCTCTTACCCACCTTTGCCCCCATTCCCTTGAAGAGGAGACATGCAAGTGATTCCACCGATCAGCTGAACAGACACCTCAGAGAAGGGGAAAGGGAATAAAATCCCTGACAAGGAGAAACTGTATCTCTATCCTGCTTGGACTCTTGAGGGCAAGGTTTTCTAGGCATAAGCAAGAGATCACCTGTATTTAGCCAGGGGTAATCCTAAGAGACATATAGTGCTTTCTTATTATAGAAGCTTCCATTGCCTTTTAAAACTTAAGACTGCAACTTATTTCTGTGTGTATGTTTAATTCTTAAACCTTGTAAATAACTCTTTCCTTTTCCTAGTTAATAAATCTTTAGACAGTTTGTTATTGGACTGACTACAAGCATCGGCTAGGGTGTGAGATCTAAGATGCAATTGACTTGGGGTAAGTGACTGGTCCTTTGGGACTGGGAATAACCTGAATATTGTTGTGATTTTTGGTGTACGGGACCATCTATCACAAAGGCAAGCTTGCCTAAGTGACAAGATAAATCAGAGTAACCAGGAGGACTGTCTGTGATTCCATGTTTAGGCTGTTATAGTGCCTGAGGAGTTTATACTTGATAGGTGAAATCTATGTATAGAACTACAGCCAATTGTGCCCTGTCTCTTAACACTCTAACCTGAGATTGGTACTCATGCTCTTGAGCCACTGCAGGACAACTTAATAATGATGATGTAAGTAACATCCAGAAGTGTCAAATCACATTATCATAAAGGCTTTTTGTCTCAGGATTCTGAGGGCCATGTTTCAGAAAACCTGAGTTAGGGTATGCAAAAGTTCCCAGTGATGTTGTTATGATCATTAAGCATATCCTTTTCACTTTTGCAAATTAAAGAAACAAACACAGTTATTTTAGCACAGTTTAAACAGGTTCATACCTAACTATCTACACAAGTTTAGGTATAATCCACTGATAAAAATAAAATAAAAATTTCTGATATTTTTTCAAAACTATCCAGATATCTCCCTCAGAAGTTTTATCCTGGTTTTACTCTTAATTTGGATGTAATGGGCCAAATTCTGCATTCACTTAACTGGTATAAATCAAGGATATCTCCATTGATGTTAATAAAGTTACTCAGATTGTACTTGTGTAAGTGAGAAAAGAACGTAACCTATATAAACATTGATTTACATGTAATTTGCACTCGGGTAACAGAGTAAAATTTAACCTTTGACGTTACATTCAGGTTCAAAACTGCTCATTTCAAATTCCCATGTTATTATGAAATGTGATTACCTTTGAATTTATCTGTGCCTTGTGTATGCTTTTGTACAAACTAAAAGTATGGTTTTTGCCTAGTTCTGTAAATTCATATTGATTTATGATATTCCCCAACTAATATATTTTACCCAATGGGGAAATTAAAGTTTTATTTTATTTTATAACTGTCCTAGTTTTTCATGGGGTTTGAAATCAGCTTTAATGAGGCAAAGTAAACCTTATTTGTAGTGTCATAATACTAAGCTTTATGCTACTAAGTTTTGAGCTAGACTTCACTTCTCATCATAGCAATATGAACACTTACATGTGGGAAAAAAAGGTCTTTATTTTTCTCATATAAAAATAATAATCTGTTTTGGAAAATCAAAGGTAGTCTTGTGTGTGAGAGTATATAATATACATGCATACACACATCTTTGACTTTGATTATTTATATATAATATATTCACTGTGGATTTTCTGTTCATTACTAAAGATGTTTTCCTCAGTCTTGGGGAAAATAAGAATTTGAGATAAATGTATTGTAAATCCAAGTTACATGTTAGGATACTTACTGCATAATTACTATGAATAATTTAAAGATTACTAAAAAGTGATCCTTTTCTCATTAACAACAAATTTTCCTTCTGTAAAATATTTAAAAAATGTATATGCCAGGTAGTGGAGTGTAAGTATTAAAATATATGAAAATTAAATTTATTCTCACTTAGTAACCATCCAATACATATAAGTCCACAAAGTTTGAGAAAGTTAATTGAAAACCATCTAAAGGGATTTTGATTTGTCTGAAATTCTCTATGATGCATGGAATTACAACTGCCATGTTAATATATGGAGAAACTCAATGTGATACCTTATTATACTGATGCAACATGTTGCATTGGTACCAAAAAATAAAAGTAAAAATAATTTTTACAATTATTTAAATGTGTATCATAAGACTTTTTCAAAAAGTAGGTGTTCAGATATTTTTTAGAACTTTTTCATATGCTATTTTACATTGTTAGTACAAGAAAACTGAACTGAAAAACAAGAATTATAATGAAAATGCAACCCCAAAATGACTTTTCTAAGGGCATGTAGGGATTGGTAGAGTTTTTGAGGAACAAGCTATGAACAAATTAGCTTCCAGTGCCTACTGAACAATATGGTTTACAATACATTTATCTCAAATCTTTTTTTCCCCGAGACTGAGGAAAACAGCTTTAGTAGTAAGCAGAAAATCCACAGTGAATATATTATAAATAAATAATCAAAGTCAAAGATGTGTGTATGCATGTATATTATATACTCTCACATACAAGACTACCTTTGATAACTGCTGCTCAGAACTTGCTTTCTCATTTTTCTAATCTTGCTCTCTCTCTTTCTCTCTTGCTCGCTCTCTCTTTTTTTTTTTTTTTTAATTTTCTCCTATTTTGTGGGATGCCTATTCCCTCTGAGGCTAAATGTATCCCTTTTGATGCTGTAGTTAGTTGTTCAGACACTTTCCATCTTCCTGTACCTTTCTGTAATCAGACATTGCCATTCCCCCTTCACAGAAAAGCCTCCACTGCTTCTTCTCAACATTGAGGATTTAGTGGGACTAATTGAGGAAAAAGAGATCTCTGATTAGGGTTGCAAAATTTCATGCTCAAGAAGTGATGGTCTTGGTCAATGGGAGAGCTGTAATAAAGGTATGCAACAAAAGTACTTGTTCAAAGATCGTTGAAGTCGAGAAAAATTGTGGAGTTCAGTGGGCTCTGTACCAGACCTATAGGGCAAGATCCTCAGTTAATATAAATCAGTGTATCACCATTTGCATCAGTAGATCTCTGATTATACAGACCAGCTGAGAATCTGGCCTGTAATGTTTAGAAAAAGCTATGTAGTAGCCACCAATAAACCATTAGCATTTACCTACAGCTACCACCAGAGGAATCTGAGCTCTGCCCAAAGTGATTCACTCATTCCTAGGTCGGGTATATACTGCTGGCGGCCATTGACAGGAGATACACAAGCTATGTACTGTAGCTTTTGTATCTCCCGTTGACTTACTTACTTCCCTTACCGTGACATTTCCACTGCACTGCGTCGATGGGAGACACCCTTTGGTCAATGCAACCTTACTCTTTTAGGGGGGTGGATTTAGTGCATCAACCAGAGGATGTGGCGAACAGAGGATGTGGAGAAAGCTGAGGTACTCAATGCCTTTTTTGCGTCTGTCTTCACAGACAAGACCAGCTTCCAGACTACTGCACTGGGCAGCACAGAATGGGGAGGAGGTGAACATCCCTCAGTGATGAAGGAACAGGTTCAGGACTATTTAGAAAGATTGACATACACAAGTCCATGGTGCCAGATGCAATGCATCCGAGAGTGCTGAGGGAGTTGGCTATTGTGATTTCAGAGCCATTGGCTATTATCTTTGAAAGCACGTGGTAATTGGGGGATGTCCCTGATGATTGGAAAAAGGCAAATATAGTGCCCATCTTCAAGAAAGGGAAGGAAAAGGATCCAGGGAAATACAGACTGGTCAGTCTCACCTCAATCCCTGGAAAAATCATGGAGCAGGTCCTCAAGGAATCCATTTTAAGGCACTTGGAAGAGAGGAAGGTAATCAGGAAAAATCAACATGGATTCACCAAGAGCAAGTCATGCCTGACCAACCTCATTGCCTTCTATGAAGAGGTGACTGGCTCTGTGGATGTGGGGAAAGCAGTGGAAGAGATATACCTTGACTTTAGCAAAGCTTTTGATACAGTCTCCCACAGTATTCTTATCAGCAAGTTAAAGAAGTATGGGTTGGATAAGTGGACTATAAAATGGATAGAGAACTGGCTAGATCATCAGACTCAACAGGTAATGATCAAGGTCTCAATGTCTAGATGGCAGCCAGCAACAAGCGGAGTGCCCCTTAGGTCGGGCCTGGACCCGGTTTTGTTCGACATCTTCATTAATGATCTGGAGGATGGGGTAGATTGCACCCTCAGCAAGTCTGCAGATAACACTAAGTAGGGGAGAGGTAGATACCCTGGAAGGTAGGGATAGGATACAGAGGGACCTAAACAAATTGGAGGACTGGGCCAAAAGAAATCTGATGAGGTTCAACAAGGACAAGAGCAGAATCCTGCACTTAGGACGGAAGAATCCCATGTACAGCTACAGACTAGGGACCGATGAGCTGGGCAGTAGTTCTGTAGAAAAGGACCTGGGGGTTACAGTGGATAAGAAGCTGGATATGAGTCAGCAGTGTGCCCTGGTTGCCAAGAAGGCTAATAGCATATTGGGCTGCATTAGTAGGAGCATTGCCAGCAGATCGCGGGAAGTGATTACTCCCCTCTATTCAGCATTGGTGAGGCTGCAATTGGAGTATCGTGTCCAGTTTTGGGCTCCTCACTACAAAAGGGATGTAGACAAGTTGGAGAGAGTCCAGTGGAGGGCAACAAAAATTTTTAGGGGGCTGGAGGACAAGACTTATGAGGAGAGACTGAGGAAACTAGGCTTGTTTAGTCTGCAGAAGAGAAGAATGAGGGGGGGATTTGATAGCAGTCTTTAACTACCTGAAAGGGGGTTCCAGGGAGGATGGAACTAGGCTGTTCCCAATGGTGGTAGATGACAGAACAAGGAGCAATGGTCTCAAGTTGCAGTGGGGGGAGGTCTAGGTTGGATATTAGGAAAAAGTTTTTCACTAGGAGGGTGGTGAAGCACTGGAATGGTTTACCTAGGGAGGTAGTGGAATCTCCATCTTTAGAGGTTTTTAAGCTGTGGCTTGACAAAGCCCTGGCTGGGATGATTTAGCTGAGGTTAGTCCTGCTTTGAGCAGAGGGTTGGACTAGATGACCTCCTTAGGTCCCTTCCAACTCTCATATTCTATGATTCTAACCAAAAAGCACTTTGGGGAGTGGTTGAGCGGATCTCCACTGTCCACTCAATTGATCCTGCTGCATCGATCCATGCAGCAGGGGCAATGTAGACATACCCCTGGTGACCCAAAGTGACCCTCTCATTCTTAGGGTTTCTCTTCACTACGCAGCTACATCAGTGTAAGGAGCACAATTACATTACATAAGTAACATAACTGAAGTCGACTAGATGCGCTGTCTTCACTACTCTCATTTCACTGGATAACTGGAGTCAATTGGAGAGCACTGTCCCATCGTCTGAGCGTGTCTGGTGTGACTGTGGGATTGGTGCTGCTGCATCAATGGTTGCAGTGCCAATTTAGCACTGTAGTGAAGACAAGCCTTTAATCTTTTGGATTTTCAGGATACCTCACACGTCTGAAATACAAACTGTTTTTTTGCTGCTCTTCTTGATTTTAAAGAAAAACAAGTGTACATCTGGAAAGAAAATATGTTAGTTACAAAGCTAATATATACATTGGATAATTTAGTTGGGGTTGGTCCTGCTTTGAGCAGAGGGTTGGACTAGATGACCTCCTGAGATCCCTTCCAACCCTAATATTCTATGATTCTATCTCAGAGAAGATACTGTTGAAGATACTGGATTTATGGCTTATTACAACTATCTTGTAACCCAATAATCCTCTCTTTTTGACCTAAGACTGCAGAGGTGTTAATGGGACACTCTATTTTGAATGGTCTCTTACAATATGTGCTCACTACTTATGTTAAACAATCTGTTCCACTTTGCATTTTGCTGTGACTCTGGGACTTCCTTTCTCAGACGTGAAGAAGAGGTCTGTGTGGCTTGGAAGTTTGTCTGTCTTGCCAACAGATGTTGATCCAATAAAAGATATTACCTCACTTATCCTGTCCCTCTAAACTTTTAAATGCTAATTTTACCATTAAACCTCATAAAGTTTTATTGTAAAATACATTCATGAGGAACATCTACTTTTTATGTGGTAGTATAATGTGACAGATTAACTTTCGCAAAGCAAAGTATGACCAATGTGTATGGTAAAGATGCTTCATTCTAATAACTATTGTTAACAATATGTTGCATTTACAAATTCCTTTCATATGACATTATCAAATGATATTTAAAAACACTGTGCTTCAGAATACCACTTTAACATAAGTCAGGATCATACCCATTTTAAAGATGGACAAAATAAGGCACAGATATTGTGACTTGGCCAAAGCAAGAGAAATAAATTGCAGAGGTTGGGAAAAAAGCAGAGGTCCTGGCTTCCAGACCTGTGCACCAGCCCCTAACCATACTTTCTTCTATTACCATTTTACAAGGTTTCATGAGCAATTAAATACATTGGATCCTGAAGCAAATGTTCAAAAATGATGGTGTCTCATATGTATAAGAGGCAGAAGTGAGAAGATGATCTTGAAAAGAAGACTGATTCTGGAAAACATAATCTATTTCTACAAGGTCTAACAGAATTTTACACTGAAGTGTGTTGTGTTACATTTTATAGATGTATTAGTTGTTGCTGAGCAGCAAAATCTTGCTGAGGTTTACAGAAGTTCCAGCAGTTACTTTCAACTATGGACTAATATTATTTGCTTATTACCGTATGGTATTAATAGAATTCTGAATACTGGTTACAATTTATAATTCAATTACCCAATAGGTGGATCTATAATTTGTTAAAGAATGTTGATAGTTTAGATTTTATAATGACCACAAGAGGCCTAATTCCTGCCACCCTTACTCAGATAAGTCAGAGTTGCAGGCCCAGGTGCAGAATGCAAAGGAAGCTGCAGTAAGACTGCTTCAGTAAATTTCTTCTTTTCTCTTAACTCTACTATTTAGAGCTGATTTCATATGCTGAGCAAACATCACTAGTAACTAAAAAGTTCAGGACCATCTAACTACCAACGTTTTTATACATATAAGAAGTTAAACCCCATTGACCCTTGCATTAAAATATTAAACATGTTTTTTCCTTTGGCACTAACTTTATTCTCTTTAGGAATAAAAATAAAAATTAAAGTATTTAAGAATCACAGATACAATATACTTGGACAAATAAGGAAAGAGTATGAGCTGTATTGTGTTTCTAAGGTTACACTGTCGTGGGAAGCGACTTTGTTTAATTTGACTTTCAGCAGGCGATTTTTAGAAATTGCAGCAGAGTGTACACACTACGCTGTTTGCTCTGATCTCTTGTGTTCACACTGACCAGCCTTAATTAGAATTAGAAAGCAGTGTAATGTGGGCAGCTATCCCACAGTGCAGCTAGCCATGGTGGCTGTTGGGACAAGTGTCATCGTCCCAGGATGCAATGCTACTTCCCCTCCTCCCTCCCCCCGCCTTCTCCCCTTCCAAACAAACAGGAAAAGTATTTTCATGCGGTTCTTTTACTCCCTGCGATTGCCATAGCTGCAGAGACATGGAGCCAGCTCAACTCTGCACTATAATTGTGAGCGTGACAAATACATCGTGGCTTATCATCGATTATTTTAGAAATAGGGCAAGAAGGTGAAGCAGAGACAACACCGATGCCACTGAGGCTGCCCTGCTACAAGCCAACGAGCAGAATTATTGCCGATTGCTGCAGGCTGTAATGTGTCATCTGCAGTCCGTGGAGTGCAGGTTCTGGTGCAGGGAAACAATCAGAGACTGGTGGGGCCGCAACATTATGCAGCTGTGGCATGATGATCAGTGGCTGCAAAACTTTCGTATGTGAAAGGCAACTTTCCTTGAATTATGCTTGGAGCTGGCACCGTCCCTGAAATGCATGAACACTCACTTGAGACAAGCTATGATGGTGGAGAAGAGAGTCGCCATCACTCTCTGGAAGGTGGCAACCCCCGACTGTTACCGCTCGGTTGGGAATCAATTTAGAGTCAGTAAATCTACAGTGGGCACTGCTGTAATTCAAGTATGCAGGGCCATCAATAGACTTCTGCTATGAAGGCTAGTGACTTTGGTAAATGTGCAGGACATAGTGGAGGGGTTTGCCACGATGGGCTTCGCAAACTGTGGGGGGGCCATTGATGGGACGCACATCCCCATCTTAGCGCCTGCACACCTAGTGACTGAGTACATAAACCGCAAGGGGTACTTTTCCATGGTCCTGCAGGGGCTTGTGGATCACAGGGGTCATTTCACAGACATCTATGTGGGGTGGTCTGGGAAGGTGCATGACGCTCGTGTATTTCATAACTCAGGACTGTTCTCTAAGATGCAGGCGGGAACTTTCTTCCCTGACCAAAAAATTCACATTGGGGGTGTGGAAATACCAATATGAGTAAGAAGTATCTCTCTTCTGTGATATCTGCTTGCTGTGTTCTTCATAATATATGTGAAGTGAAGGGGGAAAGGTTCCCCCAGGGTTGGGCTGTGGAGGTAGAAGGACTGGCCGCCAATTGTGAGCAGCCAGATGCCAGCACTATGCTGAGAGCTAACCGCGGAGTGCTTTGCATTAGGGAAGCTTTGAAAACCAAGTTCTGCAATGAGATGCAGGAGTGATTTCTGTTCCTGCATGCTGTTTGCCTTTGATGATTCCCCACCCACCCCCCTTCGAAACCTGTGCCCCACAAATCCCTTCTGAACAAGATATGATTTAATAAAGAAATGTTTTGGAATGATGCAAAACTTTATTTCTTAATATTCAAGTCATGGGAGAAGGGGCGGGAAAGGGTTAAATCACTGTCTCAAGGAGTAGGGTGGTAGCTTGCTGGCCAGCAGTCAGTATGGCCACCACAGCTTTCTGCTCACCTCCACTGGAGTGGAGAAGAGCATGTACTGCAGCCCTGAGAATCTCCTCTGAGACGTCTTGGGGGCGGGGGAGGGGGAAGGCAGCAAAGCCCTCAGTTGAGGAGCATTATGGAGGGACTGCAGCGGGATTCTGTTCTGCCCGCTCCTCCTGAAGCTCCGCAAGCTGCCGGAGCATGTCTGCCTGGTCCCGCATGATTCGCAGCATTTCCTGCATGGTACTGTGATCATGCTCCATCATTTCTCGGCGACTCTCCCTGTGCATATCCAAATTCTGTGACAAGGTCAGCCACCTCACTCTTTGCTCTGTCTCCAGGCTGCTGAGACGTTCATGAGCTCCGCAAACATGTCACCTTGGCTTTTTTTTCCTCTTTCTAATCTGACACTCTCTGTCCACAGCATTTCTTAAGGGTCGGTCCAGTGCCGAGGTGTCTACAGAATGAAAGAAAAATAACAAGGTAGTCACAGTTAGCATAGTGAAGAAAATGATGCAAATGTAACAATTGAGAAAATTATACCATGATACAATGTAGCAAAGGATTTCCTCTCTCCGCTTGTATTTTAAACCAAGACAGAGAGGAACTGTGGATACCGTGGGAGGCTATGCTTAAAACACAGATTTGCTGGACGCAGCGGGATACCAGCAGTGTTCCGCCATGATGCTGGCTACCTTGATTGCAGCGAAAAATCCTACCGTGGAGGGAGGAACAAGGCAGCCCTCCCCTGAAAAGTTTTTTGAGGGATAACAGATTACATACAATAAATTTTACGAGATATCAACTGATGATAAATGTAGCATTTCTCATCACATAAAAAAAACTGATCCCTTGGTAATCTCCCAGATAATTCACTGAAATGCCTGAGATCCCCTTCATGCCCTACCTCACCCAATCTACAAGGACAGAAATGCTAATAAGAAAACTCACCAGATGTGCCTCCCCCAGGATCATTTGTGCTGTCCTGTGTGTTGGTGGATTGCTCGGGGGTGAGGAATAAGTCCTGACTTTCAGGGAGAACAGACACCCTTCTCTCCTGCACCCTGCTATTCTCAGCTTCCTCCTCCATATCATCTACGGAGTCCTCATCTTTGATCATGGACTATGACCTAGAGGAGGTATCGATGGCGTGGGGAGGCACCATGGTGGGACCTAGAATTGTGTGCACCTCATCATAGAACCTGCATTTTCTGGGCGATGAGCCAGAACAACTGTTAACTTCCCTGGCTTTCTGATACAACTGGCACAGCTCCTTGATTGTCACTCGGCACTGCTGAGTGTCCTTTTGGTGTCCCTTCTCTAGCATGCCCTGGGATATCTTCCCATAAATGTCCAGATTCCTTTTGATGGCTCTGAGCTGAGCCAGAACAGACTCCTCGCCCCACAGCCCAGTTGAGGTCTAAGACCTCTGGTCGACTCCATGCTGGAGCGTGTTTGGGCTTTGCAGTAGCCATGCGGAGAACAGTCAGTGGCAAAGCTCTCTCCACGCTGGCTGCACAGGAAATGAAAATTCAAATCTTCCTGGGGCTTAAGGGGAGAGGACTTTTCCTGCTAGCGTGACCACTAAGCAGCACAGCGTGACTGTCCAGAGCGGTCAAAATGGGGCATTGTGGGATACATTCCAGAGGTCAATTAATTTGAATTAAGTTCCTTTGCATCTGCACTGACACTAAGTCGACTTAACAAATTTGAACCACTTGCAGATGTGGTCTTATTAAGTCGATTTTACAGGCATCTTAATTCGAATTAAGAGTGGTGCCACTGTAGAAGCGAGTGTAATTAAGTCGACTTAAGTGACTTTAAGTCGACCTAAGTCGCCAGTGTAGACCAGGCCTAAGACTCAGCCCCAGCTTGTTGGTGGGCTGGAGGTGCTACCTGCAGGCTTAGGGGCAAATTTATCCAACAGAAGGCTAGGGCCACCCTGATGCAATTCCTGTTGGTGTAACCCCTCTGAGACTTGCAGCATTTTGAAATCACTGGGAATTGGGACTACTGCACTTTCTTTAAGGTGCTTAGAGAGTCTTGTATGAAAAATGTTATGTAAAAGCAAATAATTTTTTTATTCTCTATAATATGAGAATGAGTGTGTTGCATATTTTTGTATTATTATATTGATGTCAATGAAATAACATGCATGTAATTTTTGCCAGATGCATAACATTTAAGATACTAGCATAAGATAGAAGTGACATTAATATTTATACAGCATTCTAGGTATGCATAGTAAGTTAAACACACACACACATAAAATGACAGGTTTCCCTCCCAACGTAATTTCAGACTAAATTGGACATAACACAGCAAGTGAGGACAACACAGGGTGAGGAAATGAGTCTAGAAGAATCATCAGTAGAACAATGCAGCATCCATGTATAATATGCTTGTTGTTACCTAGATATTATACTAGTTCCTTTTATGAAAAAAAATGTTGCATTTGGAGGACAATGTCTAGAACAGAGGCAGAACTGGTGATCGTTTGGTGAGGATTCAGGACAAAATGGTTTGGAAATGTTTCAGGTTAAGGCCCCCTCCCCCCACTCAACTTGTCTGGACAGGTCCCCATATATTCTTGAACCTGTTCCATCTACCTATTATTGCCTGTTAATAGCATCTTTATATCTGAAGCAGATCTCATTTCATTTACTAATGACATACAACTGTAGTACGAGGTAGTGTTCATTTAATGTATGTGTTTTTTGAAACCTTATGTCTTTCTATACTGAATTTTCAATTGTATTAAAAGTGTGGATTTAATTGAAATACTTTATATGCCAAAAAATACTTGCAGACTTCAATTTTGTGGAAGGAGATCAAAGACATATTGCAATTTTATTAAAGCAGTTTAGTTAACTGAGTTTATTGCTCATTCCAGGTATATAAACATACCCTTGTTCAAGTACTAAATTCTTCTCCCAAAATATTTTGGAATTATTTGAAAGTCTAATTCTACTTTTATGTTTGGACTAATCAATATTACTTTTATGTCACTTCATATAGCTTCTTCTCCGGAACTTATAAATAATAATAATCTGGATAAGGTCTCCAGGTACCTGGAATGGTCAAAGCAATGATGTACTGTTTTATTTTTCAGATAATAAATTAGACTATTAGTAGTACAAATATCTGTACAGCACATGTGCTTTGTACACTAGTAACCTCTCAAGATAAATTTATAGAAGGTTCAAAACCTTAATAAAAGTTACTCTAACTAATATTCTAATAACAAAGGCAAGATACATTATTATGTATCTAAACTCCACACTTTAAAAAAACCACTTAAATGAATAATGATGCACCTTACAGTCCTGGGTTGCATCACTACATAATCATGTTCACATTGTTCTGTAAGTTATATAACAGCCTCAAGGATTTATTCTCCCTTAAGTATATAACACTTGTTTCTACTGTAAGCAAAGCTGACCCCATAAACCTCAAAAGATGCCTAATAAAAGCTATGTAAATAGACAATATATTCATCAATACTTCTTGTCATGAAGATCTTTTAAAATTTTTATTCACATTTGTTAAATGCATTTAGCATAAGCTCTGGGTACAATACAAAATTATTTTAAAGCTAGAGACCAACTCTGGTGTGATGGATGCTCTGCATTTTTAAAAATCAGACTATTTACTTTGGCACTTAAATTTAGGAGCCTAATGTTAATCCCCCATTTTAAAAAATCTATCGAATAGCACATTCAAACAGGAGCTTAGCCCATTGATCTTCAAACCACCATGGGCCTTCTGAGAGTCTATCTGATCCCAAGGAACAGCCTCCATTTCAGCCTCCCTTACGATACCTTCCACATTAATTGCCACACCCTCTGCACCAAGAAAAATCTAGTACGAAAGATCACAAATCTAGGCTCTGTAAATCATAAGGGGAAGCAAGTTCACTGAAAATACCTTGCCACTCACACCCTCCTAATTAATTCAAGGGACTATTGCTGGGATCCACACAGGTATTTAGGTGCCTAAATCCCATTTTTAGGCATCACTGCAATCCACGAAACTCCTGCTCAGCTGCTGCCTAACCCTGTAGGTGCCTAAACTCACTCAGTGTCTAAGCTTTATTTTTTCCCTTTGCGTCATGTAGCCTCTAGGCGTCAGGGTGCCAGCCTCACTCTTGACACCAGGATGCCTGTCTATTGTCTTGCACTGCTGCCTCATGATAGGTGGCTGGATGCCATCACCTGCCTAAGCCTCAGAGTGATTCACAAAAGAGGAAAGACAGGCATTTGGCTGCCCAAGTCACACGGGGGGGAACCAAAACATTAGATGCCTTCTGAGCACACCTATTGGATTGGATTAAAACAGTTGGGGTGGGAGGACGATCACCTGTATAATCTTTAATCTAGTAAATAGGGTACTCACCCAGAATATAGGAGACTTCTAGTTCAAATCCTTCCTAGGAAGAAGAAGGGAATTGACCAGGAATCAGCCAACTCTCAGATAAGTGACCTAACCACTAGGTTATAGGACAGTGCTATATGGAGCTCCCTTAGTCTTTCCACTGAAGTTGTTCCACTTTAATTAACTATTACTTGGGTTAGAGAAACTTAGAATGACTTTATACCCTAGTTGGTGCCCACCTGGGAAGTGGCACATCCTTAGTCAAATCCTTTCTCCCCTCAGGAGACAGGGACACTTGAACTGGGGGTCTCACAGATCCTAAGTGAATGCTATAACCACTGTGCTAAAGAGCAAAAAGGAACAACTTCTTTCCACTTGCCTCCCTGCCAGCTGTTTTGTTTCAGGTTCTGCATGCAACTCATGAAGCTGAGTGCCTAACTTCCACCAGTTCGTGTATTGCTATCCGAGTTAGCTGTCTCCATGCAGCCAAGACTAAGGTGCTTATCTCCAAGAGAGGGTCCAGGTTAACACACACCCCCCTGGTCAACATCTCTTAATGGCTTGTTTAGTTGGTTTTAGAATGTTGGCTTTTGTGGATCTGATGCTAAGGTGCTTATTTCTCCCCATTTATTATATAATGAGCCTTGTCTCCTAACAGACTTTATGAATCCCAATGTTGTTCTTGTGATTTTCTAGGTGCCTAAAAGTTAGCCACTGTGACTCTCGGTATTGTAATGCCTAAGTCCCTTTGTCGATCCCCCCTCCTTAGCCTACTTTCTTCAGTGATTGCGAATGGAGGATCAGGGAAGGAGGTGGTCCTCTCAAGTAGCTGGGACTCAGATAGAACTTAATAGACTGAAATTACCACTTTAAATTTCACCTGGAAGTCATCTTAAAGCCTGTTCAAATCAGGGAGTACAGTCTCTGCATGAGACAACGCTTGACTGGTGAGTAAAAATGTTCTGTGCTAACAGCAATTTGTATGGTTTGAAGGTGTTTCCTATGTGGAAGGACTGTAAATGTAATCCCTAGGTGAAAAAAGGCATAGGTAACAGTGGTGAAGTCCACATTCAAAAGGAAAGGAACAGCCTGTTTGCCAACCACAGATTGTAAGTATTCTTTAGAACCCCTGCTTCCTAGTTATCCAGGACCAATGTGGAATCCAAAAAGACCTTTAGGTGTGAGGCATAGAAATAAATACCTATTATACATCAGTCATTTTTTGCCTTTTTCCTTCTGTTGCTTCTCCCATCCCAGAAGCAATATTTTGATCTTATCTAGACTGAGTCTTGGCCAGCTTGTTCTCCATCATGTCCTAGTCTCATTCAGTGATTGGATAATTTGCTCCAAGACAGTGGCAGGGGCAGAAGACACTTCAGCCTACATTTCCTTATTAATATTTTTAGTCAAAAAAGATTCCAATGAAAATCCTGTTTAATCCTGGATAACACCGCCCTAAAGGCAGATGAGCAATTGTCATAAAACATTATTTTGGACCTCTTAGAAAGGAAGATGCAAAGCCAATCTCGAGTGTCCTCTGGTATGTCAACACCTCATGGTCAATGATACTGACAACAGTTGTAGGTCTATGAAATTAGCATGGAGATCTGCTCTTCATCCATCAACAGCAGGAGATCATAAGTGCAGTTTCCATAATATAACTTATTATATGATAGTCTGATGCCTAGATGCCTGAGGCCAACAAGAATTTAAAGATTTCAGATATTGCTGTAATTGTTTTGCAACCATCTTCTCAATCTTTTCCCCAAAATGGAGAATTTGAGACTGAGCATCAGTGGAGAGTTTGTCCACGACTAGAGCTTTTTTCTAAAATCTTGCTTCTTTAAGAGAAGCTGGCACTTCCTCAACTTCAGAAAAGTTACAGCATGACAGGAAATTGTATTGACTATTAATGGTCTTGCAGAACTATCCAGTCAAATATCTGTTATGCATCCAAACTAAGGGGCTCATCTTTAATCAAGTCATTAAATGTAACTACTTGATTAGCCTCTGGCTTTGCATTTAACTGCCAGCGTGGGCAATCGGATTAATACCAAATACAGGTGCTTTGGACGCAAATTTCCTCCTTCTTCCTCATTACTCCTGAACAATGAGCTGTCATATCCTCTCTCACAACTAATTTTCTTCAGTTCCTATAGATTTTTTATTACGTTCATTTCAGTGCAATATTTGACAAATTTTTGACTTGGATATCATATGAACCAGTTTTTTGTGATCTCCTGGGGTTATTTTAGCAGTAACTGCAGGTCTTAATAGTGGCAGCCTAAACAAAATACTTGCTGCTAAATAACAATTGGCTGCACACCATTGAAAAATAAACACCTATAAAATTAAATCATACTGAGACCATTCAATAGGCGTTAGCCTTCTCCAAAGTTTTCCCATCTCTGCTCTGCCTATCGGTCCTTGGGAAAGCTGGGTATATGTGCATCAGAAAGTCTCATTCCAGGACTGGGGGTGGAGCAAGGGAGACGTATCATTCTTCCAGTCTACCTGCAGGGAAAATTATCACTACCTAAGGCTCTATTGGGTTTCCAGCAGAGACTCCTCTATGTTAGGTAGCCTACACCTGAAATGGCTGTAAAATGGTGAAATGATCTGATCGAAATAAAGCGGCAGTAAACAGCACGGGATTTCAGCAGTAGCAGAGCTTTATCAGCATAAAAAATCAAAACAAGTCACAATAAGCAAACCGTACCTAAAACCCCTCCATGTCTGAAATTTGCCAGCAGCGTAGACCAAGCCTGAGAGGTTTACTCCATACCCAAGTGCAGCCTTACCTCCCCATAGACATCCTTAGTCATTCTTACTTTCCCTCCCCTGAGTTGCTGTGTAAGAGGAGATGGAAGGGAAACCAGAGTTAATCCCTTCTTTACTGGGAAAAATGTAACGTCCCTGCCTGCTGTCACACAGGCATCTCCTGAGCCAGTGAAGGAGGTGCACTAGGTTACTATATGGTTGTCTGTGTTGTCCTCACAGGATTCGGAGATGTGCAGGGTTTGGTACCAGACCAGCTACTTTCACATACATATAAACTCCCCCTTATGCCCTTTCATACACCATTCTCACCTTATTGGAAAAATTGCCAGGACATGCCATTAGGTGAATCTTACAGCATTTTCCTCCTTTTGCCCCCTCCTACAGGTTTTAATATATGGGCCTTAATGCTTCAGTTCCTATAATAATCTTAATTTTGTATAAAAGCATCTAAAATGTTGTACTCCTAACCATAAAATGACATCTTTGCATCCTAAAATGTATTCCATATGCAGATAAAAATGCTTTGTACATCTTGAACCTTCTTTTCTGAAAAGCTCACAGATATATATCATTGTGAGGGATGTAAACATAATTAATAAAGATAATGTCACCTTAAACTGAGAACCATCAGATGGTCATGTACATTTTGCCATATCATACATATAATGACTATATGTCATTGCAAATCACCTCATTATAATGACAGTACAGTTTTGTGATGAGCACATGTTCTTTTTCGTGTTCATAAATAAACAATGTTTTGTTTTATAGAAGTTTATACAATTTATAATTTTGATTTAATTTCTTGAAGTATTTCTTGAGAATGTCTGAGATTTTGGAAAATTAAGCCTGTATACTTTAATTTGAAATGTCACCCTCAATTTGTTAGCAGGTTTATTTAAATAAATAAATCAGCAAAAATCCAGAAACTAAAAAGAAAATCAGTGTTTACTGTACATCCTAGATTAATGGTAAACAGTAATGATCAGGGTTAAAGGTCAGTTCAGATTAATATCTAAAAATTCAGATGTTCATATGAATCCCATCTAAACAATTGGAATCTCTTGAGTCTGTAAAGCTGAGCAGGAAATAATATGAAAAGTGCTTTTTCGCACAGTATATTGGCACTTTCACCTCTGGTCCTAGCTAAAACATAAATTTCAAAAGTGTACTAAGAAGAAAAAAAACAATCCAAACATCTGATAATTTAGAAAATATTTGACTCGGATTCAAGTTTAAAAAAAAAAGCCATTTTGGTCCATTCTTACATATTTTCTGTACTGATTTATTTATCTCCCATAAACAGTGGATTAAGAAACTATTAGATTATTATGGCTTTTTCAGATTTAATATCCACTACCCTCAGAAGCAGTAGTGCTTACCATCAGCAAAAATCAGGTAATACATCAAATCTCAATTCTTCATAGGAAGCTGGTTTTCAAAAACAGAAAAACAGATGTGGCTGCCAACATGTTTCTGTATTAAGAAAAAATGTGTTTTATTGAAAGTTATTTGGTCTTTACTTTTCTTGCAGCATGACCTTTGTTGCTAGCATGGGCCTAGCTGAGAGAGACCATTATGTTTCTGTTGGTATGATAATTACAGCAGTCTCCCTTAAAAACTTGTTGTTACCTTAGATATTGTAAGTAAATAACTTTTCTTCAGTGACGGCAATAAGACCAATAGCCCCTGACACTGCTGGCATGGGGGAAGATTGTTCCCTCCCCAGCTCAGATCCTACTGTCATTAGTAGTGCATTGATACAAGGGGAGCTGTACTTTAGCCAAATCATTGCTACCCTTTTTTATCAGTAATAATACTTCAGGAACAAGGTAGGGTTAAAGTAAACTGTTCTTTATTATATCTGTACTCACAGCTTCCTTACACTGCTATAGACATCAAGCCATGTTACTCACCTAAAAATCACAGAATCATAGGGTTAGAAGGGACCACAAAGGTCATCTAGTCTAATCCCCTGGCAAGATGCAGAATGTCTTCATTCATAACACCTGTACCAGCACAATTGCTTCGCTTTCTACTATATCCATACATGGAAATTCATTCCTTCAATAACTGGTACTTGCCATGACCCTTCACCCTTAAATCCACTCTCTTGATCTGTACAAGTGCCAATCCATAGAACCTCTCCCATTTTATTTAGAGTGAGCAGAGATTGTAGAAAAATGGAAGCAAGGGAGAGACTTGTGGATATTTTCATGCTTCACCCTCCTGCTTTTTATTTTAAAAGTTTCAATGCAATTTTACCAACCAGTCATAAGGGTATGCCAACACAGTAAAACGAGGTGTGTTACCTTTGGTTAGCTAGCCTGCGTTAGCTAACTTAGGTTAAAATAATGTTGAAGCTATAGCATTATGGATTTTATTTTGGTTGAGCAGCTCAAGTTAAAGACTTGAGGGAAAATTGAGGTTCAACTCGAGCTGTTAACCTGAGTTTAAAGCTTGTCTTTATTTATTTTATTTTAAATATTATTTTATTTTAACTCAGGTAGGCTAATCTGATTTAAAAACACACCTTTTTATGCAGTGCAGATATACTCTGAGGCTATGCCTACATTTGGAGCTGGTGTGCGATTTTCATCTAGAGTAGACATATTCATGCTAGTTCTCATCTAGCTAAAGCATTAGAAATAGTAGTGTAACTGCAGTACCATGGGCAGTGGCGAGTGGTGGCATAAGCTAGCTGCCCCAAGTACATACCAATGGGGTCTGGGTGGGTTTGTACTTGGGACGGCTAGCTTGTTGCAACACTCACTGCTGTCCATGCTACCACAGCTTCACTGCTATTGTTAGCACTGTCGCTTGATGAAAGCTGTAGTGAGTATGTCTATGCCAGCTGGGAATCACACCCCTACCTCCATCTGTAGACATAGCCTCAGAGTGACCAGCCAGAGGTTTGCTAGTTTGTGGCAGAGATAGAGATAGGAAAAGATATTGATCTACAGCACTAATGTCTTTTAAGAAGGTCAGGGGTTTAAATACTATTAGCAACATAATAAAATCAGTGAACCTACAACAGTTGCCTTTAGAATACATGAGGAATTTTTGCAGGTGGTAGAATGAAAGTGTGATTATATCTGCGAAAGGGTATAAACTAAGAAGGAAAAGAGAGAAAGATCAACTATTTGAGATTTTTGGAGGCACGATCTGAACACTTCATAGTCCCACCAAAACGTGTGCTCACCCACTCTAGAAATATCTGAGCCAGATATTCTGACTTGCTCTTGTCCCTTTGCGCTGCTGTTCGCATCTGCTCCCAAGCAGAGAATCAGGAAGCTGTAACCATCACTCAGATACATTCCCTGTCCATTTTGCACCCAATAGAAATGGGACAAAGAGAATCTGGCTTTAAGATTTGAAGTTTCAAAAAAGGCCACTTGCCTTGGAGGTCTCCATTTTTTAGTCCCAACTGAAGAAAAGTAGGATCTCCCTTTCAAAGGTGTTGATCTATTACTCCCATTGGCTTCATTTGGGGCTATGGGTTCTCATCACTTCTGAATGGGTCTCTGATTGGGCACACAAAAACTGAGCCACCCAAAATCAGTACCCCCCTTTTGAAAATTTGGCCAGGCACATGTATCTGCCGTAATATATACCATAATTTCAATTTCTGTTTTTAAGTGATTAACTCATCTTCACCTTGCCTGGCAATCAAGTGGTGACATGAGGACAGATTTTTAAAGTTATTTAAGATGCACACAAGGCACCTAAATACCTTTAAAATCTGTTCCAGAGTGCCCTAATGTTCAGAGGATTGGATCCTGGCCTAGGCTTGATTCCAACTCCTAGAAGCAATTTGTTTTTGCACAGGGTTTTTCACTTGTTTAAGTAAATTATTTAAGCTCACAATTTTAATTAAACTGGTGCAACTTCAAACAAAGACAAGGCTTCAGGCTCTGACTGAAGGATCACCTTGAGATGGACTCTCGCAGTCCCTCCTCTTCTGACTGATCTCTTTGTAATGCTGACAAGTTGTAAAGGTTGCTACTCGCCTTAAAGGAAAATCATTGGTATGAAGGGATTTTGAGGCATGGAGTCCAGGGGTAAGCAAAAAGAAAAAAAAAATCATGATATAGAATCATAAACTGTTACAGTAATATGAAGAGGAAGTCAATACATGAAATTTTATTCCAGGCCATTATATCAGTTGTGATTAAAATGGATACACCACTAAATGCAACTTCTATCTATCTTTTCAACTTAAAAATTTAGTCTTTAAAAATGAGCAGAATAATTCACTATTTTTAAAAAATAGATGGGCATTTGTTTAAATTTTGACATTTTATGTTATTTAAAAATAGCATTTTATAGGCAATCTCAATAGAGGATACTTCTTTAAATACTTTGTCAGAGCATATAACTAAGTAATTAATCTCAGTTTGAGTTTATATGGCTGTTTAGTAGTAATGGCTTTTTCACCTATTCCACACATTTAACTCAACATGTATTCTTTCATATTTTTTTCAGTTAGAAGTATAGCCCCTGGGTAAAATAAAGAAAGTAATTACTTTTTGTCAAAATGGTGCAAGACTATAGCTCTGGGCTTATAAAACAGACTTCATTAGTACTGTATGCCTTCAATTTTTGCCATTATTTTAGTTGCCCTGAGAGACCTTGAAAGATGAAAGTTAGCACTAATGGACTCGATATAATACTTCTAACTTTAGTACAGAGTCTTGGACATACTGTATTATAAATAAGAAATATTCTCTCTTTTAGACAAGAGGAAGCCTAAGGTTTTATAAATGGATTCCCTTTGATTTCTTGTTATTTAACTGCATCTTTATCATGGTGCCAGATAAGGCATCTATACAATTTCAGTCCTTAGTAACTATTCACACATCACAAAGAAACTTTAACCTTCAATGATAGAAATCTTTTCCAGTCTTTTTAGAGAGGGAAGAACAGGTATTACGCCAGTGCTATAGCTCTAAATAGTTGAGGAAGTTGTGTATTTTATTTCTCAACCACTATTCTCTCATTGCTGATAGAAAATACTGAATTTGGCGGCTTGCTGACTTTGATCAAAGAACTTTAAAAGTGACAGATCACAAATGTTACTTATGTCAAAAAAACATATTTTGTCACTGTAACAATCTTGAGGGTTCATAAAAGACCACACTATTGAATGAGAAAGGAATAGAACTTTAATAACAGAGACAGGAATGATTCCCAGTTGTGCAGCTGGGAGCAGACATGTTAGATCTGATATAGGGCACATCTCCCAATTCACACAACACTGTCCCATGCTAGGGAGTGTCTCTAAATGACAATTTTCAACAAGTATATCTCTACAGTCACAAACCAGGGTTTTATTGCTTAGAAAAAGTGACAGGTACTGTCTTTTAAGGATTGTGGGGTTACAATTCATACTTATTTTGCTGAATTACCAAGTATCAATTTGAATCTTACTGCATTCTGACCAGTGCTTACAGATCTAGATTTATTTAGCCCTTCATCAGTATTTAAAAGAAAGTTGTTCATTGTTTGAATGTCTGCTTAAGAAGAGTATGTTTCAAATTACTTTGAGTATATTTTTAAAGCTGCTTCCACACAAATCAAGAAATCTAAACGAAGACTTCTGGGATCTGAATGGCTATAAGGATCAAAAATATAAGATATTTTTCATTGGACAAAACTTCAGAAGTTCTGGGGCCAGTTGCATTAGGTCTAAAATATGGCCTTCTTAATCAAAATGGGCAAAGAGCTTGAACTAGGCCTGGTTGCAAGAGGGAAGGTTTTAAAAGCATAAAGGAGGTTTTATCATAGAATCATAGAATATTAGAGTTGGAAGGGACCTCAGGAGGTCATCTAGTCCAACCCCCTGCTCAAAGCAGGACTAACCTCAGCTATATCATCCCAGCCAGGGCTTTGTCAAGTCTCAGCTTAAAAACCTCTAAGGATGGAGATTCCACCACCTCCCTAGGTAACCCATTCCAGTGCTTCACCACCCTCCTAGTGAAAAACTTTTTCCTAATGTCCAACCTAGACCTCCCCCACTGCAACCTGAGACCATTGCTCCTTGTTCTGTCATCTGCCACCACCGAGAACAGCCTAGCCCCCTCCTCCCTGGAACCCCCTTTCAGGTAGTTAAAGGCCGCTATCAAATCCCCCTCATTCTTCTCTTTTGCAGACTAAACAAGCCCAGTTCCCTCAGCCTCTCCTCATAAGTCCTGTGCTCCAGCCCCCTAATCATTTTTGTTGCCCTCCGTTGGACTCTCTCCAACTTGTCCACATCCTTTTTGTAGTGGGGGGCCCAAAACTGGACACAATATTCTAAATGCGGCCTCACCAATGCCGAATAGAGGGGAATAATCACTTCCCGTGACCTGCTGGCACTGCCCCTCCTAATGCAGCCCAATATGCTATTAGCCTTCTTGACAACCAGGGCACACTGCTGACTCATATCCAGCTTCTTATCTACTGTTACCCCCAGGTCCTTTTCTGCAGAGCTGCTGCCCAGCTCGTCGGTCCCCAGTCTATAGCTGTGCATGGGATTCTTCCTTCCTAAGTGGAGGACTCTGCACTTTTCTTTGTTGAACCTCATCAGATTTCTTTTGGCCCAATCCTCCAGTTTGTTTAGGTCACTCTGTATCCTATCCCTACCTTGCAGGGTATCTACCACTCCCCCCAGCTTAGTGTCGTCCGCAAACTTGCTGAGGGTGCAATCTACCCCATCCTCCAGATCATTAATAAAGATGTTGAACAAAAGCGGCCCCAGGACCGACCCCTGGGGAACTCCGCTTGTGACCGGTTGCCAGCTAGACATGGAGCCATTGATCACTACTCGTTGAGCCCTATGCTCTAGCCAGTTCTCTATCCATTTTATTGTCCATTCATCCAACCCATACTTCTTTAACTTGCTGATAAGAATACTGTGAGAGACCGTATCAAAAGCTTTGGTAGGGATGAAGTGTACCAGGATGCTGCTTCCAGATCCTTTTGAAAAGTATAAAATATAGGTGGTTTGGGAATAATGTTTCAATACAAAGAGATTTCTCTTTGATCATCTGAAGATATATTTCAGGAAGAAGATTTTCAATGGGTTGGTATACACTCTGCTCCGACATCTGTACCTGTAGCCTGCTTTGCCAGTCTGCCAGGCAACTAAGTTTGCCATTGATGTAAAGGGATAGTAGAATAGAAGGATAGTAGGGTTTTTCCCCATCCACTTTAGGAGGACTTCATCTGATTCTACTCCATACAATACCATAGCCATTGTGATGTCTGTAATCATGGAGCTGCAATAGTCACTCCATCATTAAGTCTGAAGCTAAGCTTCCCATTCCAGGCCTAATTTCTATTCCTTCAGTCTGCCTGAAGTTAAATTAGATGACCAGTGTGGCATACAGCTGGACCAGGACCAGGTGGAGTGCAAAAGCCACTTTTGTGAGTTTCCCTGTGACCTTCTCAGATTTGCAAATGATTCATTTCTTGGTATCTGATTCTAGGACAGAAGGTAAATAAAGCACTCCTGAACTGGAATTGACTTTTCAACATTTGAGGCAAAAATAAATAAGCAATTCCCAAGTTTTGTGGTGGTTTGGAAACTTTAAAATTTTCCCCTACTTTTTACTTTGCTATGTGACTGCATTTCCAGATTCCAGCTGGAACTAGAAATAGCAGGGCCAAGAGATTATACATTCCTTACAGATACCAACACTGATGTGCCCTTATTGCCAAGAAGGCTAATGGCATATTTGGCTGCATTAGTAGGAGCATTGCCAGCAGATCAAGGGAAGTGATTATTCCCCTCTCTTCGGCACTGGTGAGGCCTCATTTGGAGTACTGCATCCAGTTCTGGGCCCCCACTACAGAAAGGATGTGGACAAATTGGAAAGAGTCCAGCAAAGGGAGACAAAAATTATTAGGGAGATGGAGCACATGACTTATGGGGAGAAGCTGAGGGAACTAGGCATGTTTAGCCTACAGAAGAGAAGAATGAGGGGAGATTTGATAGCAGCCTTAACTACCTGGAAGGGAGTTCCAGGGAAGTTGGAGCTAGGCTGTATTCAGTGAGAGTAGATGGCAGAACTAGGAGCAATGGTCTCAAGTTGCAGTGGAGGAGGTCTAGGTTGGATATTTAGGGAAAGCTTTTTCACTAGGAGGTTGGTGAAGCACTGGAATGGGTTACTAGAGAGGTGGTGGAATCTCCATCCTTAGAGGGTTTTAAGGTGTGGCTTGACAAAGCCCTGGATGGGATGATTTAGTTGGGGCTGGTCCTGCTCTGAGCGGGGGGTTGGACTAGATGACCTCCTGAGGTACCTTCCAACCCTAATCTTCAATGATTCTATGATTCTATAGCTGTCTATGCCTTTGGCACCTCAAGGTTAGATTCTTGGAATATGCTTTATACTCTCACTCTGAAATTGCAGCTAGTGGAAAATATGTCAGCCTGATTATTAAGTGGATTTTGAAGCAAAGAGCATGTAACAGCTGTTCTTTCTGAAATGCACTGGATGCTGATTGATTTTCAGGGGGAGTTTAAGTTGTGATTTTCAACATTTTAAGTCCTAAACAGATTGGGGTCTGGACATCTGAGAGACATCTCTCCATTCAAGCTGAGCTATGTAAAGGGAAAGGGCAAGAAAGCATGCTATCCTTGGTGAGGGATCCGTGGCTCTGGAATTGACTTTTCTTTGTAATTCACTACAGCCCAGAGTTTATAACCTTCAGGACATGTTGCAAGACCAATGTGTCCTCCTAGACTTTTCCTTGGGCACTAGAATGTTGGTTGAGGAAGACTTATTGGGAGCATAACTGAGCAGATGGAGAAAGCTCTGCTTTTTTTCTAATATGTGTGAAACACAGGGTTTGGGGATTTAAATGGGCAATATCTCTCAGACAGATAAACTGGAGAGCTGTGCATTAGGGTGCATGGGTCTCATCATATAATAAAATTTAAAAAAAATGTATGAAATAAATGTATATGGCATGCTTACTATCTACAAGTCTTGCTGTGTCACTCCTCTGTTAAGTGGGAGCAGATTTTAGGGACTTGCAGGTCTGTTTTCTATTGGAATTAGTGTAATTTGTTTTATTTACACTATATACCTCAATCCTTGTGCACAGAGGGCCAAAATTGACATGCAGGCATATCCTGCTTTCAGAGATCATAGAATCATAGAACCATAGGGTTAGAATGGACCACAAGGGTCATCTACTAGTCTAATTTCCTGCCAAAATACAGGATTTGTTATATCTAAACCAGTGATTCCCAACCCATGGCCTGCGGGACAAAAGTGGCCCGCGGGGTCTTTTGAAGTGGCCTGCTGCTCCCCACCCACTGCTGCAGAAGGGAACCACTGCCTAAGGACCCAAGCCGGAACGCCTCGCCATGGGGCTACAAGACTGGTTCAGACTTCTTGCTGCAGCCAAAGAGATGGGAGAGATCAGCTCTAACAAGGAGCACGGCAAAATGCTCCGCCTGGGTCCATAGGTGCTGCGTCCCTGCTAGAGCCAGAGGGAGGGGAGATCAGTGCTCTCCTCCCTCAATTCTAGCAGAAAGCAAAGCACTGTGCCTGGGTCCCTAGGCTCTGGGGCTTCCAGTACTGAATTTAGACCCTTGTGTTCTTTTGCTTTAGTAGTACCTACTGGTGCGAGCAAGCATTTTCTGAGACGAAACTGATCAAAAACAGAAATTGTGCCTGCCTTACAGACACAAATTTAAGTGATCTGATGATACTGGCGGCCACTACTCTGAATCTAGATATTGACAAGTTAGCTTCTGGTCTTCTGCCACGGAAGTTCATTAGATTAGAGATGTGTGAACTGGACATACATGGAAACTTTGTAACTTTATTTAATAATTTAATTTTTTAAATTTGCACTAAATGTTTACTTTAAATATGTAGTGATTTGTAGTCCTTAATGGTGTATGCATTGCATTTTTTATGAGTTGATAGACTGGTGGCCCTTCAGGGCTGTAAAAATGATATTTGTGGCCCACGAGCCGAAAAGATTTGGAACCACTGATCTAAACCATCCAACACAGATGGCTATCTAGCCTTCCTGTAAAAACCTCCACTGAAGGAGCTTCCACGACCCCCCGAGGCAGTCTATTCCATTGTCCTAGTGTTCTTACAATTAGGAAGTTTTTCCCGAAATTTAATCTAAATCTGCTATGCTGTAATTTGAACTCATTGCCTCTTGTTCTTCCTTCTGTGACAAGAGAAAACAAATGTTCTCCATCTTTTTTATGGCAGCCTTTCAAATATTTGGAGACAGCTATCATTCCCCCCTTAATCTCCTCTTTTCCAAACTAAGCACAGCCAGTTCCTTCGGCCTTTGCTCATATGGTTTACATTACAGCCTTTTGATCATCTTTCTCATTCACCTATGGATACTTTCAAGTTTCACTACATCCTTTCTATGCATTGATGACCAAAATTGTACACAGTACTCCAGCTGAGGCCTAACCAGTGCCAAGTAGAGTGGTCTATCACTTCCCATGACTTGCACACCATATCTCTGTTAACACAAAGTAAAACTGTGTTTTCTATTTTTGCAACAGCATCACAATGATTCATGTTGAGGTGGAGATCCATGACAACTCCTAGATCCTTCTCATTCTGTTTTTGTACATTTGTTTTTTCTTTCCTAAGTGTAGCACCTTACATTTGTCTTTGTTGAATTTCATTTTGTTGTCAGTTGCCCAGTTTTCCAATTTATTAAGATCCCTCTGAATTTTAGCTCTATCCTCCAAATTGTTTGCAACCCCACCTCCCCCCAACTTTGTGTCATCTGCATATTTGATCAGTATGCTCTGATTCCTACATCCAGGTCATTAATAAAGATGTTGAATAACACCATACACAAAACAGATCCCTGTGGAACCCCATTTGAGATCGCCTTCCAATATAATATCATCCCATTAATAGCTATTCTTTGAAGTTGTTTAACCAATTATGTGTCCACTAAATGGTAATTCCACTGAGCTCAGATTTCTCCATCTTATTTATCAGAATGTCATGTGGGACTGTGCCAAAAGCCTTGCTAAAGTCGAGGAATATTATGACCACCACATTCCCCCTATCCACCAAACCAGTTTCCCTGTCAAAGAGGAAAATCAAGCTGGTTTGTCATGATTTGTTCCTAGTAAATCCCTGCTAGCTGCTAGTGATTACCCCTTCATCCTCCAAGTACTTGCAAATCGAATTGTTTAAACATTGCTCTAGTAGCTTCCCAGGTATTGAAGACAGGCTAACTGGTCTGTAGTTCCTTGGCCCTCTGAAATTTCTTCAGCTAATTCCTGCAGTACCCTGGGGTGAATAGCATCTGGCTTCACTAGTTGTCCAATCACATGTTATCTTTACCAATGCCATGTTTCTGCAATTCTGCCCCAAGAAGTCTAAACCAATGAAAATTCAATTATATATTTAAAATCAGCAATGAAGCTTTTGTTTTCAGAAAGTTTAGTTTTATAAATATATTTATGGAATACTGTAAAAGAAAATTAGGGAACAGATTTCATTTGTGTTTGCATTTATGGCCACTAGTAATCAATTTCTCTCTGTCTCTTTGTCTCTCTCTCTGTTTATCTTTCTCTCAAAAAAACAAAACTAAAACAAACAAACAAAAAACACAACCCTGTAAGTCTACTTGTTTGATAGTAAATTCTTCAAAAGAAATGACAGTGCATCTATAGCAACTGAGTAAAATATCTTGGCTATTTGAGTAGCCTCTGTCTGTTTTGCTGTTAACTCTAAAGTTTCCATTAATCATCAGCATAGATTACTGGAGATAAACCACAAGTAGATCAGTTTAGATTGGTGACACACATCAACTACCTTTTGACCAAATTGGTCTCGCAACCAACCTTTACGGTATTTATCAAAAGATATTCCACTGTATGTAATATATATATAGAAGGAAAATTATGCTACGTTTCTTTCAGTGATAAGGGTAATGAAAGGAAATATATTCAGAAATACTTTGTAAATTGAGATTTACATCACAAATTTCTCTAATTATAATGGAAAGAACTTTTATTATACCTCTTGTCTCTTGACATATGACTTATGACTCTAATGCTTATCCTTCCATGAAGTTTTAAATGAGTGTGTGTTCACTGATGCAGGATGCCACGTAAGATAAAATGTTACTTGCATAATTTTTGCTGCTTGGAATTTTTACTGCTTGGTTATTGTACCAATAGTTCCAGAAAGCCCAAAGTGAGCAAATTTGTGAGTTTTTAGATGGATGATCTGAGATACCAGGGCTGAGGACTATAAATCCCCGATCCCTTTTACTGTTTGCCACTGGCAAGTCATATATTAAAATTAGATTCTTTCATAGTGGTTTTCTTCTTTTTAATTTTTTCCCATTTCCTTCCCACTCTTTGCTTGGTATATTTATAACTTCAATATAATTTCTGTTGTTTGACAAGTATAACTTTTTCATGATATTTATATTTTAGACTGATCTGGGGCTTTAATGAATTAGATCAGTAGTAACCATAGCTGCTACTCATTCATAGTTTGCAAAATTGTTTCCATTCTGTACTCTATTTCCAGTCTCTTATCACTTTCTGAAATTTTCACCTACTGGGCTGAAAAAAACCCTTTTTTGCCATTATTAAGGTGCAGTATGACAGCTCTGCAATCTGAATAGCTGGGAATAGATAGTTTGAATTTTGTATAGAAATAATTTTCACTGAGGAGATGTTCTCTGGCACATTCTGATGTAATGGATTTAGAATTCACTGACATACCGACCGGATATCTCACTTCTCAGATACACAGTACATTTTGAACTGTGAGCAGCTAAGGAATGTTGTAGTGGGCATTTATGCATGGGTAATTTAGCCATGTACTAAAAAGAGGACCAAAGTTGCACATGCCCTACTTTTGGCATCTCTTTTAAGGGGTTGATAGTGAAGATGTTGATTTAAGAAAGTTAGCACAAGAAAGGAAAAAAGCTGTTGAAGTCTTCAGGACAGTAAATTTAGGAGCATGGAACCAGTTAGATTGGGAAGAGAGAGAGTGGTGCTTGAGGTCCTCTGGGATTATGGGAGTCTATTGAAATGGAAAATTCTTTACGTGCTGGTGTAGTGTACAGGAACTGGTAGTATTATTTTTAATAGTATGAGTTCTCTAGTGGTGCACAGGGCATTCTGTGTTTTAGAAACCACCAGAGCCCTGTCAGTGCAGCAGTGTATATATGTAACTGGGCCTAGCAAATGATACCTGTTTTTTGTTGAGTAAGGGGCAAAAGACACAACAGCTGGCGATGAGGATGGCATCCTAATCTGTGTGTATTTGGGAAACCAACAGTGGCTGCAGAAGCCTAATGAGATTGAATCTAAAGAAAAGTGCAGCGTACTAGGACTGTGTGTAAACTCTTCCTTTGGAAGAAGGAAAAAAATAAAGGTTAAAAATGTCTAGCTGTTTAGGGAAAAAAGACTTTTTTCATAGCTCAGTAGAGGATTTGCCCACCTCTATCAAAAGACTGAAACAATATGTAATAACGAATGGTATAAACAATGAGGAAAGGGTGCTGGTTTTACTGAGTTTAATGGGAGCTAAAATTTATAAGACACTGTATAGTGTAAGAGCTCCTTTTAAACCAGCAGACAAAACATCCGCTGAGACTGGAAATTCTACAAATTCACCTATCCTCAAAGTCACTGATTGCAGAGTGTTCCCACTTATATAAAAGAAATAAAAAGAGAAACAATGTAAGGACCAGTTATTTCATGGTATGCAAAAGGAGGAACTTCAAAAATGGCTATTGACTTTAGCTGATTTGATTCTACATCATGCACTAGGAATGAAAACAGCTACTAAAAATGCCAGGTTGTGCAGCAGCTTCATGTTGTCTATGCAGCAAATAAGCAAGGTGTAAAGCAGAAAGCACTACATGGACAACACTCAGACTGCCTGCTTTCATTGTGGGAAACAGTCTCACAAAGCAAGCGATTGCTGGATCAAGAACGTACCTTGTAGAAACTACAAGAAGTGAGGGTGCACACAAAAAATATGCAGGTCTGTGCAAAAAGCACAACCTCCTCCTCACAAGAACAATACCAGAGAATATTTAGCTTGCAGATAACAATGTGGAGTCCATTGAGAATGTAATAACATTTCTATAACAGTTTAAATTAGAATAAAGACAATATACCACATACTCCTTTTGAATTTCTTTACAAGAGGAGTGAATAAGACTTAAAATGAAGCTTGATACAAGGTCAGCAAAAATATCTGTAATTTCACCACAGGTTATTCAGGGCCTAATGATATAATTAACGGAAACCTCACGTGATTACATCAGACTGGTCCCCATTTTATAAGATGGAAGTAGCACAAAACATAACATGAAGAAGACACATAAAAGTAGCTTTAAGCACGTGTTCTGCAGGATATTCTATACTACTGATGCCTACTGAAAATAGCAACCATACAGTCAAGCTGCAGACAGTCACTTCTGACTGTACCATTGAAACTCATGTCTCTGTAATTCTAATACTACAGAACAGGAAGATTCTGCTCATACAACTACACCAGACAGTACAGATACTATTTCAGTTCTGTTGTGATGATTTCTATGACACGTTATCCAAATAGAAGTCGTAATCCACCTTTCAGACCTATTTTTCAGCATGTTGTATATTTAATCATAGTAGTACATTTGTAACTTTTTAATGTCCTTTCACATTAAAGAGAGAGTAGTATGTCATATACAGAACTTAGGCAGTATCCCATCAAATACTTTGAGCCCTGTAATGGGGCTCAGGTCAGGCTGTGCCTGCTACTGTAAGGAGAGTAGAAGGTACTGACTTGTGGGTAGCCCAGGAGGGCAAAAGGGTAAGGAAGAAACCCCTACCGAAAAGCCTCACTGCCTTCTTGGTGAATTCGGGAAAATGTAAGGCTTTGAGAATAAACTCAGACAGAAAATCCAGAGTGGATCCCCTGGGGTGGTCAGGTACAAACCTTTAAATATCTTTCCCACAACTCCTGCAGTGGAACAGGTACCAGATGTATTAGTTCTTCCTCTCCTTGGGACTTTACCAGTGATGCCTAGAAGGGTGCCCTGGTGCATGGGCAACTCAGGACCTCCATATCACCTGCCCAGGTTTGTGCTCTGGAGAGGTACTCCAGCTTCACCTTGAGCGTCAACACAACACGGAAGGCAGCAGTCACCAGTTTTAAGCCTTTACTTGATTGGCATAGAGTTGAGTGTCAGGGGCTGTCTCTGATGGTGGGAGAGATCCCTATATCTCACTGTACAACTACCACCGCCATAAAACAGGGCAGTCCCCAGACAATAGGGTGTTGTCCCACCACATTCTGCCTGTTTTAATGGGTTCTTGGAGATTAGAGTTTTATAACTTGACAAGTGGACTGTAATCAATGCACCAGGCAAATTAAGTAACAGAAAGAAAGTGTCTTTAAAGATAAGATGCTGGAGCATTCACACCATGACAACTGGATTATCTGAGTACCTTCAACAAATCAATGATGCACATAAAATAGCCGTGATCAATGATGAGTTGAAATTACTCAATGTGGATATCGCATCCCTCCAAGAAGTACAACTAACATCAAGCAGATCTCTTAGGGAAAAAAGACTACAGTAGAAGCTCAAAAATACGAACACCTCGGGAATGGAGGTTGTTCATAACTCTGCAATGTTCAGAATTCTGAACAAAACATTATGGTTTAGTACCCTGCAGTCAGTGTCTGCACTGTGCATATGTAACTAGGTCTTGCATGTTAACAAATTGGAGAGTATGTCTGTATCAAATTGTGAACTCCATTTTGTGATTGCAATCTTCACTTTACATTGTACCCTCCACGTTGAAGTAAGACAACCAGGATGCGTCTACACTGCAATAAAACTCCCACAACTGGCCTATGACATGTGATTTGGGCTCACAGGGCTCAGGCTTCTGGGCTATAAAATTGCAGTGTAGGCATTTGGGCTTAGATGGGAGTTCTCAGGATCCCAAAGCCCAGGCTCCAACCCAAACCTGAATGTCTACACTGCAATTTTATAATCCTGCAGCCCAAGCTGCATGAGTTCAAGTCAATTGACATAGGCCAGCCATGGTGTTTTATTGCAGTGTAGACATACACCCAGCCTTTGGAAATAGAAGCTCAATAAAGGTCAGTCTATTCTGGACACCATTAGCCCTCTGCTAAGGTGTCCCCCCTCACAAACTAGTATGAGCAGATAACGGGAGAGTCATCAAGGGCCATCAACTCTGATTCTTTCTCAGATACTGTGTCATCCACAAAATCAAAGAACTCTCTACTCAGGAGGATGGGTGGGGAAAGTGGATGTTTTTTCTCTGTCTGAAGCACATGGGCAAGAATGGGAGAGAGATGATTTTTGACAGGGGGTGTTTTCCTGAGCAAGAGTCAACCCCAATACATGGAAGCAGACCAGGCCAAGAAAGCAGGACAGGTTGCCTGACTTACTGACTCTGACCAAGACCAGGATTCACACATCTACTGAGATCAAATGGGGATTGTGTTCAGGGCTGTTATTTTTCAAAGAACTGTAATTCTAGTGCTGTTTAAAAGTAGCATCTATAGTTCAGAAATTCCTTTTCTGAACATTTCTTTCCTGGGTTATTGCCCTACTGCCTTGAATGATTTAACCAGAAACCAGATGGATTCTGGGGGAATGTGTCTAAGCAACTGGGGTCTCAGGACAGAAGCACTGGTTCCAGGGTCTAAGGTGCCTGAACAGTGTGGTCCTACTTCCCCCCAGGCTAGGAACAGTCACTACCCAAGCCCAGAGGCTTAGAAGCACATGGGTCCCAGGATTTGAGTTTGTTACAATGGACTAGTATAGTGTGCAATGGACATCCAGGAGGAGACATATTTAGTAAATATGTCTATTTTGACCTGTAACAGGGGGCATTTAGTAAACATGTCTATTTTGACCTGTAACAGGGGGCATCCTCTTCCCTACAGAAACTGCAAAGTCCACCATCCTCTCATTAAGACTTTATTTCAAGTCCCCTTCACCAATATCACCAAAGTCCCCCATGATCCCACCTATTTACAGTATAATACAGTGTCACCTACACAATCCCTGCACTCTGTCACAGGACCCCACCATGTCCATGTGGTTTCATATTATTTATTATTATTATTATTATTTATTATTAAAGCTGTGTGGGAAATTGTTTTCTCATCCCCGTAGAGGGCCATTAGCAGCTTTTGCCAGCAACCAAGCAGAGAGCATAAGAAAATGGTAAATAGACAGGATGCATGGCTTGATCTTTTGGGGTATCTGGAAAATGACCTTTTGTGGTGTCTGAAAAATAGTAAAAATACCTGAAAAACCTTAACCACAAGATGTTCCAAATGCTTAAACAATAAGCCTTAACCACATAACCTTAGACAAGTTGTGGGTGACTTTAAGTACATCATTCCCAAATGTCAAGGCAACAAGTGCATAGGATGTGGTCAGGGTGTGTTGTCTCCTTCCCACCCCTCCCTTTTCCAATAACATGCTTGCAATAAGGAATTGGCTGCCTCTGCTACTGCAAGTGTTAATGAAAAGAAAGACATATAAATATTGGCCAGTCTGATTGTGGAGGGAAGAAGAAAATAGAGCCTTCTGAAGTCTGAAGATTGACCTCATTTTGTTCTAAAGGAAGGTATAGAGCATAAGACCCCTCCAGAGCAAAACCTTGACTGGCCATCAAGATCCATCTGGAGATTGTAACACCAGTTCGTGAAGTATAACTTTGGTTGCTGTATTATCATTTATCTAATCTATGCTTAGCAATTGTAATACAGTTAATAAAGTGTAGTTTCTGCATCAGATGGACATGCTGTGCTCTCATAAACCTTGTAAACCTAAGTCAGTGACCAGGGGGAGGAACTGACATTTGTCCTCAGGGAGCATGTAGGATTGGGAAACGGAGGAAAGTTTTCCCTCTGGGAGTCCTGAGGGTTGGAGAAACTGAGGAAAACCACCTAAGCCTTATTCAGTGAGCCCTCAGGGGAGGGAATCTGATGGGTATATTCAGTGAGCTCTCGGTGGGGGGTAGTTTGAATTGCAGGTGGTGAGCCCTCACAGCAGACAATCTAACCTGCTAACCCAAGGCAAGGGTAACATCCCATGAAAAATGTTGAGAGTTTTGAGGGTTTTTTTTAAATCGTGCTCTGTATTGTGATGAAACTGAGCCCTTTCTAGAAATTTCATTGAATAAGGCAAAGTAAGGACTTAATCCTACATAAACGTTATTCCTAATGAGTGCCCTAACTGCTTGTCTATTGGATATTGTTCAGTAGGACTCACTGACCAGAAATTCCATCCTGCAACCAAGAAAGTTTCCTGATGAAAGTTTTGTTTAAACGGATTAATCAAAACCAAATTATTTTGTGGAAATATACCAGCATTTTTCAATGAAAAATCATTTTGTCAAAAAAATCACAACCAGTCACATTATTGTGTAAAAGGCAAAAGACACAACACTGGGCCTAATCCTCAACCAAGTGAAGTCAGAGGAAGAACTAACATTGACTTCTGTGGACTTTGGATCAGGGTTGCTTTGCAAAATTTTTTCCACAAAGTTTCCTGGCTCCTGGACCCTCAAATCCATCATTCCCAAAGTTACTGAAGCCCTATGCTCCATGCCCTGTGTCCTATGCTCCATTTTCAAGTTTCCTGTGCCAGCTATGCATCTCTGTAGCTGCAGCTCTACTAGGAGTACAGATGGTCCTCAGAATATCCACTTAGGAAGAGCTCTGATTTGTCTAAATGTCTAAATGTGGCTTCTTTGAAGTTCTTAAGGTTGACAAGGGGCTTGTTTCTGTGGCTCTCAGATATCGTGTGGGACTTGATCTAGTGGTGGTTTTGGGTCAAAGAGTAGATTAGGGACTTTTTTTCTGAAAAAGTGCTAATAATTTATATATTTTTAAAATTTTAAGGGGATATTAAAGATGCAGTGCAACATGTGTAATATCCTGTAGTACTCTGTACTACTCCATGTAATCCAGAGTCCATGATAGTGATTTATATGAAAATTACGCTGTAAGTGATATTTATTCAACATACTAAAGATTCACTATAACACTGGACCAGATCCTCCACTGGTGTAAATCAGTGTAGCTCAACTGTTTTTCATGAGCTGAGAATTTGGTGCATAGACTAACAGAAAAAAATTGCTGTCCCATACAGGCAACCTATTTCACAGTTAAATTACCTTTGTAACTACCACTACCTGCCTCATTCCCTGAAAAGCACCTACTGATTTCTGCACTGCTGATTGAAAAAGAAACATGTAATATTAAACAGGAGCAGACATTTAAAAAAAAACATACCTTAGAGATAAGAGAAGTTATCATATAAACAGGCCTAATTTTCAGACTTCAGTAGGAGCTGTAAGTGCTCAAGACCTCGGAAAATCAGCAATACATCAATGAAGATGCAATGGAATATCACTGCATTCGTATAAATGGACAAGAATGAAAAAAATATATTACAAGTGTATCAGAGGTTGTAAAAAAAGTGCCTAATTACATTTTATTATTTGGGAAATAGTAGGTGATCAACAACTGTATCGGACTCCTTGGGCATAGAGTTGTATCTGCACATTTAGTTTTTCACTTCCTGCTATCTAAGCATTTAAACACACAATCTTAATGTTTAACAGTTTAAATAAAATCTGAAAATATGGTATCTGAACAGCCTCTGTCTTTGCTTTCTTCCCCTAATCTTATTTGCATTTTTGTGAAAGCAATATCTTGTGATGATGGAAATCGCTAATGCTGAATTACATAATGATTTAATATTTTTCAGTAAGCTCAGGACCTTTATAAACATCATCTAGTCCATTTTAATTAGTCAGAACATTTTTAAACATGATTTGGCCCATGGCTTACTGGAATTAACAAGCATAAGTTTGAAGATATGATTATGAATCACATTGCATATCAGTAAACAGGGTTCTACAGAAGTTCACATTATCAAATTCTAACACATTCTGTTGAATATGCTGCATTATGACATTGCATTTAATCTTTTCCTGTGCCAATTTTAATAGACATCACTACCAAGAAGCATAAGGGGGAAAATAAAGTAGTTTAATATTATAATGTTGTCCTGGAATGAGATCCAAAACATAAGAGATCTGGCTACTAGGTCCAGAGATTCTTTTTAAAAAGAGGCAGCAGTATATAAACAAATGAGTAGATGGTAAAAGAAGAAACTGAATTAGGCACAGATAATTAACACTTTAAAGGAATTCATCACTAGCACACAAGAACTGTGTATTACTTGCATCACCTTGATGTATGGCTTAAGCTTATATCACCACATACATAGTCCAATTATTAGTTTAACTAATATTAGTTTATAATAAATAATCCTACAATAAGGAAACATTGTGATCTACTTCTTAGCTAATAATACAAATATAATTAAAAATAATGGTACAGCAGCCTTATTATAACAGTTATAGTCTCTGGATTACTCATTCAATTAAACATAGAAAAAAATTGATACTGTTCATTTTATCAAAATACATTTTGGTAGACTGGAATGATATTCTGCATCTTGCTTTCAATGTAATGTTGCTCCTTTGTGTGCAAAGCCATAATTCAAGGCCCTGTGGAGTGGTTTCCATTTAGATAAGAAATTGATTACATGCACACAGGGTAATCCATGATGTAATTCATTTATTTACAAAAAGTATACACCAAATCCTGATTCCCTAAACAGCAGTAGAAACCATATAGAAATCAGGATTTTGCAGAAAACTAACCCAGACATTCCAATCCTGTGCTTAAGAAATGACTGTCCCTCTGCCTCTGCTTCACCTTAGATAAATGCCCGTTTTTCCATTCCAACTGCCTAAACACACAGTCTTGTTACAGACCCTGCATTTGCACCTTGGAAGACCCGGTTAGCTCCACCTTCTCCCTAAGCCACATGGCTTACAATATCTCAGAGGTTTTAGCCACGTCCTTTGAATCCAGCTGCAGTCACAGTTGTTCCTGCTGTTAGGCTTTAGCATCTCTATACATTTTAAGGAAGTATCTTCTATCCAAGACCACTGATAGCAGGCCAGGAGCACCTTTCAACATAACAGAATCATTCTTTCAGGTGTCACCATTAATTAGAAAAGCACCTGGAGGCTGACAGGTTTTGAATGATAAAGGAGCATATTTCAACCTAAAACACCAAGATACAGTGCATTGAATTGTGATATAATTTGTTCCACTTCTCTTAATTAGAAAGTCAGAAGGGTTACAAATATACTTTTAAAAGAAAGTTTGGATTCTGAAGCACAGTTCTGCAAGAAGGGTTGTCTGGGGAAATCAGACATATTATGCAACCATAATATTATGAGGCACAGAGAACAGGATTAGAGCAAGCCAGGGCCCTAGGTATGCCATGACATAGAGACTGCTGGTACCCAAACCACACTTTGGCCCTACCCCCTCATTTGAAGTGGCAGTTGCAGAGGAGCTCTCTCCTCCCAGAGAGATAGAGGCAATAGCATGTGTTCCCACTCTAGAAAAAGCAAAGGGCCCTTCAATATTTCCCCCAACAGCCAGAGTTGATTTGCTTGGGGGAGGGGGCGGAGTGGTAGATCAGGCCTGCTATACTCTTCCACAGGGTGGATTGATTTAAATCACCAATTTTAAAAATGACTCAAATCAACAAGCAGGAAAACTTGATTTAAATCACTGATTTTAATCATGTTTTGCATTTGTACTTTTCAGATTTTTTCCTAAATAAATGTGGATCCTCACTGATTGATAACCATTAAAACATGTTGATTTGCAACTAAATATAGCCTTTACACTAAATTTTGTGCTTCTTTTTGCTAACCAGGAGGATACAATAAATTGATAAACATTTATTTAAGCAATTACATTGGTTAACTTGCATTTATTCAGATTCTTAATCTTTACATCTTTTATTATGTTAGAAAATAATGAATGATGCATTTCTTCTTTACTATGTGCTGATTATTTTTTTACTTATGATATGTGTCAACCTCTACTTGGATGGAAATTCAAATTCAATTAATACACACAAAACCAGCACAAACCACAAAACTTTTATTTTATTAATTAATAAAGGTACCTAGAGTGTTCTGGATATATTAGAAGAAAAGTTTATCAAAACATGTTTTGTATTTAAAATTGATTTATTAAACAAAGGAAGTTTTATCTGTAGTTAGTGAATTGAACAGATTGGTTCAGGAAATCATGTCCTTCAAGATTTTAGAACTAGTAGATATCATCCTCTCAAACCTAGTTCTTATTCATAGGCTGGAAAAGGATAACAAGTTTTCATGCTTTTTTCAACTCCTATTTGGTTTCCTAACTTTCAATGAACTAGTTGAATAACTAAAATGAAGAAAATATTCTCTTTGCACCTGTAGAAAAGTCTGGTCCATCAAAAGCTGGTTTATCACTTCAGTAAAGTCTGCTTCCAGGTGTTTAGCCATTGACTTGCACAAGTTAATTGGTTTGATTTTCTTTAAAACTTGGAAACAAATATGTACTGCTTATTATTTTTTTAATTCAATTTAAATTTAAATTAGTTTTTAACCTAGGTTATCAATTTCAAAAGTAATTTTAAATAGGTATTTTTCTTAAATAAATCTTTAAATTAATCAATTAATTTAATTTAATTAATCAATTAATTTTTATACTGTTTTTTTTAAATGATTGATTTTTACCCACACAGCTCTTCCTCCTGCCACACAAAGTTGTCTAGTGGTATGGCATAAAATACACAATACATTTTGGGAGTAGCATTTGTAGTAACAATAATGTGACTTGGAGTATATCCCTTAACCATTCTGTACATACCCTTCCTATCTATAAAATGGGAATAACATTACTTACTCATTTGGTAAAATGCTGATATCCTCCAATGAAAGTTGATATAAAGTGTAAATTATTATTGTTTTTGTTAATTTGGAGGAGTAGTTGAAAACGTTCTGAATGTAAATATAGAAAAACCTTATATATTTTGTCAGACAGTAATTTAAATATAGCTTAAGCCATTATTTAATGTTTAGACACTAGCAACATAATGTTTAGACAAGCAGAGAAAATATCAAGAGATAAAAAAGATACAAGTCAGGAGAATTAAATCACACACACATATATATATACATACATATATATATACATATATATATATATGTATAATATTAGAATACATAGCTTTCTCTTTCCTGCAAATAAAACAGGATCTTAGCACTCCTGTTATAAACTGAACCCAGCAAGCTTTCCCAAAACCATGTAATGGAGAATAAAGGTTTTATATACATTTAAAAAAATGTGTCACATCTTTATTTTCTCAGGGTATGTACACACTGACGGTGGAAAATTCGCTGCCATCAGATCGATCTATCCGGATCGATTGAGCGGCAGTGAAGACCAGCTCAATTGATACAGAAATTGATTAATTTAAACCACGTCCTCAAAAGGTGTAGCACTGTGTCGATGAGAACAAGCTCAGAGTAGTGGAGACGGCACAGAGAAGAGGATTTGGTAAACTGACATGAGTTATGCAAGCTACGCTATGTAGCTTGCGTAACTCCTGTCAACTGCCACCTAATTTCCCAGTAAGTGTGTACTAAGCCTCATTTAAATTTCAACAGTTTCAAGAGCTAAAGAATCTCTTTTGAGCTGGAGTTAATAAACAAACATAAAATTAATTTGTTAGGAATTACTTCTTGGATGATATAGGGACCTGACAGGGCAGTCTTATTGTTACAAAACCCTGTTTAATGGTACAGTTGACATTGTTGACAAGTATTTGGGTGATTATTGCTGGAGATGGAGAATAACTGGAAAAAGTACAGAATTGAGTGTTGAGAATTAGTTGTATATGTAAGTCTATATTGCTGACTTCATGTCATGAAGAAATAGGTAATACATCCGTGTAGGTAAGAAGATATCTATAGACAGATATAATATAATGAAAAGTCATGGCTGTTTATAGAAGCAAGAGAGATGCTATTTGGTGGAAGAGGTATTAGTGGATGGATGTGAAAACATTATAGGAGAGAATGAACTATTGGGGCAAGACTGAGGCTGAATAATTATGCAGGACAATGTACCAATGAGTGAACATGAATTAATTTCTTCACAGGGTGAAAAGACAATTGCTTCTTAGCATCTAGTATTTTAGTGACTAATTTATAAATATATTATACATTAATCTAATAGCCCTCCACAATTATCAAGGATATTGCTTTTTCTGCTATTAGTAGGGGTTGGGGAATACTTTGTTGGATTTTTCTTTCATGCACAAAGTTTTAATTGACAATTAGTTTGTACTACACATTGCAAATGAGTTAGAAGAAATATATATTTTTAACAACAACCATGGATGGTAGCTTAAGAAACACTAATTCAGAGAAAAAGAAGGGGAAAATTTTTAATGGAAACAACTTACCTAGCCATGTGATGGATTCTCAGTCACATGACAACTTTAATAGTGTACCTAGAGACCTCAGTCAGGGCAGTGGATGGACTTTGTCCAGACTCCAGAGGCTTAAAACATGTGGGCTCATTAAGGTAGGCTCCATACAGTCCTGGGGAATGTCCAGCCAGGAGACACTCCACCAGGAGACTGTGTGTGAGAGTATGTGTGTGTGCGTGAGAGAGAGAGAGAGATTTTTTTGTGCAGAAAATCCCTTACACATTTTTCTACTCCAGAGAAGTCCAAAAGTTACCCTTTTTGTATGGAATTATCTCCTAGAATGATAAAGTATGTTTTATCAGAAAAACAGCAAATATACATCTAAAGCACAGAGTCCCAAATACACTTGTATATTTCCTATCTGATAGACAAAATAGTAGTAAATCACTCCAGGTGCTGTCATGGCATTGGCCAGAACAATATGTAGGTAGGTTATACAGTAATAAGAGGCTAATGCCCCTCTTACTCCCATGCAAATATGGGCTAGGATTTGAGCCAACTTCCACATAACATGCAGTGAAGAATGGTATTTTATATAATGTTCCTTTTACTGATGTATTGTGGAAACATAGCCCTAGATTGAATGGCCATGATGGATATCTTCTTGATTTGCTTTAATATAGATTTAATTATGTAATTAATCTGTGTGATGGGGTGCATTAGGTCTGGAGGCCCTTTGCTGGAGGCCTCATGGACCTGCCTCACTCCACCCTAGAACAGAACAGAGGAGAAGTCCTCCAGGCAGCCTGGAGTGACTGCAAGGGAAGCATCCAATCAGGGGACAGAAGGGCCAGATAAAAAGGAGCTGGAGAGGCAGAGTAGCCAGTTGCTGCCTGGATCTGGAAGAGGGAAGACCATGTTCCTGTCTGGCTGGAAGAGCAATAGGTCCAGAGACAGCTCATTGCAAACACAACTGAGCTGAGCCCAGGGAAGGTTGCTGAAGATGGGCAGTGAAGAAGGAACTCCTGGCTGGCTCTGGGGCTGAGAGAGAACTAAGCCCAGAGTCTAGCCAGACCAACAAAGGGTACCATGATGGACCCTGTTGGTTTGGATAAAGTCTGATCCTAGGGAGGGCTGATGAAAAGGACACACCAACTGAGGTTACCAGATAGGTCCCTGTTGGACTGTTACAGGAGGGCAGTGTCTCCAGGGAAAAACCTTTGTTGGGAAGGTAAAGACTCTGTACCCCAGAAGGGGTTTTTGTTTGTTCCATCTACAAACTGTGTGTGACTTGTCCAGAGGGCTGAGTCACTGAAGACCCATGAAAGAGACCATCAGCCAAAAGGGGGACACTTACAAGAGGCGGGTGCCACCCCATTTCAAAACAGAAGAAACAGCAGGCTCACACCTGACCAGAAGGGGGCACTCGTGAGAAGAGGGTGCTACCCCATCCCAACTAAGAAATTGCAAACATGCATGTGACCAAAAGAGAGTGCTCATGAGAGGTGAGTGCTGACCACATTACAGTCTGTTTAACTTTTTTAAAGTCATTGTGATGCTCCGTGATTTTTATTTTTCCATTGACACTTTACATGATACACTTTGTTGCAATTGTTTAACAATGGTAGCAATACTGATACAAATGGTCATTTTCAATCTATCAAGTATGATTATCCTGTTTACACCCGTGTATCATCTTTGTATCTAAAGTTATGAATACTGGCTATTTATTTGTATTTCAAACGTGTTCTGTTTCTGGGTGAAACTCCCACTGATAGATTTACATCAGGGCTAGGCAGCTATGCGTTGATGACCCATTAAGGACACTCTGTTCTCACAATGGTCCATTCAAGAAACTTATTCCACTCAGTAGGCCTTTCCTGGGGATGCCTCAGACAATAAGATGTCAATGGCCACCCCTGTGATTCAGCAAGCCATATAAGGATATATGATAAGACCATGTGACCTAAGACTCCATCCTTTACCAGTAACTTTCCATGCTCATGTGACCCTTGACTCCATCTTGGGCCAGTAACTTTCCATACATGTGGGTTGAAGATATATAAATGGAGACTGTGACATCATCTCTCACTTTTTTGTTCTCATTTCCTGCTTAATTTCTCGGGATTATATTTCTAACAAGGAAGCTTTGAACAAGGACTGATGACCCTCAATCTGTTTGGGTGATTCCAGAGAAACTTTTGCAAGCCAGCAGTCTATTCCATCATTTCTATAAAGCTGATATAAGGACTTTGTAATCATTTGTATGTATATTATCTATTAATCATTTTAACTCTATTCTTTTCTTTATTAAATCTTTAGTTAGTTTCCTTAGGATTGACTGACAGAATGATATTTGGGTAAGATCTGAGATGCATATTGACTGGGGGGTCAGTGTCTGATCCTTTGGGATTAGTAGAACTTCACATATGGTGAAATGGGTTTTCAGTAACCCCTCACTCTATTACGAATGCTTGGATGGGAGCCAAGGGCTGGAATGCCTAAAGGAGATTGTGTTTGGCTTCTGGTTAACCAATGTGGTACTGCATAAGCTCTTTTGTTACTGGCTTGTTGAATCTAATTATACAATAAAGCACAAGTTTTTGGTATTGTCTTCCCTATTTCTTGCAGTTTCCCCTGACTGTGGCATTCTTAGTGTGGTCCATCCCAGGCATCTGGTCACAGTCATGAATTTTTTTTTTTATTGGAACCTCCACCACAAACCCCACCACTACAGAGAGCACAGTTAAGAAATGGATGTTTACTGGACATTAACTGTGCTATTTACAATATTTCCTATTCCTTGAATGGAAAATACTGCTAGCGCTGCAGGAGAATTAACTATTGTAAGTATTAAATGTTGACCAATATAAGTCTCCATGACACCTAAAGTTAAAGATGCTAGAGCTAGTTACAATGCCACAATGTAATTTAGAATTTCAGTTGTAGATCAGTGTTGGCATCACTGAATTTAGTGTAAGTGGCTTAAAGAAAGACACTATATGGTGTGTTTATTTAGTTTGTCAGGAGATTTGAAATGTACTCTACTTAGTCTTCCTCATGAGTCAGTGTTCGAGATAATTTATTCATTAGCCGGAGAGAGTTGTAATTGGAATGCATCAAAAATTAAAAGAACGCAAGCAGATATTGCTAATCTCTCTATCTGCTACTTTCCAGAAATTCTGCCTCCTGTGTATTCCTCATTTATATAGATGGTGATTATGTTTTATTGATTAAAACATCTTAAAAATGTATGACACTGAGTTTACATAATGGATAAATTAAGAATGTGCTTTAGTAGAATAACTTGTTTTTCAGAAAATTAGGAATGACTAGCAAGTTCCAGAGGCTGAGATGTTTAATGCCTATTTTGCTTCAGTCGTTGTTAAAAAGGTTAACCCGATACTCACTCATACAATTAATATTAACAGTAAGAGGGAAAGGACACAAACCAAAATAGGTAAAGAATAGGTTAAAGACTATTTAAATTCTCAAGGCCAGATTAAATTCATGTTAAGGTACTTAAGGAAGTTGCTGAAGCAATCTCGGAACTGTTGGTGATTATCTTTGAGAATTCATGGAGGATGGATCAGATCCCAGAGCACTGGAGAAGGGCAAACATAGTGCCTATCTTTAAAAAGAGGAGCAAAGAGGACCCAAGGAATGATAGAGCAGTAAGCCTAACTTCAATACCTGTAAAGATACTGCAACAATTACTAAATAATCAAGTAGAGGATAATAGGGTTATATAAGGAATAGCCAGCATGAATTTGTCAAGAACAAATCATGACAAACCAAACTCATTCTCTTCTTTGACAGAGTTATTGGACTAATGGAAGGGGCAGGGAAGCAGTAGACATGATAAACTTGGATTTTAGTAAGCATGTTACACAGTCCCACATGACATTCTCATAAGCAAACTAGGGAAATGTGGTCTAGATGAAATTACTATAAATTGGCTGTGATAAGAGGCCCCTTGATGATACCAGGCAAAATTTTCACTATGCTTTAAAAGCAACTTCTGTCTCAGATCTGACACTCACCTAATTTGACACCTAATATACCACTTTCATGGTACTGTATTTATTCATGAAGGGTAGTATATAAAGTCTCTACTAAAAACTTAACTTAACTATACTCATAATTACTGTGAGATGAGACTATGGATAATATTTAAGGAATAACATTATATTGAAAATGTATGCCCTCATGGTCTTATACTGGAAGTGAGTCACCAGGGAATCATGTCTCAGTGATGGTCCACTCAAGTGGGAGGGAGTTGTCACCCTTACCTGTCTAGCCAACTACATGATGTACTGCTCAATTGTCCACCATTGTAATAACACAAAAAAGTCAAGGGAAAACCATTAAAGATAAATGTCAAGCATTGAAAATACTTGGTGGTAGATAGGATCATTATAACTGACAGGAGATTATCCTGTCTGTGAATAAAGAAATTCTCATGACAAAATCTCAACTTTAACAATGGTTGAGAGTTTGTACTCAAGGAGTAGTTATCAATGGTTTGCTGTTAAACTGAGAGGGATATTTTATGGGATTCCCAAAGGGTCAGTCCTGGGTGCAGTACTTGTCAATATTTTCATTAATGACTAGATCAGTGTTTCTCAATTAAGTTTGGCCACGGAACCCTTTTGAACTCGATAAATAATTGTGGAACCCCCCAACTTTTAACAGTATTTTTACATATGGGGCCAAAAAAAATGTCGAAATAAGCAAATTATATACAAACAACTAGGTCAGCGTTTCTCAATTAAATTTCCCCGCAGAACCCTTTAGGCTCCATGGGAAAATTACACTCATACTTGATACCCTCCACTGAAAAATCCGGGACATCTTCCCTTTTTCGGCGGTGCACAGAACAGCTGCTCTCGGCGGCGCGAAGTCACTTTCTCGCGGAACCCTAACAGTGTTCCCACGGAACCCTGGGGTTCCGCGGAACACCAATTGAGAAACACTGGACTAGATAATGGGGAGTATATTCAGAAAATTGGCAGATGACACCAAGGTAGGAGAGTTTGCAAGTATGCTGTCAATGCTGGGTCATGGTCAGCCATACCTAGGAGTAAGAGCCAGAGTCGATACTCAGGAGTAAAGAGTCAGCTGGGTCAGGATACTGGGAGGTCAGAAGCATGAGACAAATGAGAAAACAGAACCAAAAGTCAGCAGTCTGGAACCAAGCCAGATCAGGATACCAAAAAGTCAAGCCAGGGGAGGGGGAGCAGCAGGAGGAGGTGACGTTTGGGAAGACTTTGACAACCAGTAAAATACTTAGGCCACTGCCATTACCTGGAATATTGATTTTTACACTTATTGCTAAAAACAACTAAGTTAGTAGGTCTTTGTAGCAGCCTTATCATAACTAGGCCACCCAGGAGGTGAGGTGGGTGTCCATGAGAAGTGAGCAGGACTCTGCTGCCTTCTTTGTTGAGCTCTCTTTTGAAATTGCTGAAATCTGTGTCTTTTAAAAATAAAAGGTAAGTCTAGCTATATCTTTGGACTGTTGTGTGGAAATACAGCTGCAGGACTAACATCTTAAAAGTGCTTGCTTAATAATTTTTCTTTGATTGACATGTTGATGTAATTGTGGCAGTTACTAACATAAAAGGGGCAGAAAGTTGTGAGGAATTTGGATTTGGCTTTCTGGACACCTTTGGAATCCCCAGTGACAGGTGGATAGCTGGTCACTTGAATCTTGTCATTTGACCCCTCCAGATCATGGGTAACTATTGTTTATGGGATACTGTAACCCCTTTGAATATTTGTGTGTGCTTGAGATCTAATAAAATAATGAGTTTGGATGAAAGCACTTTAGGTTTGTGCCAATCATTAATCAGATGGATGTGCTGTTTTCCCCCCTTTGATTTGTTCCTGACACTGCCTCGCAAAGAGTACAGTTTTAGGTTGAGAAAACCCCAGGTAACAGATTGGGAGGCAAAGGTGGCGCAGCATTCACAGTCCAGAGAAGGGTGGATCCCAGTTGTTCAGACAGCTTCCTGTTGCTGATTTAAATGAGGCCAGTGGGCCAATCCGCTATTTTGGGATCCTGCCAATGGGCCATCAGAGCCTAAGCCTCAAACTGGGGCTTGTCTTCCTGGGTCATAGGTCAGTAGTTGTCAGTAGGCCACTAAGTGAAGGGTTGAAGTGTAGCTGCTCCTGTGAACCTGTGAACACAGGGTCATGATGCACCTTGAAGGATAAGATTAGAATTCAAAATTACTTTGTATTCAATGTATCTCTAATGTATCATTGAAATTAACAAAATGAAATTCAATAAAGACAAGTCTAAAGTACTACATTTAGAAAGAAAAAAATCAAAGCACAACTATAAAATGGGGAATAACTGGTGAGGTAGAAGTACAGGTGAAAACTATCTGGGGGTTATAGTGGATCAAAAATTGAATGATTCAATAATGTAAAGCAGTAGAAAAAAAATCATATAATTCTGGAGTGTATAAACAGGAGTATTTGTAAGACACAGGCGATATTTGTCACTGGTGAGGCTTCCATTGGAGTATTATGTCCAATTCTGGGTGCCACATTTTAGTAAAGATGTGGACAAACTGGAGACAGTCCAGAGAAAAGCAACAAAATGATAAAAGGTTTAGAAAACCAGACCTATTGAGAAAAGGTTAAAAAAAATGGACATCTTTAGCCTTGAGAAAAGACCGATCAAGGACCTGCTAACAGTCTTCAAATATGTAAAGGATTGTTATAAAGAGGAGGGTGATCAATTGTTCTCAATGTTCACTGAAGATAGGACAAGTACTGATAGCTTGACCTGCAGCAGGGGAGATTTATATTGGATATTAAGAGAAGATTTCTAACTATAAGGATAGCTAAACACTGGAATAGACTTCCAAGGGAGGTTTTGGAATCCCCATTATTGGAGGTTTTTAAGAATGGATTAGACCAACACTTGTCAGGAATGGTTTAGTCCTGCTTCAGTGCAGGGAGCTGGACTCAAACTGTCAAGGTTCCTTCCAGTCCTACATTTCTATGATTGATATAGCAACCTGCACTAATTAGTTGTATGGAAACGTTTTTTAGTATTAATATCATGGTGTTTTAAAAATACAATGACACAATCCTGCACTGTGGCTGAGTATATACAAACTTTATCTAGGGCAATCCTGTGGGGTTATAGTGGAAGTTCCCAAATTGTGGGGCATGCCCCCTAAGGGGGCATGGAGGAACCTTCAGAGGGTCTGGTGGAGCCTGGGCCAGCCCCCATAGGGGTAGGGAGGAAGTGCCACCTAGCCCCGCTCTGCCCCATCTCCGCTCCAGTCCCACCACCTGGCTGCAGCTCCAGCCTTGGCTCTTGGCTGCAGCACTGGGCCCCATGCCCCTCTCCTGACCACGTCCGGCACTCAGGCCCTGCGCCCCACCCCTGGCTGGCCCAGACTCTCGGCCAAAGCCCAGGCCCCATTCCTGGCCCTGGTTCCCTGGTTGGTTTGTGGCCCCAGCCACAAGCCCCATGGCTACAGCTTCAATCTCTATTCTGGTCCCAGATGCAGCATGGCGCCTGGCTCCCGGCCCGGGCTTGTGGCCCCCAGCTGTGGCTTTAGTCCCGTTCCCAGCTCCAACTCCTGATTGTGGTTCCTGGAGGATTGAGGAACAGGTAAGGGAGGGGCATGACCTCAAAAGTTTGGGGATCACTGGGTTAGAGGGAAGAAATCTGCCCTGCTTCCATGCCACAGAGTGATCACAGAGCTGTTCTCTGGAAGCAGTGGTAGCCTCAAGAATCCAATAGGCCTTGTGAATTTTGTATCCCCTCCTCCACACAAGTTTGCAGTTGTGTGTCCACCCTCAGTCTGGCCTACCCACAAGCTTCCTTCACAGCAGTATGGATGAAAAGTATGGAACATGGGTCTATATGGCACTCGTTGGTTACACAGTCTTTGAGCATATCCCTCCTCCTCCTCCTCCTTGTGGAACAGTTGTTCCGATTCTGCTGCATCCACCGGGCATTCTGGGACCTGAAAACAATAGGGCAAGAATTGCTCCATAATGAACATTAAGCTCTTTAAGATGTTGTGTATTAACATATAGGGAAAAGAGAGGATTTTTTAAAATTCTGTTTAGCAATGAGATTAGTATATAAAACAATTATGTCTTTTGATGGTAGGGGTATTTTATGATGTGATAGACAGTTATAATTGTTGGGAGCCCAGTACAATTTGAGTTGCTTGACCACTGTTCTAAAGGCCTAGCATAGCTTCAGTTGTTTGCTTGGCTATTCTGACCCCTGTAGCATGATATTTTCCAGTTGGCAAAGATGAATAGGACTACTGAGTAACCTTGCAGATGTCTGTTTCTGCGTATGAAGGCACATAACAAGACAAAATACACAACATGTATGCTTGCAGCTGCACATAGATAATGGTGATGGGAATAACAAGTTATCCTTGAACATCTGGGGGTACACTTTTTCATTGCCAAGGGACATATTTTTACACCACCCCTCCTATCACCAGATGTTGTTTTGATGACCCCAATTATCATGGTGAGCATGGTATGTAGTTAAGGGTGAAAACCCAATGTAGGTAATTAGCATATATGATAATGAGTAGAGGGGTAATTAGGTGAGAGCTGTTTATGGAAGGGTATAAGTCGTCACTATTTAGACAGAGGCGCATTCCATCAACACCTGACTCCGCAGGAGGTTCTGCCGGTCAGACCAGAGGCCACTGACTCCCTGGAGGAGCCCCTGAAGAAAGCTGTTCCTGTATACAGCCTTCTGAGTAACTGCTTAGCTCTTCAGGCTTAGTGAGTATGACATATTGTAGTTAATTTTAGGTTTTGTGTTCAACTAGTATATCTATAGAAAACCTTGCACATTAAACCTTATTGAGCTGCATGTCTCACTGGTATTCACACTGATCACTAAGTGTCCAGTCTTCTTTAAAATATATTTATAACAGGTTTTCTGAACCTATTGCTTTTGGGGAAATTATGCCTTAAAAATATGTTAGCAAAGTCAAGTCTCTTGATCAGGTTTCCACAAACTTCTTCATACTATGGGCTACCTTTTAATTCAGAGATTTTTCCTAATAGACTATTTCTTCTCCCATGTGCAGTTGCTCAGATCCCCTTCTCTTCACAGTCAGAACCTCCTTGTAGCAACTGCAGCAATTGCTTAGATGGGAAGTGAAATTAGATAGGTGTTGAATGAATTTTTAACTGTTTGTTACTGTAGTGTAGCTGTTGGTAATAAAAGGAGGAAATATCAGCATCATGTGGTCAGTTAGAATTCTGTATGCCACCAACGAAGTTACCATTTTAGAATCTGAGTCCAGCCTTTTTTTTCTTGGGGTGGGAAGAAGTTTTAATAGTGTTGCTGTGGGGATTATGCTTAGAGGTATTCACATCTGTGGTAAAGCAGTTTAGGGATATCCCTATAGAAGTGTCCAGTTCATTCAACTACCTTGCTCTTACTGAAGGTCCAGGGTCCCTTGCATGGTTGGTCACAGCTAGAGAATTTGGCTCCTTCTCCTAACCAGACAACCCCATGTTACTGGTCTTCAGTAAAGAGGAGGGGTAGTGTCTAGTAATTCTTCCCTGGGGATAATGGGAGGCTCATTAGGGAAGTTCGCCTTTCATTAGGGTGGCCAGCCAAGCTGTTGGGGACAGTATATGCTTTGTAGGTGAAACACCTAGGAATTTTATACTCCTCTCTGATTTGAACATTAGAGCTTTATAGGCAGGAGGGTGCGAATGGAATGCGGAGGATATCTACTCTGCCAGAACTTCCTATGTTGGTTCTTCAGTGCATGAGATGCTCACAGGAAAGGGTTTGAGTTAGGGGTGGCCCTATGTGGGGTAGTTTGGGAATGAGATATGCTTGGATTAGGGTTTGCTCCTGGGCAAGGGTGGGATAGTTATAAATTAAGAAAAATATAAAATCTAACTATGTTTTTTGTTTTGTTTACTAGTTTCCCTGAAACATTCCCCTTCCATTCTTCCCTGGCCCTGGTTCACCAAATAATACACCTTCAGAAACTCTCTCTACCACTGCTGTTCCTAAGTATGGGTGTCCAGGTCTGACTGCTGCAGCTCTTTGAGGGTACCTTAGAGTGTCAAAGAGAATAGAAATGCGCTACCTCATGTGGGAATTTGGAATCCTAGGGTCTCAAGGAGAAAACACTCATTCTTAATTTAACACAAGTTAAGACAAGGTCAGTGATCAACATGTTTCTGGCCTTTTAAGATTTATTTAATGAGGGACTCAACATTGAATGTACCACCAAAATCTGTTTGGACTATAATATAGGATCTGTTTTAGCAAAGTGGGTACCAACCAGCTGTTGGCTGTGTTGCTGTACTGTTTTCATCTGTGAAACTACAAGAGAGCTTTTTCCAAACCTGAGTTAAACACAGCATGTCAATGTCATATGTGAGTCCCAGGAGAAGGAAAGGTTGATTTGTACAGCTTTATTGTTTTGCTTGTAATGCTTATCACCTTTGAAAACCTAGCTACTCTTATTTAAGCACTTAAATAAGGATCATGGGGTGGAATTCTGAAAAATATCTAAGTGGCTCAGGAGCACAAGTTCCACTGAAAGACAACGAGACTTTAGGTTCCTATGTTTGAAACATTTGACCTGATCACTTCAAATTTTCTGAACTAATTTTCTACAGTTTAGGCATCCAGGTAATATGCAAGCACCTAAATAGGGAGACATTCATAATATATGATAAAGGGGGCTATATAAATAACTTGACAGATTTGTTTTGTAGAATTAAGTTAACTGTATTTGAACAAAACCTTTATAAAATCTTTACCGTTAAGAATTTTTTAAAATTATACCTTTATTACCTTTCATTAGCATGAAATTAATAGAGTGAAACAGGACTTTCCGAATGTAAATAATTATGTAGAGCTATCAAACTTTGCTTGATTTTTAAATTTTAACGTGAGTTATACAACAAATTAAATGTGACTGTAGGCCAGTGGCACGGTCTGGCTGGGGCGTCGCGACCCTTCCTCAGGCTCTGAGGAAGGCTATAGCGCCTTCCTTTAGGGGAATAAATGGTGCCAGTTACAAGTCTTTAGCCCTGGTCACCAGCGTGGCGGGCTTCCTTCCCAGTCTGTAGCCCTCCAGCCCTCCTGTAGGGCAGGGCTGATATGGGGTCTGTAGTCCTGGCCTTCTAACAGGCAGGCTAGCAAGTGGTCTGGTGCCCCCAGCCCTCAGGCAGGGCAGGGTAGGCAAGCAGTTTACAGTCCCTGGCCGCAAGCCGGGCAGGGCTGATTGGGCCATCAATAGCCTCCAGCCTTCCCACAGGCAGAGCTAATAAAATAGTCTGGAGCCCCCGGCCTTGCAGGCAGGAGGGGCAGGTAGAGCTCGGTATCCTGTCTCCCAAACTCAGAGGGTGTCAAGCACTCCCAGAGTGGCTAGAGAAGGGGGGAGGGGGACACAAGCCCACCCGACTCCACTGTGTCCCAGCCCAGGGCCATATCAATGGCAAATCCGTTTGCCACTGAGTCAGCAGGGATCCAACCATAACCCCCTGATGGGGGTTTAGCCCCTGACTCAGCCACTTCCTCCCACCCTGTCCCCGGGTACCTGCAGATAGCAGTCTTCCTCTGGTCTCTGGGGTAGATGGCGAGTGGCAGTCCCACAAGTCCCTCACTGTCGACCGGTGGCAGGTGTGGAAACTCCTCTGGCTTGTCCGTGGAGGGTAGCTCCTCCAGGTCCAAGGAGTTCCTCCGGTCCACCCGGTTCAGTCAGCTCCAGGGGGTCCCCAGCATCAGTCAGCTCCTCCAGGTCAGGGCTGGCCTCAGGGGGTATTTCCCATTCAGTAGTCCTGGGCAGCCCTCTCCAGTCACTAGGGCCCGGCAGTCTGCGCAGGCTTTGGAAGCCCCGGTCGGTGGGGCCATGGCTCCAAACAGTTGCTGGGCCTGGGTCGGGCCTAGGTCACAGCCTCTGGGAAGACACATCAGCCTCCGGCAGCAGCTTCCTCCCTATTGAGCTGCTAGGCTGGCCTATTATAGTTCCCTTTCCTGCCTTGGCTCCACCCCTCTGTTTCCAGGCAGTTTGGCCTGTAGGCCCCTGTTCTGCCCAGCAGGGGCGTCGGGACCTTTCCTCAGGCTCAAGCTCCAAGGAAATTCACAGTGCCTTCCTACAATGACAAAATTGGTGCAGTAATTTTAAAGTTATTCATATTTGTCAAATGAATCTTGATCTTGGATAACCATACCCAAGTCTGTTCTGAACCCATTCTGTCCTTGTTCCAGTACTCCCTATGTGATCAAATATTGTGGCTTCCTTCCAAATTCACTTTTTATAGTTAATACTATTACTAAGGTCTTAAAGCCACCTACCCATAGTTTCTGAGCAACTCACAATCTCTAATATGTTTAGTCTCAAAGCACCCATCTGTGGGAGGGAAATACTATTAACCTATTTTACAATGCATGTGGAGAGACAAGATGGTTGAGATAATATCTTTTATTGAATATTACCTCACCCATCTTGTTTTCCTAATATTCTGAGAACAACATGGTTACGACAAAACTGCATAATGTGTCACACAGAGATTAAAGGCCTCATGGGAAATCTGTTGTAAAGCAGAGTATTGAATGTAGATTGCCCAGGTTCTAGCCTAATTCCCTAACCACTGGACCAACCTTCCTCTTACCAAAGAAACTTAACCAATATGAAGATTGATGTTTTTGGGTTGTTTTGCCTGATTAAGGACTTTGGGTCTTCATCTCAAAGAATGGATGATTCAAGAAGTTGCTAATATGTTAAAGAACTTTTCACCTATAGCGTGATTATTCCAATCTAGTCCATCAATAATCACCAAATGTTCAGTAGTGTGCTATGTAAAAATCACAGATACTCCTCGTTCATTTCCCATCCAAAATTTGCAAATTTGTTTAGCCAATGAATGAACAGTTATGCAATTTAAACCATCTTTTCACCCTTTGCAGATAAGGCCTGAGGCCCACTGTTATGAGGTGGGGAAGCTTGCATTACTACCATCTATTCTGCAACAGAGGCTTAAGTTTCAAAGACTGTTAAAAGGGCAGCTTTGAAGTACAGTCAGTTCATACACCTTTCTTTTAAAAAAAATGAAAATAAAAAGGAGGAACTGGCATATAGAGTGTTTAGGATAATTTACTGTTCTGTGAAGTTCAGTAGCTGACTCACATAAAGCATTCCTCCTCCCCACTGGCAGAGGAATAACCACAGAAAGCTGTTCAAACAAAAAAGGACATTTTCACCTTCTAGGAACATGTTTGGCTATACTGGTGGTGATAGGTACTGGCTCTAAATCAAACCTTTTTATCAGTCTTGAGATTTTCCAATTTGTTAAATGTTGTCTATTTCAAATGGCTTCAGTTTAATTTGAATAAAGCTTGAAATACTTCCTATGACTTCCTATGCCTGAAACACTGATTTTTAAAAATAGGAATAGGATAGAAATAATTTTAAATTAATATATTATGCACACTGAATAATATATGAATGGAATAAATTACAATTTCCACATTATGTGTGTTTACACACAATTACATACACACATGAACACACCTTCCATATGCATATGGAACACTGTTTGTAGGTATTAATCATTTTTCCTCCCCATTCTGAATAACAGGGAGTAATTCAAAGAGGAGTTTTATTTCATCAGATTCAAATGACATTCCAATGGGATGGAGCAGCGGGATCAGGAACTGATGGGGCAGAGGTCAATGTGTGCATACTGGCCCTTTTCCCTATCCTTCACCAGACCTAGAGCAGTAGCAGTGAGAGAGCTCAGAAGGGGGCATCAGGCCTGAAGCATCCCATCACCACCATCCATGAGGATTATGGGGCCCAGGTACCATGTGCAGCTAGAGCTTTAAGCATATCTTGATGTGACCTATGAAAAGACTTTAGCTCCCTGAGAGATAAGAAGGAAATATCCACGTCCGATGGGACTACAGACAATAAGAAGCTTATATTAGGAACAAAAGAAATCCTATCAATTGTATAGGTCCATTATTATATGGAGATGGTAAAATTGTTAAAAATCATGGAGAAGAGTTCAATAAATATTTCTGTTCTGCATTTGATAAAAAGCAGGACAATGAACTTGTATCACATAAGGATGTGGAAGTATATCCCAGTCCTGTAACGGGATGGTCTGCCCCGCTTAAGGAGTAGTGGGGTTCAGGGACAGCCAACTCTATTTCATGCAGAGCCGGTGCGAGGCTTAAGTAGACTAAGCAATTGCTTAGGGCCCCTCTATTTATTATTATTATGTGTTGTGTGTGCCCCTCAAAAATATTCCTGCTTAGGACCCCCAATGGGCTAGCACTAGCACTGGTTCCATGTCATGGCCCTTTAAGGAAATTGGTGTTTATGGGAGCAACAGACAAGCTGGGGACAAAATGTTAATCAGAGAACCACCATCTGAACAGAACTGTTAGCTGACTCTGGAATGAGAAGAGTTTATGTGGAGTTGGCCTGGGTAATGGTAGGTTGGGGAAGCCTGCATGAGTGGTGCACAACCTCATGAAGAAAGCCTGTGAAATCCCTTAATCAGGTGGACAGCTGTGAGTCCAGAACCAGGACAGGAAGAGACCTGTGGAAGAAAACACTCCAGAGAGTCCAGGGGCTGCAGTAAGACTAACATAGCTCTCTGGCTCAAAAGTATCTGGAGGTGGAACTGGGTACCTGCATTCCTGGATCAGTGGTAGTATTATAACTCTCAAGAGGAAAAAAGCTTATGCCTGAAAAGCCAAAGGAGACTGTATTTATAAAGACTTAACACACACTGAATGTTAAGAAGGGGAATGTTATTTTACATAAACTGGGCTAAGAACACACTGAGAGAACTAGGAGGAAAATGAGTGTGGTATGCTCAGAAGGCTATGTGGAGCCATGAGACAGTCATGCTTTAGGATGGAACCTTGCCACAAGTCCATTAGTGACTAAGAAGGATATTAAACAGCATCTAAGGATAAGCAAGAGTCCTAGAAGAGCTGTCTGAGGACATTGCTGGCCTGCTAATGTTAATTTTTAATAAATCTTGGAACAGCAGGGAAATTCCAGATCAGTAGAGTGCCAATGTTGTGCCAATATTCAAAAAGAGCTAGTAGGATGAACCAGGTAACTCTCGGCTAATTAGCCTGATGTTAGTCCTTGACAAAATAATGAAAAATGTATGCAGGATTCAGTTAAAGAATTAAAAGATGGAAATAAAATTGCCAGTCAACATGGTTTTATGGGAAATATGTTGTCAACCAATCTGATTTCATTTTGATGAGATTACAAGTTTGGTTGAATAAAGGTAACTGCATAGATGTAATCACAGACTTTTGAAAGACATTTGATTTAATACCACTTGAGTTTGTTTTAAAAATTAGCATTATGCCATGTCAATAAACCAAACATTACATGGCTTAAGAACTGGATAATTGACAGATCTTTAAAAAAAAAAAAGTTGTAAATGGCAATCTGCATTGAATGGGAGAATTTCTGGGGTGGATGGGGTGGTTGCAGGGATTGGGACTAGTCCTGTGGCTATTCAATATTTTCATTGGTGACCTGGAAGTAAATATAAAATCTCTCCTGATAAAATTTGTAGATGAAACAAATATTAGTATAGTGGTTAATATGAGGCCAGGGCAGCAATTCATAATCATCTGTATCACTTGGTAAACTCAGCCCAAGTGAAGAAAATGCCTTTTAGTACAACCAAATGCAAAGTTATACACTTAGGAACAAAGAATACATGCTATAGCTGAACAATGGGGCACTGTGTACTGGAAAGCAGTGACTCAGAAAAGGATTTAGGGGTCATGATGAACAAGCAATTCAATGTGATGCTATAGCAAAAAGAACTAATCACAGAATATTAGGGTTGGGAGGGACCTCAAGAGAGTCCAACCCCTGCTCAAAGCAGACCCAACGCCTACTAAATCATCCCAGCCACAACTTTCTCAAACCAGGCCTTTAAAACCTCTAAGGATGGAGATTTCATCACCTCCCTAGGTAACCCATTCCAAAGCTTCATCACCTTTCTAGTGAAAAACTTTTCCTAATATCCAACCTAGACCTCCTCCACTGCAACTTGAGACCACTTCTCCTAGTTTTCTCATCTACTACCACTGAGAACAGCCTAGCACCATACTCCCTGAAACCCTGTTCCAGGTGGTTGAAGGCTTCTATCAAATCCCCCCACATTCTTCTCTTCTGCAGCCTAAACAAGCCCAGTTCCCTCAGCCTCTCATCGTAAGTCATGTGCTCCAGCCCCCTAATCATTTTTGTAGCCCTCCTCTGGACTCGCTCCAATTTGTCCACATCCTTTATGTAGTGGGAGGGCTGAAAACTGAACATAATACTCCAAATGTGGCCTCACCAATGCCGAATAGAGGAAAATAATCACTTCCCTCTATCTGCTGGCAATGCTCCTACAAATGTAGCTCAATATGCTATTAGCCTTCTTGGCAAGAAGGGCTCACTGTTAACTCATATCCAGCTTCTTGTCCATTGTAACCCTCAGGTCCTTTTCCACAGAACTGCTACCTAGCCAGTCAGTCCACAGTCTGTAGCCGTGCATGGGATTCCTCCTCCTAAGTGAAGGACTCTGCACTTGTCCTTGTTGAACCTCATCAGATTTCTTTTGGCCCAATCCTCGAATTTGTGTAGGTCACTCTGTATCCTATCTCTACCCTCCAGGGTATCTACCACACACCCCAGCTTAGTGTCATCTGCAAACTTGCTGAGGGTGCAATCCACCCAATCCTCCAGATCATTAATGAAGATGCTGAAAAAAACAGTCCCCAACATTGACCCATGAGATACTCCACTTGTTACCGGCTGCCAGCTAGACATCAAGCCATTGATCACTACCCATTGAGCTCGATGATCTAGCCAGCTTTCTATCCATTTTATAGTCCATTCATCTGACCCATACTCCTGTAACTTGCTGATAAGAATACTGTGGGAGAACGTACCAAAAGCTTTGGGAAAGTCAAGGTATATCACATCCACCACTTTCCCCACATCCACAGAGCAAGTCATCCCATCATAGAAGGCAATCAGGATGGTTTGGCAAGACTTGCCTTTTGTGAATCCTTGCTGACTGTTCCTGATCACCTTCCTCTCTTCCAAGTGCCTCAAAATAGATTCCTTGAGGACCTGCTCCATGACTTTTTCCGGAATTGAGCACACCCACCTGTAATTCCTGAGTTCTTCCTTCTTCTTTTTTGAAGATGGGCACTATATTTTCCTATTTCCAATCATCTGGGACCTCCCCCAATCACCATGAGTTTTTGGCCAATGGATCTGCAGTTACATCAGTCAACTCCCTCCGCATCCTCAGATACACTGCATCTGGCCTCATGGACTTTGCATGTCCAGCCTTTCTAAATAGTCCTCATCACTTAGTTCTTTCATCACTGATGGCTGCTCACCACCTCCCCATTCTGTGTTGCCCGATGCAGTAGTCTGGAAGCTGACCTTTTCTGTAAAGACAGAGGCAAAAAAAGCATTGAGTACTTCAACTTTTTTCACATCTGTCACAAGGTTGCCTCCTCTATTCTGTAAGGGGTCCACACTTTCCCTGACCTTCTTCTTGTTGCTAACATATCTGTAGAAAGCCTTCTTGTTACCCCTCATGCCTCTTGCTAGCTGCAACTCCAAATATGCTTTGACCTTCCTGATTTCACTCTTGCATGCTCAAATAATATTTTTATACTCCTCCCTAGCCATCTGACCAAGCTTCCACTTCTTGTAAACTTTCTTTTTGTGTTTAAGCTCATCCAAGATTTCTTTGTTAAGCCAAGCTGGTTGCCTGCCATATTTGCTATTTTTTCTGCATATCGGGATGATTTGTTCCTGCACCCTCAATAAGATTTCTTTAAAATAGAGCTAGCTTTCTTGGATCCCTTTCCTCCTCATATTAGCCTCCCTAGGGATCCTGTCCATCAGCTTCCTGAGGGAGTCAAAGACTGCTTTTCTGAAGTCCAGAGTCTGCATCCTGCTGTTCTCCTTTCTTCCTTTTGTCAGGATCCTGAATTCTACCATCTCATGGTAACTGCTGCTCAGGTTACCACGACTACTATTTCCCCTATCAAATCTTCCCTCTTTCTGGAAGCAGGTCAAAAGGAACACGACTCCTAGTAGGTTCCTCCAGCACTTATACCAGGAAGTTGTCTGCAACACTCACCAAAAAACGTCCTGGATTGTCTGTGCTCTGCTGTATTGCTCTCCTAGCAGATATCAGGGTGATTGAAGTCCCTCATGAGAACCAAGTCCTGTGATCCAGAAATTTTCACTAGTTGTCTGAATAAAGCCTCATCTACCTCATCCTCTTGGTCTGGCGGTCTATAACAGATGCCCCCAATGACATCACCCTTGTTGCTCTCACCTCTAAAATTAACCCAGAGACCCTCAACAATTTTTTCTCCATTTTCATACTGGAGCTCTGAGCAATCATATTGCTCTCTTACATACAGTGCAACTCCTCCACCTTTTCTCCCCTGCCTTCCTGAACAGTTTATACCCATCCATGATAGTGCTCTGATTGTGTAAGTTACCCCATCAAGTCTCAGTTATTCCAATCACATCATAATTCCTTAACTGTTCCAGGATTTCCAATTCCTCCTAACTAATGCAATCCTCAAATAAGGGAGTAAGAAGGTAATTTTCTTCTGTATATAGCATTAATGAGACTAGTACTGGAATACTGCATCCAATTCTAGTGCCAACATTTTTAAATGATGTTTTAAAACTGAAAAGGGTGCAGAGAAGAGCCAGCTGAAGAAAATGTCTGTCAGTGAGAATTAATTAGCTCAATTTGTTAACTTATCAAAAAGAAAACTGAGAGGTGACTTGACTACTATGTATAAGTAACTTCTTATGGAGAAAGCCTGATAGTGGCAGCAGCAGTGTTGTTTGTTTGTTTGTTTTAGTTTTCCCCTCTAAGAATAGCTTAGCCAGAGTTCAGCAATTAAACACCTGCGGCTGGCCCGCATCAGCTGACTCAGGCCTGTGAGGCTTAGGCTGAAGGGTTGTGAAATTGTAGTGTAGCTATTTGGGTTTGGGCTGGAGCCTATGCTCTGGGACCCTACAAGTGTTGTAAATGGGAAAAGACACAATATTTGAGTTCCCCAAACCCTCGTGGACAGAAGCCTTGAACAGAGGCAGTACCAAGTAAACAAGAGATGCCGTATATCCCCACTTTTTTGTACATAAGATTACTCATCGACATGCAGTTACTCTAGTGAAAGGTGAAAGAAAATGGAGACCAATCAATTTAATCCATACTATCATGGTTTTGCAACTAGCTGCACCTTTGTCCTGTTACCGCATTGGTATTAGGCCTCTTGTCCTTTCTTGTCCTTTCTTCCACTCCTAGATTGGGATCTGCACACACCAAGTGTCTATGCCAACTGCTTAGTTCCCTGCATGTTCAACTTGGTTGAGGGCATCTGCATTACCCCTCCTTTAGGAACTTGGGACCACAGATAGTCACCAACAACCTTCTTAAAACAAGGTATTTTTATTTAGCAGTTGGAACAAAGACTGAAGCAGCAGGGGGAAGCAGTGCTTAATTTGTAATAAAAGAGTGGCTGGGGTTCAAGCAATTTTTTTACTTTTAAAACTGACATGGCAAGTGGTGGTGCCAGGGCAATGAACTGTCAGGCTTAGAGGAGCCCCGGAACAAATTAAACACTGGGGGGGAGGATTTTACAATAACATATGTAAAATTGACATATGTAATCTCCTGCAATGTTACATCTCAGTACAAGCTACATCAGATAGTTTTTCCTACTAAATTACAGGACCAGAAGAGAACCCACTTACAGTCTTCTAGAAAAGCTCCTGTGTACCCATCTCATTCTCTGAATCTGACCCACCATGTTCAGACCGATTTCTGTACTCCCCAGGGCAGTAGTCTTAGACCCAAAAGTGTAAGCAGTTAGGTAACTATTAGAAAGAGTTCCTATCTTTCTCTAGGTTACTATGCTGACTGTGCTAACTGCACAAACCCCTGTAATGAAATATCCACACCCATTCATGGGACAGACACACCACAGTAATGACAGCTACAGTCACTGCATTAACAATCACCAAAGACAACATCCCCATGTTTGTCACACATAAACTTGGCAAATATATGAAATATTTGTTTTGTGAAGGATAAGAGGACACTTAACACAGCAGTGCAACAGCAATTGATGGACAGTATATGGCTGCTGCTTTTGCCTTTGTATGTAAAACGCACATGTTTTCTGAATTGTATGTGAGTGATAGTGATTGTAGCAAAGCGCAGACATGCCAACTCTCACAAATTGATCGTGAAAGTCATGATTTCTGAGTAAAACTAAGCCTCACTCATGGGCTCCTGAAAGAACTGTCAAATGTCAGGATTATTTTTCAGCTAAGGCGCAAATAATTTTCCAGTCAGACAGGAGTTACCCCACCCTAAACAAAGGAATGTGGTTTCTCCACTGGGCAGTTGATTCCAAAGTACTTTGAAAGACAATGAGAAGTCATTTACATATCATTAAAATAAAGCTAACAAGTGGGAGGAAGAGACAGCATGGATACATCTCAGTAGGGAAGAGACACTTCATCTGAGATGTAAAGAAGGGGTGAGGGCCAAACCTCAAATAAGCAATTGAATCAACTGAAAAAATATCCTGACATTTGAGAGTTCTAAAAGTGAGGCTTAATTTTACTTAGAAATCCTGTCAGCTGCCCCAGGAGTGGCTGGGACTCCAGCTGTCAGCCACAGATGGCTGCTCCCCTGCTAGCCTGGGAAGTGGGAGAGGGGACCCCACTGCAGCCCCCTCCCCACCTCCACAGGCCTAGAAAGGGTGAAGAACCCTAAGGAGCAGAGGTGAGTCTGGGGCCTGCAGGGGGGCTGAAGTGAGGAGGGTGGGGGCTCATGGGGTGGGGGCTGCATTGATGTTGGATTCTGAGCAGATGGGGTGAGTGCTGGGAGGATGAACTGAGTCACCAGGGGGTCAGTAGGGTTAGAGGGTGCTGAATCGATGGGGTGGTGATGATAGGGGCTGGGAGACTGAACTGAGAGGGGACTGAATTGATGAGGTTGGGTGTGAAGGGAACTGATGGGGGACAAGATTAATTGCTTGGCAGGAAACAGGCAGATGGGGGGTGAGAGCTCCTGCAGCAGGGGCCAAAAATCACCTTATCCAGTACATGTGGGTAAGTGGGCAACACTACTTATTACATGCACACACACTGGGGATTCTTGAGGGGGGTTCAAAATCAAGAGACTGACCTAAAAATCAAAATATAATCTTTTTTTTAAATGTCATGATTTTGGGGACAATCTCATGAGTTTGAGGGGTCCAACTCATGATTTTTGATTTCTTAAAGTTGGCAATACTGAAATCTAAAAGTGAAGAATGATGAATCAAATCAGATCTCATGTATTATTGTGGTGGCTTGGGAAAGACGTATTATACGATGCTGGTAATAAACTGAAAAAGGAACAAAATGTTGGTGTCAACATCTTTCACAAAAACATTGTACATGTGCTGTACAAGTGATTGATACCTGTTGTGAATAGTCAGTGAATGAGATGAGTGAATGCAGACTTCACTTTTTGCAGATATACGAAGTATGGTGTATCCTTGTAGTTGGAATGGGGGATTTACACAGCAGATGCCTGAATTCCTTTGGTCAGAGATTTCTCAATGAGGCAATTACATGAGCCACAAGGATCTGTCCCAGCTACAACCGTCAAAACTAGAATCCTGTAAATATACAGAGATACAATAGCAAGAGACAGTCGATATATAGCTAATTTGTGAGGGGCAAAATATGATACAGATTGAGGCCCTGTTTTGCAAGATGCTTGAGTCCCACCTAGAAGCAGCTAAACACCTTCCACTCCTATAGAATTCAATTGGAATAGAGGGTGTTTAGCAGCACCCAAGAGTGGCACAATACTGTAGGATTAAACCCTGAAAGATCTCTCAGAAGGTCATCTTAATGTAAGCCATTATTATTTATTTATTTCATTTTATAATATTAATAATAGGCATCCATCCAAAACACTGGGCACCTTTATAATAAATTAAAATTCACACTATCAAATACAGGCAATAAATATATTCCAACAGCTGGCCCAAATTTACCCACCTCAAACTAATCAGAAACATAGGGCCCACAATTATTCCTTTACCATTCCTACCAATGAAAATAATGGCATGGACTTCAGAATGCAATAATAGTGTTTCATTTTCTCAGGACAGTGGTGCTATAAATGAGTGTTACATTGTACTTATATACATAGAGCTCTGATTTTCATGGAATCTTTTGAGCATGTAATTGGTAGAGTTCAATGATTCACAGCTTTCTAATTCAGCTGATATTTTGGCAAGTTATTAGCCAGCTGCTGTTCATTGAAGCAGATGTTATGAACCACACATAAAATTTTCAAGGTTACAGTTGGTGTACAGAGGGCTCTATTCTACTTTTGTTGTATTCAATGACAAAACTTCCATTGACGTCAAAAGAAGAAACATCAGCTTCAGAAAGTCTGTTGCACAAGTTTACCTCCAGAACTCTATTCTCCCGTATATCTCTGCCCTCATCTCCTAATTCTCCTCTTAGCCCACTTGCTTCTCTTTTCATTGATCCCAGTGTCTCATTCATCCAGTCAACATTTTACTTTTTCTTATCCCACTCTCTGCACTTAGATAAAATCTTCAGTTAATATTCTTTGAGCCCCCTCCCTCTGCTTCTTAAAAAAAACTTCTATGAACAACCATTCTCCAGAGACTATCAGTGACACTGACAAGCCAGAATGCATTTGTTTTGGGAATTGGACCTGATCATGCCTGCAGATTGTAAGTTGTGCAGGGCAGGAATTGGCTTCTTTTTCTAGTATTTTTTATACATTGGAAATTGAAGTGTATAGCCAATATGGGTAAGTGGTGATGCTAAAAATGTGCTATGTTTACCTATAATAAACAGATAGTCACCTCTGTATCTGTAGTATTCCCTCATACTTCTGAATACTTACTATAGGAAGTACCTGGAATAGTGCAGTTATAGAGGGTAGCTAGTTATCTAAGAAAATTGACATATTTTAAAAATTATCACTACTATATAAATAATTTAACCAGAAGATTTATTAATAAACAATATTTTCTCACTGGATTGTCTAGTATTCTTTTCATATTCTCATATCTCATTAATAAAGAAGTACAATGATTGGGAGAGGAAATTACAGTTGTGGGATTTTTATTTTACATTTCTATATTATGTATCTACTGTATCTAAGGTTTGTTTAAAGCACATATCTGCAGTATTTATGCACGGTTAAATAACTGCTATCTTAAGATAGAAAATATTCATTCCTGATGTTTCTTCTGTTAACTTCAGTTGAATTAAAACAAGGGTTGAATCTAGCTCTACACCTTCAGAATATGAAGTAACTTTTAAGAAGTGTAAACACTAACAGCCAGACTGCTAGTATCGGTCCACTATTTTTTCCCCGAATTTTCAGTCCTTTTCAGATTATATCCCCCTATTGAACCATGACTGTCATCTCTTTTGAAGGACCTGATTTTTCTAACCTACCCCCATGCAAAAGTGTGCTTAACTGAGAATATAAATGATCCAAATAGGCAATTGCTCATGCATCTAACTGGCCATTGGCAAAGGCAAAAGCATGAGCTGCGTGTGCAGTAGTTGCATTTATAAGTCAAGTGTACTATTATAATTACCTTTGTCCATAGGCAATTTGAAAAAGCAGACTATTAACATCCACTGCTTTGTAATGTCATACAGTGACCTTTTGCTGGATATTTTCAGCAAGTCCCAGTGCAATTGTGATCTAGTGTATATTGAGGCAGAATAGCAACAGTCCCACTGCAACTGTTCAATTTCTTTTAATGTTTGGTATGCAACAAAGTGCCAAAGTCTCAAAAAAGCTTAAATTAAACTAAAAGATTACAGACCAGATCCTGTGAAAACTCATTGAAGGAATATGATTTGAGGACATACTTTATTGAAGTGAAGACATAATGGTCCATGGAAACATGGTCCGAGACATAGGTATCTGCATGGAAGAAGGCACAAAAATGCACGTGGGAGAAGAAAGTAACAGAGGTGATTAGGCATGTAACTTGAACTGATGAGAGCAGAGGGGTACATGACAGCTAAGTTGCAGAAGGCATTTACACTGAGGATGAGCACTAAAATATTCATTTGTGGTAAGAACCTTTAGTGTGACTGTAACAAAATTATTTTGAGAAACTCGTAATTTTTGTTGGTGGGCATATCTAGCAGGACAAATGGATGCACAGCTTTGCTGTACAGTATTCTGAGGCTAAATGTAGTAATGGTCTGCAATTAGGGAACATATTTGAAATCTGTACTAGTTTCTTCTTTGACTGTCATTTTTTCTGACTGTATTTAATCCAATGTTATAAAATTATGAGAATTTTCTAATATATAGCTTTCTAAAATCCCTGTAGATAATTTTTTCAGGTGGTCGTTTAGAACTGATTAATTTAGACAGCCTTAGTTATCAATGAAATATTTGTTCCAAAGAATCGCTAAGTTGGTGAGAAGCAGTGACATCCACAGACCATTTAGATAAATTACAGGTGCGTATTCACATTGCAGTTTCCCACAGGAAATCCCATAATCAAGAACTATGTGTTGTTTAATAGTGGTATGAAAAGTGAAGTTCACAACTGAAGTGAAGAATATAGCAAAATTAACTAACCAATCCAATTAAGATGTAAATTAAGATATTCTTTTCCAGTCTTTTCAATCTATAATAATCAATATGTCATATTCTGCATGCCACTGACAACTATATACAGCAGACAGCTAGAAATATCCCTTGTTAATTTCTTACATCTTTCCTTTCATATTGAAATACAGATCACTGACAATGTTGCATCTTCAAAACTACAACATGCACTTCCTTCTTTGAACTACAGTGCAATAAATCATTATATCCTTAATTTCTTTTTATTGCACAGTGTTAAAAGGTTCTTACTATATTTTCCCTATACACTGATCAAAATGAACTTCACAGAACATTTATTCTATTTGCCAGATGGTCAGTTTCATCCATCTATGAAAGACACCAACTCCTTTATCTGGCAAAGTTTTACTGAGTATTTTAAATTCACAGTTTCATCTGTGTTGCATTGTTTGTTTTTTGTTTTGTTTGTTTTTCTTTTACAACAATAGAGGAAAGAAGCATGTATGAGCTGTATTTGTAAAACCTGAATGTGTGTTGGTAGTCACAGGTTTGAACAGATCAAATTATAGCCTACACACTTACTTTAATTACTTTTTATACGCGATCTGTATGAGATAATTATTCACTGTTCTGTTTGTTTACTTAATCAAATGCTGTATTTCCTTTCTGCATTTCAATGTATAGTTGATGCATGTCATATAAGTCTCATGTGTATTATTATGTCAGTCTGCTTATTTCAATTGTGAAACTGCCATAACCCCTTAATATTTACACTCTGAACATCAAACAGTTTTGGCCAGCACAGAGTAGCTCTTGGCCATCATTAGCAAGTAAACTGTTGCTATTTTGACTAATGTAGTAATTTAAACTCTGACAGGTATTTGAGTGCTTAATGAAACAGACTTTCCTTATTTTATCAAAACAGACTTTCATTAGATTTCCTATTATTACATTTGTAGGTTTTTTTGTTAAATCTCTGTCGTGCAAAGCATCTCCGTAATTAGGATATTTGGGATGACATGACTGGAATTTTAAGTGGCACCGGTGTTTAAAAAACAAAATTGAACAGGAAAGCTTGCTGTGGTCTATAGAGCACTGTTTTTTGCCATTTTTCCACTTTTCCACAATTTTTTCTCTCACTAATAGTTATAATTCTTCCCTAACAAAGTATTAAATAGTTACTGCTGGACTCCAGAGTGTTTGATTAAGGCTAGATTGCCAATACAGAATGAATGTTGGAGATGCAAACAGCCACATGCCAACCTTTCACACATCCTCTATACCTGTGTTCTGGAATACCATATTCAGCATTCCTTCGAAAACTTTGTATAACTGTCTTTCAGTCCCTACGCTTGTGTATTTTAGGGGGTGGTGGATGAGCTGGTATTACCAGTTAATATTAAGAAATGGATTGCAGAATCACCTGAAGATTATCTGTTCTATTCATTCCCTCTGAAGCACCTGGCATTGGCCACTGTTGGAAGACAGAATACTGGGCTAGATGGACCATTAGTCTGAACCAGTATGGCCGTTTTTATGGTCTTATTTTAGTGGCCAAAAGAGTTATTTTGTGAAAATGGAAATCTGCAATTTCTCTCATACGCAAACTGGCTTAAGGAGCTCTCTACTATTTCATTAATGGAAATAATGAGTCTGACTAATAGAAATGCTTGGAAAACATATGAGAATGTCTGGTCACATGAAACTATTGCATACTTGTGCAGTTTAGCATACTTTATTCTCTAATACTCATAGTTATGTTCTCATTTATCTATTTACTCTTTTTAATAATTGATGCATATCCTCTCTGGGCTCAGGGGGTCTCTTTGTTTTTTCCAGGTTTTGCAAATAATGAGAGTTTATTTTCTTATTTGTATACTATTTCCATCTTATGCATGTATTGATAGAGGTATTCTTTTGTTTTTATTTTTATAAATACAATAAAAATGGTTGAAAACAGTATTCAGTTAGTTGGACACATTTATCTGAATTAATTTATAAATTTTGTTTTATTTTGAAAAGTAGTTTGATTAAATAAACAATACTGTATAGACATTAAAACACTGGGCTCAAAGATTTTCTGATGTCAATATACAGACAAACTGAGATGTCAGCTCTCACCTGACTACATACAGTTTACAATGGCTTCTACAACAGGGATTTCTATGAAATGTTAGCATTCACTCTTTTCCCTAGTTAGGGAGAAATCCTGCAGGTTTTTCTAAAGCCATATGTCCACTTTGGTTATGTGACTTCCAATTTTGTAATATAACTAATCATTTCATCCCCCTGTTTCATTCCCATGATTTTAAATTGGCAAATATCCATCTTTCAGATGGGCTGGGAAAAAGAACAGGTTCTGACTATTTATACTTGTTAAAGATCCTATGACATGTTTGGAAAGGTACCACAGAAATGTATGTACAGTCAACAAACAGGCAGATCATCTTGCAGTTTCAAGAGGCTCCAACTGTTTTCAATGCGGTTTTCACCTGAGCTTCAGAGAACTGCTCCAAAGTACACTCTATTATCTAGTCCTCTTATACTAACACATAGATCTTAGTGACCCCTACTGCGTCATAACCTCTCCAAATTCAGTAACTACTTATTAACAACACAATCTTAACAATCTTAGTCATAATAAGCTGCTATATCAAAGGCACCTACATTTAAGGTTCTGTCCACTTGTTTTCTTTGGTCTCAAATTGTTGATTTCTCTCTCCCTTCTCCCATTTTGATTAACAGAAAAGGCCAGCCTGCAGCTTGCATCTGACCTTGTCCCTAGAATCCCTGCTTCTTCAAATTAACCCTTAACTATGTGGTGTTTTATTTTATTAATTATTATTATTAAATAACTATTTTATTAATTCATAGTGGTTGAATGCAATTAGCTTGATCAACTTCTGGGAAAAAACACCCTCCAAATCCAGGGCCAACAGGGCTAGGGAAACTCTTGACAATTGTACACAAACAATACAAAGCCTAGTCTGGCTAACTAAATGTAATTACTTAATGTCTAGAGGTCATAAGAACGGCCATACTGGATCAGAACAATAGTCCATATAGCCCAGCATCCTGTCTTTCAATAGTTGCCAATGCTAGGTGCTTTAGAGGCAATGAACAGATCAGGTAATCATCAAATGACCCAACCCATATCACTCATTCCCAGTTTCTGACAAACAGAGGCAAGGGACACTTCAAAGCATGGTTTTGCATCCCTACCCATCCTGACTAATAGCCATTATGGACCTATCCTTCATGAACTTATCTAGTTCTTATTTGAATCCTGTTATAGTCTTGGCCTTCACAACATCCTCTGGTAAAGAGTTCCACAGATTGAGTCTTCATTGTGTGATGAAATACTTCCTTTTGTTCCTTTAAATTTGCTGCCTATTAATTTCTTTTGGTGACCCCTAGTTCTTGTGTTATGAGAAAGCAAATTCCTTATTTACTTTTTCCACACCAGTTATAATTTTATAGACCTCTTTCATAACCCCCTCTTTTCCAAGATGAAAAGTACTAGGCTTATTAATCTCTCCTCATAAGGAAGCTGTTCCATGCCCCTAACCCTTTTAGTTGCCCTTTTTTTGTACCTTTTCCAATTCCAATATATCATTTTGAGATGGGACGACCAGATCTGCATGCAGTATTCAAGATGTTGGTGTACCATGGATTTATATAGAGGCAATATATTTTTTCTTATTATCTATCCCTTGCCTAATGATTCCCAATGTTCTGTTAGCCTTTTTGAGTGCCACTAGAAACTAACTGGATGTTTTCAGAGAACTATCCACAATGACTCCAAGATGTCTTTCTTGAATGGTAACAGCTAATTTAGACTCCATCATTTTATATATATATAGTTTGGATTGTTTCCCAATGTGCATTACTTTGCATTTATCAGCATTGAATTTCATCTGGTCAAGATGTGGCTCTGCACGTAAAATTCCTGGGTGCACAAACTAGCGCATGTGCCATTAGGCTGAAAATGATAATTGGCATCCTGCTTTAATGCATGATCCTGAAATTGATGGATTATTGTGGAAGCAAATGAAGAAAGTTAGTGCACCTTGGCACACCAGTGGACATTAGGGTTACATGTGGAAATACAAACACAATCTGTGTGCGGTTGTCCACACTAAGCGTGAATATGTAGAAATTATTTTTACATGTGACCTGAGGAGTATTGATGAACAGAAGCAAAGTGGATGGATAGGCTTTTATGGGAAAAGAGCAGGTGTGGTCCACACATTACTGAGTACTGTAGCTCTTCTTCAAACAAAACTGGCAAATGGCAGCAGCCATTTTCCCAGAAATATGTTACCTGGACTGCTCAAGATAGTTTGCCACAGATTTTAGGTCACAATACAGCTCTACAGGTACAGCAAAAGAAGGGTCCATTGTCATAAGAACACAGATCCCATGCCATCACTGACTGCATCAAAACATCACAGATAGTGCAAGTTGCTACTCAAATCACGTTATAGCCCAGCCATAGCACAGTGCTTGCCACAAAGCAAGTAAACAGTAGATATTTTATTGCAGTTTGTTCAGTACCCATAAACCAATCCACTCTTCCAGATAGAAAGGAATGGGTGCATGTCACTCTAGATTCATATTGATGTATTTACCAGTGGTTAGACTGCCACAGAAGAATACGGATGTTGGTTTTGAGTGCAAAAATAATGTACAATAAATTTCACTCTTCTCCAGATATAGCACTATGCTATTTGTTGAAAGAGGAAAATACATAGAGGTGGAGTTGGAAAGGCAAAATTCATGCACACAAGACCCTTTCAGAGAAATAATACAACACACATGGACAGCTCAACATATCTGAAACACAAGGGATCCTAAGAAATGTATCAGTCCATTGCTAGATATAAAGAGTAGAATTGTTAATAACGATGCAGAAATTATTAATCAATATTTCTGTTCTGTATTTGGGGAAAAAAGTCCAGATGTATTCATATCCTATTAAGATTAAATAGTTTCCATTCTAACAGTAACTCAGGAAGATGTTAAACAGCAACTATGAATGTTAATTTTTTTAAAATTGACAGTTATGGCAAAATTTGCATCCAAACGATTTTAAAAGAGCAGGCTGAGGAACTCATTGGTGCTTTTATGTTGTTTTCAATGAATCTTTGAACATTAGGGAAGTTCTGGAGGACTGGCAGAATGCTAATGTTGTGTCAGCATTTTACAAGGGTAAATGGAATGACACAGGTAATTATAAGTCTATGGCCCAGACATGGATCCTGGGCAAAATAATTGAATGGCTGAAACAGGATTCAATTAATGAACAATTAAAGGAGGTTAATACAATAAAGCCAATCAACAATGGTTTATGGAAAATGGAACTTGGCAGATTAACTTTACCTTTTTCATTAGATAGCAAGTTTAGCTGATAAAGATAACAGTATTGATTTAATGAACTTCTCTAAAGCATTTGACTTGGTACCACATGGCCATATTTACAGAATGGACGACTCTATCCTGGGAAGCAGTGACTGTGAAAAACTTCGGGGTCATGGTGGATAATCAGCTGAACATGAGCTCCCTATGCAACATTGTAACCACAAGGGCTATTGTGATCCTTGGATGTATAAAGAGGGGAATCTTGAGAAGGAACAAGGAGGTTGCATTACCTCTTTGTTAGGTGACACTGCTACTAGTATACTGTGTCCAGGTGTGGTATCAACAATTCGAGAAGAATGATATCTGGTGAGGGAAAGCAAAGAATGGTTGCAGGATTGAAAAACATACTGACAGTGATAGACTGAGTTCCTGGAATCTATTTAGCTTGTCGAAGGTAAGGTTAAGGGGTGACTTAATCTCAGTCATTAAGTACCTACATGGGGAACAGACATTTAAAAATAGTGGGATCTTCAAGGTAGCACAGAAAGGTAAGTCCAATGGCTGGAAGTTGAAGCCAGACAAATTCAGACTAGAAATAAGATGCAAATTTTTAACCGGGAGGGTAATTAACCACTGGAACAATTTACCATGAAGACATTGGCCCTTCTTCTACAACCAGACTGAATTCCAAGTGTTGGTCCTAACCTGTTAAAGGCTGTCAATAGGCACTGATCTAGCTGTCTCAAAGATTGAGACATCATTCACAGACCACTGAAACAGGTTTGCTCTACAAACAAGAGAGACCTATGCTTAGTTTCTCAAGTACATGGGACTGAGCATCCTTATCAATATGACTTTGACTTTGGAGCTCCTTATGAAAGGGAATCAAGTAGAGTACTAGCCTCATTATTTTCCAGTCAAAATATAGAATAGCTATTTCATAAGCCTTCTTCAAATTCTAAAGATCAGCAAACAATGACAAAAGTCTGCAACCTTGGAGTGAAGGAGAAAGAAATAAGTCTATTAATATGTATCACTCTTAACACAATTATGTTTGATATTTAACTATCACAATGACATGTAAATAGCTAACAAACTATGTTGTTGATACTGATGGTCATCCAAGCATTGCCAATCATTCATTAATATTCCACAGATATAAATTACTGGATCAACAGTGGCCATAGTCAACAATCATCACATTCCCATCAATCAGGACAATCTTGCCATCTTGCATCTCATTGGAACAGAGAATGTACATAATGGATGCCACTAGAAAAGACTCTATGGATATACCTAAGCTGCCAATCCTTTCCAAACAGACATAACAAAAAGAAGAAATAGCATCCATATTTAATAAATGGCCAATGTAGAAATCAAAACAACACCTACAAATAACCAAATCTTTTGGCAACAATATATTTTCACTGTATGTGGTATATGTAAAGTTACAATGAAAACATTGTTTAGAATGCAATATTTTAGCACTACGGGCTATTGTTAGCACCATGATAACTCTTTATATCATAAGACTAATTGAAATAGTATTTATTGAACAGCTAAGATATATATGTATTGTTTCTGGCACTGTAACCAACTAGCTTACTATGCTGATACATATAGACATTATAAACCTGTTTTCTCTTGCTTATAAGTGTAAACCTTCTGCCAGTTGAGTTGGCATCAACAAGGGCTGGGTTCAATATCTAGGGGATTCCATTGAACAATACAACACAAAACTGGCTCGAGCCCTCACCCAGTAACCTGGAACAATTACACACCACCCCTTGGGTGCCTCTAGAGGCAATACTTCCCCTCTCGTAAGCACAGAGACTTAGTGTGGAAAAGAGACTTTTAATAAAAAGGGGAAAAGTCACACGGCATTAACTTGGGAAAACACTGCAAGCAGGATTTATATGCATAAAACCATGAACAAAACACCCACCCCAGGATACATGGGTCAGTTTCTATTCGCTTCAGATTCTTAAGTCCAGCAACAAGAAGTTTCTTTAACGTGTTCCTCCCTTCACAGCACCCCGCTAACAGGTGTTGTCCTTAGTCAGGGTCAACCCAGAGTCCAAAGGTCATAATAAGGGCACCTTATTCGCTCCACTGTCCATCTGCCTTGCCAGCCACCTTGCTGGCCCTCAACCAGCCTCCCTTCTTGCCACTTGTTGCTCCTCACCCGTTAGCTGCCCTGCTAGCCATTCCACTAGCCGATCTGTCAGCCGCTTCACTGCACACCATCACCTTCTGCTACCACTCTTTCTCTACTATCACCTCTGTGGGTTGGTCTCTTAAGATTCCACCCAGTTCTCTGAGCCTCAGCTCTTAGTGATTGTCAGCTCTTAGGGAACCTCGGTGCTGAAACCGAGCAGGAGCACTCTCCCACAGTAGATGAGTTCAGCCCTAGTAAGCACTTAACAAAACAGAAGACTCCTAATGGAATTTTAATTAGCTCTATCTTTGAACAGTGGAAGGAGAAGAAGGTTAAACCATTCTTGGGTCTCTTAAACACAGCCCATACTTTCAGGCAGGAATAACTGTCCCCCTAACAAGCCCCTATCAATCTTCACAGGGCTCTGGCACCTGAGCCCCTTGCTTAGTCAGTTCAGTGCAGATGATAGTGGCCCTTCAATCAGAACAGGCTAAGCACAGTTCTGCTGCCCTTTGCTCATACAATAGGGGGAACAACATTTCATTACCCCTACATTCAACATTAATGTGATCTGTAACCCAGAACCAGCCAAAGCTGGGCAAAGCAGTTCCACCATGCTGAGCACCTAAGCAAAGTGGGTATGTTCATGCAAATGCCAGCTCAGCAGGGGAAAGTCCATTCAGATCTTGCTTACACAGTACTTTGTTATGATGTGAAAAGCAAAAGCTGTAACATGGCTGCTAATAAAAGAGTTCAATGCCACATTGCTCATCACCAATATATTTTAGTAATAAATTTTACTATCATCTTAAAATTTATGTTTCAGAAAATAAAACACAGGACAGGAGTCTAAGTTACCACAACTCTACTGTGAAACTTAGAGGATCTTAAAGCACCAGCAAACAGAAACTATCACTATGCTTGTCCAACTACTCTTTGTGCAGGAATGACATTAAGCGGGAAATGAAGAGCCCCACTGAATGGCATGCACAACTGAGTGCCTATTGCAATTAAGTATAGGAAGGATTGATCACAACAAGATGAGAAGCCTCCTTACATTCTTTGTAAACAGACCACATAACGTGAGTGTAGGAAGCCACTGTGGCCTCCCCCAGAGACAGAGCCCGAGGGAGGGTGCGAGCACCCTGATTGGACAACACTAGGCCCAGCCACTGAGTCTGCCTGGCAACAAGGGACCCGGGCCGTGATAGGACCACCCAGTCAGCCCAATTGGCGGCAGCGGGGTGGAGCCCTGACAGGAAGGGGAAGTATAAAAAGCCTGGCCCCTGAGCTTAGCTAGGGAGAGACTGCTGCTGGAGACAGACATGCTGCCCCACCAGCAGAGGCCTAGGCCAAAGCCGAGCTGCTGGCCAACCCTGGCCTGGAGACTGGGCAGGGCCTTCGCAGAGCTGGACCAGGCAACCTGGCCAGAAAGACTGGGCTGAGGGACCCTGAGACTGGTCCTGGACACCGGAACCCTGGGACTGGGCTGAGACTCTGGAGCAACCTGAGTGGTGGGGAACCCCTGAGGCGGGACAGGACCTGGAGGAGCTGCTGGCCGCTGAGCCCCCTGAGTTGGGACAGGACTTGGAGGAGCTGCTGGAAGATGAGCCCCTCCCAGCGTACAATGACCTAGAGGAGCTGCCCCTCGAAGAGGAGCTCCCTGCCTTACTGCTCGTAGATGAGGAGGGACTGATGGGCCTACCCCAGGCGGACTACCCTCGCAGCATGGAGAAGGCAGGTACTGGAGCCAGCGGGGAGGAAGTAGCCCAGGGGCAGCCATGGCGTGTGGCTGAATCTGCGGTGTAGTTGGTGTGTTGTGGTGGGAGCCCTGCTGACACAGTGGCAGCTGCTTCTGCTGCTACTAGGGCCCTGGGCTGGGACACAGTGGAGATGGGTGGGCCTGCGTCCCCCTACTCTTCCCCCTTTTCCTAGCCACCCTGAGAAGAGTCTCTCTCTTGTGACTGCTCCTGGAGCTGTTGCTCTTGCTTGCTTGCCCTGATTGAGGGCCTGAGCGATAAACCACTGCTCACCCTGCCTAAGGGTTGGAGCAACTGACTCCTTGCTCGCTCGCCCTGACTGAGGATCTGAGCGATAGACTGTGTGCTCACCCAGCCTAAGGGTAGAGACTAGACTGCTCACTTGCCAAGTGTGAGCTATATCCCTGTGTATAGGAAGCCGCTGTGGCCTCCCCCGGAGATGGCCTGCCAACAGTGAGGTTGCATTTCAGTCCCCATTCCTAACTTTCTAGTTTTCCTCTAGTCTCCAGTTCCATTGCTCTCCTCTTTACTTTTGTGTCTTATGAAGCAATACAATACTGGTTTAACAGTGCTCTCCATATTCTGTGAGGGGATCAATAGTGCTGCTATACCAGCACCATCAGAAAATATGCAGCCTAAGAAAAAATCTGTTAGTATGAAAGAGATCTGTTTAAGCTACTTTAATCAAAAGCCAACTATTTCATTTTAATTCATTAGTTCTCCAATATGATCTAATTTGAGGCATCTTTAGGGAATCTAGCTACTTCAACTACAAAGAAATGTTTCTATCAATGAGTTATAATTTTAATTTTCACTAAAAAAAATAAAGTAGATGCTTATGATTTATTGTAAAATAACAGAATGTCTCTTCCTTTTAGATAATAAAAAATAAGATGACTTATTTTCCCAAATATAGTCTGACCCAAGCCAAGCTTCCTGTCGAACTTTGAACCATAGCAAGTCTTTATAAACTGATTAAGAAAAAAAGTGGAAAAATAAACACTCTTTGTTTTATTTTTTGAATTTCTTGCTTGGAGTTATGTAGTCAGGATTAAATTTGCAAAGAAGCAGTTTGCTGGGATTTCAGGCAGAGAAATATTTAACAGCATTATGGAAAAATTTGTAGAAAATATTGTTACAGACATCACAGAATCTGTAGAGACCAGTCCAATAATATACTTCCTTATTATTGGACATAAAAAAGTCAAGTCAAATTGTCAGCTGGGGGAAATCTCTGCAGCAATTTGTACCTGATGAGATTTGGCCCATTATGTCCAACTGGTGCGGTAAAGCTCAGAACCCAGTTCTGGACTGATTAACTAGCTATAATGAACTTCCAGAGTGAAACCTTAAAATGAATAGAGGCAGTTTACAGCATTCTTGGTGCTATTGTTCAACCTGCCTGCAGATTCAGGCAGATATCATTGCTGTTGTCAGTTGATGGCTGCGTGTGTGTTTTCCCAGTGTGTATGCTGTCCCAGTTCTGCGCAGGTAACCAAGACACCACTCCATGATTAAATTATTCAATAAGAGCACAGATCCTTTTGGCAACGAAGGCACCCAGCCAGGTTTATTGTCAAACGAGCACAGCAGAAAGCATCCTATATGTGCTACAAGTACACTTAATATTGTGTGCCCCTGACAATGGTACTGGCTCAATAAATGGTGGGACTTTCTGTTCCCCACTCGGCCAGACAAAGATGCTTCCTCTGAGACCCTCTTTTATACATTGATACAAACAAGTTGCATATTGCCCCTCTGATGTGTGTAGTTGCCCCTGACATGGCAAGGTACCACCCTTTGATATGGTATGATTCCACCCATTATCTTATAATCAATGGTTCAGTCAAAACATCTTTATTCATCATATTAACAAGACATTTCTATCCATTATAGTGTCCTTTGGAGAGGTCAGTATTTGGGGTATTTGGATGTCCTGGTACCTTTCTGGCACTTCTGGCCTAGCACTTCTTTTGAATGTGTTTGTTATACCAGCTCTGTTCTTGCCAGTTACTGGAGTTGCAGCATTCACAGCATAACTTCTGCTCCCTTTGCTTTCTAAGAGACTTGACCATTACTTTAGCTCAGGCCTCATACCTGACCTGTTATACTAGGCCTCATGTCTCAGGTTCTTACTTTCTACTACAATTGAAACATTTTCTATCTGATTCACATTTTGAAGCAAACTTTCTATACAATACAGTAAATCATAGAAGACCAGCTATTAGATACCACACTTTCTTGTTATTAATGTTCTTTTCAAACCAGATAAAATATAGATTCTATTTTAGGACAAATCTCAAAATTACTCACTGGCTGGATCAGCTGGCTTCATATGGGGAGCTACTTAAAATTGCTGAGCATAATGCGAAAATAGAACAACCTTTTGGAAAACTAAAAATGTATTGTTGGCCACAACATTTCAGTGATCTTCTTTGCTTTGAAATAGCACTTTCTTCAAATGTGCTATATAGGAAAAACAGGCTGATATAGATTTTTGTACCCTGCAAGAATTCAAAACTTCTACTAGACATCCTAGAAGTTGTAAATGTAATTGAAAGATTATTTCCCTAAAAGTTATACTTGATTTCACCTACATAATTTACACAAAGCTGTGGAAGAGGTGCAGTCAAAGCTATAACAGGTACACTAGCATTTTAATAAAATTGGTCAACTAAAGAGACATTTCAATAGTCTACAATTCTGAGTTTAGTCTGTCTGAAATATATAATATATCTTATGGTCCAGTTCAGTGTAATTTGTTACAGTAAACTGTGTACTGTACATATGAAAAAGTCATAGTTCATCTTAACTTTATACTGAATATACAATACCAATTTTAATTTGTCCTGTATATTCATATAACAATGCAAAGTATTATATTGCTTAATTGTGAAATACAAGTAGTGCATTGAGAATGCTTTTTAGTATCTGATTCTGGTTCTACAGTAGCTCATGACTTTCCGGAATTTGAGGAGTGCTGTTTATTTGTATCTGCAGTATTTTAATTTTTGGCCTTTTGAGTTGTGATTTCCCAGTGCAATATGTTAATGTATTTTGCATTTGTGATAATGGTAGAACTGTAGACCTAGGAGCTCCCAGGAAACTATCTTACTTCAATTTCTATTGGTCTGGGATTTAAGATGAAGGAACTCTGTGTTCCACAAAATGATGTCGGAGAACATTAACACAGAAATTATCATTCAAGAAGGGTTTGGACCCTGGAGTGTTTTTCTTCACTGGGGTGAAATTCAGCTCTGCTGTAGGGGGCAATTCAAGGCCTTCTGTACCACTTTAGCCCACAGAAGTCTTGCTTAGACTAGGATATTACAACACAAGATTAAGACGTTGTAGCAGCTGGCATTTTAAACACAACTCTCAGTTAACCTGAGGCACCCATGCTATTTGACAACAATGGTAAACATGACTACCCTAGTCTACACAGAGAGCCAGATCCTCATCTGGGGTAAATATTTGTGGCCAATTGACTTCAGTGAGGAAGTGGCCCTGAGGTTTTTAACATCATGAGGAATCTTGGTAACACATTCATATTCTAATGCAATTAAATTTCCCAGTGTAAAGAAGGCTAAGTGGCAGTGCAGAAGTGACTTTACACCTTCTGTGCACTACAGAACTGATATGCATGCCAACCTATGCTTGCTATCTGACCTCGGCAAAGCACTTTACCTCTCTGTCTGTTACCCTATCAGTAAAACAGGAATAACAGTGCTCACCTACATTTATTAAAAAAAACTTTGAGGTCCATAGATTAACAGTACTGATATGAGAGATTTTTAAAGTTGCTCTAGTTCACATAAGATGCTCAGAACCAGAGACAGCATCCAGCCATACAGTTGAAAATGCAAACGTACAGGGGCAAAATTGGCAAAGATTTTATCTGCTTTAAATCAGAAAAACAAAAGTGGTGACAGTATTATAATGACTAGACATGAATAATAATAAAGTTAGTTTTAAGTTTTTAAGCTTTCTGATAAGTAGTAAGTAATGATAGTTTAGAATAAATTTGAGTTAGAAATCAAAATGGTGGCTGAGGAGGTCATGAGGTAGAGGGAGAAGAAACAAAATGGAGGTATTGAGAAACTGACCAATAGCAGGAAGGCAGGATGGGGTGAAATAAAGTTCACTCCTGATACCTGAAAGGAGGTGTCCATAAGTGAGAAGGTGGAGCAGGGTGGAATCAAGTTTCGTGTAATCAAGAGAAGCTCATTAACACATCAGATAGCTGATTGGTTAAAGGTGGCATCATCTTAGAGTAGAATTGGGGGAGGTCTGAGTTTGAAGTAAACAAGGTAAAACTAGTTAGCATAGTGGGCAAATGATTGGTCCAAAATGATCCCACTCCTGAGTGGGAAGAAGTTGTTGACTGGTTGCTTTCTTAATGTCAATCAGTAAGAATCTGTAAAGGTCAGAAACTGTATATAGGGCAAAGAGCTGACAGGTTTGAGGTTGGGTAATTGTGATGGCTGAAGAAGACCTGTGCAGCAGCAGATGATGATGGACGACGCCGACGATGCCGACCTGGATGACGACTGCAGTGAAACTGCTTTCTGACAGAGCAGAAGGATCCCTGATGAATCAGAGGGATTAAGTTGAGGAGTAAGTATGAATTTCCTTAATAATAAGGAATGTATGGGAATTACTATGATTGCCTGGCTCATAGAATGTTAGTTAGTTTATAATAGTGTTAGTAGTAGTGTTACAGTAATATTACAATAATATACTTATGCATGTGTATTTTGCCACAGAGTAATAAATTTGATATTGCAGTGTGCTAAAGATTTATACATATGTATGCAGGATTTCTCTGTTATGCTGCTACATTGTGTGTTATGCCCTACATAGTTAAGTATACATAACATTGTAGCTTATGCTAAGGGAATACTGTATTGTGTTATGAATGCTGTATTGCAACCTTATAATTTTGTTATGTGTAATGGTATCATATATAGCTTATAGTGTTTTGTATTGTTTTAAATGGATTATTTCTGTTTTCAATTTCAAAAACCACTTGTATTAGAAGTAGTAGTTAATAAAGAGACATTTGTTTTCAAAGAACTTACTATATAAGTGTCAATCTTTTGCGTGGAGGGCTCTATCTGTGTCCTCTCAAGGACAAACTGAGGCAGGCAGGTCTGGGGAGCTTTTCAGTGATTATAAATGGAAACCCTGGTAAACTCTTGTAAATCTCCTAGAGCAGACCACAGTAATTACCCAATTTACCCAACTAAGGTTGGGAGCAATTTGTTTAGTATACCCAAACCAGCATTGGGTCTTGTGGATCCCAGAGTTTTAGGGTAACAGCACTATGTAAGTGCAAAGAAATTTTTATATATTGTTCTTGTGCCAAAACTGCCCCATCTGAACTTTGAACTGTACATAGACTAAACTAGGCACGACACAAGTGCCTGTTTTATATCTTCAAATGCTAAATTACATTCTGGTGCCAACTGAAAAGGTTTTCTCCCATCCTCACTGACCATATGAAATGGTTTTGCTATGCTGGCAAACCCGGAAATAAACCTTTTCTGCATCTGTTTATTTGGAAGCAGCTGGCTTTGTACTACCTCAGTTTTATTTATCATTGGAAATTCCTGGTTCACTGATTGTCTCACTGAGGTAGATCTCCTCTTTCTGAAACAGCTCACATTTCTTTGGGCTTAGTTTCCAATTCACATTTAAGTCCGATTACAGCCCATTTGTTAAAAACCTCATCTGACTCAAAAGATTTAGCATATACTAGAATATCATCCACATATAAATGACAAGCTGGAAGAGGCATGCCACGCAGTGCCCTCTTCATAAAACCTTTTGAAGATCACCAGTGCATTGTGTAATACAAAAGGTATTAATTTAGATGTTCACAGTCATTGTTCTGCTGTAAAAGCAGTCTTCTCCTTGTCTCTTTTGGATCCACTTCTGCATGCTAATATCTACTATAAGAACCAGTCAGGAAAACCCTATTAGCTCTTCTAAAGCTTCTAGCCTGTTCTCTCATCTCTGCACAAGATAAGAATCCTTTAATGACAGTATTTCACTTTCTATAAACCACATAGAATCTAATGCAGCCATCTTTTTTTCTTCAATGAGAACAAAGTATGAAGCTGAAGGACTGATTGAAATTATCTGGAGAGTAGTAGTGAAGAAACTAGGTTGAAGAAATTAATCAAAGAAAATTTGAATCTTCAATCTGTCTATCCACTAGATAATTTTTTAATTCTGTTCTTTCTTATATTGGGGAAATAAAAGCCTCAATTCTTTTATTGCTTATTTTTTTTACCTTTTTTGTACACCTGAACTATTTCACTGAAGTACATCTTTTGTACACTTCATGGTGTCTCATACTATGTGAAGAATAGCTGTGTCCTTACTTTTAAGGCCTGATCTAAAGTCCATTGAAGTCAATGGAAAAACTCTCATTGATTTCAGTGGGCTTTGGATCAGATCCTTAGAGTTATATTCCACCACTTTGTCCCTCATTTGTGTCACACTTTAAAAATTCTTAACCTCTTTCTGTCTCCATCATGCTAACAGGAAGCCAAGGGTTGTACATAGGAGCATGGTCTTATAAAATGTTAGATGAATCTACTCTAGCAAACTGATTCTGAAGAGGTGATCAGTAACTGTAAAGATTAATAAAGAAAAATCTGTTTACACAGAATAGAATATATTATTATAGTCCTTTAGGTCATCTCTTGCCACAAAAAATATTCTTTACATGAACATCTGCTGACTTTTTTCTTCTGTGAAATGTCAGTATTTTCAATTGCATACAATCACGCTTACCTAGCTGTTGTTGAAGGAAGCAAGTACCTCTTCTATTAACTGCATCTTAAATTCTTTAGTTTAAACAAACTGCTTGGATTATGCCAGCACTACCCTGTCTACTCACATGGGGTTACTTTTCTGCTTACTGCACAAGTGTATATCTTCACCTTTGTTTTCCAGTTTTCTGATCACCCCTTATCTTAGCCTACGATAAAGGTGAAGACTGTTCTTTTTATGTCTGTAAAGAACAAGACAATCACTACATTCTCAAATGAACTCGCACAGAAAAATGCTAAAAGACAACACCGTTCACCTGTAGGTGATTACTTTTCACAAAATGATTACTCCATATCTGACCTCTGCCTTCATCCTCAAGGGAAATCAGCACAATACCTTCAAAAGATGAGCTTGGGAATTTAAACTCCTAACTCTGCTAGACACCAAAAACCACGGCCTTAATAAAGACATTGGATTTATGGCTCATTACAGCAATCTGTAACCCAATAAGATGAAAACAACTTTACAAATCGAAGAGTAACTGCCCACTGCTTCACCTTAAATTGCTTCTTGCAATGTGTACCTATTCCTTATTTGTTCCCATCTTGTATTGAGCTGAATTTGTACTTAGTGTGTCTGAGTACCTTTCCCAGACCTGAAGAAGAGCTTTATGTAAGTTCAAAAGCTGGTCTTTCACCAGCAGAAGATGGTCCAATAGATGAGATAATATCTTTGTTCTTGTCTCTTTTAAGAACATAGATAGCTAAGGCTCTATCCAATAATATATAATTACATTTCATTGATCAGCATCTCAGATGTTCTAAATGGACATAGCAAAAGACAAGACAATGGAGCTGAATATTTTTGTCCCCAAATTGTCATTTTAACATATTTATAATTTCTGTATGTTTATATTTAAATTTCTTACATTTATACTTGAAATTCAGTGGGGTTCAGTTCAGGAATTATTATTTATCTGGTGCATATGAGGCCACTCAAATCTATTACCTCTCAATATGATTTAGGATTCCATCAGTATGTGGTTGGAACAGATTTATCCAGCACTTCTATCTAATTATACTAGAGCTGTCTCAGTCTTGACTGATTTGTTTGGGTGATATTAATGTCTGAATGGTCAAGAATATTTATGAAGATGAATTCCAGTAAGACTGACATATGAACTAGTTTTAGAAGCTTGTTGAGTATTGCTTCTTCTTTGGCAATTAACACTGGTAGTATTATATTGTTTATCATTTTCAAATGTAAACACCTTGGTGGTTTTACATTAACAATAAATTCAAAGATAATCTTTTGTACTTGTTAACAAGGCTTCTTTATATTGTCTGCCTAATATCACCAAGATGAGTTCCCTGATCCATAAGAGGCTATGGGGATGTTAGTAAATAGTTTTGTTACCTCTGGGATTAATTATAATTATTCTGTATTTTCCCAGCCAGTGCTTTTATCAAATTATAGCTGATATCATATGTTGCTGCCAGAGTATTACATTACATGTAATTTCTTCATCTCGTTCCACTTATCAAGTCTGACCATTGATTCAGTGTAATTTCCTTTAGATTTATGCTATATTTGCTTACCTACAAAATATTAAAGATACATGCTTGGGCTATGTTTCAAATTTGCTTTTTCTTGTGTATCTGGTCATTTCCTGCTTTGAGATTCTGCCAACTTAATCGTTTGTTCTGAATACTTTATAAATTGGAAACAATCAGGGCTGTTTATGAAGCCTGATTATGAAATCAGATTCTTATTTAGATCCAGAGAACTACATCTGTTTTAGTCTTTAATCAAAACTGAAGTATGTGTTTGATGCAGATGTTCATTATGTATGAATTTAAAAGCTGATTTGGTCTCTTAATAAAGGATGTAAAGACTTGTATTAATACAGCCTGTATTTTATAAAATATGTATAGTATCTAGTGCCCTGGATCAGCATGGGCACTTGAAATCTTTATTAATAAAAGGAGGACTCCCTTCCTCCCTAGCCAGGAACATCAGGGGAGCAGCTGACAGGCACAATCCCTGAAATGATCCTCTTCAGCAAGAGCCCACCAGTGGGGACACTACTTTTTCAAGTAAGTTGGTGATGCACTAGTACTGGCTGACAATGACCATTCAGTTAATTACAGAAAGTAGTTGCACTACCGTGAATGATGTGTGTTACACATAGACATCACACATCTGTTTAGGTCAAAAGCCATTTACACAGTTACACTTGTGCATATCCAGAATAATTTCATTACCTTCAGTAGAGTTGCTTCAGATTTACATTTGCATCAACTAAGAGCAGAATTTGGTCTTCTATCTGTTATCCTCAAGGAATGCCACAAAGTAAACTGAGCTGTATAAACAGATTAAAATCAAGAGAGAGATGGAAGGGATCTATAAGGTCAACTAGCAATCTCCTTGTCAACATGTGATAAGTCTCCTACAGTATATTTTCTAATGCATAGTCCAACTTAATATAAGCACCACCAGTAATGTGAATTCTCTTGGGAGTCTTCCCTCCAAGGACTTTTCCACAACCTAAAAAATCTGCTACGCAAACTTTTCATTTTTTCTCCACACAGTCAAATCCTGTAGCCTTTTGATCAGTTTTGTTCCTTTTAACTGAATTTCTCAAGATTGTCCATATACTTCTGGTAATGTGATTCCCAGCTGAATCACATTTTATTTTCTACTTATCCTTCCAATCTATTCTCATCCTTTTGTATTTCTCTGTCCTGTCTGTCTGAAATCTCAGTTCAGTATTATCAGTGACTTTTATTATGTTGCCTACTTCCTCTTACATCTCACTAGTGCTAATTTCAAATTGAGTGGTTTGGCTGAGCCAGCAAGAAGAAATAGATCAGAACAATTTTCAGCTCTAAACCATTGCCCTGTCATCAGAATAGGGTTTCAGTTTTCTGAACTGATATTGGGCACCATATGTAATTTCCACTGTCTACTCGTGATTATTATCTTTGAGTTATATCGTGGTCCCATCTAACATGACCATGATATACAGGGAATGGGGAGAGGGAATAAAGAGCTCCTCCCATTGTACAACTCACCTAATGGTCACCCTGAGAAGCATTCACTGAGCTCAAAGGCAGAAAGGTGCAGTTTTTATAAAAAGGAACCACAAATTACTTTCCCAGAATACAGCTAGGGAGTTATCAGAAACACCCCATCTCCTAGTGCTAAAAAGACATTAATGCAGCTGCTCAACACCACTTACTATGGGCACAATACAACTAAATATTTAATAGCCAGTGCATGATTAGTCGTACTGTGAATGTTAATTATTTTAAATTTGCAAATGTTCTACTAGTGCTATAGACAGTGATTATGTTGCTCCTTGGTACATTCAGTAATATGGTCTAGAATCTACTGAAGTGGACATGCCAATATTGTGCAGCTTTTATCTAGAATTAGACACGAAAATACTGTGGTGGTGACCATGAGATGGATAGCATATTCTTTCAACTCTGCTAATAGGTAAACAATCAAAAAGGTGCTTCGCTTCTATCGATCATGTTCTCTACAAATGAAATATTCAACATCCAGACAAATCCAAGAAGACATGAACCATCTTTCTTTACTTTTGTGATTTCTTTCATAAGATGTATTCTGTTAGGAAATGCAATAAAAACTGTTTCCTATAAGAAATGTGGGAACATGTTGCTGTATGAAAATTTAATCTGAAAAATGAGACTCCTATCAACAAAACATGCTGTTTCCTTACATTTCTTATGTCATATGTAGTATAAGGTATCATTTTAATAACTTACAGAGCAAGAAAATAGTAATAAATCTGTTTACTACAAGTTATATTGGAAACTAATTTGGAAAATGTTAAAGAATGTTGTCTATGATGTATAAGAGAGGAGATCTAAGTGAACACAGTATTTCTTTATACTCTTGACATGATTTACAATTCACATGAAGTATTATCACTTTTAATGTCTTACAACAGAAAAAAATTATAAATCTTGTATTTATAGCCAAGATGAGGAATATAACTTCCTACTATTTTTCATAGTTGTAGTAGTTATTCCCCCACTCGTAATAGTTACATTACAGATTGTCAGTTTTGTTTAATCAAAGTTGTTTCATAAGCACAAACAGACAATACTAGTTTGTCTCTTAGGTTGGATATTCGTAGGTGGAACATAAAGTTGACTATATTAAGGTTGCCCAAATATTTTCATTCTATAGAATTATTTTCAGTTTCTTATAACTTTGAAGTTTTTACCTTTTCAGCTGGCAACTAGCATCTTTGTTCTCAGCTAGAAAGTTAAAATGGTAAGCTGTGTTCAGCATGGAAAGAGTGGGAAATGTGCATTTACTCTAAGACAAAAATGTGCTTTCATTTGATCAGCTCTAGTGTCACAGCAGGAGGTTCTGGGATTCCAAAATTTGGCAGGAACAGAGCATACATTTTTACAAAATGCCTGATTTAGGAGCTACATTTTCAAAGTGAGTTAAGCACTTAGGTTTCCCTTAAAATGGGACTTGGGCTCCTTAGGTACTTTTGAAATTTTAATCCATAGTCCCTAGATCCTAGATATGTCTTTCAGTTGTCTCCTGAAAATTAGTTTTAATTCAGCAATGTTATAAGGGCTTTATCCATGTAATTTGCAAAAGCACAAGGGATTGTGAAATACTCAAGGTAATGAACTTCCAACATTTCAATGGCATCATGTATGCTTATATATATAAATGAAGTGGAAATTTCTCTTGACTAGATGGTCTCTCAGTATTCCATTGGACTTTCATAAACTTGAGTAGAATTTCCATTTCAGAATGTAAGAGCTTTTGGGATATAATATAAGCCTATACCTCCTTCCATAAAATAGGTGAAAAGTATGTATGGAATGAGGCAGGGCCCAGTCCTATTTTCTTTGATACAGTACTAATAGAGTTTTGCCTCCTTCTGTGGAAGTGTGTATATGAAAGAAGGAAGCGTTCCTGGCTGTCTGAACCTATTCCACGATGCACATAATCAAATTTATTTTTCCTCATTTTTAAGCAGTCAACGTCAGTTATGCAAACTACTCTGCGTAGTTTGTGTAACTCCCGTCCACGGCTGCTGAATCACGCGGTCAGTGTGAACCAGTCCTAGGTTGGTAAATCAGGGAGTGCTTGCATGATGAAAAACAACCATAGTAATGCAGAATTCGAAATGCATCAGTGATTAACTTCAACATTAAAATCCATTCTATCAGCTACTGAGCTGCCCAGAGTCACTCTGAAAGTTTAAAATTTTGGCATGATTAATGAGCCCACAAGCTATGACTTTGTCAAAGATAAATTATGGACCTCAATGAACAGATGTAAATTAGAATTGATTCAATGAGAGACAATGAGGGCTGACATGGACGTGTGCTGGCAAAGGGCACAGTTCAGGCAAATTAATATTTTAACAAAGAAAGTGAAGGCAAAAATTGTTTGTTTTTTTTTCCCCACAAAAAGGTTGGAAAATTTTGTAAATGATTTCATCTACATCTATGAATATGCCACATCTCCTCTCCTTTGGGAAGGAGTAGAGGGAGGAAACTTTCTGAGGTGCTCAGTGTGGAAATTTGCCTAGGTCATTCTGTCAGAGTTGGATGTACATCCCCCTCAAATAGGCAGACATACAGATTTTCTGAGAGATGGCGGAGCATAGGGCTATACATGTAGAAGCCCTGTGTCTCCACAACTCCAGGGACCACCTTCTGATTCCTGACTGTGTGGCTCAAATGGAAACATGGAAACAAATGGGCCAGGTTTTTAAAGGTATGTAGTTGTCAGGAATTAGGACTAGCAAGAGAACTAGTCTCCAAGCAGCCTCATCAGTAAAGCTGGCTTGCAGCAGGCTGCCTGATTAGCCATGCAACCTGATTGGCTGCAAAAAGGCAGAAGCAGTAATGTGCTGGCTTCTCAATGCTCATAACAACTACTGTGACTGTGTTACCTTGTTCCTGGTGCTCCTGCCTTGCACCCAGCCTTACTTCTGTCCTCTCGTGCCTTGAACACCTCCTTCCCTGATACTCTGCTTGCTCTAGTTCCTGATCTCCGGTTTGACCCTGGGCTCTAGCTGCTGACTATGGACCCCTAGCTCAACCCCTAGCTCTGGTACCCAGTTTCAGGCTTTGAATTTTACTTTTGTCTTTGGATCTTGATGACTGATAATGGCTCTGATGCCAGCTAGTAGGCCTATGGCCACTCTGGCTACTAAGCTAGACTGCCTTCATCCCAGTAGGCACCTAATGGGATGTTCATGTTTCATGGAGAGTTAGGTGCCTAGGTGCTTTTGAAAATTCCACTAGGCATTTACCTGCATTCTTAGGTGCCTAAATACACTTAAACTATGCAATTCTGTCAGGAATCCCCCCAATCTGGATGCTGGGGACACAAACCAGCCTAATAATTTTAATTAACAAATATCCAAGCCCCCCAGATATTTATAACAGCATGTACACAACATAAATATGCAGTCTAAAGAACAGCTTTAAAATATTAAAACTCTGTACATTATGCAATATGAAAACCTAATACCTAAAACACTACTACATTATAGGTAAACCCTATTGCACAGATCTCAGCCATGTGGAGAGAATATATATTTCATAGACAGATATCCTGTTATAGTTCAGACACATGATATATGAACATATGCCATATGAATTTGCAGAAATCTGAGTAAAAATATTCTGCTTAAATATTATTCAAGTTATATCTATTTTTGTTCCCTGGGGGATGTTTGTGCTTCTGAGACTATGATTGTAACCTTCAAAGAGGTCTAAGGGACCTAGGTTCCAAAAAGGGAGGAGAAGTGGACTCCATAAAGTCCCCAGTAGACCTGACAGTTGCTATAAATTTAACCTGTAAGTTACACACATAGTAATGGCCAACAGTAAAAAAACCCTAAGATAAGCACCCAATATCTATTGAAAGCCAATGGGAACTGAACTTCTTAACTCTCTTATCCTGCCTGAAATGCACAGCTTATATCTCTTTATTTTTATCCCTTTCTCAGTAACTCTGCTTTTTAACTCTGTAAAGATTGTATACAATTTATACCAAAAAGGGTGTACTATATGCATATTTATTAGCAGATTAATCATAATTATGGAGAGCTGACCTTTGGTTTCTGCAAATTTTGCAAACTTTTAATTTACTGAGGTCTGAATGGACAAAAGTTTGGAATGATTATTTGTCATATTTTAAACTTTTAATCAGCTATTTATTGCAATCAAGTAACAGGAAATACAAGCAAATATGCAAAAGCTTTGCAAGTAGGCACAGTAAAACTTTTTTTTTACTATAAAACACATAGCAAAAACTGTACTGTAGTGCAGGATGGCTTATGTTTTATTCTAGAGTAGATGGGGAGTGATGGCATCTTTACGTACACAGACACAGAGCAATACAATATAAGGATATCTTTAAAGATGTGTCCCGACTAAGTGTTTCAATCAAGTGAGTCAGCTTGTCTGGCTTATAGCAATCCTTGTGTAAGTATGAATATTTTAATAGATGTATGCAGATAATGCATCAGGGACTGTGGCTTAGTATGCCATCTTCATTCCATCTTCTGAGCATTATAGCAATCTGAACTATTAACAAAAAGGACAGTCTTGTTATAGGACCAGGTACACTGCCTCATTCATAACAAAAATTAGAATAAATAAAGATGTTTATTTTCACCTCAGCTTTATGCATCTGTAGGAAGGCGCAGTGGCCTTCCTCTGAGCCTGGGCCCCCGGAAGGTCCTAGACAGGCCGGCCGCCCAGTCTTCCCGGCAACCAGACAGCTGGGCTCCGATAGGTCCTGCCAGTCGGCCAACCCGGCAGCAGGGGGGCGGGGCCTCAGGGAGGATGGCCGCCATAAAAAGCAGGCTCCATAGCTCAGAAGGGAAAAGGCTGCCGGCGGAGGCAGACGTAGTGTCTCGCCGGCTGCAGCAAGGAGCTGAACTGCGCCAGGCCTCCATCTCAGGTAACCCTCCCTCAGCCTTAAGGGCCCCGGGGTGACCCCGGCAGCCCGCCTCTAAGGCCTGGATCGGGCCCCCGGGCCCTCTGGACTGGCCGAGGCCTACGGGCCCGAGGCGCTGGGCCCAGCCTCAGGCCTGCAGCGGCTGGGACGAGCCCCCTGAACCGGAGAGCTGGGAGTTCCGCCCGGAAGCCGGTTCGGACTTGGAGGAGCTGCCAGACACCCAACCCCTGGAGACAGGACCAGACCTGGAGGAGTTACTGGAGGCTGAACCCTACCCCCAGCCCTGCGATCTGGAGGAGCTGCCCACGCTACCCCCCGTGGACGCAGAGGGGCTGACTAGCCTACCCTGTGCGGTGTACCCCGACAACCCAGAGGAACCGACGGACACAGGTACCAGGGAACCCGGGGAGGAAGAAGCCCAGGGACAGCCAGAGGCGTGGCTGTAGTAGGGGCAAGCCCAGTCGGCGTGTTGCGGCGGGAGCCCCGCCGACCAAGTGGCAACGCCCGTGTCACTGCTAGGGCCCTGGGCTGGGACGCAGTGGAGTTGCGTGGGCCTGTGTCCCCCCACCTTTCCCCCCGATCCTTGCCAATCCCCAAAGAGTGAATAATGTCCTACACACCCACTTAACTCGAGCACTGCTCCTTGCTCGCCCGCCCTGCCTGAGGGCCGGGGCGAAAGACTCCTTGCTCGCCCGCCCTGCCTGAGGGCCGGGGCGAAAGACTCCTTGCTCGCCCGCCCTGCCTGAGGGCCGGGGCGAAAGACTGCAAAAACTAACATTACCCTGTTGAGCCGAGCTTGTGCCCGCGGAAGGACCGCCAGGACTGGACTGGGCAGGAGTCCGTCCTACAGCATCATTCACAGCTTTACCTAGGTTTTGTCATACTGATCAAGCTGTGGATCATCATTATTTATAATAGATATGGTCTAGGAATTATTTGGGGAACTTCTATGGCCTGTGTTATACAGGGGGATCAGACTAGATGATCACAACAGTCCCTTCTGATATTGGAATCCATTAATTCATTAATCCAGCATAGTGGTTCTACCTTGAAGCTGTGTTGGCATATTCCAACAAAAGTGTTCAAAGCAGCAGCAAAAATGTCACTTCACTGAAAAGCCCAGCAAGCACTGTGTGACTGAGGGGAGGCTCCAGAAGTGCCCTTAGTTAATGAACATTTTTGCAGCTAAGGAAGGTTGTAGTACTCCATCTAAAAATTGTTCTAGAGGTACCATGTTTTACTAGTAGAGTCAAATAGGGATTTTTGCTTATATGAGTTTGTTTAGATTCACCTTCATAGCTATCCCCAGTAGTACAAAGAACACTTCTTGTGATTCCATCTATAATATTTCAGTGAAGCAGAGCAGGTTTTCCTGATACAGGGCAGAACTCCATTTATGAGTGCACTAACTACATTCTCCCTAGAAAAGTAAATCTGTTGCCATTTAGTTTAGTATTGTGAATGGTACAACCTGGTTTGCTGTGGTGCTTTCATGGGACTGCAAACGTGACCTCCATTTTAAATCACGTTGGCCATCAAGTTCCCATCTATTACATTGTTTTCCACCAGTGTAACTTATTCAGTGAAGTTACACTAGCGTGTAACATATCTAATAGAATGGAGAGTCAGGCTGCTTGTTTGTAAAGCCATAATTATTAGCTGACCACATATTTACAAAGTAGAATTGTTGAAAAAATCACTCAGGAGATGATCCAAGACTCAAAAAATGTGCTCTGGAGAAATTACTTTCCACTGGTGCAGAAGTTTATTTGAACAATGATCAACTCTTTTTAAGCAGACCATTTGGAAATGTATATTTTTATTAAAACTTTGAGAGAACAGGAATCTGTTCACACTGGTCAGCATTATCAGTGAGTAATGCATCATCATTCTGCTATTGCTGTGATACTATAATATATCACCAAAGCGCTATTGCTCTAGAGATGAATTAATGCAATACATCATCAAAATGCCATTACTGTGAAGATATATTATTCTTTAATATGGTATCAACTGGCAAAAGCAGGTTCTGTGGATTCCAGCTTACATGGACATAATCAAATAACACAAATAAGTTTAAATAGAACTAAATGCCTTTTTCTTTTAAAAAGAGTTTGTATTAATTCATCTCAGTTAACTGGAGGAGAATAAATATCTTCTATGATGGGAACATTTCAAATAAAACAAACATAAAAGTTTATTCAGAATTTTAACTTCATGAAAATGCATGCTTATATACAATGCATGAAAGAAAACCCTGCATTTGTGTGTCTAAAGAAAATAGAATAAATTAAAGAGAAGACACCAATCACCGCTTGAATTCAACAGGATTCATCATGATCCATGTGAGGATTGATAGGTGTGACATTGGCTTCTAGGAGAGCCACCCTGAGATCACTTAATTAGGGCAAAACTGCAAACAATGGGTCAAGCAAATGCCCAATACTGGTGACTATTCTTTCATAAGATATACCATGTCAGTAACAAACAGCTTCTGATAACCACACTGGTTATTCATAAAACACAGTTCCCTTAAAGTAATCCAGCCCACTGGCTTCCACTCAGACAGCCAAGTAAAATAGGGTGGAGATTACCAAAAATCTTTGTCCATCATATGTAAAAAAGTTCTATTAGTCCCAAAGGATTAGGCAATTATCAAACAGTTCAATGAATATTTCAAATCTTATCTAAATACATGCTTAAAGTCAATGTTTATTAATTAAACTATTTTTTTTTTAAAAAGAGAATATTGATTAAAAATTCATATACATACAGATAAGAATAATGTCCCATAGATCAGTTTCAAAGTACAGATGATACACTGAGTTGAAAGTTCTTTTACTTCTAAGTGGTGAAATTAACTGCTAATTTACAAAAGTCTCTGGAAATAACCCAAACAGTTTGGGAGCCATCAGTCCTTGTTTAGAGCTTTATAGTTAGAATTCTTCTCCAGAGAAATGAAGCAGGATATGAAGACCAAATAGTCCAGATACAGAGTCTGTATAATTTCTTCCATAAGAAATAGCAGGGTGAACCAGTCTCATGACCAGGACCTTCAGCTGGGGACTTGACCTCCCCTGATGAAATAAATCCAAGTTGTCTTAAAATAAACAGGACTGGGTCCAAGGCTTCTTTTATTGTCTTTTAGCAGGCTTCTGATAGGCACTTTGACAGCAGACAGCACAGCAGGTAATCCTTCGGTGTATAATAGGTAATTACTTGTAATTTTGAAGTAACATCTCCTACTTCTTAGGCATACATCGGTAATTATTCACTAAACAGTTAACAGACGGTTTACTTAAACCTTAAAGAGAAATCCAGATAATGATGTAATTACATTCAAGTTTCATCTAGATGTTAATATTCCCTTTTGGTCTCTGAATAAATAAAACAATAATAATAGACAGGAAAGCAGTTTATCTACATCGTTAACCTCTACAAAATCAACATCAAATAACTTTCAACAATACTTTGCATTTCAAACCTTTGGGTTTGCTTAACATGGCTTGGCTAACTATCTACAAGGAATGGCTCCAGTTACCATTTCAGTATTTCTAAACATGTCCTCTAAGGTTAATTTTGGGTTATTTCAGCCTGCTAGTGTCATACTTGGCTTACAAATAAATAAACTTTGTGGGAGGGTACATATTCATAGGTACAATACACACAAAGCACAGAGCAGCACTTAGGCTTAAGGTGAACACACATTTTTTTTTCATTGTCTTATAATTTTGTCAGTGTTTTAGATTTCAGGCTGCAATTTGACAGGTTAAATTTTCAACTCAGGAAACAACATTTCTGGAAAGCTTGAGCAAAATGCCACTCAGCTGGCTCAATGAGTAGGAGAACATGTGGGTACAACCTTTGCAGCAAGAGAGGGAGACATTCACTGAGGTAAACCTGGTAGTTCTTCTACCTCCTCTCCCACTTGGAGTCTCTGGCTCCCATGGGCCAATTGGGGTGGGGAGAGTGCTGATTGGCCACCATTGCCCAGCTACCAGGATTTAACCTGGACCAGGGCCTATGTGAAGCCTCTTTTGCTACTGTTCCAGCAGAGAAAGGAATATGGACTGTTCCAGCAGCAGCAACAGTTGTCTTCAGGATGCAGAAGACAGCAAGCAAAGACTCTGGGACCTGTTGACTTGTGTTTTCCTCACTACCCAAAACACACAGGTTCAGAGACAGACTCTTCAGTTGAAGAAATATGTTGTTTATTCACTGCTTCAGTGAGTGATCAGTCCACTGAAACAGGCACCACAGGAGGTTAAATGCAAGTGCATACCCACATTCAGGGACTTATGTTAAATACATTATAATAAAGTTAATCAATATAAATAGGATAAACACTTTTTCAACCTAGAACCAAGATTAGCTTGCTGACCCAGTTGTTTACCTGATTGGATTGTGTACCCAATTGTTCACCTATTTAGGTTGCTGGCTCAGCTTTTTACTTGGCTGTTCTTTTTTCTTGATAGACAAGCAGGCATCTTTTCACATGTCCCAGCACTTATATACATTCTACATATTAAATCCTACAGGACCCCTATCCCCCAGAGATCAAGTGGTTGTTTCTGTGTCGCTGCAGGAGTCATACCCCTGCACCTGGGCATGGGGACTCTGCCCACCATCAGAGTAGGATCCTTCTTAGGGAGGTATTCCATGCTAGCTCCCCCCTGCCACCATCCCTACTCAAAAGTGGGGGAAGGCCAGGGGCCTCATGAGGAAGCTGATGGGGCAGCCAAGTCCCAAGGTGGTGCAACCCAGTCAGGCCTGCAGCTGCAGCCCACACCTCCCCCTGCTTGTGCTTGGGGTAGGCCAGAAGATCACATGGTGCCACGACAGTGGCTGAAGAAGGCCCTATGTCCCTGGGTGGCCCCACCAGGGCTGGGTTTGTTGGTGCAGTGCCCCCCTCTCTCAAAGCTCCCAGAAGCAGAGGCCTCAGTTGTGCACTGCTTCTTGCGTATGGCTATAAGTACACCCCCATTCCTGCTTTGGATAGCGGGAGGGCTCATGGGGCTTCAGCCAGGGGTACAGCCAGCATCCCTGTGGGTCCCTGCTGCAAGAACTTCTCTGAGGGGGCTGGATGGAATGCCTGGTCCCTTCCCCCCATTCCTCAGGGTGGGGATCAAAGGGTAGGTAGTAGGGGTGCCCTCCCATCAGCATGGAAAGGACACAGCCCTGCCCTACTGGAGGCAAAGAGAGTGGTGGCCTTGAAGGTATGGAAAGGTTCATTTGGGCAGCTTTGCTGTGGAGTTGTGTGCTTGGGCTTGCTGCTTCATGAGCATGGATGTGCTTAGTCTTCCCAGGAATGGAGCTCAGGCAAGGACCGATGGCCGGCAACCAATACTGATGATGAGTCACAAGGCAAAGGCAAAAGCCAGGACCTCGGCTGAGATACTTGGCTTTACCGATAGTGGTGAGTCAGAGGAGTACATTCTTCCCAGATAGGATCCAAAACCAAGGGAAGGATTTGGGTTCCAAATTTGGGGTTAACTAGGGTATGAGCCTCACCGAGGTGGGTGATTGTCCATGGGCCTGCATCTCACTTTCCTAACCCACCGAGAGTCCAGCAAGCATCCTTAGGATATGGTTATGGGGTTTGTCAGTAGCCTACAGATAAGGAAGGAAGGGGTTGCGACACATGGCAGTCAGTGGCAAAGTGCCTGCCCAGGTTGCATCTCCCTCTGATATTCCCCCTCACTTCACGAGTGATCTTGCAAAATCATTGGCATTATAGGCCCACAGACTGGGCAGCCTGAATGAGAAAGGGGGGACCCTCTCAGACAAGGGGGTAACATTGTCACAGATTTGGGGTGGAACTGATATCCCGCAAAGGGATACGGAGCAATCAGAGGGGTCACACCCTTCCCCTGTTGCCAGGCAGCAACATTTGTAATAAGATACAGATGGGAGATGTGGCAGCTAAAAGCCTCTTGATCGTATCTGGATTCAGATTAGCCCCTTGGGAATCATCTAGATAAAGGTGTTAAGGAAAAGATTTGGAAGGAGAGTTTGTGGATTTATTTACCTTCCTGTTCAGGAAACAGCAGATAGAGGAAGGGAGGTAAAGTATAGAGAAGACAAGGACAAACCCTGAAGGCCTAAGGTATACAGGGGCATTTTAACAACTAGCCAGGTGTCCAAGCCTCTGTCAATTATTGGGGTGGACTACCAATTATTCTACTTGCTGCTTTTTGCCATTTTCAGGCCTTTGCACGAATGTAGCATAACTAGGCAAACTGGGAGAGTGGGGACTAGACAGTGAACAGTGAAACAGTTGAAGTGAGCCTGGCTCTAGCATTCTCTCTCTCTTTGAGTATGCTGGGGCAGATGTCTGTGAAAAAAAGGAAGTCTGGATATATTTTAGAATTGTTGGTATGGGAAAATTTAACTATCAGACTAACAGCTTAAAACTGCTTGTTTAACAATGTTTTTTTTTTTTGTTTTTTTTTGTAGTGACATATCTCTGTAACTCCTGCTTCTGCCCAGAGAATGGCCATAGCTGAAGATCAGACACAGGACAGAGTGTTCCAGTGGTTTGAGATGGTACAGAGAATCCTTTTTCTTACATGAGTGGTTGGTGTCTCCTGCTCACATGCTCAGACTCAGACAAATTGCCATATTTGGAGTCAAGAATGATTTCTTCCAGGTCAGTCTGGCAGGGACTTTGGGGACTTTCTTCCTTCACTGGCAACATCTGCTAGGATCACCTAGGTGTGTCTCACCCAATCAATTCCTTGCCATTGCAGGGGACTCAGGTATTGGTGTCAGCTGGGTCTTTCCTGATCTCTGCCTGTGGCACACAGTTTAGTCTCTTGAGTACTGAAATTATTTAGTCTAACTAAAGTCCTTGGGCTCAGTATAGGGGCATCAGGGTGAAAATTAATGACCTGTGATATACCAGAAGTTGGACTAGATGATCTAATGGTCCCTGCTGGCTTTAAAATCTATAAATCAATTTGTCAGTGTTCTGTTGTTTATGCATGTGTGTGTGTAGTTTTAAAAAAATATTTAGGGAGTGTGATGTATCTCTTATACTGAGTAGGAGACCTATCTCCTATTAGGGAAATTCTTAAGACCTTGATTAACACAGGAGCTGGCAAAATATTGGTAGAAGATGATGATCATCATCCCTCTTCTTGTGTGTGTGTGTGTGTGTGTGTGTGTGTGTGTGTGTGTGTGTGTGTGTGTGTGTGTGTGTGTGTGTGTGTGTGTGTGTGTGTGTGTGTGTGTGTGTGTGTAAATTTATTTAACAAAGTCAGACCAAAAGAAGCAGTGTATAATTTATATAATAAAATAGCATACAGTGTATCAATCACATTGACCTGTATGTGACTTACATGATCAAAGTTATGCATATGCTTAAGTGCTTTGCTGGATAGAGGCCCCAGTGCATAGCTAAATCAGCCTTCTGAATTTCATCATCTCATCTTTTCTACCGTCAAAAAAAGGGCTAATTTATAGCTTATATGATTGATGAATCATCTCAGCAAGAACTCCTTGGAGCACTGTGCCTTAGTCCCCAAAATAACCCATATGTTTCTATAAAACATGTACAACAACTATAAACAAAAGTTAAGGACAGATGGCATATATCAAGTAGGAATATTTCTGGTCTGATGGGTTTTATCTAATCTTGTACCCTTCAGCTCCTTGGGCAGAAAATCTAAAGACTGAGAGGGCACATTAGCAGAACTGGTGTAAAATTTTCTGATGGAACAGTTTTCCTTCAAAAAAAGCAGGTAGGCCGAAATCAAAATGTCTTGCGTTTGATGACAAATTTTTGATAGGAAAACATTTCAATGAATCATTTTGTCTTCTTTTATTTTGATAAGATTGAAAGTGTTTCATTTTGATTATCATCTTCATTATTTCATTTAAACTTTTATAGTATATTAATTTTAATATGTAATATTTATATATTTGTGGTTAATATTTTACTATAATATAAAAGTTGACATTCATTGAAGTTATAAAGTCTATATAAAATGTTTTGATGCTTCCAAATCAATTTTTTACAGATTTTTCATTTCATGGAAAATTCAAAATTTCATCTTTTTTCCCCAATCCCGAATAGTTTTCCCCACCCCCCAAAAGTTAGAATTTTCCACATAATGGAAATTCCAGTTTTCAATTGGAAACTCTAACTCCAAGAAAATACATTTCTCTAGGAACAGGTGCCATTGGGTAACAAGGAATATTCTGGACCTGTTCTTTGCCCCTGATATCAAGATCTAGACATCACAATCCACAGTCTTGGACAGACCATCATCCTATTAAGGTGATGATTAGTTACCTTCCAGCTCTCAGGCAACAAAATCAGTTATCCTGATTTGACCACAAAAACTCATGGACTTCAACAAATTCCAAAGCCTGCTAAACAACAACAGCCCCCCCTGTCCCAGGACTGGAAGTTGAGGGCTTGGTGAAACAATATCATTGTACACTAGTCTCGACCATTGACACACTGGGCCCAAATGGCCCCTTCCTTCCTGCCAGTCCCATAAATCTCCTTGGTTTCTGACACATTGCACCAGATGAATAAAGGGATATGGAAATGTAAGTGGCAATGGCAGAAAACCAAGACTGACACAGACAAATGATATGTGGTATGGGCTTAGAGGAGTTTGTTGACACTGTATTACAGCCGAAGAGAACCTTCCTATTTAATTCCTCCACAAGGAGCTATCCATAGTAGTAAACCACTTAACCAATCCTGAATCCCGCTAAAACTTCATCAGAACTGAGCACCAAGAGCTACAAAGAATTATCATTTTACTTTACTAAAAAGATCAGATACATTTGGGAAGGCTTCTGAAACAGCATGGATCTGCTCAGCCTATACCAGCAACCAAAAGCCCACTTGCATTCCCAGACTTCAGTAGATTCACTAATCAAGAAATACTGGTTATCCTAAAGGAGTCTTAACATAAGACTTTTAAGTCAGACTCTTGCCCTTCCTGCCCTGTGAAATATAGTCATGAACAACTGGTGCAACTCCTGACTGAAATCACCAACAGACCATTCAGAGAAGGAATTTTCCATTCCTCCTTCAAACACACAATCTGACCAACACTGAAGACACCCCTCCTGGATAGATTGTATCAGATCTCCCATTCTTAAATAATCTCATAGATGTGCTAGAACAGAAACTGCCTTAGTGACACTGATGGATAATCTCATGCTCCTGGACCTCTGTGCAGCATTCAACACTATCGATCATGAGATACTGCTATCTCACCTATGAGTAGTGGCAGCCATCTAGCATAACATGTTAAAATGGTTTGAGTCTTTCCTGGAAGATAGCACATAATAGTAATAATGAGGGTAATGTGTAATGATGGGGAAACTTCACCTCGACTCTAGATCTCTCACTTGTGAGATTCCACAATTATCAAGTCTTTCTCCAGTCCTCTTCAACATCTACATGCAGCCTGTAGGTGAATGGGTCAGATGACATGGACTCAAATGCCAACAATATGCAGATAACAAAACTTTATCTATCCTTAACCATGTATAACCACACTATTACCACCATGGATGGCCCAATGCTTGAATTAAATCAGTTTATAGAAAAACAGCTAGCTGAAGATGAATCCAAGCAATATGGGAGCTGCTGCAGGTAGGAAAAGGAAATAATTTTGAAGAGTTTGCAGCCATGGTGCAGTCTCTTTTAGTTGAAGATACATAGCTGCAGTTAGTCAACTCAGTCTGTAGTTTAGGAGTACTCCTGGTTTTCTAGCTGATGCTAAATTCTCACATACCAGCATCATGTCCAACAATGACCTGGCCTCGGTTACTCACAGCTTTGTAACCTCTTAGATTGATCATAGCAGTCCAATATATCTAGGCATGAAAACTCCAGTGCTTCGGAAACTACAACTACAATAGAATGCTGCAGAGCTCATTTCCTCAGCAACACAGGCTACTCTAGCAATAGTGTCCTCTGCTTTCTACATTGACTTCCCATAGAATTTCAAATCATGTTCAGGTCTCAATCCTTTTCAAGGCACTCAGTGTCTTGTGCCCCAGATACCTAAGTGTACGTCTACGCTTTGAGCTGGAGGAGTAATTTCCAGCTTGGATACATGTATGTGAACTAGTTTGATCAAGCTAGCACACTAAAAATAGTAATGTAGCTGTGGTGGCAGGACAGCAGGACAGGCTAGCCAGCCCATAAATTCCTAGGGTCTTTTTCAGGTTTGTCCTTGAGGCAGCTAGCACATCCTGCTATTAGCACTGTCACAACTACACAGCTTGGTCAAAGCTAGTGCACATACGTATACCTGAGCTGGAAGTTACACCTTCAGCTCAAAGTACAAACATACTCTAAAAGACTGCCCGAAGCTTCCAGAGGAAGAGTATGGTCAACAACTACAGCTCCTCTGGTACTCCAGCAATTAAACTTCCAACAATGGAATTGTCCACAAGCAGCATAAAGCACATCTGTGCAGGAGAAAGAAACTTTCTTCGGGGCAGGTCTGAGACTGTGAAATAAACTCTTTCCAAGAACTAGGAACCATCACAAATCTCACAACTTTCTGTTCTGATTTCAAGGTGCATTCCTTTGACCTTGCTTTCAATAACACAAACACATACCATATACTTATTAAACAAGAACCCAGAACATCCTACTAAAACAAGAGACTGCATTCCCCACGTGGATCTCCCTGGGGATCAAATGAGAAAACAAACAATGTGTGACAGACGGTAGTCACGTTGCATAATGCACTGCTTGAAGGCGCTCAGATAATATGGTGATTAGATGGCATAAAAACCTATAAAATGACCATTTTCAGGGTAGGGGAAAAAGTAAGGAAGGAAGAAAAATGATTCCTCTATGGGGTGGAACGGTACAAAACTATACTTCACTCTGTAAATGATATGTAAAGCAAAAAGTAACATTTTTATACACTGAAGGACGAGCATTTACAGGCTATGAATCTTTGTACCCTATTCTGCATAGCATCTTTGCCTATTGGTATGGTATGCCTGTGTGCACAATGCCTTGAAATTCTTCCCTGCTGTCATCAAATGTCTTCTTTTCTTTTTTCAGTGAATACCCACTGTTTTGTAATTTATAAAAAACTAACAGAATCTTTCCATGACTCCAAGGGATTTGAAATATGAAATCAGTCAAGGATCAACACTCTGTCCTTTCTTATTCAAAGTATTCATTCAGCCTTTGGGCAAGTAAAATTCTAAACAAAGAGTAGAATCAGAACACTGATTAAACACAATTCTCTCTCTTGGTCTTCTTTCACCAATATTCGGTTCACTCTTGGCCTTGGAAGAGTGCATGAATAATGATGCCATCTGGATGAGTAAGAACTACCAAACCTTTGATACTGGGAAGACAAAGGAGTCGCTGGTAGTTAGACATCATTGTTTAATTTGCTTCTTTCATGTCTCTTTTTAGTGATGGGATTCATTCCAAGACAGTGAGCATGACTAAGACTCTTTGCATCAGTTTCAACCATGCCCTTTCCGTGAAAAGCCATGTGACAAATGTCATACACATTGTTTTTCAGAACTGCAATTTGCAGAGACAGTTGTAAAAGCACAGAGTTTGTAAGGCACAATCTATCTTGATAAAGATCCTCACAATAGCAACACATGGCCAATAGGTTTGATTATTGTAAATCAGTATTACCAGGGCTTTCAACAGTGCTTCTGCCTTACTTAAAGCTTGCTTTAGCTTGCGGCTGAGTTGTATTCTCTCAATAGCCATCTTCTTTTGAGACACACAGGGCAGATCCTTAGCTAGTGGAAAGCTGTGTAGCTCCATTTGAATCCATTGGGTGCCTCTCTGCATTGTCAGGCACCTAAATATCATCATAAATCTGACTCTAACTGCCTAAGTCACTTTTGAAATGGGACAATATCACTTTTGAACATTTTATCTGTTGTGCTTGGATACCATGGAGATGGATTTTTGTTTCTCTTAGGTACACTAAAAATAAGATGAGCAATAACAGTTTATATTAATTCTAAACATATTAATTCTAATTTATCTGATAGGTTATTGTGTTCCTAGATATCTGTAATGATGGGGTAGAATTTGTACTAAGTCTACCCTTAGCAACACTTTGAAATGCATGATATAGACATAATATTTTATAGCAAATTCTGGACTTCTTATGAAGTTATTGTGATCAAAGTCAATTCCTTGATTTTTCACTTCTTCTGTTCCTCACTCTTATATCAAAATGATCTTGAGCTTAGCAACATTTGATGAAAAAGCTTTTTCTAACAATTAATAACAGAGCTGGCCTCCTGCTGAAACAGGGTTTACTGGAAGCCTACCCAAAATTAACACGCCCTAACATTCATTTTGCTTCAGTTTCCTCTGCTGCCCACATCATCCCAGTCCTTTTTTGCCTGCAAGCACCCATTGAACCACACTATTCCCTGCTCTTCTCTAGCACATGTGGTTCTGTCTCAGTTCTGGCTGTCTTGCCTTTCTGCTGCTAGAATTATTTTCACAGCAGACAAGTTATGTGTACTCTCATCCTTTGGGTTTCTATGATAGACTCACTTCCCATATCCATATATTGATTTGTTTCTCTATCACAGTACTTGCTGTGCAAAATGTTGATATCCACTACATGTGTATGATGAAAGTATTATTGTTTACAATTATTTCATCCTGGGGTAGCCCCCAAATCCCCAGTCTGATGAGGACGTAGGATGCTGTATAAACATATTGGAAGATAAATTATTTGTTCCAAAAGAGCTTGGGCCAGCTTTTTAAAGGGATTTAGGTGATCTTTGTGCATAAATTTTGACTATATAAGTACGCGCTGTGAATACATTTCACTGCAGGAATAGTAAGCTAGTTCAGTCTGTTTTGACAGCAGAATTCCCACCTGTGAATAACAACATATAAGATAAATATGAAAATTTGGACAGTCATGGATTCCCATACCCTGAGTTGCTCCAGTATGGAATAAAGACACTCCAATGTAATAAAGCTGCTGTGTCTTTAAAAAAAAAATCTTAAAGTTTATAAAAAGACAACTTGAGGGTTCATAAAAACTCATAAATCTAAACACAATCTTGTCATTACACTAATACAGCAAATTCTATGCAAACAAAAATAACAGTATCAAACATATCTGTGTGTATATATTTTAAATGAGATTTTTTTTAAAACAGTATAGTTATAAATCAGTTCTTCCTTTGTGTATCTACCATAATCAAAGTTCACTGTGCTGGGTTTCCCTGCTATAGTTTATGATCTCACTAACCTTTAAAGCTGTACAGAAAATTCAATTCTTGATGTGCTTTTACACTTAACTGCCATTTGTGAAGTATTTGAAGTTATAGGCAGTCAGCAAAGCACTTTGGATAACTTTGAGCATATGAGGAGTCCTACTTCAATGGGAATACTCCCATGCTGAGTGGTAGTGTCTAGGTGCATTATTGAATTGGGGCTTAATAGCACTACTGTATAAAAGTGCTATATTGAAGTAGTCAATAATAATGTAATCAGCTGTTGGAATTGTTAATGAGATCTTGGTAGGCAAAAATCCCTATAGTTCACTGTTAAAAACACAGAAAAGGGCTCAGTCTTCACAAAATTTACAGTCCTGTAAAAAGTGTTGTTGTGATGTTTAAAATATTTAAAATATCCTATATTCAAATGTAAATAGACTAAGTTTTAGGATATGTATGGCAAAACTCTTGTAGGAGTCCTCCCCTACAGAATTGGTTTTGTCACTGATAATCTCCCTTTCCCATCCTTTGTCCCATTGATTCCACAAAAAATTGTTTCTAGACAAATTTCCCCCAAAGCATTTTACATACATACAGGGTCTGATTCTGTGAGATGGTGAGTGCCTGTTGAATGAGGCTGTGTGCCATTAACTCCACTTGACCTCAGAAAACACTCAGTCCTTCACAGGATAAGGATGCCTGCACTTTTATAGGGTGAGAGTTTCAATTTGCATCAGTGTAACTATATCATTGTGGCTGCAGAGCTGTCAGAGCTGGTCAAATGCAGGGGAGTGCATGGTATACCAAGTGTGAAGGTTGATAGTATGCAATCCTTAAGAGCAAAGGATCTCCATAAACATTAGCTGGACTTTCTTCTTCTTCAGCTCCCTTCCAAGGATTAATCATTGAAACAGATTACCAAGGGAAGTAGTGGATACTCCATCTCTTTATGCCTGGACTGGATGCATTTCTGGAAGATATGCTTTAGCCAAATGCAAGTTACTGGGTTCAATACTGGGATAACTGGATTAATTGTAATACCTAGGATTTAAAGGAGGTCAGATTGGATGATCTAATGGTCTCCTCTTGCTTTAAAATCCATGAATGTAT